>NC_080068.1:108833442-109493788 GCF_949987535.1 Balaenoptera acutorostrata | reverse complement strand
ACACAAAAATTCACCAGTTTCGTTACGTCTTTTTTAAATGCACACTGATATGACAGCTGTCACAATCTAACAAAAATTGTTTCGAATGAAGTTAAAGACAACTAAGTGCTACTGGAGCCATCTTACTGAAAAAAAATGAATGAAACTTTTGTCCCACCCAATACTTTATTTCATTTACCATCATCTCTATGTTGCAAATGCTAGAAAACCAGGTTGCTTCTCAAAGTGCAGTATTAAGAGGCCTGGCTTAAAGTTTTTTAATATGTCTAGAATTGTCCATACTTCTTTGGTAATGATGTGAATGCCATGGTCCTATAGGGAGACACATTTAATTGGTCTGGGGTGGGGCCCAGACACTGGTAATCTTTAAAGTTCCCCAATATTTCCAATGTCCTGCCAAGTCGAGAAATCTGCTCTAGAGTAGATTTTTGTTGTTGTTGGTAAATGCCCTTTTTCTCGGCTCATTCAGCCTGGATTCCTGAATAAAACTGTAACTTGGCTCTTTTTACCTTTTATTTTTTATTTTATTTATCTTCTTACCTTTTTATTTTGGGGTGCATGTCCATTCCATGAATTTAGCTGTCAAATCTCTGCTGATGACTCCCAAATCGTGCTAGTCCCATCCTCTCATCCAGCTCTTGAACCATATCACTGAAAGTTGATTGGACATTTTCATTTGAATACCCACTCTCAAACTCACCATGTCATCTGCCAGCGGCATTAGCGGTCACTCATGTGAAAATCTGCCATCATCTTTGACTTTGTCTCCTCCTTCAGCTTCCTTTTCCTCTGCCTGCAGGTTCCTGTCAATTTTTTCTACTACAATAGAGCTCTTCATCCTTTTCCCCTGTCATATTAGTCTATCATAATAGTCCAGGCTCTCACTATCTCAGCATGGCTCTTATTTGTATTAGACCTCTGGCCTTCGCAAATCTAGGCCTTCCTACCTCCAATGTATCCTATTTATACCTAGCAGATGAATTTCTTTTAAGCATTACTTTAATTTCACTCCCCACCTTTCACTGCATTTTCTTTTTTTTTTTTTGGCCATATCAAGTTCTGAATAATTTGGCCCAAGCATTTCCACCTCACATTATTTAATACAATTTGTCCTTTTTTTCTGGTGAGTCTGTCATGTATGCTCCACAGTATGCATTAATTTGATTAGTTCAGTGTTTCCCAAAGTCGAGGCTTCCCATGGATGCCACTTGAGATGATTCTTGGTGATATATGAATAAACTTCAAAAATGTTTAGTTATATATCCAAATATAATGTAAGCTAGAAAAATAGACATGTACTTCAAATTCATGATTTGACAGATTTTTATTGCTCAGACTGAGACAAGGTAAATACTAAAGTTTTTTAAGGTATCAATTAAAATAGTAAACAGGTAATATGGAAAAACTGTGAAGATATATGAATAGCTGATATCTGTAAAAAGTGGTTTATACTATTTTCACCTCCTGGCATAATGTGGGGCAGATTCATTCTTTCAGTCCTAATTTAACTTCAAAATTCTCCATTAAGTCAACCATGCCAAATCTGCTGGAGAGATGTAGGAGGGTGAAGAAAGACAACAAAACCACTGGTTTTGAACAAGAACACCAGTCATGTGTGAATGCAAGATTTTGTTAAATGGTGAGAGTCGGTGGTATTGGGGCAGCTTCAGTTATGGGCTACTCTTTTGAATGTTAAATGGGAAAAAGAGGGACTTCCCTGGCAGTCCAGTGGTTGAAACTTGACCTTCCAAGGCAGGGGATGTGGGTTTGATCCCTGGTCGGGGGAGCTGAGATCCCACATGACTTGTGGCCAAAAAACCAAAACATAGAAACAATATTGTAACAATTCAATTAAGACTTTAAAAATGGTCCACATCCAAAAAAAAAAAAAAAAAAAAAACCTTAAAAAAAAGGGGGGGGAGAAAGAAAGCTAGAATGAAAACTAAAGGGATGACCCAGGTGAGCAGGCAGATTGCTCTAAAAGTTAGCCAAGAATACACGGAGAAACACAACATCTAAAGTCCTGCAGTCCCTTCTGTCTTCTGATGCTGCCACTACTTCTTCTTCTGCTGACACTCTACCCTGGTCTGCACTCTCCAAACGGGGACCAGGGACCAGGAACTAGTCTGGGGTGAGAAGGGAGTGAGGTAAAGATGTGGGAGACGTTGAAGAGAACATGCTGTGAGCTGTTGCAGCTTGTCCGGGCCCTTTCTTTGTGCCTGAAAAACCAGTCCTAGAGCACTTAGGGGAAGAAGCCCGAATGGATATTATTCGGCCTCCTCCCACTCCGTAAGTAGAGGCTTTTCCCATGGTGAAATCATAGGATGTTTTATTTTTTTCCCTGTACTTTCTCCCTCAGGGATTGCTGACACTTCCACGTCCCCCCCGTGAATGTCCCTGACTGGGGGTTACTCCAGTCATCTGATGCCTTTGAGGCATCCTTCCCTTTCTCTCTGGAATTAAAACAGTCAATTGTGAAACCAGTTTTTTCACAACAATTTTTAGTGGTTTCGCTCTTTATCAAACAAGAGGAAGAAATTCAAGTGAAATCAAGGTGTGTGTGTGCATGTGTGTGTGTTAGTAAAAACTGAACTAGGGCTTGGGTGTCAGGTTTTATTTTCGGCTCTGCCTTTAACAAGCTGGGTGACGGGGTACAGCTCAGCTCACGCATCAGCATCATGAAGGGTGGAACCATGACACCTCTGGTTTCCTCCCAGCTCAATGAAAGTGAAACTTTCTCTTAAGTTTTATTAGAGTGTTTCCCAGCATTTCCTTCAACCCCCTGTGGACCCACTGCCAGATACCCAGGCAGCAATCATGGCAACTGATTCAAGGTTCACTTGAGAGGCAGATGGTTAGGCTTAATCCAACTGCTTATAGCATTCTGGATAGTGAGGGGAGAAAAATGACTAGTTATCAGTTCCTGGTTTGAATAGGAAGTGGTGAGTGTTTGGAGGAGTTGCGACTAGAAGGGCGTAAAAAGATGTTTTGAAAAGTGAAGGCGGGCTACTTGCTTTACCAAAGCAAGGGCATCAAACTTGGCTAATAAGAATAGTCATCCACAGAGTGGCTTTGAGAAAATCTAAATGCAACCAAGTGGACATTTCAAGCTGAGATCTGAAGAAATCTGGCAGTTTATTCTGCCTCAGACAAACTTCATATTTTAACATCTAAAAACCCTCGTCCTCCTCTAACTTCCAGGGTTGGCTCACAGGGTTGTATTTCTGATTGTTCCATCTCCAGTGCTGGTACTCTTTACTTGCGTATAGTGTTTTCCAGGGAGTCGAAAGACACTCTGATTATATGCTATTGGAGTGCGTGTGGATGTGTGTGTGTGAGAGAGAGATGGGAGAAGTTTGCAAGTCTCCATTTTCTTAGGGA
Source organism: Balaenoptera acutorostrata (assembly GCF_949987535.1). Classification (NCBI taxonomy): domain Eukaryota; kingdom Metazoa; phylum Chordata; class Mammalia; order Artiodactyla; family Balaenopteridae; genus Balaenoptera; species Balaenoptera acutorostrata. The sequence continues at coordinate 109,490,407 of NC_080068.1, read as the reverse complement.
AAACTTAGCATGTAACAGAAAGATACTCTGGGTGGTCATCCTGCATGTGCATCTGGTAGGGTAGAATTATGCTATGAGATTTTAATGTGTTGCTTTTAATTTTTTCCTATATTTTCAATCTTGACATGAGATCATTCCTGATAAATCCTTGTTTTCAGGAACCTAAAGACTTCAAGAGCTCTAAGAATGGTCATTCCTAACAGATCTCTTTACCACAAGCTATTCGTGCGTTGATGCTCAGACCGTGCATCATTTTCCCAGAGAACATGACTCAAAAGGGTTCATTTCGAGAATAAGTAACACTGTCTGACATTCTAACTGGAATAAAGGGTTTTATTCTCCTATACCATGTCCTCCACTTCCAAGGAAAAATTTTTTTTTTTATTTTTTTTAAAATTTTTTATTTATTATTTTTATTTTTGGTTGTGTTGGGTCTTCGTTTCTGTGCGCGGGCTTTCTCTAGTTGCGGCAAGCGGGAGCCACTCTTCATCGCGGTGCGCGGGCCTCTCACTATCGCGGCCTCTCTTGTTGTGGAGCACAGGCTCCAGACGCGCAGGCTCAGTAGTTGTGGCTCACGGGCCCAGTTGCTCTGCGGCATGTGGGATCTTCCCAGACCAGGGCTCGAACCCGTGTCCCCTGCATGGCAGGCAGATTCTCAACCACTGCGCCACAAGGGAAGCCCCAAGGAAAATTTTTAATGAAAAATATTCCAGAAGAATAATAATGTTATCCGAAGTCCAGGAATATAATTGTTCTCTTCAAGGTGTTCAGTGCTTCCACAGTATAAAAACAAATCAACATCACAAGACCTTTATTTTATCTCTATGTAGAAGAAAAGCAGCAATAACAGTGGATACCACTTACTGGGCAGCCACTGAACCCTAGGAGTTTGGCATATTAACCCATGTGGTCCTTCCAACAAATCCACAGGATTGTGATTCTTGTTTAGCAGATGATGAAACTGAGATTTTGAGAAGTTAAGCATCCTGCCCAAGGTCATATAGCTAAGAAGTGCCGATCTCCCTTGTTACAAAGGTTATACACCTTTCCTTATACTACATAGATTTAAAAAAAAAAAGTTCTTTGTTCCATTTATAATTTTACAATTGTTTAAAGAACCAAATCTGCTTTCAAGTTCTCATTAGAAACGACTTTTTGAAATTAATTTGGAACATAATTAGAATAAGCCACACAATACATCCATGATTTGAGAAATAGTGGAAAAGTTTGGAGTAGTAACTTAGGTTCTAGTGTGATCACATTTTTGGTGTTGGAAGGGCCTTTTGAAATCTCATCAAAACATCCGCTTTGGGGATTCCCTCTGCCATCACCCTTAGGGGAAACTACTTGAGCGCATGTAGTGATAGTACATGCAGAACTTTTCATTCAGAACTTTCCATTTTTAGCCAGTGTGAATGATTAGTAATAATACCTCACCTTTATATACTCTCTGCAGTTGACATGTTACTCACCTCTTTTACGCATCTTGTTTCATTTACGGAAGCTTGTTCTTATTTTGAGTCCAAGTCTGTTCTCCCATTTACTTCAACTCACAGGAGGGATGGAAACTTTTTCTGTATAGAATGTAAATGAGGTAGGGGATAGTGTTGGGGTGAATAACTTCTCATTTAATATTCATGATGTGGTATCTCTTTGCTAAGGTGGTTTTGGTGAACATCTTCCTCATAGATTTGACAAAAATGAGTATGTGCTTTCCTCTTTTATGAATCCCTTTTAAAGCTACAAAACCAAGAGCTCTGCTGATGCAGATCTGTGTTTTCCCCTTCCTTCCCCCACATGCGTGAAAAAGCAGCAACATGGAAGGCAAGAATAGTTCTGACCAATAGCAATAACTTGCCACCTTAGCAACAATAGGTCTGTGGGTAGAGAATTACAAAGTAAATCCTTGGTAGCTAAGAATGTTGCTTTGCTTTTAGAAATTGAAACTTTTTTTTTTTTTGCCATTTAATAACAGCTTTATTGAGATGTAATTTACACACCATAAAACCCACCCATTTAAAGTGTACAATGCAATGCATTTTAGCATATTCACAGAATTGTACAACTGTCACCATCATTTTAGAATATTTTCCTCACCCTAAAGAAACCCCTTCCCCATCAGCAATCCCTCCCCATTCCTTCCACCATCACCACCCTCAGCCCTGAGCAAGCACTGATCTACTGTCTCTACCCATCTGCCTGTTCCGGACATTTCATATAAATGGAATCATGTGATACACAATCCTTATGTCTGGCTTCCTTGTTGTAGCATGTGTCGGTAGCATGTATTCTTTTCAATGGCTGAATAACATTCCATTGTATGCCACACCGCTTGGTGTTTGTCTGAAACTTTTGACTTTTGATTTAGTTGTTAACGTGGGTGAAACAAAAGAACTTTATATTACATACACTTAATTGAACTTTCTGTGCCCTTTAAAAAACACATTCTGAGGGCTTGGAAAGATGCCATACATTTTTAACTTGGGACCTCTGTGTATAGATAAGATGTATATTTGTTTTATCTACTTTCCTCATTCTTGTGTGTAACGTGTGAGTGTGCAAAAGGGAGCGTGCAATCAGATATAGTTCAAAAAGTGCATATGCAAGGCTCATGTGGATAAAATCATGCAATTTCACCAGGCCCAGCTCTAATTCCTTCATGACTTGAGTCTATGGATCATGGTGTGTGTTCCTCAGTGTAGACAGAATCAACCACACAGTTGGTGCAGCTTTCCAATCAGGCTTACACCCCCATAATTATTGTTTGATAGGTAAATGTCACCTTGTGATACGTGGGTAGGTATTCTCCATGATCAGAATTTAAAGGCATGTTCATCACTAATTTTACCTGATCTTTCACTTTGTCAGAGATTAGAATAGTCTGACAGGACTTTATTCAACAGTGCTGTTTTCTTCTAAGGATCTCCTGAAAGGGTTTGCAAATTGATATTTTCCTAATTATTTTTCTCATTTAGAAATATCAGTTATTTAATACCAATGGATGGAGATATATATATATATATATATATATATATATATATATATATATATATATATATATATGGAAAAGGGATGTGTGGTGAGGTGGATAGGTAGAAGTTAATGTCAGGGGCAATGAGAAGCATTGACCATGTTCAATCTGAATTGTTTTGAGTCGGAGACATCTTATTTATCTTCAATTAACTGAATATCTATTGAGGACAAGGCTTATAGTCATTCTTGTGTAGTTCCAAAGGGAAGAAAAATGGTGAGGTATATTTTTTGCTCAAACATAATGATATGGAGAAAATATGCTTCTAGGAAGCAGAATTCTATCAATACTTTCCTCCTCACCCACCCATAAAGCACCTATACATCTGAGTTACCTGAAGAAGGATTTATCCATTAGAATTGTTATAAAATGGATGGATGGAACCACTTCAAATACTTTCTCCCTAAAAGTGTTCAAATAGACACAAAACCAATAGTCAATGATGTTATAGGCTTTCTTCCTGGTGGGCACTATGGATACCACAAAGAACAAAGCAGGCACAGCCCTTCCTTTTCAGAACTGGTATTGAGAGCAACATTTGGAAGAGCTAGAAAGCAGAAAAGGTAGAAAAGGAAAGAGTCATTAAGAAAGCTGCTCAGAAAAAGGATGAGGTCAGAGGGGAAGAGATAGGATGCTTCAGAACTGTGGCTGGCAAGTGATAGCTTCATCCAGGTTGTGTTGGGTACACAGTGATGAACAGTATGCCATCCCAGCTCACAAGGAACTTCCAACCTAGGTGGGTGACCCACACTGTAAACGGAAAAAAGGAGTGTTGATTGGATCCACCTGGGATTCACCCTTTGGGCACTGGCTTGTGTTTCTCTGTGGTGGTCTCACTGCATGTGGATTGTGGGTTCTTTTGGTCTGTCCTTCTAAGGATGGGGCCCTTGAGCATGGGACACACACACTGTGGCACACCTTAGGTCAGCACTTCATTAATCCCAGGATTTTCTGTGAAAATGATAAAACACAGTCCTTTTTCTTCTTTAAGTTGTTTTACAATGTTGTGTTAATTTCTGCTATACAGCAAAGTGATTCAGTTATACACATATATACATTCTTTTAATATTCTTTTCCATTATGGTTTATCATAGGATATTGAATATAGTTCCCTGTGCTATACAGTAGGACCTTTTGTTTAATAAACCACAGTCCTTGAGAAAAATTCATACCAAAGTATTACAACTGTGTAGGAGTCTCAATATTCACATTATTATTCAGCAGAGACAATAAATGCATGGAATAAATATGGCACTGATTGAGTTCATATATTTGCATTAAGATGAATCTATTTAAAAAAATTAGGACCGAAATGTTAACTTATTTCTCCTAAACGTTCTCTACCTTTTTACTTACATACTAATTAAATATATCCAATTTTCATTTCCAATGCTCTGAAATGTGTAGCAAATGTCCATTGGGGTACAAAAGCAGTAAATTCCCCTTTATTCTTGTTATTTATTGTGAAGACATGCTTCATTAAATAGTCCCTGCCTTGTTACTGAAACAACTTAATATGGTTTTGCACAACTAATGGTTTTCATCAGCGTTCATCATTGAGTTGTTTCCTACCTAAGAAACAGGGTTGGTATTCTAAATACTGTCTATGCTAGGATGGGGAAATCCCATTACCAAAAAGGTAGTAAGTTTTAGGAGGACTAATTTAAATCAATCAACAGAATGGTCTCTGTCGAGAGTTATGTGACACTTATAATAATGTACTGCTTATGCTTTTATTTAGGGGGTTAAGTATCTCTGCTACTGGCCAAGCAGAAAGAAATAACACTTGAGTTTTGGCTTGCAGTGGTTAGGACGGGCATTTCTGAGTAGGAAAGAGAACTGAGTTTAGATGCAGGAGCAGTGTAGTCTGGCTGGGTTGTGCCATCTCTCCGGCCCTCAGTTGCCTCATCAGTAAAATGAAAGCAGAGCTGTTTGTTTTCTCTAATTTTGCTTCGAATTTTGATATTTTATATTTATCACATTATCTACTTGCTATCACCAAACATCGTTCATATATTAACGAAGGAATGAAGACACATATAGAATCAGCTCACCAAAAGAGCACTAGAAGGAAGTCTAATATCACGGAAAGAGAACCCCACTGGGAATTGGAAGACTTGGGTTTAGCTTTAGCTCTGTCAATGACTAGCTTTGTGACCTTGGGCAAGATACTTCTCAGTAGTCCCTATAATTATTTTCAGTTCTAAGATTCTGTGAGTTCAACAATGAAGTAAAACTCACAATGGAGGCATACAACTGTACCTGATATTATCAGGATGTGAACTTTGGACTCAGGGAGACCTAGCGAAACTAGGATTTGATATATATATATTTTTAAGTACAAGATAGGTGTTAAACATTTTATAGCTTTTTAAAAAATTAACCATTTTAAAGTATACAATTCAGTAGAATTTAGTACATTCACGTGTTGCGCAACCACCACCCGTCTCTAGTTCCAAAACATTTTTATTATCCCAAAAGGAAACCCTGTACCCATTAAGCAGTCACTCTTTCTTCCCCCTGCTCCCCCTCAGCTCCTGGCAACCACCAATCTGCTTTTTGTCTCTAGGGATTTGCCTATTCTGGATAATTCATATGAGTGGAATCATATAATACTTGGCCCTTATAGTCTGGCTTCTTTCACTTAGCATAATGTTTTTGAGGTTCATCCATGTTGTAGCATGGATCAACACTTCATTCCTTTTTATGGCTGAACAATATTCCATTGTATAGATGTATCACATTTTGTTTACCCATTCATCCTTTGATGGGTATTTGGGTTGCCTTTACATTTTTTTTTTTTTGAATTTTATTTTATTTATTTTTTTTATACAGCAGGTCCTTATTACTCATCAATTTTATACACATCAGTGTATACATGTCAATCCCAATTGCCCAATTCATCACACCACCACCACCAGCCCCCGCCGCTTTCCCCCCTTGGTGTCCATACATTTGTTCTCTACATCTGTGTCTCAATTTCTGCCCCACAAACCGGTTCATCTGTACCATTTTTCTAGGTTCCACATATATGTATTAATATACGATATTTGTTTTTCTCTCTCTGACTTACTTCACTCTGTATGACAGTCTCTAGATCCAACCACGTCTCTACAAATGACCCAATTTCGTTCCTTTTTATGGCTGAGTAATATTCCATTGTATATATGTACCACCTCTTCTTTATCCATTCGTCTGTAAGTGGGCATTTAGGTTGCTTCCATGACCTGGCTATTGTAAATAGTGCTGCAATGAACATTAGGGTGCATGTGTCTTTTTTTTTTTTTTTTTTTTTAGCAGCTGAATTGAATTTGAGTCAAAGAACCTGCTGTTTTTTGTTTTTTTTAAAATGGTATCTCATTGTGGTTTTTTAAAAAAAATTATTTATTTATTTATTTATTTATTTATGGCTGTGTTGGGTCTTCGTTTCTGTGCGAGGGCTTTCTCTAGTTGTGGCAAGCGGGGGCCACTCTTCATCGCGGTGTGCGGGCCTCTCACTATCGCGGCCTCTCTTGCGGAGCACAGGCTCCAGACGTGCAGGCTCAGCAATTGTGGCTCACGGGCCTAGTTGCTCCGTGGCATGTGGGATCTTCCCAGACCAGGGCTCGAACTTGTGTGCCCTGAATTGGCATGCAGATTCTCAACCACTGCGCCACCAGGGAAGCCTGCATGTGTCTTTTTGAATTATGGTTTTCTCTGGGTATATGCCCAGTAGAGGGATTGCTGGATCATATTGTAATTCTATTTTTAGTTTTTTAAGGAACCTCCATACTGTACTCCATAGTGGCTGTATCAGTTTACATTCCCACCAAGAGTGCAAGAGGGTTCCCTTTTCTCCACACCCTCTCCAGCATTTGTTTTTTATAGATTTTCTGATGATGCCCATTCTAACTGGTGTGAGGTGATACCTCATTGTAGTTTTGATTTGCATTTCTCTAATAATTAGTGATGTTGAGCAGCTTTTCATGTGCTTCTTGGCTATCTGTATGTCTTCTTTGGAGAAATGCTTATTTAGGTCTTCTGCCCATTTTTGGATTGGGTTGCTTCTTTTTTTATATTGAGCTGCATGAGCTGTTTATATATTTGGAGATTAATCCTTTGTCCATAGATTCATTTGCAAATATTTTCTCCATTCTGAGGGCTGTCTTTTCGTCTTGTTTATAGTCTCCTTTGCTGTGCAAAAGCTTTTAAGTTTCATTAGGCCCCATTTATTTATTTTTGTTTTTATTTCCATTACTCTAGGAGGTGGATCAAAAAAGATCTTGCTGTGATTTATGTCAAAGAGTGTTCTTCCTATGTTTTCCTTTAAGAGTTTTATAGTGTCTAGTCTTACATTTAGGTCTCTAATACATTTTGAGTTTATTTTTGTGTATAGTGTTAGGGAGTGTTCTAATTTCATTCTTTTACATGTAGCTGTCCAGGTTTCCCAACACCACTTACGGAAGAGACTGTCATTTCTCCATTGTATATCCTTGCCTCCTTTGTCATAGATTACTTGACCATAGGTGCATGGGTTTATCTCTGGGCTTTCTATCTTGTTCCATTGATCTATGTTTCTGTTTTTGTGCCAGTACCATATTGTCTTGATTACTGTAGCTTTGTAATATAGTCTGAAGTCAGGGAGTCTGATTCCTCCAGCTCCAGTTTTTTCCCTCCAGACTGCTTTGGCTATTCGGGGTCTTTTGTGTCTCCATACAAATTTTAAGATTTTTGGTTTTAGTTCCGTAAAAAAAGCCATTGGTAATTTGTTAGGGATTGCATTCAATCTGTAGATTGCTTTGGGTAGTATAGTCATTTTCACAATATTGATTTTTCCAATCCAAGAACATGGTATATCTCTCCATCTGTTGGTATCATCTTTAATTTCTTTCATCAGTGTCTTATAGTTTTCTGCATACAGGTCTTTTGTCTCCCTAGGTAGGTTTATTCCTAGGTACTTTATTCTTTTTGTTGCAATGGTAAATGGAAGTGTTTCCTTAATTTCTCTTTCAGATTTTTCATCATTATTGTATAGGAATGCAAGAAATTTCTGTGCATTAATTTTGTATCCTGCAACTTTACCAAATTCATTGATTAGCTCTAGTAGTTTTCTGGTGGCATCTTTAGGATTCTCTATGTATAGTATCATGTCATCTGCAAACAGTGACAGTTTTACTTCTTCTTTTCCAATTTGTATTCCTTTTATTTCTTTTTCTTCTCTGATTGCCGAGGCTAGGACTTCCAAAACTATGTTGAATAATAGTGGTGAGAGTGGACATCCTTGTTTTATTCCTGATCTTAGAGGTAATGCTTTCAGTTTTTCACCGTTGAGAATGATGTTTCCTGGGGGTTTGTTGTATATGGCCTTTATTATGTTGAGGTATTTTCCCTCTATGCCCACTTTCTGGAGAGTTTTTTATCATAAATGGGTGTTGAATTTTGTCAAAAGCATTTTCTGCATCTATTGAGATGATCATATGGTTTTTCTTCTTCAGTTTGTTAATATGGTGTATCACATTGATTGATTTATGTATATTGAAGAATCCTTGCCTCTCTGGGATAAATCCCACTTGATCATGGTGTATGATCCTTTTAATGTGTTGTTGGATTCTGTTTGCTAGTGTTTCTTTGAGGATTTTTGCATCTATATTCATCAGTGATATTGGTCTGTAATTTTCTTTTTTTGTAATATTTTTGTCTGGTTTTGGTATCAGGGTGATGGTGGCCTCATAGAATGAGTTTGGGAGTGTTCCTTCCTCTGCAATTTTTTGGAAGAGTTTGAGAAGGATGGGTGTTAGCTCTTCTCTAAATGTTTGATAGAATTCGCCTGTGAAGCCATCTGGTCCTGGACTTTTGTTTGTTGGAAGATTTTTAATCACAGTTTCAATTTCATTACTTATGATTGGTCTGTTCATATTTTCTATTTCTTCCTGGTTCAGTCTTAGAAGGTTATACCTTTCTAAGAATTTGTCCATTTCTTCCAGGTTGTCCATTTTATTGGCATAGAGTTGCTTGTAGTAGTCTCTTAGGATGCTTTGTATTTCTGCATTGTCTGTTGTAACTTCTCCTTTTTCATTTCTAATTTTATTGATTTGAGTCCTCTCCCTCTTCTTGATGAGTCTGGCTAATGGTTTATCAATTTTGTTTATCTTCTCAAAGAACCAGCTTTTAGTTTTATTGATCTTTGCTATTGTTTTCTTTGTTTCTATTTCATTTATTTCTGCTGTGATCTTTATGATTTCTTTCCTTCTACTAACTTTGGGTTTTGTTTGTTCTTCTTTCTCTAGTTCCTTTAGGTGTAAGGTTAGATTGTTTATTTGAGATTTTTCTTGTTTCTACAGGTAGGGTTGTATAGATATATACTTCCCTCTTAGAACTGCTTTTGCTGCATACCATAGGTTTTGGATCTTCGTGTTTTTGTTTTAATTTGTTGCCAGGTATTTTTTGATTTCTTCTTTGATTTCTTCAGTGATCTCTTGGTTATTTAGTATTGTACTGTTTAGCCTCCATATGTTTGTGTTTTTTACGGTTTTTTCCCTGTAATTCATTTGTAATCTCATAGCGTTGTGGTCAGAAAAGATGCTTGATATGATTTCAGTTTTCTTAAATTTACTGAGGCTTGATTTGTGACCCAAGATGTGATCTATCCTGGAGAATGTTCCGTGCACACTTGAGAAGAAAGTGTAATCTGCTGTTTCTGGATGGAATGTCCTATAAATATCAATTCAATCTATCTGGTCTATTGTGTCATTTAAAGCTTCTGTTTCCTTATTTATTTTCATTTTGGATGATCTGTGCATTGGTGTAAGTGAGGTGTTAAAGTCCCCCACTATTATTGTGTTAATGTTGATTTCCTCTTTTATAGCTGTTAGCAGTTGCCTTATGTATTGAGGTGCTCCTATGTTGGGTGCATATATATTTATAATTGTTATATCTTCTTCTTGGATTGATCCCTTGATCATTATGTAGTGTCCTTCCTTGTCTCTTGTAACAGTCTTTATTTTAAAGTCTATTTTATCTCATATGAGTATTGTTACTCCAGCTTTCTTTTGATTTCCATTTGCCTGGAATATCTTTTTCCATCCCCTCATTTTCAGTCTGTATGTGTCCCTAGGTCTGAAGTGTGTCTCTTGTAGACAGCATATACATGGGTCTTGTTTTTGTATCCATTCTGCAAGCCTGTGTCTTTTGGTTGGAGCATTTAATCCATTCATGTTTAAGGTAATTATCGATATGTATGTTCCTATGACCATTTTCTTAATTGTTTTCGGTTTGTTTTTGTAGGTCCTTTTCTTCTCTTGTTTCCCACTTAGAGAAGTTCCTTTAGCATTTGTTGTAGAGCTGGTTTGATGGTGCTGAATTCTCTTAGCTTTTGCTTGTCTGTAAAGCTTTTGATTTCTCCATCAAATCTGAAAGAGATCCTTGCGGGGTAGAGTAATCTTGGTTGTAGGTTCTTCCTTTTCATCACTTTAACTATATCATGCCACTCCCTTCTGGCATGTAGAGTTTCTCCTGCGAAATCAGCTGTTAACCTTATGGGAGTTCCCTTGTATGTCATTTGTTATTTTTCCCTTGCTGCTTTCAATAATTTTTCTTTGTCTTTAATTTTGGCCAGTTTGATTACTATGTGTCTTGGCATGTTTCTCCCTGGGTTTATCCTGTATGGGACTCTCTGTGCTTCCTGGACTTGGGTGGCTATTTCCTTTCCCATGTTAGGGAAGTTTTCGACTTTAATCTCTTCACATATTTTCTGGGGTCCTTTCTCTCTCTCTTCTCCTTCTGGGACCCCTATAACGTGAACGGTGTTGCGTTTAATGTTGTCCCAGAGGTCTCTTAGGCTGTCTTCATTTCTTTTCATTCTTTTTTCTTTATTCTGTTCCTCAGCAGTTAATTCCACCATTCTGTCGTCCAGGTCACTTATCTGTTCTTCTGCCTCAGTTATTCTGCTATTGATTCCTTCTAGTGTAGTTTTCATTTCAGTTATTGTATTGTTCATCTCTGTTTGTTTGTTCTTTAATTCTTCTAGGTCTTTGTTAAACATTTCTTGCATCTTCTTGATCTTTGCCTCCATTCTTTTTCTGAGGTCCTGGATCATCTTCACTATCATTATTCTGAATTCTTTTTCTGGAAGGTTGCCTATCTCCACTTCATTTAATTGTTTTTCTGGGGTTTTATCTTGTTCCTTCATCTGGTACATAGCCCTCTACCTTTTCATCTTGTCTGTCTTTCTGTGAATGTGGTTTTTGTTCCACAGGCTGCAGGACTGTAGTTCTTCTTGCTTCTGCCATCTGCCCTCTGGTGGATGGGGCTATGTAAGAGGCTTGTGCAAGTTTCCTGATGGGAGCGACTGGTGGTGTGTAGAGCTGACTGTTGCTCTGGTGGGCAGAGCTCAGTAAAACTTTAATCCACTTGACTGCTGATGGGTGGGGCTGGCTTCCCTCTCTGTTGGTTGTTTGGCCTGAGGCAACCCAACACTGGAGCTTACCCGGACTCTTTGGTGGGGCTAGTGGTGGACTCTGGGAGGGCTCATGCCAAGGAGTACTTCCCAGAACTTCTGTTGCCAGTGTCCTTTTCCCCACAGTGAGCCACAGCCACTGCCCGCCTCTGCAGGAGACCCTCCAACACTAGCAGGTAGGTCTGGTTCAGTCTCCCCTGGGGTCACTGCTCCTTCCCCTGGGTCCTGATACGCACACTCCTTTGTGTGTGCCCTCCAAGAGTGGAGTCTCTCTTTCCCCCAGTCCTGTCGAAGTCCTGCAGTCAAATCCCACTAGCCTTCAAAGTGTGATTCTCTAGGAATTCCTCCTCCCGTTGCTGGACCCCCAGGTTGGGAACCTGACATGGGGCTCAGAACCTTCACTCCAGTGGGTGGACTTTTGTGGTATAAGTGTTCTCCAGTTCGTGAGTCACGCACCCAGCAGTTATGGGATTTGATTTTTCTGTGATTGTGCCCCTCCTACCATCTCATTGTGGCTTCTCCTTTGTCTTTGGATGTGGGGTATCTTTTTGGTGAGTTTCTGATGTTCTCACAAGAGGGAGTGAGAGCACGTCCTTCTACTCTGCCATCTTGGCTCCTCCAGCATCCATTTTTTTTTTTTTTTTTTTTTTTTTTAATATTTATTTATTTATTTATTTATGGCTGTGTTGGGTCTTCGTTTCTGTGCGAGGGCTTTCTCTAGTTGTGGCAAGCGGGGGGGCCACTCCTCATCGCGGTGCGCGGGCCTCTCACTATCGTGGCCTCTCTTGTTGCGGAGCACAGTCTCCAGATGCGCAGGCTCAGTAATTGTGGCTCACGGGCCCAGTTGCTCCGCGGCATGTGGGATCTTCCCAGACCAGGGCTCGAACCCGTGTCCCCTGCATTGGCAGGCAGATTCTCAACCACTGCGCCACCAGGGAAGCCCCAGCATCCATTTTATAGCTTTTAAGATTACCTTTGACAGTACTTTTTAAAGTTTGAAGAGGTGGAGGATTGTTATTTCTACCCCATAAGTCCTCTGAGTTTGGAACTAATTGAGAAATGGGCAGAGCCAGATACATCTGGATCAAATGACTATTAAGGCTGAGTCTGGGTATGGAGCTTAGTTATTCCCTTAGTAGTGGAAAATTTGATTGTTTCTGTTTTCCCCTAAGGATAAGCTTTAGGATGGTCCAAAGAATACTGTAGAGAAAACATACTCAGAATTACTGCTTTGCTTCTGCTGAACTCTAGTAGTTGACATAGAGGGAGAAATTTTGGGTCCTGACTCTTGTGTATGTAGTACGTGAAGTTTAGGATCCAGAGGTGAAGGCCAGAGGCAATGAGGTGTGGGGGGAGCCAATACAAATAACTGGGGTGTGGGTCTGAATACAAAGCCCTATAAGGAGTTTTGTTAGTCTCCCCTGTTCTGGAGGACCCCAAAATATTTTTCATCAGGGCCTGAACTTCTCTCTCTTGCCATAGTGAAAGCCCTCTATCTTTGTAGACTTGAAGGAGTGAAGGTAGAAGGGCTGAGCCACACTTGTGCAGTTCTTTCTTCTAATCTCCCAATCATCTGTGTGTTGTTTGGGACACACAGAGGGGCATGTGGGGAAAGTGGAGGGTGTTTTACCCTAGAAGCGCTTTCTCAGAAACATGAGACTAGGGCGCTGGCAATTTTTCCTAACAGGCTTCTTTATCTTTCTACTTGTGGTGGCAAGTATTTATTAGAAATATACCTTTTCTTATTAACACTATAGCTGAATCTACACATGGCAAAACTGGTACACAATTGTATATTAATTAGCCTGAAAACTCCCCCCCTGCCCCCACTCTTGGTCTTGACTTAGGGCAAACACATGAATGTTGTCTAAGAATTCCATGGAAATGTTCAAGTCTTTTTCCCAAGGATCCTTGGGGAGAATGAATTAATATAAGGTTTATTCATGGAGGTCAAGGGGTTGGTTACTTAGAAGTCTTTAGATCATACTGAAGTCTGTTTCTCTGGGGTAGCTAACCTAATACATTGCTCATCACTTTTGCCCTGACTTCTTTTTTTTTGTTTTAATAAATTTTATTTATTTATTTATTTATTTATTTATTTTTGGCTGTGTTGGGTCTTTGTTGCTGCACACGGACTTTCTCTAGCTGCGGCGAGCGGGGGCTACTGTTTGTTGCAGTGCGCGGGCCTCTCATTGCTGTGGCTTCTCCTGTTTCAGAGCATGGGCTCCAGGCCCACGGGCTTCAGCAGTTGTGGCATGCAGGCTCTAGAGCACAGGCTCAGTAGTTGTGGCACGCAGGCTCAGTAGTTGTGGTGCGTGGGCTCAGTAGTTGTGGCTCGCGGGCTCTAGAGCACAGGCTCAGTAGTAGTGGTACACTGGCTTAGTTGCTCTGTGGCATGTGGGATCTTCCCGGGCCAGGGCTTGAACCCATGTCCCTTCCATGGGCAGGCAGATTCTCAACCACTGCGCCACCAGGGAAGCCCAGCCCTGACTTCTTTACCAAAGCTTGCTACTATAACATCTGGTTTTATATCAGATCATGCTAGATTAGCTTACTTGGGGGTAACAGAAATCCTGGGAGCTTTGGTGGAAATACTGATGTCTTGATGTAGAGGTGACTTAAATACGGTATAGCCTAGAAAAAAGAGCAGCTTTCATCCTCCCAGATGCCAGTGTACCTGTCTGTGTGAATATGCCTCATGGACAGTCTCCTGGACTCTGTCATCCTTCCCCTGTATGTGTGTCTGTGTGTGTGTGTATATACACACACACACAGACACACATACATATTAGAAACAATGAGACTAGTTTTGCATCAGAACTGGAAAAGAATACTTGGTAAAAGAATATCTAGAAATCTAAAGACTAAAAATGAATAAAACTGAGTAAAATTTAAAATATTTGTGATATTTTTGTGATAATTTTGTGATATTTTTGGATTTGTGATAGAGCAGGCTGCAGGTTCAAGTACTACATCTATGGCAATTGCTTTTTGAGACCACTGTAAAATACACAAGTGGCCTCGTATCACATCAACTGAATGCAAAGAAAAACCATGAAGCCAGGTGCTATTCCAGGGACAGTGGAGGGGGAGAGGGGAGCAAAGAAGATGACAAAGCCCTGGTTTATTGCCATCTGGAGCCCGCCTATCTGGCCTAGAATCTTGGCTTTTCACTTTATCTTAGGAAATTGTTTCAATACTCTGTGCCTCAGTTTCATCCTCTTTAAAATGAGGTTAGAAATGGTATCTGGTGTTCCAAGAATGTCCATGTTGGATGTGGTGTGGTAAAGCTGGTACAGCCAAAGTAGGGAGGCTTGGAAGGAAGAAGTTGATTATGCCCACAGGTTCCAGAGAGGGGGTCACTGAATACCATTCAGGGCCACCGGGGAAGTTCCAGGTCTTGTTCAGGTGGCAGAAGACAGTAGAGAGGGGAGAGTATGGGCCAGAACTTTTACTGGGATTTCCTGGGGAAAAGTAGGGCAGGGCAAACAGAATGGCAAGTTTGAATAATTCCTGTGGGCTTCAGGCTAAAGGAGTAGTTTCTTGTTGCCTGGTACCTGGCCCTGAGGTGATTTAGTGCAGGGAAAATATTGGCTTGGTGTGCGAGGGTTAGATATAAAGAGGTGTCTGGGGACTCGGGATTGGATGGTTTGTATATGAGAGATGTGCTCTTGGCTGAGACTTCTATGGTCTTTAAGAATTGGCTAGCCCTGGGAGGGCTATCTGTCTCCAGGTCTGGGAGGGGCATCACTCCCTGGGTCATTGAAGCCCCCAAATGCCAGAGCATCAAAAATCCAAAAATTAAGAAAATGTAGTTATTATAATCATATGATCAATGGATGCCAAACAGACACATACAGAATCTAAGAAAACAGACTACTTAATTGTGAGGTTTAATGATTTAATATACATGAAGTCCAACAGGCCAAGCTGGTCTCAGGTCCCCAGGCTAACTGCCTGAGAGGCTGAGGCATGGAGGGGAGCAAGTCTCCCTCTGCCATGAGTAGACAGGGCCCAGAACAATAAGGCCTTGTGGAGCATGTAGGAGAGCTTGCAAAGCAGTTGGAGAGTTGTAAAAATGGTCTGTGATGAGTGGCATGTTGGGATTGTACAGAATAACTAAGATGAAACAACTTTTATATGTACATGAATTTCAAGCAGCTAATTAATTTTATAAAATGTAGGTCAAACTGTATAGACCATCAAATGGATTAAGAATTATTTACAGAATTTTAACTGCTTTGATTGGCATTTTGTTGATATCCAGGAAGAAGAAAAACAGGATATAAAAGGAAATAAGCTAATAAGAGATGTTTTCTTTTACCTAAAGGTAGAGACCAGCAGTTACTGTGGTTGACTCACGTTTGAGACAGCCACAGTGTCTACACCGAGGGTGAAGTGAACTTGAGGATGCCATGGGTGTGACACCAGGAAGGACAGGTTTTGCCATCTCTGTCACCATGTCTATGAACCTGAGTTACGTGGTGGGAGTGTCAGACTTGGATCTACAAGATTTGGTTATGGATCTATCTCTGCTACTTCCTAGCTATGTGACTTTTTGTCATTCCCACCTGTAAATGGGAGCAATAATGATTTAACAGGACAGTCGTGGGGTTTCAGTGAGATAATATTTTTGAATATTTTCAGAGAGAGCTCATTCTCACTATCCTTAGCTTCTGTTTCTAGTCACAATAGCTGTCCCAAGGGCATCTCCTGATTTCTAGTGGAGTTCACTAGGTAGGTAGACAATTTACTCATGCTGTTATTGGGTACTCAAATCTTAGATTCTTCATTGCTTATGTGAATGGATGAGAGTTTGGGCTTTGCATTCTATCTGACTTTACTCCTCTAAGCCTTAGTTTTCTCATCATTAAAATGAGGATAATAATAGCATCAACCTCATGGGTTGTCATGATAATTAAATGAAATTACACATGTAGAACACTTAGCTTAGTACCTGACACATAATAATCACTCAGTAAATGGTTGTTATTACTAATATCGTTTCATGTACACATGAAGGAGTTTGATCTACACTTCTGGGATTCAGATACAAACTAATCTATGTCTCATTAGCAGAATCAGTGAGAAAAAAATAGAAGTTAACTAATGTTATTAAATAATTGGTTAAAAGAGCTGTTAGAAAAGGACAAATGAATCTTCTGTATTTTTCAGCAAAGCTCTACTAAAACTCAGGGTGTTTCTCTGAGAAAATATAACATTCTAATAAAAATCTATTGACTCTCTAAGACATATGAAAAATGAAACTTAGTTTTAAAAAGAAACCCTTTACAGCCACTATGGAGAGCACTATGGAGGTTCCTTAAAAAACTAAAAATAGAATTACCATATGATCCAGCAATCCCACTACTGGGCATATACTCAGAGAAAACCATAATTCAAAAAGACACATGTGCCCCAATGTTCATTGCAGCACTATTTACAATAGCCAGGTCATGGAAGCAACCTAACTGTCCATCGACAGATGAATGGATAAAGAAGATGTGGTACATATATACAATGGAATATTACTCAACCATAAAAAGGAATGAATTTGGGTCATTTGTAGAGACATGGATGGATGTAGAGACTGTCATACAGAGTGAAGTAAGTCAGAAAGATAAAAACAAATATCGTATATTAACACATATATGTGGAACCTAGAAAAATGGTATAGATGAACCGGTTTTGCAGGGCAGAAATTGAGACACAGATGTAGAGAACAAATGCATGGACACCAAGGGGGGAAAGCGACGGGGTGGTGGTGGTGGTGGTGTGATGAATTGGGCGATTGGGATTGACATGTATACACTGATGTGTATAAAATGGATGACTAATAAGAACCTGTTGCATTAAAAAAAAAAAAAAAAAAAGAAACCCTTTGTTGTAGTACTATCACTTGAGTAGTACCTGCAGTGAATGCTATAGAAATTCCACTGGTTCATCTTCAAAGAAAGCTTCTAGGGAGAGGCGATTTTAATGTTCATGTGTGCCACAGAAGTTGTGAGATAATGCTTGGTAATTAGCATAAGCTTGAAGCCAGATAGCTGGAAAAACATGTTCCAGGACATTGCAGATCAAATCATATTTCTATAAAAAGAAACTGCTGGATGTTCAACTGACAGATCATCAACCATAAAGGGATAGTTTAATGGATTTCAATCATTATCTAAACACAAAATCACAGAGCCAAGTTTATGTGCATTGTTAATCATACATTGTGAACCCGGTACAAGAAAATGTAACAGAAGCATCAGATGAGATGTTTTCCTTTTCTGATTTTTAAATTGCAATATTTGATTTTTGAGAATCACTGAAAAAGAATGGTTTCTTAGAGGAATTGCGCTAAGGGATGTGCATGCTCTTATTGGAGAAACGAAATGGTGGAACAGAGGAAGAGCTCTGAAAACACTGTGAGTGCTTTATAAAGCTCCTGAATTCCTTGCTTTTGCTAGTATTCCAGAAGAAAACATGTCCCAATCCAGAGGATTTGTATGTATATATATGTGTAAGGTTTTGTGTGTGTGTGTGTGTGTGTGTGTGTGTATTTTAAACCAGCAGACACTTTTAAAATTTTAAATTATACTAGTCACCCAATTGTTTCCTAAACTATTTTAAACTAACTGCTCTTCTTTGAAAATATTAAAGAAATTATATATCTTGCAGACTTATGAAAGTTTTAAGAAAATAAGGATATTCATTATGGTAGATGGTTACAAAATAAATAAAATCAGTAGCTTTCTAATATTGCACATTCTTATAAGGAAAACATAAAGGGAAAATATTCCATTTCCATTTACAAATAAATGCATCTAATATCTAGAATAGTCTTAACAAGAAATATGAAGGAACTGAATGAATGAGATTATAACGTTCTACATAATAGCATAACAAAAAGGTTTGAGAACATGACAAAAGAATTGAATAGAGAGACATAACTTAGAAAAAGTAGACAATTTTTATAAAGAGGTCAATTTGGTTTAAATTTATTTTGTACACAGTGTATTATCAATTAAAATCCCTATTTATTGTGGGGAAGTTGGTGAGGAACTTGGCAAAATGATTCTAAATGCACTTTGAAGAATAAACATGCAAGTATAGATGAAAGAATTCTGAAAAACAAAAATACTAAGAAGGAATATTGCCTAAACAGATGTTAAATTGTGTCATAAAATAGCTGAAGTTAAAACAATGTGAGAAATAGATGGTTAAGAAACAAATTGTCCATCCTCAGCCCCAAGTATGTATAGGGATTTAGCATTTGAGAAAGTTAGATTCTTGAATCAGTAAGGAAAATACGCATTTGTGAATAAAATGTTTGTCCAGTATGTAACCAGTTGGGGAAAAATGTCATTTCTACCGTGCTCTTTACATAGTTATACTTGTTAAAAAGTATAAAAGTAAAAGTAGCAGAAGACAATATGGGCAGATTTTAAAGAAAATATTGGGGTGAAAAAGTATGATTTTCTAGGTATGATGTGAAAGCCAGAAACAATAAAAAAGCAGATTGGTAAATTTAAGTATAAAAAGTTAAATGTTATAAATGGAATAAATACTACACATGAGATTGAAAGATCAATGGCCAGTAGGAAAAAGAATTTTCCACATATATGACAGCCAGAAGTCTTCTATCCTTTATATACAGAAATCTCTTACAAATTAATAAGAATGTAAACCCCAACAGAAAAATAGGCAGAATGCAAAAACACAGCTTACACAAGAAACACTTTGGTTGTGCATTAAAATTAGTGGGAGACCAAGATCAAAAGAGGAGGAGAATTGATGTTAAACTTAGATACAAGTAAAAAAACAGATTTCTCACTAGTGGAATAATAAAATGTTTTTGTTATGGTGTATTTCAAACTTTACTGTATTGCTTATAGAAATACTTGTGTTATATACTGAATGTGATTCTAATCTTCACCAAAGGTCTTTTAAAATTAAACTGAAAAAAAGAAACCACCTAAGCAAAAAAGGATATTAATTGGTTCACATAATTGGAAAGCCCAGAGGGTATACTAGGTTTAGGCATGGTTGGATTTAGGGCCACAAACTTTGTTCCTCTGCACCGGCTCCAATCTCTGATTGGCTTAATGTGGTGGGCCCTCTTCGTTCAAGTTTTTCATCTTACAGAACTAAGCAGCTTCAGTAAAGAGAGCTTTTCTTCCCGCACAGTTCAGTTGAGTATCACTGTACCAACTTGAATCACATGACCATTCTGGAACCCATCACTAGGATTAAAGAGATGGACTAGGCTGATGGATCAGGTCTGAATTTCATATCTACCCATAAATTAGACCATCTGAACCACATGGACTGAACGTAGGGACAAGTGGTGCCAAGAAAGATCAGGGAGTTGTGATAAGGAGATGGGATAGATTCTGAGCAAAAATTAAACTTGTATTTTGAGATAATTGTAGATTCATTTGCAGTGCAAGAAATAATATATGGATATTCCTTTACCCAATTTCCCCCAATCGGAAATCTTGCAAAACTATAGTACAATATCACAACCCAGATATTACTATTCATATAGTCAAATACCAGAAGATTTTTATCACCACAAGGATTCCTCCTGCTGCCCATTCATAGCCACACCCACTTCTCCTCTTCCCTTTCCCCATCCTAAACCATGGCAACCACTAGTCTGTTCTCCATTTCTATAATTTTGTCATTACAAGAACGTTGTATGAATGGAATCATACAACTTGTAACCTTTAGGAATTGGCTTTTTTCACTGGAGATTGATTTAGGTTGTTGAGTATATCAATATTGTTTGGTGTTTTTGAGTAGTATTTCATGGTATGGATGTATTGCGGTTTGCTTAACCATTCACCTGTTGAGGAACACCTGGGTTGTTTCCAGTTTTGGCTATTAGACATAAAGCTGTTAGGAACATTAGTATACAGGGTTTTGTGTATCCTAAAACCTGGGATTTCATCTCTCTGGGGTAAAGTCCCAAAAGTAAAATAAAGGTGCTTTTAAATGAAGACCATTTTATCCTAAAGAATGTTCCCACACTTTTTAAAAAGAGTTTTTCAAGGGTTTTCTCTTGTCCTCAGCTGAAGGGCTGATGATGAAAACAGAGTTAAGCAAGCAAAGAGAAAGTGTTGGGCATAGTTTCAGAAATAGAATGGATGAACAAACAAGTAAAAAGACAATGGGGAATCATTGTGCTCCAATGATTCCTTAGGTTGATAAGCTAAGGCAAATCCAAGCAAACTTCCATGAAGCCAAAAGACTTCTTTGGAAGTTTTGAGATACGACAAATGCCATCTGGAACATCTCAGGACTTTTGACAATATCCTTTAAAGTGAGAGTTACATGAATGAATTTGAACTTTTTCTTGAATAATTATATGCTTCTTTTAAATGGAATAGTTTCAAAAATGATTAAAACAAAATCTCCCAGGAATGCTTTTAACTAGCAGTAGGACTTGAGCTTACTTTTTTATTTGAAAAATCTTTCTTGCCCTACTTTGGTTTTCCTGTAGGAAAGAATGATTTATTTTTCCTAGAACCAAGAATCACTGCAGTCTGACAATAAATGTTTTTGAAAAGTTATTTATTATGATAAGTTAGGAACCCAACACTCCTGCAGTTGAATCATACCAACATAGACTTTGAAAACACATCTTTATTTGAGCCCAACACATTCCTAATATGACCTGGTTAAGCTGATTGACGAACTGTATATAACATGCATTCACTTCTATAAAACATTTTTATTATAGGATCTCACACCAAAAACAGAGTAGAAAGTTGTAACCGTGTCAGAGAACCTGAATGATATCCATAGCATTATTATTATAATTTAATATTCATTGAGTACCAGCAGTGAGCTAGACTTTCTATAAGACACAGCAGGAGAACTGGTCCCTGTCCTCTAGAAAACCACTCTATGTCACACTCATATTGAGGCCTTCTGTTTCTTTCTGAAAGCAAAACACAAGAAGTTGTCATTTGGAATGGATAGAATGATTCTGATTAAATGAAAGCTCAAACTTTAAATTAGCTGTAGCACCATGCCTTACATGTCATAGTCAGTCAGTGAATAAGTTTAATTTATTTAAACTTAAAACTTCATCAAACTTCAGCTTACATCATTCATTTTATAGTATTTATTAAACGCTTGCCATATGCAAAGCTAAGTGGAGAAAAGGTATGAAGGTAAGAACATGTGATGTTTGGGGCAATGATAAATTATCCAGTGGGATTGCACTGCATGAAGCAGAAGTGACCAGATAGGCTGCTTTTGCCCGCAAGTAACAGAAAATATAAGTAACAGTGGCTTACATAAATAGGGTTTCATTTTTTTCTCATATAGCAAGAAGCAAGAACATAGGTAGGTGGTTACTGACATTTTTGATATTGCTCACAATGCTATCAAGAATATAGGCTCGGGCTTCCCTGGTGGCTCAGTGGTTGAGAATCTGCCTGCCGATGCAGGGGACACGGGTTCGAGCCCTGGTCTGGGAAGATCCCACATGCCGCGGAGCAGCTGGGCCCGTGAGCCACAACTACTGAGCCTGCACGTCTGGAGCCTGTGCTCCGCAACAAGAGAGGCCGCGATAGTGAGAGGCCCGCGCACCGCGATGAAGAGTGGCCCCCACTTGCCGCAACTAGAGAAAGCCCTCACACAGAAACGAAGACCCAACACAGCCAAAATAAATAAATAAATAAATAATAATTAAAAAAAAAAAAAAAAAAAAAAGAATATAGGCTCACTCTAGCTTTGCATTCTGTCTTCCTTCATTTACTGGGTTTTTCCTCTTCTGCTTGAGGCCCCATGGTTTTTAATATTGCTACCACAACACCAGGCATCCTATCCATGCAGGAAGAAGAGAGAAGAAGAGGTTCTAGACAAGTCTGTCCATTTTATCAAGAAATATGGTCACTCCTAGTTGCAAAGGAGGGTGGAAACAACATTATGAATATTATCTTAAAATGATCATAATTCACCCCCTGGAAATGAGCACATACGGACTGGAGTTCTGAGAGCAGAAACAGGGCAGATTGGCCACTGGCAGGTGGAGGAAAATCAAGTTAGTGGCAAAATCTTGGGGGCCTTTCAGGCAGGTTTAGGAGTTTAAGCTTTATCAACAAAGATGTAATATTTAATATGAGTCTTCAGTCAATGGATTGGGTGCTTGATTGTCATAAACCACTGGAATACTTCTAAGGTTTTAGGTTGCATTGTGATTATGAAAATTTTCTTGGTATTCTAGCTTTATGTCCTAGAAAAACTACTTGCCAAATAGGTCTTACAGAGGGAGACTTTTGCAACCTATTTAGCAAAATGACCAGGAAAATATAAGAAAAGATGGACCTGTTATTCATCCACCACAAGCCAGGTTTATCCTGGAGCAGCCTATGTGGCTTCAGAATTACCTGAAGGTTTGAGGGAGAGAGATGCAAGTGTCCCCTGCAACCTGGCAGTCCGAAGTGACTGGCACACTGTTTTCCCTCCAACCCGTGCACTTGACTGCTTTTAAGAGAATTTGCGAATTCAACACATACATACTCAGTGCCTCATGTCTAAGTGTGACATGAAAATAACAATGGGATGTTTTTGGAATGCCATCTGTATACACAGAATTTGCCTATGTGACACCATGCTATGCTTAAAGTGTTCATTTAATTAACTCTCTCTTAAAGTGGATTTAACTTACTATTAACATACCAATAATCTTTGACCTAATATGGCAGATACTAGGAGGTCTAAAATATCACGATTTATAATATTTTGGAAAAAGATTCCTTTTAAGGAAAGTGTTACAAAGGAAATTTAAGAAAATTGAGAGTTTAACCAGCTGTTTTCCTACCTAGTGAATATGCGTGTACTTGGTATTTGTATGGTATGGGACTTACAGATTTGGTGGTGAGGTGGTGTCTATCTTTTTCTGTATCACTTGGTCCTAATTTTTAGTGATTATGTAAATTGTTGATCTTTTGGAGGTTTGTTTCCTTTTCTGTTGTTGTTGATTTTAATGAGTTTGTAATAAATTCTAGACCTTTGTAAGAAACGGGATCAGTATTGGCATAATTTTTTAAAAGCTAAAATCCTTAGTGGTTTCCTTATTACAAATGAAAGGATACACAAAGGATATACAAAGGGAAGATTCAGACTTCAGGAGAGGAGGAGATCATTATGCCTTAACTTGCTTCTGTCATACCATGTTCCTTTCCTGTGGAAAAATATGAAAATGTGGTGATTCATTAAGACCGGTTAACCAGGAAGTAGAGTCCCTATGGCCGTCTCATATCTAGAAGCAAAATTATATAACTCTTACTAAGACAGATTTAATCAACGAGAACCAAGCCTTGAGGCAATGACAGATAAACAGATATATAAGTACTGGTGACATTGTAATTAAAAATCTGGTGGTTTTTAACTGAAATAAAAGGCTATCTAAAAGCACTTTGTCAGGCTTTTTTATTTTTATTTTTTAAACAAATGACCTAATTTTTATTTATTTATTTATTTATTTTTGGCTGTGTTGGGTCTTTGTTTCTGTGCGAGGGCTTTCTCCCGTTGCGGCAAGCGGGGGCCACTCTTCATCGCGGTGCGCGGGCCTCTCACTATCGCGGCCTCTCTTGTTGCGGAGCACAGGCTCCAGACGCGCAGGCTCAGTAGTTGTGGCTCACGGGCCTAGTTGCTTCGCGGCATGTGGGATCTTCCCAGACCAGGACTCGAAACCGTGTCCCCTGCATTGGCAGGCAGACTCTCAACCACTGCGCCACCAGGGAAGCCCCAGGCTTCTTGTATCATCATTGTCACATAGGTTATGCTACCATTTCATGGAATGTTGTTCTGCTATATCCACTAGAAATTAGGGACTTTAGTAGTTGGGGGCTAGCTGATGCAGAATGGGTCCTGAATATACATTTCTGGAGCAACCATACAAGGGTCTACCTATAAGGGTTGTAGCTCTAGATGAATTCTGTAGGTTACATCAAAACCTCTGCACTCTGCATATCTAAGTTGTATGTATGATAACTTTATTCCTTACATTGGGATTTTTCTTTCCTGTTATAATTTTTTTTTAACCTTTTGTGTCTGTGGTGTGCAGGTTACTTCAATTTTCAGTGGACTATTTTAAAATTTCAACACAGGTGTGTTCTGTAAATACAGGTGACCCTTGAACAATGCAGTGGTTAATCTACATATAACTTACAGTTGACCCTCCATATCCATGGTCTGTATCCTCGGATTCAACCAACCATGGACTGTGTAGTAATGCAGTATTTTTGAAAAATGTCTGCATATAAGTGGACCTGCATAATTCAAATCCTCATTGTTCAAGAGTCAACTGTAATGACGGCTATAGTTGGGTTGTTAGAGGTCCACACGGAGGATAAGATCTCAGGGTGTTCCTTTGGTGTCATGGAGCAGGATGCAAGAGGATTGTTCCTTCCTCCCTTCCTAGATACCCTACATTTCCTCTTTGGGTAGACATTTTTAGGAACTGTTTCAACCCCTAGAATTAAAACGTTTGACAAAAAAGAAAACTGAACATCAAGTGTCTCATAGCTGCGGAGTTAGAAATAGTGGTTGGGTCTTCCCTCTTTTGACTCAGTGTACTTTCTTATTTATTTATTTATTTGTTTGTTTATTTATTTATTTATGGCTGTGTTGGGTCTTTGCTGCTGTGCGTGGGCTTTCTCTAGTTGCGGTGAGAGGGGGCTACTCTTTGTTGCGGTGCGAAGGCTTCTCATTGAGGTGGCTTCTCTTGTAGCGGAGCACAGGCTCTAGGCACGTGGGCTTCAGTAGTTGTGGCTCATGGGCTCTAGAGCACAGGCTCAGTAGTTGTGGCGCACGGGCTTAGTTGCTCCACGGCATGTGGGAATCTTCCCCGACCAGGGCTTGAATCTGTGTCTCCTGCATTGGTAGGCGGATTCTTAACCACTGCGCCGCCAGGGAAGCCCTAATACTGCATTCTTTTAGGTACAGCATTGTTTTCCTGGCATATGTAGTTTCAGAAAGTATTCAACTGACTTGCAGAATGGAATCTAGGCAATTAAGAATACTTGGTCTATGAAAGTATATTTACATGTGTTCTTTATCTTATGTCTGGTTTTAATGGGTCTACCCAGAGAATAGCTCCATTTGATGAGACTTCCCACTAAAAAGATACCATGGTACTTTGAGCGAGGCTAAATAAGCTGCTTCTGTTCTGAAGAGCACTGGATTGTTTATGAAGGGTGTTGGCCCATTAGAACTATGTAACAAACAGAGCAAGAAATTTCAGATCACTTCTTATTCAGTTAGGTAAGTGTCAAAACACTGCAAAAGATTCAATGCTGACTTTATGGGAAGGGTGGTGGGAAAGCCGTCTTATGAATGATGTGTTACAGAGAAACTGCTCTCTGGAGTGCATGCATGGTGAAAGGCAAAGAAGGAGAAAGACCTTGCTTACGATTACGGATGGAAGAGGCTCGTGTTAGGATTTCATAATGTTCTAGGGGGACACTGATGAACCTCCCACCTGGAACAATGAATATGAACTGTACATTCAGGGTGAAAATAACATCAGTTATAGGATTCCCTAAGTGGCTTGACATGACATGTTCTACCTTATACTTTAAGCTTGTCTGCCTTCAAATATCATTTAATAGCAACACTAAATGAATAAATGAACCTGTTTATTTTAGATGATTGGTTACAGGAATAATGCAGGCCATATCCATCATCTTCTATGTCTAATTTAGCAGGACTGAATTGATGTTCTTTGTGTGTGTGTGTGTGTGTGTGTGAGTGTGAGAGAGAGAGAGAGAGAGAGAAAGATGGGATTAACATTTGGAGGCTCTGCCAGGTATCTAAAGGCAGGCCTTCTGTGGCTTCCAGAGCCCATAGAACTCTCTCCTGTCTCACAGGAGTCAGGCTTGATTTACAGCCGCAGCCAGATCCAAAAAGAAAAACACCAGATCTGGTTCATTCTAGATTACTATCTGCCTGCTAACGTTGTGTTTGAGGAGCTAGTTGAAGAGGGTGGTGAGCTTGTGTGCATGTGTGTGTGTGTGTTGGGGGTGGAGGACAGTTTTGGCTGTCACATGTGGCTTCTTGTTTTGTTGGGCTTGTTGAATCTCCTTATAGAAAGCAGCCATGTCCTGTTTATCAGGTTTCCTTAAAATCCTTTTCCTCAGTGCTATCCAAAATGCATTAGCTATTATTCTCCTGTGTGTCAACATGCATTCCTTCTTGAGCATAGAAAACAAGGGCAGCTTCCCTTCAAATGTAATCCAACCCCTGAAGGGCAAATTTTTTTGTCATCATTTACCTGGGTAATTACAAGTATTTCTGCTGTAATTTATACAATTATAGGAAGTTTAATTTTTCTTGTGGGTTTCCATCACAGAAAGTTGTCTGACTCGCTTCAATGCTTGGCTCTCAAATCTGTTGTAATACTTTAATTTTTGACTTCAAATTGCAGCTCTATTGTTTTCCACCACCATGATGGGAGTGGATGGTAGATGAGGTAGAAGAGTTTAAAAGCGAAAAAGAAATGAGAATCCTTCAGGCAATTCTGGTTTTAGTCTAGCTTTCTAGAAGTGTTTAGTTTTTTGTTGTATTTATATATTTATTTAGCCACTGGGATTCAGCTACTGACTAGCAGTTTACCACAGGCCTTAACAAATATGCATTGTAAGGATAAAGGTTAGGCTGTTTCTCTCCTGTTTCCTCCCCGTGTGTTAGTTTATAAACAGAAAGTTTTAGCCAAACACAATTAAAGAAACTGGTAAATTTTAATCATGCTTCGTTCCAGATACAAGATTTTTGTTTAATCATAGTAACATTATGTTTTCCTTCTCTGGAGTAATTTATATGTTTTGTTACTAGAATCTCTTCTGCATAAAAGAGGTTAAGATAAATCATTAGATGGCTTTAAGGAAGTCAAAGTAAAATTGAATGTACTATTTGAAACATAGTCTAAGTGTAAACTCTGTGCATATGTATATGTTTAAATTTCCCATTGATTATTTCACATAAGAGTAAACAGTGTCTTTGGCAATAAATTTTTTGAGTAAAATATCGCTTCTCTACAGGGAACAAAAGTAAAGAGAAATTTAAAACCCATTTGGTTTCACCTGGATTCTGACATGACCAACTTAGAAAAAGGATATAAAAGTTTAACATTTTTTTCTTAATTAAAAACAGAGAATCTCTCTTTGACACAAATATAAATGAGCTGCATCTCCAAAGTGACCCAAGGAAAGAGGAAGGAGGTGGTGTTTGTTGTTAATTGTTATTGTTATAAATGTTCTCAGGATGAAATCTTCAGAAATACTCTAAACAGGACCAGTCATTTAATAAACAGAAACTATTTATATTCTCCTTGCCTAAACCTTTGCTGCAGGAGTTGCAGGGATGTGTAACGTTATCAGGGTCAGTATGTCCTCAATCAATCTTTATTTTGAGGTGCTTTTGCTTGCCTTTCCTCTGTACATTCTAGTAGCATCTCATCTCGTAGCACACTGAAGTAAAATTTTCTATATGACATCTTCGTGGACTGAATATATTAATGTATTTATTTTCTTTAAACCAATAGTAGATTCTTTAATTACTAAACTGACATATAAGTTAATATCTAATTAGTATAATTTGTCGTATTAATCGTTTTAAGCTAGTAATGTTAGTTTAAAAAAATCAATGCATGCCTATTGCAGATAACTTATATGATAAAGAAAGGCATGAAGAAGCGATGGCTGTGCATAGTTACATACCTCTAATTTCTCCAGATTAAATTAAAGGAGGACAAAGTGTCCATATGCTGATCTAGTTATCTCTCCCTTGGGGTTCTCTCTTACATCGTTGTTCATTAGATTTCAAGACCCAAGAAGGAGATCCCTGGTATTGAATCCATCTGTGGTTATTCTTTTTTTTTTTTCAGGCATAATTTATTATTATATCTTATTAACATTTATTGAGAACCTAGTAAGTACCAGCACTGTGTTAAGTGCATACATATATTATAGAAAGACATGCCCATTCCCAGATCATTTTATCAAATGAAATTATTTCAGCTTCTGACCACTTACTTCTTGTATTCTTTCACATAGCTTCATACTCTACTGTTTCTCTCTTATCAACAAGAAAAAGAACATGGCTTGTTAAATTGTTCCCTTTACTGTATATCAAGTCTTGTACCATTCTGATAAAACCTTGGGTTAATCTAAATTTATCTGACCTGGGTAAGCTCACTAGTACTGTCATCAGATTCAAAAGATGAATAGCATGAACCCTCCATCCTCCACAGTTAGCTTTCTCATGGCTATAAAATCTTCATTCTTCTTGCTGGACCGTGTTCCTAGGAATGACACCATCGCTGCCAGTTTTCTGGAATGACCAGCTGCCCAGGCCCATTGGAGGCCAGGCAGCTGCACTAATCTCCTGTGGTTTCTAATGCCAGAGGGCCACACTGGGGCATGGACCAGCTTTGCCACGCAGGATCCTCCACTCCCACAACTGCATCTCTGGCTGCCACCCTGAGGACCAGCAATTCTTTAAAGTTACTTTTCTGGTTGCCCTAAAGACTCTCTTCCCAATACCTTTTCTTTGTATTGGTTGAAAAGCATTGATAAGTGGGATAAAACTAGAGGGCCACTTGCTCAGGTTCCTGGGGCTTCCAGATTGACTAAGTTCTAAATCCAAACACTAGAATCTTAAGCAAAATCGAGCACAGAGGTCAACAATCCTTACTGTATTGATCTTGCTGTCATGTTAGTAGGTACTATGACACAGACTACAAGAGAAAGCTTTGCAACATCACTACTTACCTGTCTAATGGGGAAGAATTCTCTTGGAAATCTCTAACAACACAATACTTGAATTAGTACTGCCAAAATGAGGACCCTTAGCAATCTTTAGTGGCTTGGAGGAATTTGATTTACCTGAAGAATAAAACTAGGTTTAAAAAAAACCAAAGGTTTTCTAAAGAAAAGGTAGTATCTGACTGCCAAGTCCTTGGAGACCAAGAGAAACATATTGAGGACTGTGGTCTGAAAAAGAGAGAGAGTTCATAGAAGAAACTCTTGGGGATGAAGAAAACAGTGACTACAGAGAAAAGATGAATCCAATCCTGCAGCTTCAAAGAGGACAGCAAACCAAGGGGAATTCTGAGAGGGAAATAGGAGAAACTTCATCATAAAAATGACTGAACTTGAAGATGTCAAGGGGAGGGGAAGCAGAGAAACTAGTTCAAAAGAAACTGAGCTATTCTCCACAGAGAAAGCACACAATTTTTTGGAGAGGTCCAAAATTTCACAAGGAAAAGGTTATTATTATTGTTTGTTCTTTCCTATCACAGCAGTCTAGCTGGAAAGCAATAGAGTCAGCTAGAAAAACACAATGCAGGCTTCCGTTCTGGGGGAAGTGGAAAAAAAAAAAGAGGTCCAAGGTTGCCTCCTTTTTACCCACTCTTTTTTTTTTTTTTAACATCTTTATTGGAGTATAATTGCTTTACACTGTTGTGTTAGTTTCTGCTGTATAACAAAGTGAATCAGCTGTATGTATACATATATCCCCATATCCCCTCCCCCTTGCATCTCCCTCCCACCCTTCCTATCCCACCCCTCTAGGTGGTCACAAAGCACCGTGCTGATCTTGCTGTGCTATGCGGCTGCTTCTCACTAGCTATCTATTTTACATTTGGTAGTGTATATATGTCAATGCTTCTCTCTTACTTCGTCCCAGCTTACCTTTCCCCCTCCCCGTGTCCTCAAGTCCATTCTCTATGTCTGCATCTTTATTCCTGTCCTGCCTCTAAGTTCTTCAGAACCATTTTTATCTTTTAGATTCTATATATATGTGTTAGCATACAGTATTTGTTTTCTTCTTTCTGACTTACTTCACTCTGTATGACAGACTCTAGGTCCATCCACCTCACTACAAATAACTCAATTTTGTTTCCTTTTATGGCTGAGTAATATTCCATTATATATATGTACCACATTTTCTTTATCCATTCATCTGTCGATGGACACTTAGGCTGCTTCCATGTCCTGGCTATTGTAAATAGATTGGAAATGAACATTGTGGTACATGACTCTTTTTGAATTCTGGTTTTCTCAGGGTATATGCCCAGTAGTGGGATTGCTGGGTCATATGGTAGTTCTATTTTTAGGTTTTTAAGGAACTGCCATAGTGTTCTCCATAGTGGCTATATCAATTTACATTCCCACCAACAGTGCAAGAGGGTTCCCTTTTCTCCACACCCTCTGCAGCATTTATTGTTTGTAGTTTTGATTTGCATTTCTCTAATGATTAGTGATGTTGAGAATCCTTTCATGTGTTTGTTGGCAATCTGTATATCTTCTTTGAAGAAATGTTGATTTAGGTCTTCTGCCCATTTTTGGATTGGGTTGTTTGTTTTTTTGTTATTGAGCTGCATGAGCTGCTTGTATATTTTGGAGATTAATCCTTTGTCAGTTGCTTTGTTTGCAAATATTTTCTCCCATTCTGAGGGTTGTCTTTTCATCTTGTTTATGGTTTCCTTTGCTGTGCAAAAGCTTTTAAGTTTCATTAGGTCCCATTTGTTTACTTTTGTTTTAATTTCCATTTCTCTGGGAGCTGGGTCAAAAAGAATCTTGCTGTGATGTATGTCATAGAGTGTTCTGCCTATGTTTTCCTCTAAGAGTTTGATAGTGTCTGCCCTTACACTTAGGTCTTTAATCCATTTTGAGTTTATTTTTGTGCATGGTGTCAGGGAGTGTTCTAATTTCATACTTTTACATGTACCTGTCCAATTTTCCCAGCACCACTTATTGAAGAGGCTGTCTTTTCTCCACTGTATATGCTTGCCTCCTTTATCAAAGATAAGGTGACCATATGTGTGTGGGTTTATCTCTGGGCTTTCTATCCTGTTCCATTGATCTATATGTCTGTTTTTGTGCCAGTACCAAACTGTCTTGATTACTGAAGCTTTGTAATATAGTCTGAAGTCAGGGAGCCTGATTCCCCCAGCTCCATTTTCGTTCTCAAGATTGCTTTGGCTATTCGGGGTCTTTTGTGTTTCCATACAAATTGTGAAATTTTTTGTTCTAGTTCTGTGAAAAATGCCAGTGGTAGTTTGATAGGGATTGCATTGAATCTGTAGATTGCTTTGGGTAGTAGAGTCATTTTCACAATGTTGATTCTTCCAATCCAGGAACATGGTATATCTCTCCATCTATTTGTATCATCTTTAATTTCTTTCATCAGTGTCTTATAATTTTCTGCATACAGGTCTTTTGTCTCCTTAGGTAGGTTTATTCCTAGGTATTTTATTCTTTTTGTTGCAATGGTAAATGGGAGTGTTTTCTTAATTTCACTTTCAGATTTTTCGTCATTAGTGTATAGAAATGCAAGAGATTTCTGTGCATTAATTTTGTATCCTGCTACTTTACCAAATTCATTGATTAGCTCTAGGAGTTTTCTGGTAGCATCTTTAGGATTCTCTATGTATAGTATCATGTCATCTGCAAATAGTGACAGCTTTACTTCTTCTTTTCCAATTTGGATTCCTTTTATTTCTTTGTCTTCTCTGATTGCTGTGGCTAACACTTCCAGAACTATGTTGAATAATAGTGGTGAGAGTGGGCAACCTTGTCTTGTTCCTGATCTTAGTGGAAATGGTTTCAGTTTTTCACCATTGAGGACAATGTTGGCTGTGGGTTTGTCATATATGGCCTTTATTATGTTGAGGAAAGTTCCCTCTATGCCTACTTTCTGCAGGGCTTTTATCATAAATGGGTGTTGAATTTTGTCGAAAGCTTTCTCTGCATCTATTGAGATGATCATATGGTTTTTCTCCTTCAATTTGTTAATATGGTGTATCACATTGATTGATTTGCGTATGTTGAAGAATCCTTGCATTCCTGGGATAAACCCCACTTGGTCATGGTGTATGATCCTTTTAATGTGCTGTTGGATTCTTTTTGCTAGTATTTTGTTGAGGATTTTTGCATCTATGTTCATCAGTGATATTGGCCTGTAGTTTTCTTTCTTTGTGACATCTTTGTCTGGTTTTGGTATCAGGGTGATGGTGGCCTCGTAGAATGAGTTTGGGAGTGTTCCTCCCTCTGCAATATTTTGGAAGAGTTTGAGAAGGATAGGTGTTAGCTCTTCTCTAAATGTTTGATAGAATTCGCCTGTGAAGCCATCTGGTCCTGGGCTTTTGTTTGTTGGAAGATTTTTAATCACAGTTTCAATTTCAGTGCTTGTGATTGGTCTGTTCATATTTTCTATTTCTTCCTGGTTCAGTCTCGGCAGTTTGTGCATTTCTAAGAATCTGTCCATTTCTTCCAGGTTGTCCATTTTATTGGCATAGAGTTGCTTGTAGTAATCTCTCATGATCTTTTGTATTTCTGCAGTGTCAGTGGTTGCTTCTCCTTTTTCATTTCTAATTCTATTGATTTGAGTCTTCTCCCTTTTGCTCTTGATGAGTCTGGCTAATGGTTTATCAATTTTGTTTATCTTCTCAAAGAACCAGCTTTTAGTTTCATTGATTTTTGCTATTGTTTCCTTCATTTCTTTTTCATTTATTTCTGACCTAATCTTTATGATTTCTTTCCTTCTGCTGGCTTTGGGGTTTTTTTGTTCTTCTTTCTCTAATTGCTTTAGTTGCAAGGTTAGGTTGTTTATTCGAGATGTTTCCTGTTTCTTGAGGTAGGCTTGTATTGCTATAAACTTCCCTCTTAGCACTGCTTTTGCTGCGTCCCCTAGGTTTTGGGTCATCGTATCTCCATTGTCATTTGTTTCTAGGTATTTTTTGATTTCCCCTTTGATTTCTTCAGTGATCACTTTGTTATTAAGTAGTGTTTGTGTAGCCTCCATGTGTTTGTATTTTTTACAGATCTTTTCCTGTAATTGATATCTAGTCTCATAGCGTTGTGGTCGGAAAAGATACTTGATATGATATCAATTTTCTTAAATTCACCAAAGCTTGATTTATGCCCCAAGATATGATCTATCCTGGAGAATGTTCCACGAGCACTTGAGAAAAATGTGTATTCTGTTGTTTTTGGGTGGAATGTCCTATAAATATCAATTAAGTCCATCTTGTTTAATGTATCATTTAAAGCTTGTGTTTCCTTATTTATTTTCATTTTGGATGATCTGTCCATTGGTGAAAGTGGGGTGTTAAAGTCCCCTACTATGATTGTGTTGCTGTCGATTTCCCCTTTTATGGCTGTTAGTATTTGCCTTATGTATTGAGGTGCTCCTATGTTGGGTGCATAAATATTTACAATTGTTATACCTTCCTCTTGGATCAATCCCTTGATCATTATATAGTGTCCTTCTTTGTCTCTTGTAATAGTCTTTATTTTAAAGTCTATTTTGTCTGATATGAGAATTGCTACTCCAGCTTTCTTTTGATTTCCATTTGCATGGAATATCTTTTTCCATCCCCTCACTTTCAGTCTGTATGTGTCTCTAGGTCTGAAGTGGGTCTCTTGTAGACAGCATATATATGGGTCTTGTTTTTGTATCCATTCAGCCAGCCTGTGTCTTTTGGTGGGAGCATTTAATCCATTTACATTCAAGGTAATTATCGATATGTATGTTCCTATTCCCATTTTCTTAAATGTTTTGGGTTTGTTATTGTAGATGTTTTCCTTCTCTTGTGTTTCTTTCCTAGAGAAGTTCCCTTAGCATTTGTTGTAAAGCTGGTTTGGTGGTGCTGAACTCTCTCAGCTTTTGATTATCTGTAAAGGTTTTAATTTCTCCATCACATCTGAATGAGATCCTTGCTGGGTAGAGTAATCTTGGTTGTAGGTTTTTCTCCTTCATCACTTTAAGTATATCCTGCCACTCCCTTCTGGCTTGCAGAGTTTCTGCTGAAAGATCAGATGTTAACCTTATGGGGATTCCCTTGTGTGTTATTTGTTGTTTTTCCCTTGCTGCCTTTAATATGTTTTCCTTATATTTAATTTTTGGTAGTTTGATTAATATGTGTCTTGGCATGTTTCTCCTTGGATTTATCCTGTATGGGACTCTCTGTGCTTCCAGGACTTGATTAACTATTTCCTTTCCCATATTAGGGAAGTTTTCAACTATAATCTCTTCAAATATTTTCTCAGTCCCTTTCTTTTTCTCTTCTTCTTCTGGGACCCCTATAATTCGAATGTTGGTGCGTTTAATGTTGTCCCAGAGGTCTCTGAGACTGTCCTCAGTTCTTTTCATTCTTTTTTCTTTATCCTGCTCTGTAGTAGTTATTTCCACCATTTTATCTTCCAGGTCACTTATCCTTTCTTCTGCCTCAGTTATTCTGCTATTGATCCTTTATAGAGTATTTTTAATTTCATTTATTGTGTTTTTCATCATTGCTTGGTTCCTCTTTAGTTCTTCTACGTCCTTGTTAAATGTTTCTTGCATTTTGTCTATTCTGTTTCCAAGATTTTGGATCATCCTTACTATCATTATTCTGAATTCTTTTTCAGGTAGACTACCTATTTCCTCTTCATTTGTTAAGTCTGGTGTGTTTTGACCCTGCTCCTTCATCTGCTGTGTGTTTTTCTGTCGTCTCATTTTGCTTATCTTACTGTGTTTGGGGTCTCCTTTTCACAGGCTGCAGGTTCGTAGTTCCCATTGTTTTTGGTATCTGTCCCCAGTGGCTAAGGTTGGTTCAGTGGGTTGTGTAGGCTTCCTGGTGGAGGGAACTAGTGCCTGAGTTCTGGTGGATGAGGCTGGATCTTGTCTTTATGGTGGGCACGTCCACGTCTGGTGGTGTATTTTGGGGTGTCTGTGGCCTTATTATGATTTTAGGCAGCTTCTATGCTAATGGATGGGGCTGTGTTCGTGTCTTGCTAGTTGTTTGGCATAGGGTGTCCAGCACTGTAGCTTGCTGGTCATTGAGTGAAGCTAGGTTTTGATGTTGAGATGGAGATCTCTGAGAGATTTTCGCCGTTTGGTATTACATGGAGCTGGGAGGTCTTTTGTGGACCAGTGTCCTGAAGTTGGCTCTCCCACCTCAGAGGTACGGCCCTGATGCCTGGCTGGAGCACCAAGAGCCTTTCGTCCACACGGCTCAGAGTAAAAGGGAGAAAAAATAGAAAGAAAGAAAGAAAGAAAGAGGCTATAATATAGTGAAGTAAAATAAAGCTATTATAAAGCAAAGCTATACAGACAAAATCTCACCCAGAAGCATATACATATACACTCACAAAAAAAGGAAAAGGGGAAAAATTAATATATCCTGCTCCCAAAGTCCACCTCCTGAATTTGGGATGATTCGTTGTCTATTCAGGTATTCAACAGATGCAGGCACATCAAGTTGTTTGTGGAGTTTTAATCCGCTGCTTCTGAGGCTGCTGGGAGAGATTTCCCCTTCTCTTCTCTGTTCGCACAGCTACTGGGGATCAGCTTTGGATTTGGACCCACCTCTGCGTGTAGGTCGCCTGAGGGCGTCTGTTCCCCGCCCAGACAGGACGGGGTTAAAGAAGCAGCTGCTTCGGGGGCTCTGGCTCGCTCAGGCCGGGGGGAGGGAGGGGTATGGAGGAGGCGGGGCGAGCCTGCGGCGGCCGAGGCCGGCGTGACTTTGCACCAGCCTGAGGTGCGCAGTGCGTTCTCCCGGGGAAATTGTCCCTGGATCACGGGACGCTGGCAGTGGCGGGCTGCAAAGGCTCCCGGGAGGGGTGGTGTGGAGAGTGACCTGTGCTCGCACACAGGCTTTTTGGAGGCGGCAGCAGCAGCCCCAGCATCTCACGCCCGTCTCTGGGGTCCGCGCTGATAGCCGTGGCTCGCACCAGTCTCTGGAGTTCATTTAGGCGGCGCTCTGAATCCCCTCTCCTTGCGCGCCGTGAAACAAAGAGGCAAGAAAAGTCTCTTGCCTCTTCGGCAGCTGCAGACTTTTTCCCGGTCTCCCTCCCAGCCAGCTGTGGTGCGCTAACCCCTTCAGGCTGTGTTCACGCCGCCAACCCCAGTCCTCTCCCTGCGATCTGACCGCAGCCCGAGCCTCAGCTCCCAGCCCCCGCCCACCCCGGCGGGTGAGCAGACAAGCCTCTCGGGCTGGTGAGCGCTGCTCGGCGCCGAGCCTCTGTGCGGGAATCTCTCCATTTTTTCCTCTGCGCCTCTGTTGCTGTGGGATCCGCGCTGATAGCCGCAGCTCGTGCCTGTCTCTGAAGTTCATTTAGGCGGCACTCTGAATCCCCTCTCCTCGCGCACCAGGAAACAAAGAGGGAAGAAAAAGTCTCTTGCCTCTTCGGCAGCTGCAGACTTTTTCCCCGGACTCCCTCCTGGCTAGCTGTGGTGCACTAACCTCTTCAGGCTGTGTTCACGCCGCCAACCCCAGTCCTCTCCCTGCGATCCGACCGCAGCCCGAGCCTCAGATCCCAGCCCCGCCCGACCCAGTGGGTGAGCAGACAAGCCTCTCGGGCTGGTGAGTGCTGGTCGGCACTGATCCTCCGTGTGGGAATCTCTCCGCTTTGCCCTCCGTATCCCTGTGGCTGCGCTCTCCTCCATGGCTCCGAAGCTTCCCCCCTCCTCCACCCGCAGTCTCTGCCTGCGAAGGGGCTTCCTAGTGTGTGGAAATCTTTCCTCCTTCACAGCTCCCTCCCACTGGTGCAGGTGCCGTCCCTATTCTTTTATCTCTGTTATTTCTTTTTTCTTTTGCCCTACCCAAGTACGGGGGGAGTTTCTTGCCTTTTGGGAGGTCTGACGTTTTCTGCCAGTGTTCAGTGGGTGTTCTGTAGGAGCAGTTCCACGTGTAGATGTATTTCTACTGTATCTGTGGGAAGGAAGGTGATCTCCGCGTCTTACTCTTCCGCCATCTTCTCTCCTCCCCCCCCTTCATTTCTTTTTCATCTATTTCTGATCTGATCTTTATGATTTCTATCCTTTTGTTAACTTTGTGGTTTTTTTGTTCTTCTTTTTCTAATTGCCTTAGCTGCAAGGTTAGGGTGTTTATTTGAGATTTTTCTTGTTTCTTGAGGTAGGATTGTATTGCTATAAACTTCCCTCTTAGAACTGCTTTTGCTGCATCCCATAGGTTTTGGGACGCCATGTTTTCATTGTAATTTTTTTCTAGGTTTTTTAAAATTTCCTCTTTGATTTCTTCAGTGAACTCTTGGTTATTTGGTAGCGTATTCTTTACCCTCCATATGTTTGTATTTTTTTACAGTTTTTTTCCTTTAATTGATAGCTAGTCTCATGGTGTTGTGGTAGGAAAAGATACTTGATACAATTTCAGTTTTCTTAAATTTACCAAGGCTTGATATGTGACCCAAGTTATGATCTATCCTGGAGAATGTTCCATGAGCACTTGAGAAGAAAGTGTTTTCTGTTGTTGTTGGATAGAATGTTTTATAAACATCAATTAAATCCACCTTGTTTAATGTGTCCTTTAAAGCTTGTGTTGCCTTATTTATTTTCATTTTGGTTAATCTGTCCATTGGTGAAAGTGTGGTGTTAAAGTCCCCTACTATTATAGTGTTACTGTCAGTTTCCCCTTTTATGGCTGTTAGAATTTGCCTTATGTATTGAGGTGCTCCTATGTTGGGTCCATAGGTATTTACAATTGTTATATCTTCTTCTTGGATTGATCCCTTGATCATTATGTAGTGTCCTTCTTTGTCTCTTGTAATAGTCTTTATTTTAAAGTCTATTTTATCTGATATGCTAATTGCTACTCCAGCTTTCTTTTGATTTCCATTTGCATGGAATATCTTTTTCCATCTCCTCACTTTTAGTCTGTATCTGTCCCTATGTCTGAAGTGAGTTTCTTGTAGACAGTATATATATGGGTCTTGTTTTTGTATCATTTCAGCCAGTCTGTGTCTTTTGGTTGGAGGATTTAATCCATTTACATTTAAGGTAGTTATCGATATGTATGTTCCTATTACCATTTTCTTAATTGTTTTGTGTTTGTTATTGTAGGTCTTTTCCTTCTCTTGTGTTTCCTGCCTAGAGAAGTTCTTTTAGTATTTGTTGTAAAGCTGGTTTGGTGGTGCTGAATTCTCTTAGCTTTTCTTGTCTGTAAAGGTTTTAATTTCTCTGTCGAATCTGAATGAGATCCTTGCTGTGTAGAGTAATCTTGGTTGTAGGTTTTTCCCTTTCATCACTTTAAATATGTCCTGCCACTCCCTTCTGTCTTGCAGAGTTTCTGCTGAAAGATCAGCTGTTTACCTTATGGGCATTCCCTTGTATGTTACTTGTTGCTTTTCCTTTGCTACTTTTAATATTTTTCTTTGTATTTAATTTTTGATAGTTTGATCAATATGTGTCTTGGAGTGTTTCTCCTTGGATTTATCATGTATGGAACTCTCTGCACTTCCTGGACTTGATTGACTATTTCCTTTCCCATGCTAGGGAAGTTTTCAACTATAATCTCTTCAAATATTTTCTCAGACCCTTTCTTTTTCTCTTCTTCTTCTGAGATCCCTATCATTCGAATGTTGTTGCATTTAATGTTGTCCCAGATGTCTCTGGGACTGTCCTCAATTCTTTTCATTCTTTTTTCTTTCTTCTGCTCTGCAGTAGTTATTTCCACTATTTTATCTTCCAGGTCACTTATCCGTTCTTTGCCTCAGTTATTCTGCTATTGATTCCTTGTAGAGAATTTTTAATTTCATTTATTTTGTTGTTCATCATTGTTTGTTTGCTGTTTAGTTCTTCTAGGTCCTTGTTAAATATTTCTTGTATTTTCTACATTCTATTTCCAGATTTTGGATCGTGTTTACTATCATTACTCTGAATTCTTTTTCAGGTAGACTGCCTATTTCCTCTTTATTTGTTTGGTCTGGTGGATTTTTACCTTGCTCCTTCATTTCCTGCATATTTCTCTGTCTTATCCTGTTGCTTAACTTACTGTGTTTGGGGTTTCCTTTTAGCAGGCTGCACGTTCGTACTTCCCTTTGTTTTTCGTGTCTGCCCCAGTGGGTAAAGTTGGCTCAGTGGGTTGTGTAGGCTTCCTGGTGGAGGGGACTCATGCCTGTGTTCTGGTGGGTGAGGCTGGATCTTGTCTTTCTGATGGGCAGGACTGCATCCAGTGGTGTGTTTTGGGGCGTCTGTGAACTTATTATGATTTTAGGTAGCCTCTCTGCTAATGGGTGGGGTTGTGTTCCTGTCTTGCTAGTTGTTTGGCCTGGGGTGTCCAGCACTGGAGCTTGCTGGTTGTTGAGTGGAGCTGGGTCTTGGCAGTGAGATGGAGCTCTTTGGGAGAGCTTTTGCCTATTGTTTTTACATGGGGCCAGGAGGTCTCTGGTGGTCCAGTGTCCTGAACTTGGCTCTCCCACCTTTGAGACTCAAGCCTGACACCCCAGTGGAGCACCAAGACCCTGTCAGCCACACAGCTAGGTACGTGGGGAGTTTCTTGCCTTTTGGGAAGTCTGAGGTCTTCTGCCAGCGTTCAGTAGGTGTTCTGTAGGAGTTGTTCCACATGTAGTTGTATTTTTGATGTAGTTTTGGGGAGGAAGGTGATATCCACGTCTTACTCTTCTGCCATCTTGAAGGTATCTCCTCCCTCTGTGGTTATTCTTGCTGCCATTATTTTCGGCTGTTCCTTGTGGCTCTGAAAACTGATTACCTCTCTTAGGACAGCCACCATGCTTTACCATTGCAGGAGAGTCTTGCTTTTGCTGCCCTTGCCCCTGGTTTGGGCCTGTGAGGTATCTGAGTGTTAGTTTCAATCCAGGTTGCCTCTTCTTGAAGTCCAAAGTTTACAGTTCTTAGTTCCCAGTGACTTGACTCCCCCTGTCAATCTTCTTTGAGAGGACTCTAACCCCCAAAAGTCCTGAGATAGGATTGGTCTGCTGTCGGCCCAGTATGGCCTACAGCCATGTCCCTGTTTCTAACCCTGGGAAATGCATTTAGTCATCAAGAGGTCTTTCCTTATTAGCCTCTCCTCAGCTGACTCATCCTCTGTAGGTTGGGACTCATCCTCCCAAGAGTTAGCAAGATGAAAACATCCTGGTATTTGAATAGGAATGCAAAACGTGGAATCATTAGTGTATCATCCCATCTATCTAAGCAAATAAAAATTACCTAATATCATTCGTCCTACTGAGGGATAACAGCCATTAGTCACTGGGTGAGGCGACAACAGGGGTGCATTTCTCAGTGGAATCCATGTAACTGGCTCCTCTTGGAGTTGTGCTGTGTATAGCCATCATGGCTCTGACCACTACTTAAATGTAACTATTTACCTTTAGTCCATTTTCTATGCACATTTGCGAATACATATAGTCATATATATACATATTCATATACATATATATACAAAGTGATATATATATATATATATATCACTTTGTAACAGGACATTTTTATACAAGTGCCCTGGGTTCAGGCATCCAAGACAGTGGCATTCAAATGACCCTCTTGGCATATCTCTTGGTACACAGTGCATAGCTTGTGCCAGAAAAAGTTGGGCAGCCTTTTTACGTAGAAGTTACAGAGGAACAGAGGGACTTCCTAGGAGGAAACTTCAGGCTCAAGATATTTCCCTTTTTAGTTTAAAAGTTATGAAAACCTGTAGGATGGACCGAGGTGATGCTGACCAAGTTCAGATGTCAATAATGTGCAAAGAAATGTTGATATTGCAACAAGAATATATCTAAAGGGTGTGGCTAGGTTAAACTAGTGGATAGGAAAATGTATCAAGGGAAGGTTGACTTTGGGTCTACAAGGGAGCTTGACTCAGAGCCTTTTGGAATCTTATCACTTTGAAATGGAAGTGGATGTGTGCATGAACCCAGAGAGTTACAACTTGGGGAGTTCGAGCTGGATTTGACCTAGGGTATCCTTCCTCTGAGCTGGAAGTTCTGGCACAGATAAGAGCAGGTGTCTTGGTGCAAGCCCATCTCTGTGGATGACCTTGGCTCCACCACTCACCACAGTGGTGAGCAGGGACACCCAGTGTGCTGTCCACTCAGGAGGCATCAGGCATGGCTACCAAGTCTCCAGCATTGA
Organism: Balaenoptera acutorostrata; assembly: GCF_949987535.1. Classification (NCBI taxonomy): domain Eukaryota; kingdom Metazoa; phylum Chordata; class Mammalia; order Artiodactyla; family Balaenopteridae; genus Balaenoptera; species Balaenoptera acutorostrata. Next base: position 109,449,056 of record NC_080068.1, on the reverse strand, counting down.
AGACAGAACAGCAGTACAGAAGAAGGTTCTGGAACAAGCAGCATCAAGACAGCAGTCATTAGGGGGACCTCCAGCCTCAGGAAAAAACATTTTGGATCTTGGGGCAAGACTACAGCAGACACGTTTGATCCTTTGGGCAGAATAAGCACCATGGGAATAATTGGACACACTGGGGAGAAGAATTAAAAAATAGACTGGGAGACTGGGAATTATACTTGGAAATTTTAATGCAGAGTCACATTGTTTGTATCCCAAGCTGAGGAAGAAGATGATACCAATTACATATTCAAGCTCATTGATCATATGCAAAACTTTATATTGTGGGTATTTCCCAAGTCATTAAAGGTTTTTCAGAATCATGAGTTTTAATGACTAAATTGTTCAATTTCTTCATCTGTAAAATGGGGATAATAATACCTGCTTTGCAGGGTGGCCGTGAGGATGAAATAAGATAGTGTTTATTAAAGAACCTAAATAACAATAGGCAAGCAATACAAGGTAGCTATTGTAATGGGCAAATTAATTCTTCAACTTCTCATTTCAGCAGGATTTAAATTTATACCATTAATGTAGTAGTTAAATAAGTCACACACTTTTTGATGATATTTATAAGTCCTTCCGGTTTAAAAAAGAAATGCTGAAAGGAAAAAGAAGAACTGAAAATAAACTCCTCCTGTGATACCATCTCTCTCTAAATATCATTGCACAATTGTTGGCTTGCAACACTGCATTGGCTTAAAAAAATAAAATAGAAATGTGACATGTTAAAGCAAATATTCTAAGTAAATAAATTGCTTCTGATTCTCAGAAGTCCATATAGATAATACTACAATGGAAAGTTTTATAAGGCAAATAACACTTAGTTAAATAATTTTGCTTTTTAAACTTTTAAGTTTGTTTATACATACAGTATTTTAAGCTAGATTTACAAATTTGAAAGCAGAGACTAAAACAATTATTGTCAAAAAAATCTCTTGTGAAAAAGATGTTTGTGGGTCTCAGAACAGATGGCGCTTGGCTTGGCATCTGTGAGCTATCTCATGACATGGAGAGGACTTATCTTTTATCTAGGGTTTTCTTTTCTTTTTAAAGGACAGTTGAACTTAGCATTTGAAATACTGAATGGGATATTTTTATTGATTTAGATATATTAGTATTTGTTTCAAAACTTCACTGAATACATTTTCAATTATTAAAAACATGGATATTCCTGGTAGAAAATCTGGAAAATATAGATAAAAAGAAGAAAATAAAACCACCTACAGTTCCATCAGTCAGAGATAACTGCTGGATATTTGAGTCTTTAAAAATGAATTTACACCTGTCTTAGTTTGGGCTGCTCTGACAAATCACCATTCACCAGGTGGCTTACAAACAAAAGTGTATATCTCACAGTTCTGGAGGCTGGAAATTCGAGATCAGAGTGCCAGCGTGGTCGGGTTGTGGTGAGGGCCCACTTCCAGCTTGCGGACTGCTGACTTGTTGTTGTATCTTTACATGGAAAGAGGGAACTAGCTCTCTGGCCTCTTACAAGGGCGTTAATCCCATATGAGGACTCCATCCTCATGACCTAATTACCTCCCAAATACCATCACATTGGGGGTTAGATTTCAACAAACGGATTTTTGTGGCATACACACACACCCAGTCCATAACAACACCTATATATACATGTTTAAAGCAAAAACACAATCACATTGAAAATTATACATTTTTCAACCTAGCAATGTATTTTAAACATTTGCCCATATTACTTAATGTTTTTTCATTTCCTTTTTAAACATCCACAGATTTCCATTGTATGAATAACCCACAATTTATTTAACCAATCTTGTATCATAAACCTTTTAGCTTTTTACTAAGTTTCATCAGTTATAAATAGTATCTCTACAAACATTTTTGTGGCTAACTCTTTGCACACATCTGTGATTTTGTTTAGAAGGAAATTATGGGTCAAAGGCAATAGGCAAAAATTTTAGAAATGTTTGATATATATTGCATATTGCCCTCCAGAAGAAAGTTACAAAATAACATTCCGTCCTCTAGTCCTTCAGTGCCTATTTCCCTAAGTCCTCAACACTGCTGATTATTGCTCTTAAAAACATTTCCTAAATTGATAAGACTAAAGTGTATATAATTTCACATTTGTCTTTATTTAATTATCTGTGTGATTATGTTTTCTTATTTGTCTATTACTAACTTGCAAAGGTTTCCCACTTGAATATGCAAATGTTAAAGTGTTAATGTTGAATGCTGAATATAAAAAAGAAATATGCTTACTTGCTCCCCTACATTTATTGTCAAGTCTTAACTTTTCTCAACCCCTTTTTGTACAGGATCTCACACAATTCCTTAAGTGAAGTAGTCATATTTTATTTATTTATTTATTGAAGTATAGTTGATTTACAATGTTGTGCTAATTTCTACTGTACAGCAAAGTGACTCAGTTTTACACATATATATTGTCTTTTTTTAATATTCTTTTCCATTATGGTTTATCCAAGGAGATTGGATATAGTTCCCTGCACTATACAGTAGGACCTTGTTGTTTACCCATTCTAAATGTAATAGTTTGCATCTACTAACCCCAAACTCCCAGTCCATCCCTCTCCCTCTACGCCCCCTTGGCAACCACAAGTCTGTTCTCTATGTCTGAGTCTGTTTTTTGTTTTGTAGATAAGTTCATTTGTGCAATATTTATTTATTTATTTATTTATTTATTTATTTATATTTTTTGACTGCGTAGGGTCTTTGTTGCTGTGTGTGGGCTTTCTCTAGTTGTGGTGAGCGGGGGCTACTCTTTGTTGTGGTGCATGGGCTTCTCATTGAAGTGACTTCTCTTGTTGTGGAGCCCGGGCTCTAGGCATGCAGGCTTCAGTAGTTGTGGTTCATGGGCTTAGTTGCTCCACGGCATGTGGGATCTTCTTGGACCAGGGATCAAACTCATGTCCCCTACATTGGCAGGCAGATTCTTAACCACTGCACCACAAGGGAAGTCCCTGTGCCATATTTTAGGTTTCACATATGAGTGGTATCATATGGTATTTATCTTTCTCTTTCTGACTTACTTCACTTAGTATGATAATCTCTAATTTCATTCATGTTGCTGCAAATGGCATTGTTTCATTCTTTTTTATGGCTGAGTAGTATTCCATTGTACATATGTACCATAACTTCTTTATCCCTTCATCTGTCGATGGACATTTAGGTTGTTTCCATGTCTTGGCTATTGTGAATAGTGCTGCTATGAACATAGGGGTGCATGTATCTTTTTGAATTATAGTTTTGTCTGGGTATATTCCTAGGAGTGGGAATTGCTGGATCATATGGTAATTCTATTTTTAGTTTCCTGAGGACCCTCCATACTGTTTTCTATAGTGGCTGCACCAATTTAGGTTCCCACCAACAACCAAAGGGTTCCCTTTCCTCCACACCCTCTCTAGCATTTATTATTTGAAGACTTTTTAATGATGGCCATTCTGACAGTATGAGGTGGATGTCTGCTCTTACCACTTCTATTCAACATAATATTGGAAGTCCTAGCCCCAGCAGACAAAAGAAAGAAATAAAAGGTATCCAAATTGGAAGGGAAGAGGTGAAAGACTTATATGCTGAGAACTATAAAATGTTAATAAGGGAGATTAAAGAGGATTCAAATAAATGGAAAGATATCCCATGCTCTTGGATAGGAAGAATTAATATTGTTAAAATGGCAATACTACCCAAAGCAATCTACAGATTTAATGTGATCCCTATCAAATTACCCATGACATTTTCCACAGAACTAGAACAAATAATCCAAAAATTTATATGGAACTATAAAAGACCCAGAATTACCAAAGCAATCCTGAGGAAAAAAAACAAAGCAGGAGGCAAAGCTCTGCCAGACTTCAGACGATACTACAAAGCTACAGTAATCAAAACAGTGTGGTATTAGTACAAAAACAGACATACGGCTCAATGGAATGGATTAGAGAACCCAGAAATAAACCAACACACCTATGGCCAATTAATCTTTGACCAAGGAGGCAAGAATATAAAATGGGATAAAGTCTCTTCAGCAAATGGTGCTGGGAAAGTTGGAGAGCTGCATGTAAATAAATGAAGTTAGGACACACTCTCACACCATGCACAAAAATAAACTCAAAATACCTTAATGACTTAAACGTAAGACATGATACCATAAATCTCTTGAAGGAGAGCATAGGCAAAACATTCTCTGACATAAATTGTACCAATGTTTTCTTAGGTCAGCCTCGCAAGGCAATAGAAATAAAAGCAAAAATAAACAAATGGGACCTAATCAAGCTTACAAGCTTTTGCACAGCAAAGGAAACCATAAAAAACAAACAAACAAAAAACTGAAGAGACAACCTATGGAATGGGAGAAAATATTTGCAAATGATGTGACAGACAAGGGCTTACTCTCCAAATACACAAGTAGCTCATACAACTCAAGAACAAAAAAACAAACAACCCAACCAAAAGATGGGCAGAAGACCTTGATAAACAATTCTCCAAAGAAGACGTACATATGACCAGTAGGCACATGAAAAGATGTTCAATGTCATTAATTATTGGAGAAATGCAAATCATATTTTAAATTACAAGGAACTGAAAATTAATTTGACTTGGAAGTTCAAATGGAAGTTCAAATTCATGATTTATGTTATTGAAGAAAAGGCTTGATCAAATTCAAAACTCCAAAAACGTACATCACCTCACATTGTTCCTGCAAAGAGTAAATATAAATAATGTGATTCATCATTCAGAATCCTGGAAAGGGTCTTTAAAGTTCTAGTCCAACAACTTAGTTAGTTCACAGAGGAAGAAATTAAAACTTGGTATAATGGAAAACCATTAGGCTTTGGAATTAGGTGCCTGGATTCAAATCCTGGTTTGGCCACTTATCAAATGTAAAGAGAAGGAAAATATACTCAAAATCTTGGAGCTTTAGTTTTGCTGTCTCAAACACAGTTAATGTTAGCTGGTTCACTTAGACTATTGTGAGGTCAGTTCCTTTCCTTGTCCTTTAGTGTCTTACCTGGGGTGACTTAACTAGTAAATTAGACAGAGCAGACTAGAGTTTTGTCCCTTGGTTCTTCATCATACGCTCTGTTCACTATATCCTGGCTCCTTTTCTAGTTAAGCCTTTTGAAGCATGACCTATTAAGGTGCATCATTTTAATTAGACTGGAATGGAACAAAGTTGTGGCAAATACTTGTTTGGTTGACTGAGTCTTCAATGCCTTCCAACCAGAGACCACCAGGAACACACTTGCAGTTCAACATATTGGATTTATTACTGGTTGCAAGGAGGAAGCCCACACACCATGGGAAATGTGAGGCATTTCAGTAGAAAGTGTTTGAAAGGATTCTCACGGGATGGGGACCCATGTTAGGTGAGTGTTGGGGAGAGTTTAAAACGTGGCTTTGTTCTGGATTGCATGTTATTGGGAATTGAGGATGAGTCCATGATTGGATATTTAAAAAATCTTATGAGGTGGACAAAATAAAGTGAGGCTAAAGCTCTAGTTGGGAAAGGAGTGGCAGGTCCCCAAATTAGTCAGGGTATGGAGATGTTTGGAATTTTTGTGGTTTGCACAATGACCTTGTTTCTGTGCTTAGAAGATTATGGGCATGTCTTGTTTTTCTCACTTCATCATGGTAGCTGATGGTGATTTGGAAGCTTATTTATGGTCAACAGGAGAATACCAAGGCCTGTTGTGAGTGCTGCACTAGCTCTTAACAACATTAAGGCCCAGCTGTGGGTTTTAGGACAGTTTCTGGATTTCAGAAGATGCTTTTCTTGTTCTCTCTGCATCTCCCTTCTCTCTTGCCACCTGTAGGCCACCAGTGACTCTGGGACAAAATTCTGGCCAAAGAGAAACAAACATGTTCTTGGAGCTTCCTCATACAGTGTTTACTTTCAGATATTGGCACCACTCCTTCTCACTGTCCCATCTTCCTTCTTCCTGGTGGAAGGGGATATAATTGTTGAAGCTGCAGCAGTCTTTTTGTAATTATGAAGAAATGGTCAAGGAAATCTCAGGGTCTTTAGCACCATTGATCTGTTGAACCAGTCCAGCACTGGTAACTCTGGATTTCTCACTATGGGAAATAAAAATACTCCCCAGTTAAAAAAAAAAAAAAGCCACTCTAGTTATACTGTTTGTTACCTGTAGCTGAAAGCATTCCTGAAACATTAGGTATTCATGCTCATTATTTACTAGACACTCTTTTGGCAACCAAATTTTTATGATGGCTCAGAGCATTTACCATTTGGAAATGCAGTTTGGCAATGTCCTATTTTTTTTTTTTTAATTAGGCTTATGTTAGGTGAATAAATTATTGTTCTTTCTGCTTCACAAGGTTTGTCATTATTACTTCATTCAGATGCAATTTCTTTCTTGGTTTCAGAAAGCTGCATAAAAATGAAAGCTTTAGAAACCTTCCAGGTCAGGTTTAGCAGGAAGAAGTGTGGGCGCATTTGTAGATATGATTATTGAAAGGGTGAATACAGCTGTAAACCTAATTGCTGGATAATTGTGACTTCACCATTGCAATTTGCAGGTCCCTATAGCCTTTGTGATTTGTTAAGCTTAACAATGTATTGGTTGGTTTTAATGATCATTGACTTAGAGGTAGGAAAAACTCCTGTCCTCCTGAGGGGATAATTCCCTGGTTACTCTGGACCACTGTGGTTAGCACGTTAGACTCCATAGCACAGAATCAATGCCCACTGGAAAACTGCTAATGTATTGGGAGGTGGGGATAAGGACAATAGCTAATTACTGTTAACATTCAGTGTGCAGGAAAACTAAACCACAGGGCCAGTAGGAATCCAGTGTGTGCCGGATGCTAGATGAGAGTTCTTAATAAAAGATAAGTAGAAATGTTCAGGAAAACTTCACGTACTGACAGCTAGGATTTGTCTATTGAAAATTATGAGCCTTTGGTCAGAATACATTTTACTCTGGCCAACAACTAACTGGTAGTTATTCTACAGGTGTTTCTGATCTCTCTCTGCACCTTACACATAGTAGATACAAAATATTTGTCCAAGAAATGGTTGAAAATGTATTAAAATTTGCTTCTGCAAGATGGCTCCACAATAGTGACAGTAATAATTTATCAAAATATTCTCTATAAACAGTAAATTATTTAGCAGATCACCATTTATATACTGCAGATATATTCCTGAGTAAAATATATTAATGTTCACTGTTGTGAACATAAAATACCCAGATGCAGGGAAATGTAATAATTAATGAGGAAGATTTTTGTCTACTTAATTAAATAGAAAGTGAATCTTGCATGGAGTGCTTGACTGTACCAGGAAAATGTGTCAGTGCATGAAGCAGACCAGTGGCTCTCTTTTTCAAGAAAAACTTAATGGTAAATTACAACAAAATAGTTTCACAATATAAGTTTAACATTATGTATTTTATAAACATTTGAAATGTTTATGAAAAGAGTGATCTTTTCCCTCCAGTTCTTATAGGCAGATGAAATAAATCCATCCAAATGAAATGATTCATATAATTTAATCCACTGCATGTTATGTGTTGTAGGTATGTGTTGAAGTTATGAGTACTGTACACCTTCACACATGCTTAGTAAAGTGCAGAAATTTACTAACAGAGGAACTTGCAGAATCCTAGTTTTGTGGTAAGCATATTCAGTATGATTGTCATTATGCAGGGTTCTCAGAGTTTCTCCATTTTGTGTGTCTCCAGGAAGTATGATCTTTGAATAGGGGATCTATGTTGAAAAAGATATTGCAAAAGGAGTTTAGAAGCTGGTCTGTTTTTCCTATTTTGAGATTTTTATGGTGCTGTCAATTTTCCTGCAGAATTAAGTTCTGGTGAAGTATGTGTTTTGATGAAATTATTTTGAGAGAATGAATGAATGAATGCATGAAAGAGAACTCTCAGCATTTATTTAAAAGTAAATTTACTGGGAACTTCTCTTTGAATTTGTTAAAAGCCATAATGAAGGCAGGGAAGGGACAGTTGCAATTCAGTGAAATAACTACTAGACTGGTTGTATAAACTCTGCAGTAAAAATAGAGGAGGGAGTCTAGAAGGAGTGACTTTATTTTCTGGAGTGATATTTGAGATCACTTTTAAGGAGGAAGTAGGAGTTTTCCAGATGGACAAAGAGTAGGGAGGGCAGAAGAGGACAAAGAGTAGGGAGTTTCATACTGTGACCCGTGATGTTTCTAAAACAGGCGACAGAATATTATGGCATCTTAGAAGTTTGATTACATTATATTAGGACTCCTAAGGCTTTTTTTTTCTTTTTCTGGCAGAGAGAAATGTCAAGAGATGAGGATAAGCAGGTTGTTCAGAGTTAGATTATGCATGCATTGAATGACATGCAAGAGTTTAGATTGTGTTCTGTGGTCCCTATAACACTAAGGTTCACTGAAGCAGGAACCGTGTCTGCTTCACTGAATGCAGCAGTCCTGGTGACCGGGAGAGTGCCTGACACATTGCAGTTGTTTAATGTGTATTAAGTGAATGAGTGAGGAGCCATTAAAGAATTTTGAGAAAATTCTGAGAAACGGAGCAACCAATGAACACTTAAATTTGGGGACCATCACTGATAGCAGTAAGAACATGGAAGCGAAGGGTGCATTTATTTTCTATTACTACTGTTAAATTACCACAAACTTAGTGGCTTCAAACTACACAAACTTATTGTTTTATAGTTCTTTGTGTCAGAAGTCTGACACCTGTCTCACTGGGCTAAAATCAAGGTGTCGGCAGGGCTGTGTTCCTTTCTGGAGGCTCTGGAGGAGAAGCCACTTCCTTGCTTTTCACACCTTCTAGAGGCTGCCTGCGTTCTTGCCTCATGGCTCCCTTCCTTCATCTTCCTTCAACCACACTGCCTTTCTTGGAGCGTTCACCCATCTTCCCATCTCTCTGACTGTTGTCCAGAAAGGTTCTCCATTTTCAAGGGCTCATGTGATAATATTGAGCCCACTTGGATAATCCAAGATAATCTCCCCACGTCAAGGTCTTTGGCCTTAATCACATCGGCAAAAGGGACTTTTGCCGTGTGAGATAACATATTCACAGGTTCTAGAGAACAGGCTGTGGACATTTCTGTTAAGAAGGAGGTTGTGAGGGCTTCCCTGGTGGCGCAGTGGTTGAGAGTCTGCCTGCCGGTGCAGGGGACACGGGTTCGAGCCCTGCTCTGGGAAGATCCCACATGCCGCGGAGCAACTGGGCCCGTGAGCCACAATTACTGAGCCTGCGCGTCTGGAGCCTGTGCTCCGCAACAAGAGAGGCCACGATGGTGAGAGGCCCGCGCACCGCGATGAAGAGTGGCCCCCGCTTGCCGCAACTAGAGAAAGCCCTCGCACAGAAACGAAGACCCAACACAGCCAAAAATAAATAAATAAATAAATTTATAAAAAAAAAAAAAAAAAAAAAAAAAAAGAAGGAGGTTGTGAGAGGGATAAAGCTGATTCACTGAACCATTTTACTTTTCCTCTTTGCAGAAAGGTAGGCTACATTTTGCACCTTCTTTGCACTTAGTTGTGACCAATATGACTAAGTTCCAGCCAGTGGGAGTTATGTATACCTTCTCCAGGCCTGACTCATAAAGCACCTCCTACTTAATCCTCCATGCTCTTTCTTTTCTCTCATCTGTTGGCTGGATGAAGATGGATCCAGCCATGCGCTCTGAGACCCTGAGGGATGGTAGAGTCTCTAGATAGAAGCAGCTGGGTTTCTTTGAAGAACGGAGACCCCCACCAAACACAGTGCACCATGATTTGCATGATAAAGAAAGCTTTGTTGTGTTAGCCTCTGAAACTGAGAAGTGTTGCTACAGCAGCCTATCCTGACTAATACTGAAATTTGTACCTCGCAGTGGGGTGCTGCTGTAACAGCAACAACAAACGTGGCACTGACTCGTGCTTGGCAGTGAGTACCCTAATATTAGCGGCTTGAAATACAGTAACTCATGTTCTGAAGGGGAAAAACCGTGGATAAGCTGATGTCTGGACTAACTTGGAAGGCAAGATATAAAATCTTATAGCTTTTAGGACAGTGATTCTTAACCTTGCCTACATATTAGAGTCACTTGGAGGATTTAAAAAACTATCCATGCTTGGACCCTGCTCTCAGAGGTTCTGATTTAATTGATCAGTGTGTATGCCTTGGGGAAGGGAAAGGGGCATTGGTATCATTTTAACAGTTTTCCAAGTGATTCCAATGTGCAGCCAGGATTGAGAACTAAAACTCTGGAACAGAGGTTAGCAAATGTTTTCTGTAAAGGGCTAAATAGTAAATGTTTGGGGCTTTGGGAAGCAAGAGTGTCTCTGTTATAAGTATTCAATTCTGCCATTATAGCATGGAAGCAACCATGACCATATGGAAGTACATGGGTGTGGCTGTGTGCCAATAAAACTTTATTTACAGAGCAGGCAAGCAGCTGGATTTGACCTGAGGGCCATAAGTTTGCTGATCCCTTCTCTAGGACAGGGATTCTCAAATGTTTTCTTCTCAGGGTTTCTTTACCCTTTTAAAAACTATTGAGGATCACAAAAACTTATGGGTTATATCTAGCAAGAATTACCATATTAAATTTAAACTGAAGTCAAAAAACAGTAATGAATAGAAAATAATCATAAATCCATCATGTTAACATAAGCAACATATTTTTATGATTACTGTACTTTCAAAAAATTTAATGTAAAGAATGGTGTTTTCTATTTTTGCAAAACTCAGTACTGTCTAGCTTAATAGAAGACAGCTAGATTCTCATTTGTTTCTTCATTTACTCTGTTGTGATAAGTAGTTTTAATTGAAGTATATGAAGAAAATCTGACCTCACACAGATGTATAGATATTTCTTGTTAGAAGACCAATCTCCTTCTCTTAAAGGAATATTTTAATAGCCTTTTCAGATAATTGTGGATATTCCTGGATACCACCTAGTAATTCAACAGGTGATAATTTCTTAAAAGTTGATTGCAAGCTGGAATCTGAAACCATATCAACACACTTTTCACATACTATAACATTAAAATTCATTGATCTGGTTGTGCTTTAAAGGAATCATTTACCTATGCATGATTTTATGATATCTTACACTGGTTACTTAGCAGACACTGTTTCCTTGAGTTTTACCATTGGGATACTTCGTTATACAGTATTTTAAAAAGTCACATTTGTTAATATCACTCCTGATCTCTTCAGAAAAGTCTTTAAGAATTCAGAAGCTGTCAAGCTCATGGTGGTGGGTACGAGTTTTCCAAAATTCTAATTTTCACTTGAAAGCTCAAGTTTTATCATTGGCAACAAGTACTGTCAGTTTGTTCGCCTTCAAGTGACAGGCTCACTTCATTTATTTTCAAGAAAATGACTGCCAAATACCCAAGTCTGAATAACCATATTTTGTTTATCACTTGTTCTCTCAAGTGTAAATGGCATTCCACGAAAAAGAGACGAGTTCAGTTTGCAACTCAAACAATTGCACGCTGCTTTTCCTCAAAACAACCTTTGTATTTAGGTATGCAGCAGAAGTGCTGTTTGTGTTCTTTCCTTTTGGTCTCACGAATATTTAAGACTTCTTTTCCAAGGTCAAGATTTAATAATGTGAATAATTTTTACTGTTTCATGAAGGGCATTTTTAAGTGAAACGAGCTTTTAAAAAAATTAACTGTGAGTACATAGGAAAAGATATGATACAATGTTAGGTCAATGATAACAATACAAAGATACAGTTGGATGACATTGTCTTGATTTGTGCTAAAGTATCAACAGCTTTACATGTTATTGCTTTGGTAGTATCAGTGTGAGTTTCAACACAGTGAAAAAGGAAAATAACCTCTTAGTATTATTATGAAAGTATTTTTGACCTTGTGGATCCACTAAAAGGGTCTTTGGGATTCCCAGGGATGTGCAGACCACACTTTGAAAACCTCTGCTTTAGGGGACGTGCTGTAAAGAAACAGAGTGTGTTAGTGTGGGATAGCTATTATTGGCTTCCTTTGGTGTAAGGTGTTTCAGGAAAGATACAAGCTCAGAAAGAACTGGCCAGTTTTCAAGCTGAATATTAAATTGTAGAGGGAGTCCAAAGACTTGGGGTAAAAAATGGTTGGAAAGCCAATTGCTTCCAGATCCCAAATGCAGCCAAAAAGGGCCAGTAGAACTTCTTAGGTGCACAACATGATTTAGTTCTATGGCAAAGGTCAGACTAAGGGGGAGACCTTCCAATAAGAAACAATAATCAAAGTAGCTGCAGTTAAGGAGGGAGAGGAGGAGAGGAGAATTACACCTGAGAATTATAGATGGAAGCAAATACAATAGAAGCCTACCAAGTTTTAGAAGAACTTGTATTGTCAAGAATTGCAAAATATCAGACTAAAAACTCTTGGAGCTGTAAAATCAACTTGTGGCTTTCAAACTTTTGGGAACACTCATTTCAGTTGTGTCCAAAGGGAAGAAATACACAATAAGAACCCCTAAAAGCTAAAGGTCAATGAGGAAATTATGCTCTGAGTGCAGAAATAAAGTTTAATCGTGTAACTCACCCTCTCTCCAGGGTAGGGGACTTCATAAGCCCTGCCAAGCAGAATTTCAGAATTGCAATGGACTAATGAACACTGTGCATCTCCCAGTATTACCCAATTTGAAACGAGAGTTTTAACTGCATTTATTCCATCCCTGCTCCACCATTGTATATAGCCCAAGCCCATAACTGAATTCTACCTTCTCTTCTCTCAACTGTTTGCCACCTACAAGTGTCTGGTGGGGGACTCCACTGGGAGGTTGTATGGCCACTAGATGGAAGAAGCTTGGTTACCTGAATGGAGCAGATCCTGCTCAACAATTTGCACTGGATTGTGACATGAGCAAGAAAGAAAAAATCGTTATTGTGCTAAACCACTGAGATTTTGTTACAATCTTTGTTACAAATGTTCTTTATTACAGTATTTAAACTACTCTGAATAATGCAGAGGCCAATCCATTGATCTAAACAGGCATTCAATGAGGCATTGAAGTAAAGTAGTGGCAGAAAGAAAAAGAAGAAATAACATAGATTAAAGGTAGAATCTATAAGCTTTTGTAGACTAGGGGAATGTGAGAGCAGAATAAAGGAGAGAAAGAGGTTTGGGATGAATTCTAGCTTCTTATCTTGGGTTGAATTGGGTGGAAATTTGGATGGTACTCATAGAGCAGTCCAGTGAAGTCCCATAAGCAGTAGCAATATGGGGGCTAAGAGCTTGGGACAGAGGTCTGGAAATGAGGCACATGGGAAAGAGCAGTGGTGGGGAGAATTTGTTGGGAAGATAATTCAGTGGGAGAAGAACACAGAGGTCATTTAATTAACAATAGAGAGAATAGTCTACAAAACAAGAGCGATAATGAACAATCAGGAAGGGAGAAAAATGGCAGAAAATGGTAAATCAAACTGTTTTCTCATTTGGTTTCTGTGAAGAGTCATGAAATGGTTAAGAGTCAAATATTGCAAAGATGTCAAATATGATAAGCTAAATATTTATTAAATTTTAAAATTAAGAGTATTGGTGACCTTCATGAAGATAATTTCAGTGGAGCATTGATGTAAAATTCAGAGCATTTTAGGATAAGCATCTTACGATTTTATGGATGAAAATACAGACTGAAGGTATTAGATCTTGACCAAGGCCCACAGTAAATGTTGGAGCTTGGTTTTGTAATCTTGCCTATCCAGTGCCACAGCCCAATCTCCTCCACTCTTCAAAACTGAACCAGAAAAGGGCACTTTGCAAAGATGCTGATTCAGATATAATTTTTAAAGCAGGATAAAATAGATTTATAGAAATCATAAGGATCAATATGTATTTTCAGAGAGAAAGATGTAGAGAGGTTACTCTAATTTTTAATAATATTTTCTGAGAGAGGATTTCTCCCCACCCCTCCCCTCCCTCTTATTTCTCTTAAGTTGATTATATTGTCAACCAGGAGTTACACTTTATAATATGAATGGGTTTATGACTGTCATATTTTTTAAAATAGGGTGTTTTTTTTTTTTTTGGTTTTAGAACACAGGGTGTACCAATCTGTAAAAATAACTTCTTGCTAAAACTGTAATATCTAAGTAAGTTAACTGACAGACTGTTTTCTCTCTAAGTCTTATAATACTTAATTAGCAAGATCAAAGTTTACAAGAGTTTAATAGCCACCTTCACATTTACCAGATGCCTTGTTAGTAATTTGGTATTTAAAGTATAATCCCTAAACAAGCCAAAAACAGAGCCAACTGTTTTTTAGGAGATAGTTAATATAAGTTTTTTTCTTTAACAAACTTAATGGAAACCCCTAAATGCTGTCATAGAGCACTATTCAAAATAAGCTCCTTAGCAAAATAAATGAAAGACATGTCAAAACCTGAAGAAGCACTTGCTCTTGAGAGCCAAGGTGTCTGCAAATCTTGTGTAGGAAGTCTCACTTTCTTTCATTTCATATAAAGAAATTTTGTGTGAAATGAAGGAAAATAATTGGCATCACTTGAATCCATTATTCATTAAATTTTGCTATTTTTGTACAAAGGAACCTTTCTTGGCATGTACTGATTTCCTAATCTGGAATGCTTGGTAAAATATTTTCATTAAGATGTGTTATTTTTAGCAGTAAAGAACCTTCCAGTTTGAGACTCAGCACATTCAATTTGGAGTATACATAAAGTCAAGAATAAATACAGTCAGCATTCTTAAACATAAACCTTGATACTGCCCTACTTCAGTTGCAATTTTTGATAGCATAATTCAGTAATATTTATCCCCTTTGCATTTCTATAGCAACTATTTCTGTGCAACTGAGGCGTTTGGTTGAAATGCCTCAGTAGAACAGAAAAGAATCATTTGTAATTTTTTTTTGAAGGCTGTGTTGTAATGATGAGGAATTGAGAAATGGCCTGCCTTCTATGCAAAACAATTAAAAATATATCTCTTTATATGTGTTGCAAATGTGTGCACATACATGTTTGATGCGTATCCCATTTTAAAGACATTAAGTCCCATCTGATTACCCATATGTTCTTAAAACAGGGTGGTAGATGATAATCTCCATTTAAAAATTTGCTAACTGCGAGGAAACAATTTAAAAAGAAAGAAGTCCCATCCTGAAAAACCCATATTGTTTGTAAATCTCACATGTGGATCTTGGTAAAATATAAGTAGAAAAACATAGCTATCACATAACTATTACACATATTATATAAGAGTTAGGATACAGGATATGCTCCACATTTTAAGAGATAGTATTTTGCAATGCACACTGCCACAAAGGAAATCTAAAGAACCACCCCACCCCTGCCAAAAAAAAAAAAAAAACAAAAGCATAAACCTGAAACAGTTTATGAAAAAACTAAACTAAGCTTATTTTTGTTTCCAAACCAAGCTTATTTCTTTAGCAATATTAAAACATTTTGTTTGGTTTCTCTCATCAAGACTAAAATGTATCCTATTCTAACAATTCAGAAGTTCCCCAAACTTTGTGCTTATGAAATTGAGTATCTGAAGAGGCCTAAATTTTTAGAGAATATTTTCAGAATCTATTATATGCTGGAAAGATAGCATCACAGCTTCTGAATCTCTTGCCAAGTGTCAGGACTGTTTAACACATCTTATAAAAACAATGAAATTACATATTTTAAGTTATGCATTTCTGAAATATTTAAAGAATAAACACGTTTTGCATGCAGATGAAACAATAAGGCTAAAACTTTGGTTTTTAAAATCAGAATAGTTGTCTTTTGCAGTATTGGTTATATACAGTAAAGGCAAATGAAATAAATATTTGGTGATTTTATGATACTAATTTTATACATTCACTCATTGAACAAGTATGAATTATTTACTCTGTGACAAGGTGTTACACTTATATCCCTGGATGTGTAACAAAGGGTTAGGTACTTAATGCATTCTGGAACTTAATTCTTCCTGTCCCTGTGAAGTAAGACCGTTTGTTGCATATGCAGAGCAAAAGAAAAACAAACAAAACAAAAAATATGTCAATGAATCACAAAAACTATTTCACTGGGTTGGGACCCAAGGTTGTCCGTGTTCTTGGCCTGTAACTATCTGAAAAAACCCCCAAATGTCAGGCTGACCTCTTACTGGTGACTGGGTGAATACCAAGGTTCAGTGGTTTGTCCTGGATGCACATTCAAACATTTGAGCATCTAGCCAACATTTTCAGTTAGAGCTTTTTCTTCTGTTAACATTATTTAGAAAAGTGTAATGTGTACCTTCCATAGAACATTCATAGTTCTATTTTTATCATATTAAACAAAGAAAAGTCCATTTTTTGAATGCATTCCCTTTTCTTAAGTTCACATGGAGTTAGAGTAGTGTGATGTTAGTTATTTACGAATTGCTGTTGATAGCAAGAATACAGATACTGTGAATTCAGAACTTGAGAGACAGAAAATAGATCAAATCATTATGGGCTGTGACACACTCTATGAAAGACAGAAATAGGTGATGTGAATGATAGTAACAGGGGACGGAGGGGGAGAGGAAAGGCCAAGAAGAACCTCTCTGAGGAGGTAACGTATACACTGAGGTCTGAAGGATGAGAAGTCATAGGAAGAACCAGGAAAAGAGCCTTCTAGGGAGAGAGATCTGAAAGCCTAGAACTACGAGGTGAAAGGAGCTTGTTGGTTAGGAACAGGAAGGAGGGTAGCTTAAAGTCCCCTAGAAAGGATCTTTCTGACTTAGGTGATTTTGTATCTAATGGAGAGTTCCCTGCTATCAAGCAGGAGAGCCTAGATGATGCTACAGAAACCAACCATCCCCCATGTCAGCCGCTCTAAACAACCAGATAGATTTCTCACTCACTCTATCTGCCAGTTGCAGGCTGGCCAGGTGCTCTGGTCTGCGTCCTTCTCACTCCAGGACCCAAGCTGACGGAGCAGTCACTATCTGGAACGCAGCACTTACAGTGGCAGAGTCAAAAGAGAAAGCATTGCACATCGAGTGCAGGCTCTTAAGGCTTCCACACACATCGCTTCCGCTCTCATTTCATTGGCCAAAGACACTAATCTCAAATCAGCAAGGCAGTGTAATTCTCCAGTGTGCCCGGAAGAGGAGTAGACCTGGAAGTATTGATGAGCACAGTACTATCTTCTCGGGGGGGGGGGGGGGTCAGTGAACAAGCTGGAATTGTACATAGAGTTGTGAGTGAGTGAGTGAGTGTGTGTGTGTGTGTGTGTGTGTGTGTGTGTGTATGTGCATGTCACCAAGGAAAAGGTCCATTGCTTTAATCAGATTCTCGAAGGGATCTGACACAACAACAATTAAAAACCACTGGACCCGTTGAAAACTGTCATGTAAACAGATAATTGCTATACAAGGCAATCTGCAGCATGAGTGAGAGGTTGAAATGATTAAAGAATTGTGTGTGTGTGTGTGTGCGCGCACACACAAGCATGTACATGGATAAGGAAAAAGTTGAGTAAATTTGCAGACCAAAGGGTAGAAGCCAGAGAACAGGGAGTGATGGATTAAAGACACCAAAATGTGATGGGAAATGACTGATGAAATGAGGTTCTAGAAGATGCCTGAGGAGATGGTGTCCAATATCCTATAGAAGTGTTCAATTTGAGGATGAGAAAAGATGATTGTTCTCTGATTTAGGAGGAAGGGAGGGAAAAGATGGGTGCCCTCGTGGATGTCAGGCAGGCTGCAGGTGGAGGGGAAAGAGAGTACCTCTATTTTATCTGATACATGGACAAGGGCATCTACTTAGAATGAGGGGATCGTTAAGCATGTTGAAAGGTTAGAACAGCTGTAAGGGAAATCTGAAACGGAGCTGGCTTGGGACAGATAAAAGGACTGCCAGTAGCACTGGGGGCCCAGCGGCTGCTGGAGAACATAGATTTGTTGCAGTGCCAGTAAACAGAGCTATGGGATTTTTCTTTCCATGCCCAGCTGCCTGGAAGCAGGAGTGGAGAAAGTTAATGGTAGGACTGATCCAGGGCTGGGGATTGGCAGAGCAGTTGCAGCAACATGTTTTGCTGATAATCCGAAGTTCAAGAATCTCTGAATAGGGAAAAAAGGACTAGGTTTGCTTTTACTTTTTAAAAAATAAGTCAGTCGATAATGGTGAGAGGCAGCTTTACAACCATCGTTATTCTTTGTGAGTTGTAATCCTCGGTTCCTGTACGATTTGTTTTGAGCTCACAACTGATAGAACAGTATAATCACATGGTGGAAGGTAAATAGCATAGCTTATCCCTTACTGTTTAAGTAAAATTAATCATGCTCTAGCCACCTAAGATTTTAGGCATTCCCAATACTCCCTTGCTCCAGTAGTAAAATCTGACAGAGGAGGTAAGAGAAAAAAATTAAAGCTCCAAAAATATAATTATATACCCAGAGACAGAATTGCTTACCTAAGCATCCTGCTATTAATTAGTATGTTTTAAATTTTGTTGTTTGGCTGATACTAAGACTTTGTATTTAGAGGAACCATTAAATGAAGACAAAAGGGAAACATCTAGAGTAGCTTAGATCCAATGCAGACTGCAGTCTGAAATGGCATTGTGTTGCATTTCTCTTTTCCCAGTCGCCTGCCAAATCCCTGAATTTCCCTGATTTTGGTGAGGTTACATCATAAGCATTTGATAAAAATGGCATTGCTGTTCATAAAGGCTGCATATGCATCCCGAAGCCGTGATAATCATTATTCTGGTTTACTGCACGACTTTCCTTGAAACCTGTCATTTTACTTTCCATTTTCTGAGAATGGAGGGTTTGTCTCTTAAGTATCTATTGATGACTGACAAGTGACGTGAGCAAGCCAAGTCTGATCATCTAGAATTAAGTTTGAGGCTGAAGTTAAATGTGACTTTTTGCATCCTTCCTCAACAGAAAGAAGTTAGCAGGAGGAAGCGAGTTAATATTCTAAAAGAGATTGTTGCTGCAAATGGCTCTTCCCCAGAAAACCCTCTCTCAGAATTTCAGTTGTTGAAACTAGCAGGTTTTTATCTCCAGGAACTAAGATAAGTTTCTCTTTGCTCTGGCCTGCCAACTTGTAGACTGTCTTCAGCTGAGGCAGTGCTGCCAGAATGCATAGCTGGAGAATCTAGTCGACTCTCTATTTATTTTAGAGTATGATAATGTGAGGGAAAATTAAAATTGTCAGTTTTTCATTACACCAGAAAGCTCTCAGAGCTGGTTATCCCATCAGGTCTCACAAATATACTTCTGCAGAAAATTGTATAAACAGATGGAAAAGCCAAGAAAAGAGGGATTCATGTCTTGCCAAAGGTCACACAGTATGTTCAGGACAGGACTGGGCACCTGAACCTCCTGACCGATCAGCACAGGGGGGCATTCGGGTGCTGAGGTCACAAAGTAGATGCTGGGCAGGGGCTTGGTTAAGCAAGGGGCAAGGACAATGGATTTTAAGTATACACACAATGACCTACAACAAGCTGTACCAGAAGCCCAGTGACTATGAGGGTTCTGAGGACTAGGGCTGTCTGTTCATTTCTACATGCTGGGCACCCAGCTCCAGTGCCTGGCATATCAGCAGAAACCCAATCAGTGGTGAATACGTTCTGTCAAATAAATTCAGAGCCTTTACAAACCTAAGTCAGAAAATCTCCTTCTCTGTGCTGAAAATGCATTGTGCAATGGCTTCTCATTTTCCTCAGAGTGAAAGTCAAAGCCCTGACCTGGGGGATCTGGTGTTGGCTGCCTCTGACTGCATTGCCCACTCTCCCTTCCCCAGACACGCCCTCCTTTCTCCCCCTCTCCACAGGAGACAGCTCGCTTTGGTTTGGCTGTTCTTCAGGCCTGGACCCTCATTGTCCGTATGTAAAAGGCCCCCTCCTTTACATCAAGACTTTGCCCAAATGTCACTTTTCATTAAGTCATTCTCACTGCCCTTTTTAAAAATGGCAGCCCTTTTCCCAGCCCCCTGCCCACACATACCCCTGATCCTCCCTCAGCCTGCTCTATTTCTTTTATAACGCTTATCACCTGCTAACTCTGATTTACTATGTCATTTACTATCTGTAACATTGATGTTTTATTGTCTGTCTCCCTCTTGCTAGGATGTCAGCCAACAAGGGTGAGTATTTTTGTCTCTTTTGTTCACTGCTATCCCTAGTGTTGCATCCAGCACCTGACACACAGAGGATGCCTTGTAAATAATTGTTGAATGAATAGATTAATAAAACTGGATAGTGAAGCAAATGAATGGGTGAGGTGAAGAGTGAAAATGACACAGCATTAAAGCCAAGTGTAGAGGTGAATGGACCACCAGTTGCGGTAACTTTTGAGAGGCAAACACTCATTTTCATATTCAGAAAGCTCTTGCAACTTTCAGAGTCAAAGCTACAGACATCCAACCAATTAACTGTCAAGCTTTTTTTGTTAACAATGTGTAGTTCAACCCCTGGGAAATTCAGACAGAAAGCACGTGTATGGATTGGTATCTCTCAAAGTGTGGTATGAAGCCCTCTGTATTAGGATTGCTTGGTATGTATTCAGGTTCCCAAGCTTTATCTGGTTACTGAATAATCGCTAAGGATTAGATTCCCAGGTGACTCGAATGCATGCTAAAATTTGAGAATTACTAGTATATAGAAATTTATAGAAAACGATGGAACTATAGTAAAACAGGATTTCCCTACTGTAGTATAATTGTTCTACAGGATGTTGAAAAGATTTCAGTTAAAAAAAAAAAGTATTCCTTGAATTAATAAATTAAGGTAACACTAAGTTAAATGGATTATTTTTGGTAACAGGAAATTCTCAGAATCTTTAACAAGCTGACATCATTGCAAATTGCCAGTAGTAGGATATGGCGTGTAGCATCACTTTACTTCATCATGGGCATCTCTTTTTAAGTACCTCTTATTAACTCTTAGGGGAGAGGTTTTTCTTTAAATAAAAAGTCTGGGCATTTCTGTTAGGGATAATATCTAAGATTCATTTTTGGTTTTAACAGTCTATAATTCTCTATAATTCTGTTTTCTCTCTTGTCAAGTCCCCTTAGTTTGTAATGTAACTGGGGTTTTTTGATCCCTTGAGAAAAAAGTATGTAGTAATATATCTGGATTTCATGGTTCGCAGGACTCACCCTTGCAAATGTAGGTCTTTTGTCTTTGTGCGTGTGTGTGTGTGTGTGTGTGAGAGAGAGAGAGAGAGAGAGAGAGAGAGAGAGAGAGAGAAATGATGAATGACACTTTAGAGAGGGCACACAGAATAGCCTATATACAGTGCACCTGAATGAGTGGGTCTGCTTTTTAAGGTCAAATTTGGTAGATTAGTAAGTGAGGGTGCTGTCCTTTGTGTGATGCTTTATAAACTAGTGGGACACACACATATAAATATCTCACTGGGTAAAAGCGTTATGTGGGGTCTGATTCTCCTGTATTGATCACTACTAATCTATTCCTTATGTTGCTTTCCATTCCTTTGGCCTGGCCCCTGGAAACAAGATAGGTTTGTGCCTGGAATAAACAGCTTTCTCCCCCTTTGAAAGCCATTCGAGGTCTACAGCACATTACACCCTTCCGTGTAATGGAAGTATCCACACAAGGTCAATCGCTGTCTACAGATGTAATGAACCAAGTGGGAGATAATGAGAAATGACTGTCATGCCATCTCTAGGGCCCCGTTCCTCCCACTGCACAAATACACTGTGACCCTAGAGAAACGGAGAAGACTGTAACATTCTCTGCCTTCCTAATGGTCTTAAAGCCAGCCCTTGCTTACCAGGGGAGCTGAAACACAGTGTTCTTCATCTGACAGTCCAAAGGCTGTCCAAGGAAATACATGATGATAATATGGGGAGCAGTTCTATACACAATCGTACACTGTTTCCTCAGTGCTGACTTGGCCTCTTGCCTGAAAGATGCCAGCAGACTAAGACGGTCCTTTCCTGCTTTCCCCTGGCATGTTTTTGGGGTGAGAACTGCTACTTTCACAACAGAAGAGCTCAGGGAGCAGGCTGGTGGGCAGAGCTGCATTTCTGTTAGAGGAATACAAGCCGAAGATTTACCCAAAAAGCTCTTTTAAATAATGATGATAAATGCGGTGATAACAGCTCTTGGGTGCCCTGTCTCTCCAATCTTATTTCTGAGTTTCGCTTCACAGAGAGCACTGATTATGGTGCCCATTTCCACAGGCTAGTCCTTGTGGTGAGAGGGAGATGGCAGGGTTGCAGAAAAGGTAGAAGGGTTGCCCGCTGAGTCAATTGTTAGGGAGGGAGCATACGGAAAGTGCAAAAAGGTGGGAAGCCTTTTAAAATTCCTTTCATTGTCTTCATTTTGCTCCTATAGCTGAGGCTTGCCCGTGCTCTGAGGGAAGTCTGCCAAGTGCTTGCTGCACAGTGAATGGGGGCAAGCCGGGCTGCTGTGTTGCTTGGCAAAGAGAGAAGAGCAGTGCAGGCGGGCTGCCGGCTGCAGGGCACCATTTTCCACTCCCCTGCGCTGCTGCCTGCAGGAGGCCCCCAGGTGGCCTTAGCGAGAATTAGCGTGTAAATCACAGGGCTTGCTAATTTCTCACCACTTCATTAGCTGACAGTTGAATGCAAGCGCTCTCTCGCCATTCACCTCACGTCCCTGGCACTGACGCTTCGCATCAGCGGAGGCAGAGTTCAATCGTGTTGTGTTGACGTGCTTGTGACTTTTTGGTTCCCCACCTCAGTGAGTGCTAGTTTTTGCTCTGACCCTGATACTAGCAATTACTTCCTGGGCTGTCTCTGCAACATCTACCTCCAATCTCCTTTTGGTTCAGGCTTGGGTCAGTATCATCGGGAAAATGTGGAAATTGCTCCTGATGCGGTCGTGTCTTTTTACAGAATGGGTTCAAATACGCAGCAAAGAAAGGAAAAATAAAATAATACCCTATGTTTAAAAGGACTCTCAGAGCATTACTAATAGCTAATAGTTTTTGAGTGTTTACCATCTACCAGGTATTGTTCTGAGCACTTTACAGTTCCTTAGATCCTGTTATTTCTATTTTATGCAAGGGGAAACTGAGACACAGAGAGGTTAAGTTTATTGCCTAGGACACACAGCATTTGAATATAGGTGGTCAGGATCCAGAGCCCACACTCTAGGTATTAGGGCATTTTGCTTTAATTAGTCAGTCACTTAGTTCCTGGATTTATTCAGTAAAAATTAATGAAGTACCAACTATGTGTCACTACACCAGAATTTCTTAACTATCAATCCTTTGGTTTTCATTTCTATCAATCAGAAGGTATTTGTTGAGGAACTTCTGTATCTCCAGGTTGTGCTCATGCAGCTATGAGAGAAATGCAGGGTAAAATTTTGCCATTGAGACATTTACAGACATGTGGACCAGGGGTTAACAAACTTTTCTCTTTAAAGGGCCAGAGAGTAAAATTATTTTTGGCAATGGAGGACACATGCTCTCCACAAGTGCAAAAGCAGCTATAGATAATATGTAAACAAGCAAGCATATCTGTATTCTAATGAAACTTGACAGAAATCCACAGTGGTCCATATGTGGCTCATGGGCTGCCTGCTCTAGAGGATAAAAGAAGCCCCAAGAGAATGGTATAGAACAGTAAATAGTGATAGTGTGGCTGGAAGCAGGGGTGTGGCGTACTGCCTGTTCCTGCCTGTGAGGGGCACAAACGAAGTAAATTACCAGGGAGCAGAGAGACCAGTGTGCTTTCCAGTGACTGGGCGAGAGGTGGAGCATGAACCTTCCTATAGGATGCAAAGTATTTGATGGACGTCTGTAACGTGGTTAGGTGGGTTTTATGAACCGGTCAAGGGTTCTTATTACTATGGATAGCTGGTAAGTTGGTTGACTGATTTCCCTTGTCCCTTCCTTCTTTGCTAACAGAACCCCAAATTTGTTTGGCATCACCATAGGTTCCGCTCTAAGCAATAAATCATCACTGATTAAAGTCACCCTTAACAATAGTCTTTAATTTCCCAGCCATACAGCCCAGTTCTGATCAACTAGAAATAGGGGATGCCTGCTGGGTGAAGTGGGGAGAGACTTTTGGAAAACCTTTTGCTCTTCTAATCAAAGGGACAGACAAAGCTAGTGCCGTGCACCCCTTATGTTTTCCTGCCACAATGGGAACGCCAAGATGAGTTGTGACAGCCGTCTGGGGGCCCGGAAGGAGCAGGCCAACATGTTGAGGGTGGGATATGGAGGCAGAGAAAAGGAGCAGGAGCCTCTGATGACGCCACTGGGCTACTGCACAGGTGCTGGGCTGACTGCCTCCAGCCTCCTCGTTAAAGGTTAACTAGATGTTTTTATTGCTTTAAGTCACCTTTAGTGGAATAACAAATATGTCTCTTAAAATTTTCTAGAAGTAACTAGAAATTAGTTCTAGAAGTTTCCCATTTCCTTAGGTATTTCAGAAAATTGTATTAAATCAGGTAAGAATGACTTCTAATACTTTTCAATATGTTTGATTTTCTTGGTGATCTCCTTCTCCACAATATACTAATTAGGAAAATAATATATTACAAAAGCTATTCACCCATTTTTATTTAAAAGCATAATTGTCTTAAGATATGTACGACAGTGGGATCATAGTGCTTGTGCTTGGGTAACTGATTCTCTCTAGGTGTCAGAATTAGGAGTGTGTTTTGTTTTGCTTTATTCTTCTAATTTTTCTATAGAAAATATGTGAACAGAAAAAAAATTTAAATGGCATTGACAAAAACCAAATTAATTTTATTTTTAATACAATCTTCTTTTCTGGCTTTCTCTATTTTTCTCTCCTTGTTTTCCCTTTGGCTTTCTAAGCTCACTTTTCTTTCGCATATTATTGGTTTTTTAAGTTCATCTGTGTGTTTTATAAACTGTCTTTCTAGATATCTTCCATTTTAATGGAGTGTTTAGTATGATGTTGCAAGTATGAAGTATGTCCTTGAAGTCTGAGTCTTATGTTATTGACTTTCACCCAAACTTCTTCTATAGCTGCTCATTCATTTAATAAATGTTGCATGGCTCTTATGTAGCAGTCACTATTCTATATGCTACAGAATTAGGAGGAATTGATATTTGAAACTTTGTGCTCTTCTCTCTTGCCCTCTTTCCTTTTGCTGTCACACCTGTACTCGTTCTGTAAGACGAGTAATGCAAATGCTATTACCTCCACGAAAACTGACGTGACCCACTTATTGAACTATTACCTTACTCTTTCACATTTCCATTACACTATTGTTTCTACCACTCTTTGGTTATTTTCATGCTGATGGTATATTATGTGTATTGGTATATATTCTTGTTTGGACTGTGGACTCCTTTAGGGGAGCTACTCTGTCATTGTAACTTTCCCCTAGTGTCCAGTCCCATGTTACTCCTTTAAACAGCTACATTTAGATCTGCAGTAAGAGCTATGGCCACATAAATTGCATGCTCAGCTGCATGCTTTCTGTGAAGAATGTCCTGAACGTGACCTATATCTTGTCACACCTTATCCTGACTGACAGTCAAGGCTCCCAGACACCAATGTGCTGAATGTTGTCCTTTTAATCTTCTCTCCACTCCTCGGGTATGTCTCACCTCTTGTCTTTTCTAGACCTTCTCATCTGTGTCTCCTCAACTTTCTTACTTTGAAAAGGAGGCCCAGATCTTGAAGAGGATCCTAGAGAACAATTATATTTTACATTCAGCCAGCCCACAATCAATAATGTGTTTAATAAATAGGTGGATGGGCAAGTGAATGTTAATAGAAAATATGCATTGAAAAACTTGATGCTCTTTATAGTAAGTTTGGAGTAAGAGAAAATAAACAATACTATTGGCTGCTAGTGGTATTTATTGAAATGTGGGAAGGAACACAAATATAGGCCTGAAAAATGCACTGTGACACACAAGGCCAGTATTCTCCTGATCACCCAGTCCCCCTGCATCATATTTTTGTTGGTATACTAATCCTCTTTAAATAAGGGGGAAAGTAAGGAAAATAAGAAAACACAACTCTTTTTCAAGTCAAGTTAGATCAGGAAATTGTGGCAATTTTTGGAATGTCGAGTAAAAACAAGGGAAGAATTAATTGTGCTAGCCCAAAATGAGATGCTGTCACCACCAAAGCTATAACTCTCGAAATGAATATAACACCTCCGAAAACTCCCAGAACTTTGCCAAGTATTTACATGTTCTCTGTGAATGTAGCAGCTAACAGCAAGTGGTTCTGGTCATGAAGCACACCATCTGTGTGATTACCCACCCCTTGCGAGAGTGCTCTGAACTTAGCAGTTGTACAACAGATGCGTTTAAATATATAGTATTCCTCCTCACATAGTTCAGGATGGGTGTTAAGGACTGAGGGAAAACAACCAGCTTCCTTAAAATGCAGGCTCCATCTGATGTCTTTCCAGACACCTTCCATAACCATACCACCCACAATCCTGGAAGATGAGATTATCGTAATAGATTTCCAGATAGTTAAACAGGTCAGCTTGACTCAGAACATCAGCAGCTGCCTTCCCAATCATTAATGAGTCAATCTGGAAGGTAAAACCAGATCACTGTTTGGTTTTCATTTAAGTGGAAGTCTGCATAGTCGTGGGAAAAACAAGACTAAAGAAGTCAGATTGTACGTACTCCAGATAGATGAATAAAAAGAATTTCACTGTAATTCATCACTACCGTATTAGTAGATGCACCTCTTCAGAAAAATAACAGCAGACTAGATAGTTTTTTGATGAATTATGAAATTAAGAATGAAAGACCAAATTCCATCTTATCCTTTATATTTTGTTTATTTAAATAATTCACAGGTAGTCCGCAAGGTATTCTCTTTGGGGATTAGTTCATCCTAATTGCAGGAAGGAGATCTAACATTATGTTCATCAGAATGTGTATGTCAGTAAAGGCTGTTAAGCCTTTCTGAATCACATCCTCACTTGCCTCCAGTTGCTGAGGTGATATCACGCTCTCTGAAGCTGGTCACAAGCCATGCTAGGCCAGGGATGGACATCCCTTACACTAAAGGGATGGCTTTTTCACTATGCTCACAAGCCCCTCTCCTGTTTTCCTTCGTGGTAGTGGTGTACATGAGGCAGAGGTGTGGTCAGCACTGAAAAGAGCACACTCTAGGAATGAACTGATATAACCTCAAGAATCTGATAAATGGATGAAAGATTTGTCATTCTACATTGATGTGATAAAATTCCAAACAGTAAATTTCATGTGACCAGAAAATGAATTGTCATTCACATTTTCCTGCAAACTCTGGGTAAGACTTGCACGGTAGCCATCATCATGAAGCCCAGCAACCACCTTTGAGACAGTCATTGGAAACCAGTCTCCATGGGTAGCTCAGTGGCTGAGGAAGCATTGTTACTGATGTAACTGGCATTGTATAAATGATTTTAGGAAACCGCAGAGGCGAGATGATCTATGTTGTATCAATACAAACAGATCCCCGAGAGCCTTGGCATTGTGAGTCTTATCTTCTTTTTTCTCTCAGTGGGAAAAATATGAAAAACATAATTATTCTTAAACTCAAATTAGGTCTGGAACTGGAAACAATTTCTGGAATGTCAGGAGTAAAAATAAGAAATGGAGAATTAATCCTGTTAGCACGAATGAGGAGTTGTCACCACCAAAAGATAATGTTAAGATGGTTACCAGAATCTGAACAAGAAGAGGTGGAGCCTGGACTCTATGAAGAATCTTTACCTGCCCCGAGTGGATAATAAACAAATACATAAGCCCATCTTCTCTGCCTATGATTTTAAATTTTCGTCCATGAATCACTATACCTCACATGAACCTATGGATTCCTAGTACATTTTTAATCAAATTGTTTATATAGACAGGGGCTCTACAAAAAAAAAAAAAAAAAAAAAAATTGTCCAGCACCCCACATTCCTGAGAGATTGCCCTGACCTGGAGACCCAGATTGACTATGAACTGTATTTATTTGGTAGTCAATAGGTAAACACTAAAAAGATATTTAGCAAAATGTAACAACCAAATTTTATTTCGGAATTGTAATATGCAAAGAGACCTTGTAAGATGATTTAGTGGGTGTGAAAGGAGCAACATAGGCCCAGGAAGGCTGGGAGACCAATGCAATTGTCCATATGAGGACTGACTGACAGTGTAAGTGGAGGGACTGAGGTTTCAAACATAGAGGGAAATGAGAATGTCTTTAACAGAATTAGTGACATCTGAAGAAGAAAGATGTTTTTTGAGGGGAAAGAAAATGCATTTGGAATTTTATGCTTTGGAACATTGGTTATTTAATTTGAATTTTAAGAAGGATGACACTAGTGGAATATCTAACTGATTTTGCTTGCACTGAAATCCAAAGGTCTTTTGGCTGCAATTTCTCAGAAACATTCATTAAATCTTTGAATAATCAGAAAGCATATTTAGACGTACGGCAGAATTCTCTAAACCTACCGTTACCTACGCATTTCCAAATCAGTTAGATCAGTTTCCCAAAACAAGTAGGAGAGAAATGGTCTGGATTTTCTGTATTTAGAGATACTTCCATTCTCATCTATATACAGCACAATTTTGAGATCCAACTGGAGACTATTGGTTAAAAAAAAAAAATACAACAACAAAAAAAACCCAGGCAGTTTTGATGTTTCTGACTAGTTTCTGCTGAGGAATATAAAATTCAGACCACATCACCAAGTGATTATTCAGATGGCACTCCTTTACTCTCGTACTCCCCCAGAACAGAAACAAGCCCAATCAGTATTCACATGTGAGTAAAGGAACATTGCAAAGAGTGAAAGAAACACATCTTGGGCTTTGTGTGTGTGTGTGTGTGTGTGTGTGTGTGTGTGTGAGTGTGAGTACAGTGCCCCAGGCTCTCACCAAATGGCAGGTGCTCACTATGGCACACAATCCAGTATAAAGCAAGGGCATGTGGGAGATAAAAATAATTATCAGTGGTTATCAAAATTTGAGTAATACTTATGCTGTTGTAACAAAGGTCCCAGACAGTCTCAGTGACTAAGATTCTCCCAGAGTGATTGTTTTCTTAACCATGGTGTGGGTTTTCATACCTGATGACTGATTCAGCAAAATTCTAAGTACTGCACGCTGATTAATGTGGCTTAGAGAAGTAGCAGTAAAAGGACTCTACTTACAAAGAGTCATAATATATGAGATATTTTAAAATTTAGTAATAGAGTGGAGTATTAAAATTAGAAATTAATGTTGTTTTGGGAAGAACTCACAATAATAATAATTTTTAAGTACCTAAAACCTTTTCTTCCCAACATATTCCTCATTGCATGTCCATGACATTGCTATTAAAAGGAATAATGCTTTGGTAAGAGGAAATTGAAGCACATAATTTAAGAAGTTTTCATATAGTTGTTTAGTCTCGAAGGCAGAAATAAAGAGTAGAATCTCCAGGACCTTTCTATTAGATCACACTTTTTCTCTATTCACTTTGATTCTCAACTCAATTTACAAAAATGTGTATGTAGTAGGTGATATTTAACAGACATAAAATCAGAATCAATTCAACCTAAATGTAGGGACCCTCAAAAAGACCGTCATCCCACTGTTTATTTTTTTACTGAGGTAGAGCTGATTTACAATGTTGTCTTAATTACTGCTGTACAGCAAAGTGATTCAGTTATACATATGTACATTCTTTTTTAAAATATTCTTTTCCGTTATGGTTTATCATATGATATTGAATATAGTTTCAGTGTTTAAATTCTGTAATTACTAAGAAAGAAACTTGCTTGTGTTTATCCTCACTGTTTCTCTTTTATCCAGAGAGAAACATTTTTTGATTAGGTTTGGTTTTCTCAGGGTATGCCCAGTAGTGGGATTGCTGGGTTGTATGGTAGTTCTATTTTTAGTTCTTTAAGGAACCTCCATACTGTTCTCCATAGTGGCTGTATCAATTTACATTCCCACCAACAGTGCAAGAGGGTTCCCTTTTCTCCACACCCTCTCCAGCATTTATTGTTTGTAGATTTTTTGATGATAGCCATTCTGACTTGTGTGAGGTGATACCTCATTGTAGTTTTGATTTGCATTTCTCTAATGATTAGTGATGGTGAGCAGCCTTTCATGTGTTTGTTGGCCATCTGTATGTCTTCTTTGGAGAAATGTCTGTTTAGGTCTTCTGCCCATTTTTGGATTGCATTGTTTGTTTTTTTGATATTGAGCTGCATGAGCTGCTTGTATATTTTGGAGATTAATCCTTTGTCAGTTGCTCTGTTTGCAAATATTTTCTCCCATTCTGAGGGTTGTCTTTTCATCTTGTTTATGGTTTCCTTGGCTGTGCAAAAGCTTTTAAGTTTCATTGGGTCCCATTTGTTTATTTTTGTTTTTATTTCCATTTCTCTAGGAGATGGGTCAAAAAGGATCTTGCTGTGATTTATGTCATAGTGTTCTGCCTATGTTTTCCTCTAAGAGTTTGATAGTGTCTGGCCTTACATTTAGGTCTTTAATCCATTTTGAGTTTATTTGTGTGTATGGTGTTAGGGAGTGTTCTAATTTCATTCTTTTACATGTATCCAATTTTCCCAGCACCACTTATTGAAGAGGCTGTCTTTTCTCCATTGTATATTCTTGCTTGCTTTATCAAAAATAAGGTGACCATACGTGCATGGTTTTATCTCTGGGCTTTCTATCCTGTTCCATTGATCTATATTTCTGTTTTTGTGCCAGTACCATACTGTCTTGATTACTGTAGCTTTGTAGTATAGTTTGAAGTCAGGGAGTCTGATTCCTCCAGCTCTGTTTTTCTTTTTCAAGATTACTTTGGCTATTTGGGGTTTTTTGTGTTTCCATACAAATTGTGAAATTTTTTGTTCTAGTTCTGTGAAAAATGCCATTGGTAGTTTGATAGGGATTGCACTGAATCTGTAGATTGCCTTGGGTAGTATAGTCATTTTCACAATGTTGATTCTTCCAATCCAAGAACATGGTATATCTCTCCATTTGTTTGTATCATCACCTGAGAAAACCGTAATTCAAAAAGAGTCATGTACCACAATGTTCATTGCAGCTCTATTTACAATAGCCAGGACATGGAAGCAACCTAAGTGTCCATCGACAGATGAATGGATAAAGAAGATGTGGCACATGTATACAATGGACTATTACTCAGCCATAAAAAGAAGCGAAATTGAGTTATTTGTAGTGATGTGGATGGAGTTAGAGTCTGTCATACAGAGTGAAGTAAGTCAGAAAGAGAAAAACAAATACCGTATGGTAACACATATATATGGAATCTGAAAAAAAAAAAAAAAGGCTCTGAAGAACTTAGGGGCAGGACAGAAATAAAAGACACAGACATAGAGAATGGACTTGAGGACATGGGGAGGGGGAAGGGTAAGCTGGGACGAAGTGAGAGAGTGGCATGGACATATATACACTACCAAATGTAAAATAGATAGCTAGTGGGAGGCAGTTGCATAGCACAGGGAGATCAGCTTGGTGCTTTGTGACCACCTAGAGGGGTAGGATAGGGAGGGTGGGAGGGAGGCACAAGAGGGAGGAGATGGGGGATATATATATATATATATACATATAGCTGATTCACTTTGTTATAAAGCAGAAACTAACACACCATTGTAAAGCAATTATACTCCAATAAAGATGTTAAAAAAAACGAGAATAAATAAATAAATAATTTAAAACTCAACTTGTTATACTAATGATTGACAGTTAACCATGCTGTATAATGGGAAGATGTGTTGATTAGATATCAGAACTAATTCTAGACCCATTCTCTCATTATCTAGTTAATTGTTTTAGGAAAGTCTCTCTCTTCCTTTGTTTCCTTTCATCCTCTCCCTCCTTTCTTCCCTCCTCCTCCCTCTCTTTCCTTTCTTTCCTCTATGAATCCCATTGTTCTCATCTGACAAAAGATTGGAGATAATAAGGCTTACTACGTAGCTACCTCAAAGAGCTATTGGGGATAATTATATGAGACATGTAAGTAGTTTTACCCCTTTCCTCCTGTCTTAGTAGATAGGACCACCATCAAGTCAGTTTCTCAGTAAAATCTTCAGTATTCCTGTTTTTTTCTTCTCCCCCAGACCTATCCAACTGCAGATCCTTCACAGATGGTTGTCTGCCATCCTGTTATAAGCCATCCAGACAACTGTAATAGCTTCTAACTGGTCTCCCTGCTTTCTCTCTTGTCCTCATTCAATGTATTCTCTATCTAGCAGCCAAAATGATCTTTTAAAAACAAAAATAAAATCCTACCATTTCCATATTTAAAGCCTCCAGTGGCTTCCCATTACATTCAGAATAAAATGCAGAATACTTATCATAGCCTCTGTGGCAGATTCTAGATGGCACAGATTCTTTGCCACTCCTCCCTTAGAGAGGTGTCTGATTCTCCTCCCTTTGTATCTGGGCTAGTCTTAGAGCTTTGTCTGATTAACATAAATTGGTAGAAGTAATGTTCTGTGACTTCAAGAGAGGTCATCAGGAGTCTTGAAGCTTGGGTCAAGGCTTGCTCTGGGAGAAGCCAGTCTTCATGTAAGAAGTCTACCCACCATGAGGCAGCCATAATGCCGCTTGGGAGAATCACAGGCCATTTGGAGAGGCCTTGAATGTGAGTTGCCATGTAGAGAGAGGCCAGGGAGCACTGAGGCACCAGACATTGAATGAAGAAATCCCCTTGGAAGTGGGTTCTACAGTGTCAGCTGCCCCACCTAGTACCACATGGATCAGAGAGAAACTGCCTGGAAGAAACTTCCCATATTCCTAGTCTCCAGATGGTGAGCCAAACATAACCTTTGTTTTAACCCACTATGTTTTTGGGGTGATTTCACAGAAATAGGTAGCCCAGTAGCTTCTAATGACCTAAAAATGTGGCTCCAGACTCTGTCTCTGAGTTCATCCCTTTCCATTTTTCCTCTTGCTTAACTGTCTAGCAGCCACATTAGCTTCTCTGAATGTCAAGCTTGTTCCTATGCCAGCATCTGGGCACTTGCTGTATCCTCTGCTTGAGCTCTGACCCCAGATCTTTTCATCTTATATCCTTCTTGTCATGGAGCTCAAGTGACACAATTTCTGTTAGGTCCTCCAGATTACTCAGTTTATATCCGCCTTACCTCCCCTACGTCATTCTGTTTTATCACTGTTCTTTATTTGTCATAACACTTATAACTATCTGAAATGATTTTGTTCACTTATTTATTTCCTACTTACTGATTCTTTTGCTAACTAGAATGTAAACTTTTGAGACCAGGGGTTTTATCTGTGTTTTTCACAAATGTGTCCCTAGTGCCTTTTACAATATATTCAAAAAATTTTTTTCTCATGAATGCATGTAAAAGTGCTTCAAACCTAAAGGGTTTCATTATTATTGCACCACAAGAAACTATTGCAAGAAACCATTGAGTGATACAAAAATACAGACTAAGATGTACTCGGACATAAAGCGATAAGATATAGAAATTTAGAATTTACTAGAATTGTAGAGAATTAGAAACATCCCCCAATATCAATACCTTTAAGTCCACTTGAGTCAATCATAGCTGCACATTTCAATGTTAACATATTCTTTAGAAAACTGACAGTTCAGTTGCATTATTTTTCTATCCCCACCTTGGCACCTGGCTCAATCTTCAGTTTTTCAGCATCTATCCTTCAGTAATAAAATGAAAAATAAGGTATTCTTTTTGGCTTAACTGTCCATAAAGTCATTGACCAAATAGTCTATGAGAATGTCAGATGTGTTAATCATTTAACGCGGAGGCACTGACCCCCTTCAAGAAAGTGAGAATAAGCTCACAATCCAATTCATGGGAATTTGTTTTGTTTTACATTTAACACCCGGTGATTACTTAGGGAGAAGGTTGTTGCTAATCGATAGTATTTACGCTAACCAAGGGGAGAGAGAACATAGCTTCACAAATTTGTGAAAAGAGCATCTCTATAGGGATTTAAGAGACAAGTGTGATTCGATTTGATTTCAATAAACTTATTGGCGTGATAAGTTATGTAATTGTCAGCATGTATCAGGAGAGAAGTTTAATATGTATTACTCTAGTACACATTTTAGTATAGCAAGGTAGAGAAACTCACTGACTAGCAAGGAATTGAAATGTTGAAATGGAAATCCAGGCTTTGAGATTCCTAGAATCTCCGAAACCATCTTGCATCTTTCTCTCCATCTGCCTGTCAGCATGACTTTCTGAAATAACTAATCTCAAAGGAATATTTTAGAAAAAAAAATATCGTGTGGATGTGTTTTTCCCCCCTAATAAATGCCAATCTCAGGCAGTGTTTTTGTCAGGAGACCCTGTTCCAGATTTAAAAGCCAAAAGAAAGATGAAAATGAGTATGCCAAAATGTAATTTAAAATGCAAATACAGATTCTGCAGAAAAGCAGCAAAAGCTAATTGTAGTTTTTCTTCACGCGCGGCTCTGTAGACAGTGTGTGTTGTTACCTTCCTCCTGCTGGGAAGGCCCAGACCACAGCTGCACTGCCACACTTGGACCTCTCAGATGAAATACATTTGACCTTAAAAAAAAAAAAAAAGAGAGAGAGAGAGCGAGACAACACAAAACCCCAAGCCCCAGTCACAGAAATCAATAGGAACTTAACCCTCAGCAGTACTAGGTGGAAAGGCAACCATATGTGACAGTATGGCTGTTAACTCATGAGAAATCCCCAGAATAGAAATAGAAGTTGCATATTATAAAGAAAGGGCAGCAAATCTATATTATCTAAGAGCTCATACTGTAGATTAAAAAAAAAAATGCAACCCCTGAATTAAGGACACCATTTGTTTTCAACCTAGCAAAGCTGCACAAATATTTCATACTTAGATTAACTTCAAGTCAATTCTAAAATATGCAACTTTAGCTTTTTTGGTTTTATTCCTGTCATACCTGGATCCTAGTAGACTCCATACTATGCTGAGCTTAGGTGAGCATATTATTTGCAGCATAACCTTATGCACTCTTTTAAATCTTAGGACTTATTTATGAAAAAGTATTATAAAATTGCAGATCCCAATTTCTTTACTGTCTGCCTTTTCTTTGAGTATGTGGGAGTTATAGTAAATCCAATCAGCATTTTGTCACATAATATGAATGGTCTTGCATACCTGCATAGGAGAGCCTGCTCAAAGGTATTACAAGTCCAGGAGAAAGAATGATTTTACCAAATAAAAGAACTGCTGGGAAAAGCTTGATCTAGTCACAAAATTGTAATTCTGAATTCTTTTAAATGACGCTGAAACTCAAGCGGGGCCCATTCTCCATTACGTATGTTAATTAGGACCACTGACCCTGGGGACCAAATAATTTAATTCTACACTATCAGAACGTTATGAACTCAGTTAATAGAGTTCTATTGGTCCTTTGTGCCCTTTCCTGCCCTCTAGTGGGGGTGGTATTGTGCTATGAAATAGACAGACAGAAACAAGAAAGGGGTGGTGAGATGAAGAGTTTGGATAATTGCATTAGTCACACCAAACGTGGTCTCTGGTGTCCACGCATGTGCCAGGGTCCAGAGGCTGTCAGGGTTTCTCAGGGAGGGAGGGGCGCAGAGTCTCTTGTGCAGGCTTAGACAGCGCAAGGGTCTGGAACCCACAGCATTTATGTTGCCTTGTCCTACCTTTCTTTCTCTTGCCAAGCTTTACCATCTGGTGTTATCCTGCCTGATAGCTCATGACTCCTTTTAGTAATACATACACTTTACAGGAAAAGCAGACTCCTTTGTTTACCCGTATCAGTTACGTTGCACAAAGAGTCACATCCACCTGTTTGCATGATTGATGTGCTGGGTTTGAGGAGGAAAAGGAGTTGCAGCTTCCTATGAACTTAGTGGGAAATATCAGTTTAACTACATAAAGAGGGAGTGTTAAAGCAACTTTGGCAGGTGTCAGTCATCTATATATGCCAATCTTAAAATTTTATCAAATGAATCAAACTATGCTAAGGTTGCTCATGCATAACTGCTTTTATTTTCTCTATAATTTCTTGTTTTTAGTTCCAAAGATACTCTTCATTTCGCTTTTTTCTTTGGGAAAGGGGAGGAGGTGAACTCTGAGAGCCCCTCCCCAGAGCCCTTATACCTGAGTTTATCTGTGAAAATAGAGGAAAGAAGACATGTTTTATAATACCACTCAGAAATATATGTTTTCTTTTAGTAATTATTTTTGCATGAATATTGTACTTTGTTTTATACAGTGAAGACTGGAGCCATCCTTTAGTGTCTGTCAGGCAGAGAAGGGGGATGTACTCTAGACTCATTTGTTTAATTTATTATTTCTTAATGGAATATTGTAAACATGGTACATAGGACCATGGTACATATCAAATTGAAAAAAAGAGATTTCAAGTGAATCCGGAGGTATGGGAAATCCAACTGCAGGAGGATAACAGGTCAATCAGAAGTAGGAAAATGTTCAGGAAAACCCAATCTAAGACCAGCTAAGGTCAGGCCTGTCTCTGATGCGTAGTTCAAACTCTCTGTTTATCTTTCTTACCAGTCTTGCTCTGCGTTAATAGTTTCTGCCTTTCCCAAATGTGTGGGTGCTTCTCCCCTCCCCCACCCAAAATGAAGGTTTATTCCTTCTTTTCCTCTTGCAGCCAGTGTCATTATTTCTAATGTGAGCCTGGCAGTTTGACTTAAAAAAAAAATCAATTATTTTGCTAAGCTGTACCATGTTTGAATTAAAAAAAAAAAAACCACAAAAAAAATGATTTCCTTTTCTCAGTGGCCAGCTGAGGACAAATCTCTATCCAAAATAACTGATGGATCTGAGATCTTATTTGATTTCAGGTCTACGTGATTCTTAAGTACATTTCCATTTTCTATGATTCTCTAAATTACTTACATTGTTTATGACCCTCACATTAGATGATTCCCATTTATGGAATTTTGTTTCCTTCTGCCTCTATAGAATGCCAATAATAATAATATTGATACTAGTTAGACAACTACTAATAACAATGATAGCAAACACTATAGTTTTGCTATGTGTTAGGAATTATTTCAAGTGCTACATATTAACCCATTTATTTTCTAACAATCTTTTTTTTTTAATTTATTTATTTATTTATTTTTGCTGTGTTGGGTCTTCGTTTCTGTGCGAGGGCTTTCTCTAGTTGCGGCGAGCAGGGGCCACTCTTCATCGCGGTGCGCGGGCCTCTCACTGTCGCGGCCTCTCTTGTTGCGGAGCACAGGCTCCAGATGCGCAGGCTCAGTAGTTGTGGCACACGGGCCTAGCTGCTCCGCGGCATGTGGGATCTTCCCAGACCAGGGCTGGAACCCGTGTCCCCTGCATTGGCAGGCAGATTCTCAACCACTGCGCCACCAGGGAAGCCCCTCTAACAATCTTGTAGTACATTTTACAGATGAGGAAACTGAGGCACAGTTTGGTTCACCTGACGGCCATCACACAGCCAGTAAGTTTGGAAACAGGATTCAAAACCAAGTGATGTGGATCTAGTAATGATGTTCTTAACTACAATAATAATGTCGTTTTTCTATAATAATTGCTAAAACTTGTTGTATATTTACCATCAACAGTGTAAAACAATACACTTCCATCACTGTACTTGGTAGAGCGGCACTTGCTCTTCCTGGTGCCATGAGATGCCTTGAAACTGAAGTGCCAAGAAAAACATTCATTCTTTTAAGTCACTAAGATTGCATGGCCATGCAGGGTGTTAAATAGATGCCTAGGTCTGAAGAAGGGACTCTTTGCCAAGGGAGCTTGGCACAGATGTCTGGATCGTCAGGAGGGGACGTGAGGAGGCACAGCACCCACAGTGGGGGCCAGCCCTGGCTTTAGTCCTGTGACCTCAGGCATGCTGTCTAATCTCTCTAAACCTCAGATGCGTCCTCTATAAAAGAAAGAAAATTTGGATCCCTTAGGTTGCTGGAGGCTATATTAGAAATTGAAAACTGTCATTGTGTTGTATGAACAGATTTTGTAGAGCTTTAGAAGAGAAGAATGCTGGTGGAACTAAGGTGCTACTTGGCATGTAAGAGTTTCAGCATATAGAACACAAAGCACCTGCACCCTTGTGGTACTGCCACTTTCATATTGTGAGTAGACATACAATGTGTAGGAAAAACACTTCCGTGTAACTCTTCTATTCACCCACACACCACTTCTGACACCAGATGTGTGATTTTTTTTTTCCCCCACACCAAGTAATTCTGTGATGCCAGCTGGGTGACATACAGTTAGATTCAGCCCCTTAACTCTCCACCTGGAGCTGGCATCAGACCCCACGCGTGAAGGGCTCAGTCTCACAAGACTGCGCCCACTTCAGACACCAATTGCAAGTCCCAGGTTGTCCTTGGTATTTCTGACCAAACAACTATAAATTGGGGCTCCCATGACCCCCTCCTTTGGCTAGTGATGTTTGCTAAGATCCTCTCTCTTGGTGCTGGGCAGGGCAGTGAGCCGAAGCTCTGAGTCAGCTATGAGATCAGGAGAGTAAACAACCGA
Organism: Balaenoptera acutorostrata; assembly: GCF_949987535.1. Classification (NCBI taxonomy): domain Eukaryota; kingdom Metazoa; phylum Chordata; class Mammalia; order Artiodactyla; family Balaenopteridae; genus Balaenoptera; species Balaenoptera acutorostrata. The sequence continues at coordinate 109,410,656 of NC_080068.1, read as the reverse complement.
TACACTTACAACCATTCTGTCCACACACAACCATTTTATTGTTCATTTTCAATACAGTATTCAATAAATTACATGGGATATTCAACACTTTATTATAAAATAGGCTTTGTGTTAGATGATTTTGCCTAACTGTAGGCTAAAATAAGTTTTCTGCATGTTTAAGGTAGGTTAGGCTAAGCTATGATGTTCTGTAGGTCAGGTATATTTAATGCATTTTTGATTTATGATATTTTCAACTTACAATGGGTTTATTGGGACGTAACCCCATTGTAAGTTGAGGAAGCTTTGCAGTCATTTTTTTTTTTAATTTTATTTTGTTTATTTTTTTACATAGCAGGTTCTTATTAGTTATCCATTTTATACATATTAGTGTGTATATGCCAATCCCAACCATCCAATTCATCACACCACCCCCATCAAAACCACTTTACCCCCTTCGTGTCCATACGTTTGTTCTCTACATCTGTGTCTCAATTTCTGCCCTGCAAACCAGTTCATCTGTACCATTTTTCTAGGTTCCACATATATGCGTTAATATACGATATTTGTTTTTCTGTTTCTGACTTACTTCACTCTGTATGACAGTCTCTAGATTCATCCACGTCTCTACAAATGACCCAATTTCGTTCCACGTTATGGCTGAGTAATATTCCATTGTATATATGTACCATATCTTCTTTATCCATTCATCTGTCGATGGGCATTTAGGTTGTTTCCGTGACCTCGCTATTTTAAATAGTGCTGCAATGAACATTGGGGTTCATGTGTCTTTTTGAATTATGGTTTTCTCTGGGTATATGCTCAGTAGTGGGATTGCTGAGTCATATGTTAATTCTATTTTTAGTTTTTTAAGGAAACTCCATACTGTTCTCCATAGTGGCTGTATCAATTTATATTCCCACCAATAGTGCAAGAGGGTTCCCTTTTCTCCACACTCTCTCCAGCATTTGTTGTTTGTAGATTTTCAGATGATGCCCATTCTAACTGGTGTGAGGTGATACCTCATTGTAGTTTTGATTTGCATTTCTCTAATAATTAGTGATGTTGAGCGCTTTTCATGTGCTTGTTGGCCATCTGTATGTCTTCTTTGCAGAAATGTCAATTTAGGTCTTCTGCCCATTTTTGGATTGGGTGGTTTGTTTTTTTAATATTGAGCTGCATGAGCTGTTTATATATTTTGGAGATTAATCCTTTGTCTGTTGATTCATTTGCAAATATTTTCTTCCATTCTGTGGGTTGTCTTGTGGTCTTATTTGTAGTTTCCTTTGCTTTGCAAAAGCTTTTAAGTTTCATTAGGTCCGATTTGTTTATTTTTGTTTTTATTTCCATTACTCTGGGATGTGGATCAAAAAAGATCTTGCTATGATTTATGTCAAAGAAGGTGCTTGCTATGTTTTCCTCTAAGAGTTTTATAGTGTCTGATCTTACATTTAGGTCTCTAATCCATTTTGAGTTTATTTTTGTGTATGGTGTTAGGAAGTGTTCTAATTTCATTCTTTTACACGTAGCTGTCCAGTTTTCCCAGCACTACTTATTGAAGAGACGGTCTTTTCTCCATTGTATATCCTTGCTTCCTTTGTCATAGATTAGTTGACCATAGGTGCATGGGTTTATCTCTGGGCTTTCTATCTTGTTCCATTGATCTATGTTTCTGTTTTTGTGCCAGTACGATACTGTCTTGATTACTGTAGCTTTGTAGTATAGTCTGAAGTCAGAAAGTCTGATTCCTCCAGCTCCATTTTTTCCTTCAAGACTGCTTTGGCTATTCGGGGTCTTTGTGTCTCCATACAAATTGTGAAATTTTTTGTTCTAGTTCTGTAAAAACTGCCATTGGTAATTTGATAGGGATTGCATTGAATCTGTAGATTGCTGTGGGTAGTATAGTCATTTTCACAGTATTGATTCTTCCAATGCAAGAACATGGTATATCTCTCCATCTGTTTGTATCATATTTAATTTCTTTCATCAGTGTCTTATAATTTTCTGCATACAGGTCTTTTGTCTCTCTAGGTAGGTTTATTCCTAGGTATTTTATTCTTTTTGTTGCAATGGTAAATGGGAGTGTTTCCTTATAATCTCTTTCAGATTTTTCATCATTAGTGTATAGAAATGCAAAAAATTTCTGTGCATTAATTTTATATTCTGCTACTTTACCAAATTCATTGATTAGCTCTAGTAGTTTTTTGGTGGCATCTTTAGGATTCTCTATGTATAGTATCATGTCATCTGCAAACAGTGACAGTTTTACTTCTTCTTTTCCAATTTGGATTCATTTTATTTCTCTTTCTTCTCTGATTGCCGTGGCTAGGACTTCCAAAACTATGTTGAATAATAGTGGTGAGAGTGGACATCCTTGTCTTGTTCCTGATCTTAGAGGAAATGCTTTCAGTTTTTCACCATTGAGAATGATGTTTGCTGCGGGTTTGTTGTATATGGCCTTTATTATGCTGAGGTAGGTTCCCTCTATGCCCACTTTCTGGAGAGTTTTAATCATAAATGGATGTTGAAATTTGTCAAAAGCTTTTTCTGCATCTATTGAGATGATCATATGGTTTTTCTTCTTCAGTTTATTAATATGCTGTATCACATTGATTAATTTGCATATAGTGAAGAATCCTTGCATCCCTGGGATAAATCTCACTTGATCATGGTGTAGGATCCTTTTATTGTGTGTTGCACTCTGTTTGCTAGTGTTTTGTTGAGGATTTTTGCATCTATATTCATCAGTGATATTGGTCTGTAATTTTCTTTTTTTGTAATATCTTTGTCTGGTTTTGATATCAGGGTGATGGTGGCCTCATAGAATGAGTTTGGGAGTGTTCCTTCCTCTGCAATTTTTGGGAAGAGTTTGAGAAGAATGGGTGTTAACTCTTCTCTAAATGTTTGATAGAATTCACCTGTGAAGCCATCTGGTCCTGGACTTCTGTTTGTTGGAAAATTTTTAATCACAGTTTCAATTTCATTACTTGTGATTGGTCTGTTTATATTTTCTATTTCTTCCTGGTTCAGTCTTGGAAGGTTATACCTTTCTAAGGATTTGTCCATTTCTTCCAGGTTGTCCATTTTATTGGCATAGACTTGCTTGTAGTAGTCTCTTAGGATGCTTTGTATTTCTGCGGTGTCTGTTGTAACTTCTCCTTTTGCATTTCTAATTTTATTGATTTGAGTCCTCTCCCTCTTTTTCTTGATGAGTCTGGCTAATGGTTTATCAATTTTGTTTACCTTCTCAAAGAATCAGCTTTTAGTTTTATTGATCTTTGCTATTGTTTTCTTTGTTTCTATTTCATTTATTTCAGCTCTAATTTTATGATTTCTTTCCTTCTGCTAACTTTGGGTTTTGTTTGTTTTTCTTTCTCTAGTTCCTTTAGGTAAGGTTAGATTGGTTATTTGAGATGTTTGTTGTTTCTTGAGGTAGGCTTGTATTGGTATAAAGTTCCCTCTTAGAACTGCTTTTACTGCATCCCATAGGTTTTGGATTGTCATATTTTCATTGTCATTTGTCTCTAGGTATTTTTTGATTTCCTCTTTGATTTCTTCAGTGATCTCTTGGTTATTTAGTAACGTATAGTTTGGCCTCCATGTGTTTGTGTTTTTTATGTTTTTTTCCCTGTAAGTGATTTCTAATCTCATAGCATTGTGGTCAGAAAAGATGTTTGATATGATTTCAGTATTCTTAAACTTACTGAGGCTTGATTTGTGACCCAAGATGTGATCTATCCTGTAGAATGTTCTGTGCGTACTTGAGAAGAAAGTGTAATCTGTTTCTGGATGGACTGTCATGTAAATATCAATTAAGTCTATCTCGTCTACTGTGTCATTTGAAGCTTGTGTTTCTTTATTAGTTTTCTGTTTGGATGATCTGTCCACTGTTGTAAGTGAGGTGTTAAAGTCCCCCACTATTATATGTATTTATAATTGTTATATCTTTTTCTTGGATTGATCTCTTGATCATTATGTAGTGTCCTTCCTTGTCTCTTGTACCATTCTTTATTTTAAAGTCTATTTTATCTGATATGAGTATTGCTACTCCAGCTTTCTTCTGATTTCCATTTGCATGGAATATCTTTTTCCATCCCCTCACTTTCAGTCTGTATGTGTCCCTAGGTCTGAAGTGGGTCTCTTGTAGACAGCATATATATGGGTCTTGTTTTTTTATCCATTCTGTGAGCCTGTGTCTTTTGGTTGGAACATTTAATCCATTCATGTTTAAGGTAATTATCGATATGTATGTTCCTATGACCATTTTCTTAATTGTTTTGGGTTTACTTTTGTAGGTCCTTTTCTTCTCTTGTGTTTCCCACTTAGAGAAGTTCCTTTAGCACTTGTTGTAGAGCTGGTTTGATGGTGCTGAATTCTCTTAGCTTTTGCTTGTTTGTAAAGCTTTTGATTTCTCCATCGAATCTGAATGAGATCATTGCTGGGTTAAGTAATCTTGGTTGTAGGTTCTTCCCTTTCATCAGTTTAAATATGTCTTGTCACTCCCTTCTGGCTTGTGAAGTTTCTGTTGAGAAATCAGCTGTTAACCTTGTGGGAGTTCCCTTGTATGTTATTTGTCGTTTTTCCCTTGCTGCTTTCAGTAATTTTTCTTTGTCTTTAATTTTTGCCACTTTGATTACTATGTGTCTCGGCATGTTTCTCCTTGGGTTTATTCTGTATGGGACTCTCTGCGCTTCCTGGACTTGGGTCGCTATTTCTTTTCCCATGTTAGGGAAGTTTCGGCTATAATCTCTTCAAGTATTTTCTTGGGTAATTTCTCCCTCTCTTCTCCTTCTGGGACCCCTATAATGTGAATGTTGTTGCATTTAATGTTGTCCCAGAGGTCTCTTAAGGTGTCTTCATTTCTTTGAATTCTTTTTTCTTTATTCTGTTCTACAGCAGTGAATTCCACCGTTCTGTCTTCCAGGTCACTTATCCATTCTTCTGCCTCAGTTATTCTGCTATTGATTCCTTCTAATGTATTTTTCATTTCAGTTATTGTATTGTTCATCTCTGTTTTCTTGTTCTTTAATTCTTCTAGGTCTTTGTTAAACATTTCTTGCATCTTCTCGATCTTTGCCTTCATTCTTTTCCGAGGTCCTGGGTCACCTTCACTATCATTATTCTGAATTCTTTTTCTGGAAGGTTGCCTATCTCCACTTCATTTAGTTGTTTTTCTGGGGTTTTATCTTGTTCCTTCATCTGGTACATAGCCCTCTGCCTTTTCATCTTGTCTATCTTTTTGTGAATGTGGTTTTTGTTCCACAGGGTGCAGGATTGTAGTTCTTCTTGCTTCTGTTGTCTGCCCTCTGGTGGATGAGGCTATCTAAGAGGCTTGTGCAAGTTTCCTGATGGGAGGGACTGGTGGTGTGTAGAGCTGACTGTTGCTCTGGTGGGCAGAGCTCAGTAAAACTTTGATCCACTTGACTGCTGATGGGTAGGGCTGGGTTCCCTCCCTGTTTGTTGTTTGGCCTGAGGCAACCCAACACTGGAGCCTACCTGGGCTCTTTGGTGGGGCTAGTAGTGGACCCTGGGAGGGCTCACACCAAGGAGTACTTCCCAGAACTTCTGTTGCCAGTGTCCTTGTCCCCACGATGAGCCACACCCATCACCCACCTCTGCAGAAGACCCTCCAACACTAGCAGGTAGGTCTGGTTCAGTCTTCCCTGGGGTCACTGCTCCTTCCCCTGGGTCCTGATGTGCACACTGCTTTGTGTGTGCCCTCCAGGAGTGGAGTCTCTGTTTCCCCCAGTCTTGTCGAAGTCCTGCAATCAAATCCCTCTAGCCTTCAAAGTCTGATTCTCTAGGAATTCCTCCTCCTGTTGCTGGACCCCCAGGTTGGGAAACCTGATGTGGGGCTCAGAACCTTCACTCCAGTGGGTGGACTTCTGTGGTATAAGTGTTCTCCAGTTTGTGTCATCCACCCAGCAGTTATGGGATTTGATTTTATTGTGATTGTGCCCCTCCTACCGTCTCATTGTGGCTTCTCCTTTGTCTTTGGATGTGGGGTATCTTTTTTGGTGGGTTCCAGTGTGTTCCTGTCAGTGACTGGTCAGCAGTTAGTTGGGATTCTAGTGCTCTTGCAAGAGGGAGTGAGAGCATGTCCTTCTAGTCCGCCATCTTGAACCAATCTCTGCAGTCATTTTTATAGAGTTATTTACATTGGCATGTGAAAATAGATTGTTGTGGCTTTGATTAAATGTAAGATCTGTTTATCCTGAAGTAGCAAAACAAAATCTTGAAGTGATTAATTTCATTATATGTTGCATGCTTCAGTTAAAAAGGCATTTATCTGCATTAATATTACTAAATTCAACATACATAAATAGTTAAAATATAGAACCAGACCTGAGGGTATATCATCTAAACTTTTGTTTCAGTAAAATGGCATCATCTATCATATTAAATTAACTTGATAACTTAATTTGATTATATTTATAGTTTTGACTGTATCTAATGCATAGCTTAATTTTTTAATTTATTTTTTTCAAGAATAAGAAGTTGATATTTAAGTAGTATGAAAAAAGAGGCTCCACAATTTTTGTTTTCCTTTAAAAGGGAAGAATAAATTACTCAAATTTGAAAAATAACACTTTTGAGCATAGCAGCAATTATATTACTATATTAGCTATAGTAATAGGTGGAGAGAACAGATGCAGAACCCAGCTACAAGAGTCTTTACTGACTTTTATAGGTATCTAAAACTCTGTACATCACCTCCTGCTCCAAAACCACAGTTTCTTTTGTCTCATTTACTAAGAAATCTGTATTATCACTTTAGACAAACTAACTCTTGGATGACCCGAGAAATGTTTTCTTCCTAGTACTAATAACTTTCGAAATTATCCCCTTTATCTCATCTAAATGTCCTTTTCCAACTATATGTGGGCTCTTACAGTCTATGTTGTCCTCGATTCCAGAGCCATTTCTCTAGTAAGAAACAAAAACACATCTTGATTGGTCATATATGGGTGGTGTTGTTCTTGTGCTTATTATTATCTAACATAATCATATTAAAATAACTAGGATTCAGAGTCAATAATAGGGAAGGGCTGCTTGTTTTATGAAAGCAAGAAGTGGCAGGGATGGAGGAAACACATTGACTCTCAGGGAAGTCTTGACAGACTTTATAAGTTTGCTAGAAGGAATGATATTAAACATAGTAGAATAAACAATGACTTTGGAAGGAGACAGTCTTGCGTTTGAAGCTCTGCTACCTAATACTGTATGTCTGTCAGTCAATAATTTACCCTCTCTGAATCTTAGATTCCTTGCACGTGAAATGGGGATGATAACACTTATCTTGGAGGGTTATTGTGAAGATTATGGGTTGTATGGACTTACGGGAAAATAATAATATGGTGTTTGGCCCATAATAGGTGTTCAATTTATGGTTGTTATTATTACCAGCCTAGATTGTGACTCTCTCATATTGTGATGAAGACACACAGTGAGGGCCTACAGGTCTCAAAAGACGACAGAAACAAAAAATTATGAAACAGAGGGCAAAGTTATTACCACAGGTGCTATGGTCTGAATGTTCGTGTCCCCTTGAAATTCATATGTTGAAAACCTAATGCCCAATGTGTTGGTATTAGAAGGTAGGGCCTTTGGGGGGTGCTTAGGTCATGAGGGTGGAGCTCTTGATTCGTGGTCATGATTTGTGCTCTTATAAAAGAGACACCACAGAGCTCCCTCATCCCTTCCACCATGTGAGGACACAGTGAAAAGATGGCCTTTTATGAACCAAGAAGTAGGACAGACATCTGACCAGCCATCAGCTCAGCTGCTACCTTGATCTTGGATGTTTCAGCCTCCAGAACTGTGAGAAATAAATTTCTGTTGTTTACAAGTTACCCAGTCTATGGTATTTTGTTATAGCAGCCCACAGGCACTAAGACAATAGAGAATCAAATTATGTTCTCATCAAGTTCTGGTTCCCTGTTTTCAAGGGAAGATTCCTGCCCCTTTCTCCCTGCATGCTTTCTAGGCCAAGCCAATGCATTCACTAAATTGGCTATTTATAATACAGCACTACATTAAAAAAAAATTACTACTAACTTCCAATTGCAGCTTATAGTTTGGGGTGATGTTAAAAATATTTAATAACCAAGTAGCAGGCGCGCCTATGTCCCACACTCAAACTGATAGCCCATATGAGCCCCACTTCCTCTCATGAACAGTCACAATGGACTCAGACTGTGTCAATGTGTACTTTCTAACTAAACAGATGTTTTTATATAACAGGAAATGCATGAATAAGAAGGAAAGTGACTCTGTGTGACTTCACTACTCAATGTGAGCTGCTTGGAGAAGTATACTCTGAAATGGATATAATTTTGCTCGTTTTTAAAAAATTAATTAATTTATTTATTTATTGGCTGCCTTGGGTCTTTTTTTAAAAAATTTATTTTATTTATTTTTGGCTGTGCTAGGCCTTTTCTGCACGCAGTTTTCTCTAGTTGCGGCGAGTGGGGGCTACTCTTTGTTGTGGTGCGCAGGCTTCTCATTGTGGTGGCTTCTCTTGTTGCAGAGCATGGGCTCTAGGCACGTGGGTTTCAGTAGTTGTGGCACGTGGGCTCAGTAGTTGTGGCTCACAGGCTCTAGAGTTCAGGCTCAGTAGTTGTGGTGCATGGGCTTCGTTGCTTCACGGCATGTGGTATCTTCTTGGATCAGGGCTTGAACCCATGTCCCCTGAATTGGCAGGCAGATTCTTAACCACTGAGCCACCAGGGAAGCCCTGCATTGGGTCTTCGTTGCTGCGCATGGGCTTTCTCTAGTTGCAGTGAGTGGGGACTATTCTTTGTTGTGCTGCGTGGGCTTCTCATTGTGGTGGCTTCTCTTGTTGCGGAGCATGGGCTCTAGGCATACAGGCTTCAGTGGTTGTGGCACGCAGGCTCAGTAGTTGTGGCACATGGGCTTCAGTAGTTGTGGCTCGCGGGATCTAGAGAGCAGGCTCAGTAGTTGTGGCGCACGGGCTAAGTTGCTTTGCTTGGTTTTTACTTTCAAATATTGCTTTCCTTTCCCTGTCAACATGAAAAAATCCCCAAATCCTTAACAAACAGAATAAGTGAAGTTTTAATCTAGCACCTCCAAGAGTGTTCACGTAGTAATTGGAGCTTTTTCAGCATATGCAGCAAATATTTTTTAAGATACTTGACAACTTTTACTTTGGCAAATATTTAATTTAAAAAATTACAGGAGACAAAGAGTAACCAAATATCCAACATTTCAATTTAGTTTCAAGGTCAGCAGTAATTTAAGTAAATGTGAACTGGACAGCTTTATAAAATATTAAGATGTAGAGTTGTGTTTAAAGTTTAAGTTGGAGACACGATAAGTTGATGTGGGAAGTTTCTAAGAGTCCTTTCACCCTCAGGCTGAAGAGAGATTTTTAACAAACTCATACTGTCAGCACTGTAATGGGAAGAAATACAGGAAGGCAAAGCCCATTTATTGAGTAGGAGTATACTCATGGCATGTCTGAAGACAAGTCAGTTCTGTCCAAATCCCTTGGCTGGTAGGAATCATGGGGAGTTTGCTCATTGTAGCCTTGTGTTCCTTGGATTATGTTTCTACACTGAAAACCCAAAGGATGCTGGAAGGCTGGGTTGGTTATGTATTTTAAACCTCAAGTGGCTTTAGACCACAAAAGAACAAACCCAACTCCACAGAGGATGACATTTCAGGAGGAGTCAGTGCTCGTTCCGATGCTGTCTTCCCATTTCATGTATGTTGGAAATGGTTTGAAGGTATTCAAAACCTCTGGGTTCACTGCCCATTGACTGGACTGTAGTAGTAGAGCTCTTGGTAGGCTGGTTCTCAACCTGAACCTAAGGGTTCAGCCAGAGCTGCTTTTTCTCTGCCAGTGCAGTGAGTTAATCACAATATAACTGGCAGAATTCACCTCTGGGTCAGTTGTCAGTACAGCTATTACCACGTCTATCAAGCATCATGTGAGATGCCTGTTTGTATATGTGGTAAATACTCTACATGGACAGCACTGGCTGGTATAAACTGAACTGCACTTGTGCCAAGAAAATAGCTACACATACTATAGACATGTTGGCTTTTTTCTGCAGCCTCTTGGGTTGTGTGAGCTCTGGTAGGAGCCAAACCCCAGGATGGAGACTGAGTTCTTTGGCCACCAGCTGTTTTGGGCAGCTTCACAGGGCACATGAGGCAGTTCCAATTGGCAAACAGCACTTCCTTTTAATAAAGCCATTGGCATCTTCCTTAGGGAAGAAACAGAAATGGGAAAGAGCTAGTCTTCACTGTGCACTGAGCATGTCAGACTGATATCTTTATAAAAATTTCTTAAGCTGACAGTATCTGAGAATATCAACAATATATTGCAAAAAAAACACACAAAAATCTAAAGCTTTATCATCATCATCAGGAAGGTACAGAGGACAAAATTAAATAGTACCCCAAAGACTCCTAGGCTCCCAGAGCAGAACAATTATGACTTGGCACCTATGTTGCTAGAACATCTTATGAGCAGGTACAATGCCAAATGAACACATGTGAACAAGAATGCTCAGCAAGGAGGAAGTGTTTATCAGTGAGTATCAAATCTGACTAGAAATAGGAAAGAACGGGGCCATCTGCTCCGTGGACAGAGCCATCCCGGCTGTAAGACAGCAGATCACTACTGGTGAAAGTCTGGGGTAGAAAGAAAAGACGTGCATCCAGCCAGTAAGTGAAGCCTGGTAAATAAGCATTTCCCAATGTTTAAGCGTGCTTTACCCACCCACCATCACAGAGGAGGGAAACATTGTAAATCAAATCCCTACGCTTTGTTGCTCATCAGACATTGATTATTATTCTCCTGGGCAAGTGGAGAAAGTGGCTAATTGTTTGGATGTCTTTTGTGTGTATATTATCCATGAAGATTGCCTACTTTATTGATAGTTCATAAATTTGCAGATACTACAAGGGGGGAAAGGAAGTTCAGTGTGTGCCAAGAGCAGACAGCTTGGTTTATTTCCAACTGTATGGTATCCTAACGTTGTCTCTGGAAGGTGTTTTTCTTCCTCCCTTCCTCCCTCCCTTCCTTCCTTCCCTTCCTCCCTTCCTTCCTCCCTTCCTTCCTTCCTTCCTTCCTTCCTTCCCTACTTCCCTCCTTCCTTCCTTCCTTCCTTCCTCCTTCCCTCCTTCCCTCCCTCTCTCCCTCTCTCTCTCTTTCTCTCTTCCTTCCTCCCTCCCTCCCTTCCTCCCTTCCTTCCTGCAAATACAGCTTTATTGAGGTATAAGTTACACACATTAAACTGCACATAATTAAAGCATACATTTGATAAGTTTGTATATATGTTTATATCCATAAAATTATCACTACAGTTAAGATAATTAATGTATTCATCACCTCCAAGAGCTTTCCTTGTGTTCCTTTGTAATTCCTTCCCTCTTGCTCCTTCCCATTCCTTTCCCTCTTGCCAGGGCAACCACTGATCTGCTTTTTGTTACCTACAGATTACTTTAAATATTCTAGAATTTCATATAAATAGAATCATACAATATGTACTTTTCTGTTTTTGTTAAATTCTTTCACTCATTACACTTACTTTTGAGATTCATCTACATTGCTATATGTCAATAGCCCATTCTTTTGTATTGCAGAGTGGTATTCTATCATAATGGATAAAGAACCACTTGTTTATCCATTCACGTGTTGATGGTGTTTGGATTGTTTCCAGTTTTTTGGCTATTACAAATAAAGCTGTATGAACATTCACATATAAGACTGTGTAGATAGATGCTTTCATTTCTCTTAGGTAAAAATCTAGAAGTGGAATGGCTGAATCGTATGATAGGTGTATATTAATTTAAGAAACTGCCACATTGTTTTCCAAAGTGGTTGTACCATTTTACATTTCCATCAGCAGTGCATGAGGGTTCCAGTTCTTCCACATTGTTATAGATATTTGATATGATAAGTTTTTAAATTTTATTCATTCCAGTATATGTGCAGTGGTATCTCATTGTGGCTTTAACTTGCATTCCTTTATTGATTAGTGATGTTGAATATCTTTTCATCTGTTTATTGCAATCTGCATGACTTCTCTGGGGAGGTGTCCAAATTTTTTGCCATTAAAATTTTTTTCCTTGAGTTTTTAAAGATCTTTATGTATTCTTTAAACAACTTCTTCATCACACATATATTTTTGCATATATTCTGCAAATACTTTCTCACTTTCTTAGTAGTGTTTTTAAAAGAGTATGTTTTAAATTTCAATGAAGTCCAATTTACCAATTTGTTATTTTATGGATCTTGCTTTTGGTGTAATACCTAAGAAATCTTTGCCTAACTCAAGGTAGCAGAGATTTTCTCCTGTGTGTTTCCTCTTTCTCTTCCTTTTCATTCTTTGGTGCCAGGAGCAGAAGTGGTAGAGCTGGTTTCTAGATGTTAAGAGATTACTGTTTTTTACATTGAGCAGCTCTGTGCCATCTGACTACTTGCCATTTGGATTTGAAGCATTAGAAAGATGGTGGGTGCAAGAGCCTTGAAAACTTGCTGTGAAACCTCGCATTCCAACAAAGAAAAAAGTCACTAATTGCTTTTAAAGAACTTATCAAGAAGGTTTCAGAGGTACTCAGTTGGTGTTTCCAAGAAAAAGCAAAAGCAGTTTTTTATAGTATTTTGAAATGTTAACCAGTGGCATTTATTATCTAGTAAAACTGGGAAATGGGAAGACCCTTCTTGGCATTTTAATCTTAAAATATTCAATATAAATAAGATATTATTTCTTTCAATTTGTGTTCTCCCTTATTTGGATTGAGTATTTCTGGAATGTGAGCTTAGCTAGTGGCTCAAAATAAACAATCAATGTTGGTGCTGAATGAACTGTTCTAAAGACTTAAAATTAACGTGATAACAGCACATGTTTCTATGTTCCATTTGGTCACAATTTTTGAAAATACTTCCCATGAATTATAATTCTGGTATGAGCTCTATTTACTGAAATTGCTTTAATTCAAGGCAGACTTTATATGATGTTTTCCTAAACATCCTAGTGTTTTAAGTGACTAATATAGAAATGAAACCCCTCCTTGAAGCCACTCTTTTTAAAGCAAACCTCATACTGTGAGAACAAGAATTATTTGAAAAGTTTCTATTTAGTTAATGTAATTCTTATACAGCAGATAATCTAAAAGAGTTGCTTAGTTAATGCCATGTGATTGTTTTACTGGATATTTGTTCTGATGTTATTACAAGTATTGCTAATTACTTTTGGGACTTTTGAGATCATTTTACAGAAGTCATGTATATTTTGCATTCTTAAATTTAGATTTAAGTTTTGCATTTTCTGCACTGAGGAGGATGTCTATCTCTCAAGCTGGTTAAAACAGTTTCAAAGGCAATCAGAAAAGTTGTTTTGCATTGGCAGTATAAAAGCTAGCTGAAGGGTTTGGAAATGTTCATATAGGAAGGAGGGAGAGAGGTTTGAATTTCTTGCCATGGGCCACCACTAGAGCAACTGTTAACAATTTAAACAAGGATGATTTTTTTTAAAGCAAAACTGTGCAAGTAGGGTTTCTTACCTTGAGGCAGGCAGAGGACATGGCTGGGTTCATACATTTTTAGCAGCTGACATATTAATGAGACTACTTGCATTGAAATGAGCTAAATACTATTACCATTTGTGACCTTCCAACTGGTCTCTGAAGCATTTATTGTACTTCTAAAAGTGCTTCCAGAATCAATTAAAAATAATTTGTACATTCAACATGTATGTACCCATGAACGGTCAATATTTATATTAACTTGACTTGACTCATGTCATGTCAGTTTTCTTTAAAGAGTTGGTGTTTTGATGGCTAAACCATAAAAGAAATAAAATCTGCCAGAAATTGTAATGTAATTCAGGGAATTTTTCCAATTTTACTTTACCTCTTTTGGGGAAAAACAATAACCAAAACATTCATTGGCCAAAAAGCCGTTTATTAGTTACCAGCAAATAGGTAATCTGCAAAACTAGAGAGAAAAGCTTGTTTGGAACAACTGGGAAGTAACTGCATCATATAACAGTGGGAAGAAATGGAGCTCTTCTTTAGTTTCTGAATCTGAAAGTAGCATTATTATCAGATGGGAATTATAATTTTGGAGTAAAATAGTGAATTTGTCAAAGCACTGGTCTGTTCTGATTTTGGTTATAATAGTTTGCTTTTTTCTTTTCTAAACTACTTTTACATAAATTATCTTATTGAGCTCTCACTTCGAATATTACTGTGAACAATAGATAAACTAGAAACACAGAAAAGTTAGTTTGCACTAGGCAACATTGCCAGTTAGCAGAGAAATTGGGATAAGAACACTGTCTTTCTCTAATAGTTTTTTCCTCTGGAAGTTGATGCCACTTTTTTTTTTTTTTTTTTAAAGCACTTCTTTCTGTTAATGGAATATCCAACTGTATGCAATTCTGCTTCTGTTAATATCCATCAGTAGATGAGAGTAAAAAATGAATGCCAATGAACTTGGTGGCAGAAAAATGGAAACATTGAAGAAGTGACGTGTGCTGTCTAGACACCCAGTATCCTACTTACAGAAAACATGGATGTTCTGTATCCCAGGGTTTAGGTTTAAGACTTTGGAGCTGCACTGAGTGTGCCTCTCACTGAAACTTCTTTCAAGTGATCTTTCCAAGAGATTCCAGAGAGTAGGCCTGTCTACTGTAGGATGGGCATACCCCAAGGTCTGCTTCTGCATCAAGGTGTGTTTTTGTGTGCTCTATCCTTTTTGCAAATGTGAAGATCATGTCCTGATTGAAAAAGAAATATAACTAAATGCCTGTGACATATAGAGGATGCCAGGGACAGGAACTGAAGGGGAATTCTTAGGCATGCCTGGAGAATGTCTGCTGCAATCGGGAGTGTATCTGTGCTACAGTGGGCTATGCCATGTGACTTCATGAGGCTCCTAAGAAAAACAAGAGGTAACAGAAAGATGCTTATTACTTCTCAGGAAAAGCAGTGTAGCCCTTTGCTTACTCTCATGAGACCTAGGACTACACATAAGATATTAGTCTATCCTAGAAATTTCCTCACCCATGATATAACTCAAAAGGAATACCACATTTCTTTAGTACAAGATGTCTTTTTTGAGTTTCCTATCTCTTTTAGATAACTAAAGAAATGGCCCCGATTTTAGCCTGCAGCACATGTTAATGAATAGCTGACTTATTAGGACATTGTTATAATGAAATACCAACTTTCTTTGAAAACAAGACAGCTCAAAGTCCATCCTGATTTTCTCCAATGTGTCACCACATTTTAGGGAAAAAGTATATTTCTGACTCTACAAATCCAGTGACTCTCATACTTGGTTTAATGCTGTAGCGGACGTTTATTGTTGTTTTGGATTCTCCTTCTTGAGTAGCAGCACCTTGATATCAATGTGGCGAATTACCTTCTCCCCATGTGTGATGGTAAAAATATACATCAGTATACCTTCCCAGCTAGTGTTCATCATGAGACTCAAGCCAGGCTGATCAGACAGTCTCCTGGGACTTTGATTCATGAGCAAATGACACAAGCATGAAACACAAGCTTTGTGTAAATGTGGTCCGGTGGTGGCATCCTGACAGTAGTGTTGGGAATTTCTGCTACTAGACCCTAGAGCGCCCCTGTCTTCTGTCTTTTTTTCATAAGCTCACTTTCTCAGTCTTTAATCATTTCTGTGACCTACCCCATAAACTTAATAAATCTCTTTTCTGCATAAGGGTTCACATTGAAGGAGCTCCTCAGTAAACTTTGGAGATGCCTGGGAAAGATTTCTGGAAGAGGTGCTATATAAGCTGAGTCCTAAAGGGCCAGGATAAGTTATTCACGTGGAGAAGGGTGGGTTTTTTTAAAGGTAGAGGGAGCAGTATGTGCAAAGAATGTGACACATGAGAAAACAGATGGCATATTTAGGAAAAGGCAAATTTTTTCATGTGACTTAGGAGAGATATTGAGATTGGGAGCATGGTCAAGAGTGAGGTCATTCAGGGAATTTTTGCCATGCTAAGGGCATTATATTTTATCTTGAGAATACAGAAAGCCATTGAAGGGTTTTTGGCAGGGCAATACATGAGCACTATTGCGTTTTGAATGGCATGCTGGAAATAGTGCGGGAATGGAGTGGGGAGGGGCAAGAAAGCCTGTGAAAGGCTAATGTTGTAGTCTTGCTGACAGATGTTAGTGACCTGGAAAATAGCAGTGAGGATGGGGAGAAGTAGAGGAATTTGAGAGGTATGAGGAGGTTGAATCAATAGAACTTGATAAAGGATTTTATGAAGAGACTAGTGAAAGAAAGGGATAGTCACTGTTCAATCTTTGGGTTTCTACCTTGGATAACTAAGTTCCTGAAGGTATCCTTTGCTGAAAGTAAGGACACAGCAGGAAGGTCAGGTATGTGAAGAAGATTCATTTTGGACACAACAAATTTGATGGACTTATGCAACATTCAACTGGAGGTGTCCCATAAGCTGTTGTAAATGTGGGTCTGGACTCAGGAATGAGATCAGAGGTGAAGTTAGATACATCTAGAGATAGAGTCTCCTTTGCAAGTCACTCTTTCCCCAACTTCTTTCTAAGTGAGCATTCTCAAGGTCTCTGTGCTAGGAAATCTTTACTTCTCATGCTGCTACAAACACTCCCTGGACAATCTCATCCTTGTTTATGAATTCTACTACCACTTGCAAATTGACTAAAAACAAGGCAAAACTCCCTAATCTACTTTCATAATTTTTTTCTTGATGTTTCTAGTCAACTATATTCTTAACATTTCCATCTGGTTGTCCTTACTGGTGCTTTCACTTTTAAGAATTTCAATATTGAATTCATCGTTTTTTCTCAAATACCTACTCTGAATGGCAAAAAAGAAAACTCTGCTTCCTTTTGTTTCTTCCACTTGTCACTGGCACTACCACTTGTCACTCAAGCGATCATCCAGTGATGGAGCTCCCTCTCCGTGTATGTTTCCTGTTGATGCTGTAACATATCACCACAAACTTAGTGGCTTAAACAATACCATTTTATTATCCTACAGTTCTGGAGGTCAGAAGTCTGCTGCAGATCTTACTTGGCTAAAACTAAGGTGTCGGCAGGGCTGTGTTCCTTTCTGGAGGCTCTAGGGAAGAATCAGTGTCCTTGCCACCTAGAGCTGAAGGACACCCACATTCCTTAGTTCGTGGCCTTTCCTCCACTTTCAGAGTCAGCCACATCAAGCCAAGTCCCTCTTAGACTGCCATCTCTCTCTCTCTCTCTCTCTCTTTTTTTTTTTTTTTCTGATTTCCTCTTTCACTTTTAAGGACCCTTGTGATTACATCAGACTTGCCCGGATAGTCTAAGGGACTTGCCCAGATAATCTAGGGTAATCTCCTTATTTTACAGTTCACTCATTGGCCCCTTAATTCCATGTACAAACTTAATTCTCCTTTGTTTTATGACATGACACATTCACAGGTTCTGGAGTTTAAAATTAGGACATTATGGGGGACCATTATTCTGTTTACCACCCTCCCCTTCTCTCTCATTAACTCACCTACTCACCCCATCAGCATACCTTATCCTGCTCTCTTTTTCTTCATTGCATTTATAATTACCTAACATGTTGTAAATTTACTTATTTTCTGTTTCCCCCACTGGAATGCATCATAAAGCATTATAAGGCAAAAACTTTGTCTTGTCCATTGTCATGTCTAGAGCCATGCCAAAAACATAGTAGGTGCTCAATAAATAGTCCTTGGGTAAATGAATGAATAAAAATCTAATTTGTCACTGAAGACTGTGAATTTGACCTTGATAACATGTTTCACATATCCATTCTGTTTTATTCATACTCACTGTCATTTGTGTTGTGTCACATGAAAAATTAACACTCATACTTTTCTTGGAAGGCTTCACTATTTCAGTAGATTCCTAGCTAGTGTGTGTACCTCCAGTTTCTGTACCCTGTTTCTTTTTTTCTTTTTTTTTTTTGATAGTTTTGTTATTGTTGTTATTTTTGACCATGTCAAACATATTAATATTCTCATTTTATAAATTTACTGGGAAGATTAAATTAATATGTGTAACCTGCTTCAAACATTGCTGAACACACTGATAAATGTCTGATAAATGTTAGCTATTATTATTACTATTCTTCTTCTAGATGCTGAGTTTGTTTAGGAAAGTACTGTTGGCCATTCAACTCTGTATCCCCAGAGCTAGATACAAATTTGACACAAGTGATCAATAATATTTTTTTGAACAATGAATATGTATTAGTTATTCTCAGAATGTCAGGACCTAATTAATGGATAGACACTAATCTAGAAATGACTTGTGAATAGATTTGAAAATTTGCACAGTTTACCTCTTTTCATTTTCTTTTTCCCTGCTCTGTGAATTAGGATCTTGAGCTTATTTCTCGGATAGAATGCACTCAGTATATAATTAGATGGTGTTAATAAACTTGGAATTTAATGAACAGAAACTAACTTGTTGGGAATTATTCAGTAAACAAATATTTATGGAGGGAGTAGTATGTGTGGGACCACCTTTTAGGTGCTGGAGTTAACAATGTGGCATTCTCCACAACCGGAACCAGGCACCAGGTTATTTTAATCTATAGTTAAGTAAACAACAGAAGCTGGGAGGGGCCTGATACTGCTTTGTTTCCTTCTCACTACACCTTCAGGGACAACCTTTCACCAGAGTGAATAAGGGAACAACCCAAGACCACTGTTCCCTGCCAGGTCCCACGTTGTTTGTCCCCAGAACGAGTGCTCTTGACCTTGTGGTTGGTTTCATCTGAACTCCCCCATTCAGCTTACTGACCATGGATCGCTTGCAGGTCTGGGTGTCGTCTTCTCTCTTCCCTGTTTCTTCTGGCTCTTAGCTCTGTTAGATTCCCTTTTCTTCCCCAACAGGAAAGTCCTTGAAAAAACATGATCTAAAGCGACTGGTAATTCTCCTAATTTTCAGGCTTTTTCATAAGGTTTTAGAGAAATTTGGGTTTTCGAACCACCATTCCAGAAAGGAGTACGGCTCTTGGCTGGCTAGCCCTCTTATTGCATCTATTTCCATATCTTTGGCATATAATCGACATTCATAAGTAAAAGCTGGCTTATATGAATCCTGGTTCATCTGTAAGTACTGACTCCTTAGATCCCTAGGATTGAATATATCACCATATGCCCATTCCAGAATTGTATACTATTCTTCTGTTCTATAGTTGCAATCTACCCAAAGCTTAGGGTAAGAAATCTGATTATATTCTTTTTTCCCTGTCAGGAATAATTCATCCTATTATAATTTTCTAATCAGCACCCTCTGTGTGAAATAATCCCTTTAATATTTCAGTATGGATGTCTAATCTGAGATATGTCATATGTGCAACTTTTATTGTTTGAGCAGCCCTCTTCCTGCTTAGCAACACTCAGCACCTTAGCCATCCATCCCTGGTATACCTCCCTTTGCCAGTTTCCTCATATGTAAAAGAGGGGTAGTGGTATGAGTATCTAGCTCATGGGCTTGCTGCATGGATTAAAATGAGTTAATAATATGTGTTTTCCTTAGCATGGTGCTGGAATTCTGTAAGTGCTCAATAAATGATAGTTATTATTATTCCTATCATTAATATTACTCTTGGTCCCCAAGGGATAGAAATATTTTAGTTGTAAGTATTCCTAATGTATTCCTTCATGTAACTGGGATATTATAGGTTAATTTAAACATTTTAAAATCTTTAAATGCTTTTAGATTTACAGAAAATCTGCAAAGATAGTATGGAAAGTTCCACACCCAGTTTACCCCATTGTTAAATCTTACATTTCTACGGTACAGTTGTCACAACCAAGAAACCAACACTGGTACATTACTATTAACCAAACTTCACACTTAATTCAGGTTTCAGTAGTTTTTCCCTAATGTCCTTTTTTTTCCCCTATTTCAAGATCCCATCCAGGCTACTATATTACACTTAATCATCATGCCTCCTTGGTCTCCTCTTGGCTGTGACAACTTCTCAGACTTTGTTTCTGATGACCTTGACAGTTTTGAGGAGTACTGGTTGGGTATTTTGTAGAATGTCCCTCATTTGGGATTTGTCTAATGTTTTTCTCATGATAAATCTGGAGATACGTGTTTCCGAGAGGGAGACCATAGAGGTGCCGTGCTCTTCTCATCGCAGCAACTTAAGGGTCCATACTATCAACCTGACTTATCATTGTTGATGTTGACCTTGATCATCTGACTTAGGTAGTGTTTCTCTGTTATAAACTTAGTTTTTTCCTCCACCTTTCCATATTCTGTAAAATCAAGTCACTAAGGGTGGTTAACATTCAAGGAATGGGGAGCTCAGGTACCCTACTTGTGGGAAATATTTATGTAGATTATTTGGATTCTTCTGTAACTGAGATTTGTCTTTGCTCCCTAATTTATTTATTTATTCAATCATTTATTTATAACAGTATGAACTCATGGACATTTATTTTATAGTTTGGGTTATAATCCAATACTACATTATTTTGTTATTTGGTTAAAATTATTCAGTTTTGGCCATTGAGATCTTTCAGCTTGGTTCCTGTGTCCCTTTGACATGCTCCATCCCTTTGTTTTTTGAGTGCTTCCTTATTTTCTAGCACTGCACATTGCTCTGACTTAACTTGTATACTCCCGGACCCAGCCCTAGCATCAGCTATTTCTTCATGTAACCCCGGTTCCTTTTATTGGAGAATGTATTAGAAACCACGATCTGGGCACTGGGTGATTAGCTTTTGATGATTTTTTAAATTAATTAATTAATTTTTTGCTAGTGGCATCAGGCTTCACTTTGTTTCATACATTTCTTTACAGTAGCCTATGGGTCAATCCTACCTCTTTTACAAATTACCAGAAGATGTTTCACTCTCAACACTTTTTGCCTCAAAACAATTTAATAAACACATGGTTCATATTGCTTGGGAGAGTTAAATTCAATTATATTCTATTTTCTTTTGTTTAAGCACCTTGATAATTTTTATGCAATACCAAGGTATATATCATTTATTTCTCCTCTTGCCCTCAATCCCACTCTCCCAAGGAGTTGCAACTATAGTCAATTATTTCACAACCCATCTGTGGTGTCCCACTGTTCAGGTAAAATGTACAACTCTTTATAAAAGGCCCCAAAGTTTTGATGCCTGTACTAGGAATTTAATGTACAAAATGGAGTCGCAATAAATGCAGTGGACACTTGATAAGAGATACATGCTGAAACTTTAAAAATCCCCCAATTTGGTAACACAATGTACTCTGTAAACAATTATTAGTGGAAAGCAATAACGCATGTTGAGAAATTGTGGTTATCTAAGTGACTTGCTGAAGACTTAGGTTCAAAACTCAGGAAAACTAGAAATTAGCACATACTATAAACCTTTAGGGAATGTGCAAAAATTTTTAATTTCATATCAAATCTAAGTATGCCAAAGACTTAATTTTTTTTTAATTTTTATTTTATATTGGAGTATAGTTGATTAACAATTGTGTGCTAGTTTCAGGTATACAGTAAAGTGATTCAGTTATACATATACATGTATCTATTTTTCAAATTCTTTTCCCATTTAGGTTATTACAGAGTACTGAGCAGAGTTCCCTGTACTCTACAGTAGTCTTAATTTGATAGAGAAGCAGAACCCCACATCTCATTTGGAATACATTTCTTGAACCCTATTAGAACCAGCTATTGTGATGAAAAGATAGAAAATGCATCACCTTGCTCTTGCCTCCAGCTTGATTGTGTCCCCATCTTCCCACAGTTGGCTGGAAAGCTAGACAGAATGTGAGGTTGGCAGGAATGGGAATTAAAGGAGAAGATACTGTTTGGAAGATGTAAATAATGTAAGTGGGTAAGGATAAAAATGGTGTGGTAAACACAAACAAGGTAACAGTGAAAAAAAAATGACTCAGGAATGGGGATTCTGTTCAAGAAATAGGGTGCTGTAAATTAGAAGGGCCTGAAGGACAGGGGTTATAGGTTTAGAGTAAAGTGAAATTAAGGGATAAGCTATGTATGGAAAGAACATTCCAGGTACATGGAACAGAAAGTACAAAGGCCTAGAGGCTTTGCTGATAAAAATACATTCTAATTGCCAATAATTTCTAGATGCTTCTTAGGAATTTCTAGTTATGGACTCTCTCTGAGAAATTTAGTCTAGTTCTAAAGTTTGTGGAGTCATGGAGATGTTCTTGAGGCAGGATGTTGTCATATATTCTTGATTTTTAACAGGTAAACTCATTTTTTCTTTCTTTGAGATTTTTCTCAAATAAAAGTTTTTAGAAGTATTGGGAGAAAATTAATACAGCAAGGATTGACTTCATTGCCTACTCCTGGAAATTCTTTAGTTCCCCAAGAAAATCTGGGGGACTTTCCTCTAAAACACGCAGCTCTGTAGAACGTTTTTCACGAATTCTCAGCAGTGGGTTAAATCTTGCCATCAGCATGTCCAGGGAAGCTTTTGTAAGTCTGTTTATTTGTAACAGTTGTTAGAATTTGACATTTGATTTAACTTACCCATATTTTTGGAGACTGTAAATTAAGAAAGCATCTGAAATATGCATACACTTGTTATGAAGAGAGATACAGATATATGGGTAGGATAAAAAAAAAAAAAAAAGCTTTCAATAAAACTCTTTTTACTTTAGGTTTGAAAAGGCTTGATACTTTTCTAAAGGTTCTCAGCCAGCTGATTTCAGTCCAGGAGGCTAAAAGGAACATAATAAGAAACCTGTTCTTGTAAAATGTTCAGTCTGTCTGAAACAAGTTTGAGCAGGAAGCATTTGTGAGAAGCCTGTTTCTGAGTCTCCCTCCTGGTTCTTCATTCCAGGAAGTTTGCTCCACACCCAAATGAGTATCTGAAACTTCAGTGATTTTCCTGTTTCATACTAAGACTATTAAACGGAAAGTAGGAAAGTGAGTCCAACTTCTCAGTGTAGTCTAATGACATAGCAATTCTCATTTGCTTCTGATGATACTGTCTGGATCAATTCCGTGTGGTTTTGTCCTTCTTTAGAGCTGAACTTTGATCCCCTAAACTTAGGGATACCGCAAGTATTTCACTCTCCTGCCACCATTGTAAACCCTGTGTACTGGCGAACTAAAAACCCAAACCAGGCCCTGGGAATTCTTTACCCAGAGTTTACCATCTCATGCCTCCAGCATTTATTCAATTTTTATCCTACGAATAAGTCAAAGTAGTTACTCTTAATAACCCTCAAAATACAGAAAGCAAATACTTTTATAAAAGATTATTTTTTTCCAGATGTAGATAGTAAAATACAGAAAGTCATGACTTGTTTACAATCAGATGATTATTTTAGTTCAAATTCTATATTTGCAAGAATTACACTGCCAATAATAATATTGGTAATAACAATAGTAATAAATAATAAATAAGTAACAAGTAATAAATAATAATCTCTAGTCATTCAAAACTACATATACTAGGAACCCACTGTATAGTAAATAGTATAATAGATGCGTATGTATGTATGAATATAGAAGAACCAAGGAAATAGGTGTTTTATTTTGAGGCATTTAATAATAACAATACTTATTGAGTTAATGTGTGCCAGCTATTGAGCTAAATCTATACATTAAATAATGTGATCCCAATAACCGGCCTAGGAGCTAGGATAGGTGCTGTTGGTTTCTGCATTTTACAAATAGGAAATTAAGGTTTAGGAAGATTAAATGAATTGTCTATGGTCAAGCTAACAGGAAGTGATAGAAGTAGGGTTTGAATTTGAATTTTTTTTTTGACATTACAGCCTGTTAATTTTTCTTTGAACATTTAATTTTATTTCCCTGCAAGTTTACATTCTAGTTGAGGATTCAGGACATACACATGAAATAATGCTTGCCAAACAATACATAAGTGACCATGAGTACTTATAACCCAGATTATTAAAATCAACAGAGTATGCCCAAATGAAGAGGTAATTCACATTGGAAGCATTTCCTGCAGAAAGTAAATTTGAAACTGTATGGGCAGCTGTGAAAAAATGTATTTTTGTGAAGATAGTAAGAAATAAAATGAAAACATTATGTTAAAAAGATAAACCTTCACTTTTTAAAATACACAGTTTAATTGGGGTGAATTGACATAATATCATATTAGTTTCAAATGTACATCATGATTCGATATTTGTGTATATTGCAAAATGATCACTACAATAAGTCTAGTTAACATCTATCACCATAGATAGTTACAGTTTTTTTCTTGTGATGAGAACTTTTAAGATCTACTCTCTTAGCAACTTTCAAATATACAAAATGGTATTATTAACAATAGTCACCATGCTGTACGTTACATCCCCACGACTAATTTATACCTGGAAGTTTGTACCTTTTGACCCCCAAACCTTTACTTAATAGATAATTCTAGGTGCCTAGAAAACAAAATAACAAAAATTATACCATCTTATATCTGCTAACATGCAAAAGTTTAAGAAAACATAATTTGATTTCATTTGTAGATTAATGGTCCTTAATATGATAAGATCATCTTTAATACAAATAAAAAGGAACTAGAAGAATCTTAAACATAAAGGCTTAGAAAAAGTACAACATTTGAAAACCTCAACATTTAATATGTGCTGAAGTAATGGACACTCCGCAGTTTTGTCACGAATTCATTTTAAATTGTCTACGAAATTATCAGAGCCCACAACCGCTTCCCCATCCTACCCCACTTCACCCAATTCCCACCACACACACACACACACACACACACACACACACACAATGCTCTTGGTGTTGAAAAGAAAGAAAAAGATATCTCCACATTACAGGTATGATTTCCGTAATCATGGGCAGAACTCTCCCAAACATTCACCAACTAACTCTATCCTATGAGAGTATATCTTAATTGACTTGTTTCAAGTTAGATCTTTGTCAGTAGGGACTTCTAGTGTTGTTTTCTATTTCTATCATTGTCAAAGATGATATATTACACCTCTCTATTTTATTACTGCATGTTTCATACTCAAGAATTCAACTTTTATATTTCTTTTAGAGGAAGTGTGTATGTTTTTAATAAGGAAAGTCTCCAAAGCATAGGAATTCCTCTTGTCTACTTTCCTCTTTTTCAGAAAAGCATGTTTAGATGATTTAACCAAGGAGAGAGTTGGAGGAAAAGCAAGTTAGAATATTCTAGGCAAAGAATAAAATGAAAAACTTTTTTAGAGAAAAAAAGTATGGTGATGTGATACAGACAGGAATGAAGGATGCAACAGAGATGTGCCTTTACAATGATGTAAAATGCTACCAAAGCTTCAGTCATAATATTCAGGGATTAATGGATTTGAGTGACAGTATAAACTATGAGTCATAGATTTCTGTGTTTCTCTGTAGGAAGTCTTAGCAATTTTGTATATTTTACAATATATAGGGGAGAATAAATGTAATCTTTTGAAAGATCATCTCCTGAATTTACCAAACAAACAAATTTTAAAGAGCAGTTGTCTAAGAGGTAATGCATAAGAAGAGCTTTGTGATGGCACAAAGAAAGCTATCACTAGAGAGAGGTGACAGGGAAGAAAAGAGTAGCTCCAAACCAGAAGGAGAAAATAGTGATTGAGAAGACCAAGGTTCATCCAAGGAATAGACTAGATTTATACCAGGAAAATTATTTGTTTTTAATGCAAATATCCTGTCTTGGAGTCAACACCTCTCTTAGTCATCTGGATTAATTTAACTTTTTTGTAATGCATTTTAATGCTCTTCATCAATGCTAAAAAACAAAATATATATACACTTGCTAGTGTGTGGTCTCACATCAGGATGCGATGGAAATAAACTTCAGGATTACAAGTCACTTTTGGGCCCTGTGTGTCCCAATAATATTTTATTCTTGATCCTACATACTTACTGATGTTTGCAGAAGAACAAAAAAAGACGTGGAATCCCTTGTTTAATATTGGAATCATTTCTACCTCATATGTGGCAATATTGAATAAATTTAAATCTTAGAGCTATTCCACCTCTTATATTTCTTCAAATTTGAGCAATCATTGCAAGGTTCGGGTTAGGGTTAGCTATTTTAGAGTAAATATTGAAGTTGGGTAACAGAAGCAAACAGAAAATAGACATTGAAAAGATGCTTGTTCCTTCCCTAAATTAATTTTAAAGAAGAGACACCAAGCTTTCAGTCATGTTTCTGTCAAGCATTTATGTTTTCTTTTAAAATAGAAAACAAAAAGTAAGATGGCAAGCCTTCTTAACCAAAACCTTAAAGTATTATATTTGAGGAGATTTAGAACCAGAGAGAAAGATTTCTGTGTATATTAGAATGGAGCCTATGTCATCTTTGATTTCTTTCATCAGTGTTTTGTAGTTTTCTGAGTACAAGTCTTTCGCCTCCTTAGGTAGGTTTATTCCTAGGTATTTTATTCTTTTTGTTGCGATGGTACATGGGATTGTTTCCTTAATTTCTCTTTCTGATTTTTTGTTGTTAGTGTATAGGAATGCCAGAGATTTCTGTGCATTAATTTTGTATCCTGCAACCTTACCAAATTCATTGATTAGTTCTAGTAGTTTTCTGGTGGCATCTTTAGGATTTTCTATGTATAGTATCATGTCAGCTGCAAACAGTGACAGTTTTACTTCTTTTTTTCCAATTTGTATTCCTTTTATTTCTTTTTCTTCTCTGATTGCCATGGCTAGGGTGAAGTGAGAGTAGCATTGACATATATACACTACCAAATGTAAAATAGATAGCTAGTGGGAAGCAGCAGCATAGCACAGGGAGATCACCTTGGTGCTTTGCAGTGACCTAGGGGGTGGGATAGGGAGGGTGGGAGGGAGGCTCAAGAGGGAGGGGGTATGGGGATATATGTATGCATATGGCTGATTCACTTTGTTGTACAACAGAAACTAACACAGTATTGTGAAGCAATTATACTCCAATAAAGATGTATTTAAAAAAAAAAAAAGAATGGAGCCTAGTTTTTCTTGACTGTAAAAACAACTTTATAGTAAGACTTCACAAATTTAAGACAGGTCGGTGGTGGATGGATAAGTTAAGACATGAGATTAGGTAATCTGAATTCATGTGTTCATTCGAAAATTTTCCAGTGAGAAATTTCTGACTTCCAGACCTTTTTGCCAAGTCCTGGGGATAGAATGGTGAACAAAGCCAACATTTGCCTCTGCCCTCTTGGAGCTGGTAGTCTAGAAGGAAAGACAACATTAGTTTATCAATAAACACATGAAATTGCAACTGTGAGAAGGGCCCTGAAGGGGAGATTCTGGGAGAGCTTGGAATAAGGGGATTTGAAATAGTTGAGGTGTCAGGGAAAATTTCCTCAAGGAAGATGCCTAATGAGATCTGTAAGTTGAGGAAGTGGATAGGTAAGGAATGGAAATAGGAGGAGAGATGGAGTACAGTGAGCTGGTGAGCAACGTCAGTGGGGGGAGGTCGGTAGGAAGCCGACAACACAGGTCCTTAGAGTCCATGTCAAGAATTTATCTTGATCCTAAGAATGGTGGGAAGAATTGAAAGACGTGAAGCAGGTAGGTGACTGACCTGGGTTTTGGCCTTGCCTTTTCAAAGATCCCTCTGGCTGCCTTGAGGAGAATTGACTGGAGCTGGTTTGGGTGGGTGGGTGTAGGGGGGAGATGGGAAGGTGTCGGGGGTGGTTAGGTTAGAGCAGGGGAGTCCCAGCAGGAACTTACTGGGGAAGCCCAGACAAGAGATAGAAGTCACCTGTGCCTGCTTGCTGGTGGGCATGGAAGGAAGAGAAGGGATTCAAAAGATCTGTAAGAGATAAAATTGACAGGACCTGATGATAGAAGTGATATGGGCTTTCTCTGTGTGTGTGTGTGTGTGTGTGTGTATTTCAAAGTGTTGCTTTATAAAAGAAGCTCAAATAGAGCAATTTTTATGGTTAATTTTCCTTTTTAAGCAAATCTTCACTTTTTCTTGTACTTTCCCTACTAGATACGGTGGTCAAAATTTTCAGGTAAACACAAAATATGCAGATTGAGTAAAAATGGAAGGGAAAATTTCTCTTTATTGAAATGATTTTGACCATCAGTTTAAAATAACTATACCACATGTACTACACTTTTCTTAAATGTGAATTATGCCAGGCCTCCCTGAACTCCTAATCAAAGAAGTCACTTAAATAATGGCTAGGTTATAACAATATATTACAGTTAAAGTGTCAATAGAGAAGAATTAAAAGTGAAGAATGCTGAATAATGTTTGTTATTATCTAGGTGAAGCATGAATGATTTTGGGTCAGCCTGAAGAATGATATTGGAAAAGTGACTGGTTTCAGAAATTGAGGCTTAAAGCTACTGGATTTCTTTGGTTTATTCATTTTTTTATGTCATGATCATACCATTCTTTTTGATAAATTTTGCAGTTTTTATGATTCTGACTTGTGGAGTAGTTAAAAATGTGTGAATTTTACAGGAGTGGTGTTTATTGCATATCTAGTTTTAAACCTGAATCATGACTCGCTCTTTAAGATTTTTGTTACATTTTGGTGATTTTTCTGAAGATTAAATAAAATAATGGGTAAAGGGCTTACAAATGTTCTACCTATAGTAAGCCCTCCAGAATGTTGCTTCTGTTCATTATTATTCACACAGGTAGTTCTGCTGAAGAGTCAAGTCATTTGTCTACCTGCAGGGGTTGAGAGAAATTTAACTACTGTGAGAAATGAGTTTGGCATTTTTTTTAATGTTGATTACTTTGGCCTCGTTTAACTCTTGTATTGTTCTTTAATGTTTTTAATGTTTTGTATTTATGTCTTGGGCCCCTAATTAGACTATAAGGAGTTTGAGAGCAGAGACCTTATTGGACTTCTCTTTTTATATCCCTCACAGAACTTAGTACCATTCCTTGTGTGTAACAGATGTTCAATAAACACATGTAGATGGAAAAAAAGTGTGAATTACAATTAAAATTTCCATGTGCTTTTTACACTCTCTCATAAGTTTTATTTAGCTAGCAGTTAAGTGATTAACCTATTAAATATAACTTTAATAGCCCAGTTGCCTGTATGGTGTCTGCCACTGCATGTTTTATGTAAGAAAAAGAAATCTTGGGGATTTATATTTCTGTAGTATCGGGCATGCTGTTTATTGAATAACTGGTGATGGAGTGTATCTATAGGAGACAGCCAATGTCTATGGAACATGAACATTTAGACATTCTGGATAACATTTGGAGGTAAATTAAATCTCCTTTAGAAAATAATGAGTAATGCAAAACGGCATGTGTTTTAAAGGATAAACTAGGTTGTCACAAAGCACTGAAATAAATTAAGATTTTAAGGAATGATAGCTAGGACTTTGGTTGACTGAGATGACCAGGTCTTGTCCCACCCCGGCTAAGTGTTTTGGCAGTTTTGCGGTGAGTGATATGTTTTCTGAAATGTATCACTGAGGTTCCAAGATTCTAAATGAAGCTAGTGTACTATGTATGACTGCATTACCTCAACCTGCTCAGAGCAGGAGGGGCATTTTAAAACACATTACAACAGCTCTCCCACTCATTCTTTCATCTGCTACATCTTTTTTTCTTTTTTAATTATATGTCTATCATTGAAAATGAGTTACAGGAAATCACATGGCAACCCAGAGAGGTTCTGAGAAATATTTTGCTTTGACTTTAAGCCTATACAATTTTCCTTGAAAGACAAATAGGCATTTTAACTGATGTTTTCCATCCTAAATGATAAATTTGGCTTGGAATGTCTTTCTGTATATTACTGTTCAAATGCTTTGTTTCTTGAACAAATATGAGGTATAAATGTCATAGATAGGGACTTTTATAAATGGCTGCCCCTGTGACGCAGAGCCACTGTAGCTCAGGCTTCCTATTTGTTCTGTCTTTCTGACAGCAATATTTCTTTCTGCCTTTCTGACAGCATTATTTCTGGGAAATCAAGCTAATTTCTATTTTTCTTTCCCTGTTGAAAGGATTACTCATCCTCCTTCTCCACTCCTGTATGTCCTTGTCTCTTATTAAGTTAATCTATAATAATAATCCATGTGACTCCTTTGAAATTGTTTTTCTTTAACAAATGGTATCAGCTCTTTTTTTATAGTTAAGACTTTTAAAAATATTTGTTTTATTTATTATCATTTATTTTTGACTGCATTGGGTTTTTGTTGCTGCACATGGGCTTTCTCTAGTTGTGGCGAGCGGGGGCTACTCTTCATTGGGGTGCGCGGGCTTCTCACTGCGGTGGCTTCTCTTGTTGCAGAGCACGGGCTCTAGGCGCGCGGGCTTCAGTAGTTGTGGTGCGTGGGCTCAGTAGTTGTGGCTCGCAGGCTTTAGAGTGCAGGCTCAGTAGTTGTGGTGCACAGGCTTAGTTGCTCTGCAGCATGTGGGATATTCCTGGACCAGGGCTCGAACCTATGTCCCCTGTATTGGCGGATGGATTCTTAACCACTGTGCCACGAGGGAAGCCCTCTTTTTTTTTTTCTTTCTTATTTAACTCCATACATTGATGTTTGGTTCAGCTTCCATGACCTTTATGAACCCTTTTTCCTAATTCTTCCTTTACCTTGGAATTTTTCTTGACTCTAAGGAAAGAAACACTTATTTAAGACTTCACATGTACCCAGTAGTACTTACAATGCATGTTGTGTTATGTTTTTAAATTTGTAAAGTATCTCTGCAAACTTAATCTCATTTTATTTTCTTGAGATGGTAGTTGTAATTGTCTTCATTTTATAGCTGAAGAAATCAGGGTTTAGAGCAATTAAGTAAGTAATCTGTCCATGGTGATATTTTTGGAAAATGGGAAAGTCAGGGCACAAGCTGAGTAACATTATTATTTAAAAAATATATAGTTCACAAATTTTAAATATTTAATAAGTGCCTGTTATATGCAGAGTGATGGCCTTGGTATTGGGGTAGGAGTTAATATATAAAGTCTCTGTTTTCATACAGTTCACATTCCAAGATGGGGTTTTATTGACTCAAATTTTTTTTTTTTTTTGCTAAAAATACAAAACCATTGTGACATCATGTACATAATCAGTTTAGTGTGAGTTATTTAATTTACCCTAAACATGGAGATCCTTTTTTTAAGAAAAGATTGTCATATTAGGGTGACTACTGAACTATTGTAAATACCATGTACAAATTTTCTTTATATGGAGCTAGAATGGACCTTGTGGTTTTTTCCATTTGACTGACAGTGTGTATTTTCAGAACAATTGGTTGAGCTGAGGGACGCTGTGACAACCATTAAATGGAGCCAAGTTAAATGATCTGTACAGAGAATGGCCTCTGAGCCTTGGCTAAGCATTGAACCCCATGATGGGCCAGCTAATAGAGCATGCCAGGAGACCATGCCTAGGTGCTGCCGGAGAGCTTATGTCGACTTTGTTGACATTGATATAATTGTTCTGTTAACTTATTCAAGAAATACTTCTTCTTTCTAACCCCCCAACACAGAGCAAGAATTCTAATAATATCTATGCCATCTTAATACATCCCACAAAATAGCAAGTCGTGTATTCTGTGAGTTAATTGTTCCATGTCCTGTAATCATGTAGCTGGAAAACAACTTGGCAACCCCAGGTATGCTGGAAAAGGTCTTTTCCCCTGAGCTTTACTCTGAGAATTCTTAAGAGGCAAAGTTTCTCAGTAATATTCTACAATAACATAAGTTTACAACACTTATTCATATGGAAAATAGCTTAGAAGGAAGTTGCCATCACGATTCAAACTCTGGGATGATATAGTGGAAACAAAATAATTACTCAGAATTTTAGAGTATTTCCCATATTTTAAGTTTCTTTGAAAATGATACTGTATTTTGGAGACAGTGAATCTATGGGGAGTCTAAAAAATAATAGGGAGGATCCAAATTTCATGCTTATTGGCTGCCACAATTTGAACCAAGAAAATGATAAACACCATACAGAAAATTAGAAGGCTGTATTATTAGACGTTTTAATTGTCTTGGACTCATGGAGTATTCTGAAGTTATTTTGCAATTAATAAATTATTTTGATACTGGTATTGTGATAGAGGCTTCTTTCAAATAAGCAAACACAGCCCCTTTGGCTTGGCGCATGCAAATGATAGTTCAAGGATGCCTGCCTTTTAGGTCAAATTTTGCAGGAGGAAAACATTGCAGTTCTACGCAGTTCCAGCAGGGGTCAATATGTTTTCATCATTACATACTGAATGCTCAGTGAGCAAGCAGCAAAAGTGTTGATCCTAATTGGAGCAGACACAAGGATCTTCTATAATCCTCTGACATCCTTTTCAAATAATAATTCTTAGGTGGGTGGTGGGCTGGTGACTGCAACACCAGTGCAGGCTTCTCTACAGTGAAGCCTAACCATTGTCAATTATTTTTGATGTATGCTAGCTTAACTTAAGTCTCCTTCTTACTGGCTTTTCCATCCCACAGAAGGGTATTGCTCCTCCTAATTATTGAGACACAGTACCCAGGATGGTCAGGACAAGTGTGTTATTTTGGCTTAATGCACTCTCTCAAACCCACTGCCTTCTTTTTCAGCCTCCCTGGGTTCTTCCAGCTCAGCACACAGAGCAAGTTTATACCTTCAGTCAAATATCTTTAGATTATTTTACTTACACCCTTAATTGCTAGTCATTTGACTTTTAACTCATTCAATGCCAGCACTTGGAGAAAACTGGAGATACAATGATGAATATATAGATAACAGTTGCATGTATACAGTTGCCAATAGGTTCATAATTGAGAGTAAATCCTCCCTCCATCCCAGACACTTTCTTATAATTTGTTTAGGGGCTCTGCCAGCCAGTGGTATTCAGGGAGCAAATTGTCATCCTTCACGTGGATTTTAAGGAATGCTGGTTGCCCGAGTCTCCAACTGTCACACAGAAGCTTAAGCTCTTTGAGTCAAAAGAAAAAAAAAAGAAAAAGAAAGCCACGCATGTCCTGCCCCACATTTGTAAGCTCATATTTTACTCTCCTTAGCCCTGACTGCAGCCCTTCCTGTTGAGCAGGGGAGTGAATGTCTCCACGCACAGACATTTTCAGAAATTCAATTCTGGAGAGCTGAGGAGTATTGCGGCAGGAATGTATTACCAGGACACTTGGAAGGTGGTTAACTGATTGAGCTGCCTGTGCTGGAGCGAAAAGGAAGGAATAGCACATCTGATAGAGCTCCAGTTCCACAAGGCTAAACCCAAGTGGGATTTTAAAGCCATGCCCTCATATATCTCCGAGGCAGCGGGGGGAGGGGGCTGGTGGTGGCGGGGAGGGGATGTCTTTTGGAAGGTGAAACACAAGTTGTAAAGGTGAAGTCAGAGTTAGCCCAGCAAAACCAGCGGGGACTCATCTGGGTCTAGGTTCGTAACCGCTGGGATCGTTTTCCACTTATTATAGTATAGAGTTTGAAAGGTGCCTAAAATTAAATACTCCACCGCAGCCTGAAGCTTCAGTGTCGGATAGCAAGGAATCTATTTAACTATACATGTAAGTACATTTAAAATATCCCCTCTAAAAATGTGTGGAGAGTTTTTACTTGCAAAGATTTTACCAGTATCCTTTAACACATCAATAATAAAAACAAATCCAGCCATCTCTATTATTCTTGATCCATCTTTCTTTAAAGCTCATATTGGCATCCTTAAGCAAAATAGGTGGTAAAATTCTTGGGTGGGACTACTCTTTATCTCTTTCATTTTAATTCTTTATTTACTTAAAAAACAAAACTTAGTTTCCTCAAATTAAGGGAAAGGTATGAAGCATAAATACCGTAAGTTGATGAAGAGGACAACAGTAATCTCAGCTTGGTTCTGACAGCCACCTGACAGATGATACTCATGTCTCTGATGGGTAGTCAGGAGAAGTTGGGAGGAATTTTGAGCTCATTCTTGGCTATTACAGAAGACAAAATAATTTATTTTTTAAAAGACCATGGTTAGCGTGAATGGGAAAATGATTTAGGTCCATAATAATGCATCTCCTAAAAGAAATATATATTTATTTATGTATTGCAGGAATGTTTATTGAGTGTGTACTCTATGCCGGACACTGATACAAGTACTGGGGCTATGCTGATGTATAAGATAGGCCAGGGCTGTATTCTCGTAGAGCTTACTTCTCATTAAAATATAGGCATGTTTTGAAAGTATGTAAGTATATGTTCTAAAAAAAAACCAGTGTATTTTTATTTCCTCACTTCACACGTTTGCTTCTTCATATTTAAAATGTAGGCTGAAACACTCCTTGTATTCTCTGAAGGTGAAAAAAAAAAAAAAACGTATCTAAAGGGTGAACTACAGAATTTCAGTGACTGTGGAATTGCTTCAAAACCTAAATTAGGAATACAGGGTATGTAAAGTGGTTTACAAATAATTAGCAGATTAGGATACTTTTTAGTTAGTGCATTCATTCATAAAACTGAGCAAATGTGTCTGGAGCAGCTGACACCAGAGTTCAAGGTTGCTCATTTCCCCTGTGGGAGGTCATGACAACTAAACATGAGCATTTCTTGTTCTCACAGCATGTCTTCAGGAAAACCAAATGGTCTCTGCCCTGAGAATCCTGATCTCGTGAATTACGAAAAGTGAGAGAGAATCGTTTCCAAATTATGTTTTAAGACTTGCGCAGATTTTAACTCTGTCCTTAGAGTTTATCCTTAGGCACTGAAGTAAACTTGAAATAGAATAAGTAGGTATCTGTTTCATTAATTTATTCAAATATAGCTCTGTACTCAAAGGTTGACCCCCTATATCTAATGATTAAAAAAAACAATTTTGAAAACTTAATTGAAACCCATAATTTGGAGCTGTATTATAGCTTTGCTTAGTATCAGGCAGGACAGTACATTTTTCAAGTTACCTGGGAAGCAGGGCCTTGGGGACATGCTCTAGCTTCTGTGCAATGGGCTTGCAGCTCTTTTACAGGCTCAGATTGAAGGCTTTCCTACCCAATCATCTTGAGAAGAAAACTCCAGGAACAAAAATGAGACCTAGTCCTTTCCCTTCCCCATTGCTTTGGTTCTCATAGTCATCCTATTTGCTTTTGCCCCCAAGGTATGTCATGGCCAACAGATTCTTGCTCACATTTACCTTGAATTAATGAGTCATCATAAACTACCAGGTCTTCCTGCCTTGTGGATTCCTGAGTACAAGGAATGCACCCAAATTTCTTTCTTTTTTAATTTTTAAATTTTATTTTTTAATACAGCAGGTTCTTATTAGTTATCCATTTTATACTTATTAGTGTATATATGTCAATCCCAATCTCCCAATTCATCCCGCCCCCCCGCCACTTTCCCCCCTTGGTGTCCATACGTTTGTTCTCTACATCTGTGCCTCTATTTCTGCCCTGCAAACCAGTTCATTTGTACCATTTTTCTAGGTTCCACATATATGTGTTAATATACTATATTTGTTTTTCCCTTTCTGACTTACTTCACTCTGTGTGACAGTCTCTAGATCCATCCATGTCTCTACAAATGACCCAATTTCGTTCCTTTTTATGGCTGAGTAATAATCCATTGTATATATGTACCACCTCTTCTTTATCCATTTGTCTGTCGATGGGCATTTAGGTTGCTTTCATGACCTGGCTATTGTAAATAGTGCTGCAATGAACATTGGGCTGCATGTGTCTTTTTAAACTATGGTTTTCTCTGGGTATATGCTCAGTAGTGGAATTGCTGGGTCATATGGTAATTCAATGTTTAGTTTTTTAAGGAACCTCCATACTGTTCTCCATAGTGGCTGTATCAATTTACATTCCCACCAACAGTGCAAGAGGGTTCCCTTTTCTGCACACTCTCTCCAGCATTTGTTGTTTGTAGATTTTCGGATGATGCCCATTCTAACTGGTGTGAGGTGATACCTCATTGTACTTTTGATTTGCATTTCACTAATAATTAGTGATGTTGAGCAGCTTTTCATGTGCTTCTTGGCCATCTGTATGTCTTCTTTGGAGAAATGTCAATTTAGGTCTTCTGCCCATTTTTGGATTAGGTTGTTTGCTTTTTTAATATTGAGCTGCATGAGCTGTTTATATATTTTGGAGATTAATCCTCTGTCCGTTGATTCGTTTGCAAATATTTTCTCCCATTCTGAGAGTTGTCTTTTCGTCTTGTTTGTAGTTTCCTTTGCTGTGCAAAAGCTTTGAAGTTTCATTAGGTCCCATTTGTTTATTTTTGTTGTTATTTCCATTACTCTAGGAGGTGGATCAAAAAAGATCTTGCTGTGACTTATGTCAAAGAGTATTCTTCCTATGTTTTCCTCTAAGAGCTTTATAGTGTCCGGTCTTACATTTAGGTCTCGAATCCATTTTGAGTTTATTTGTGTGTATGGTGTTAGGGAGTGTTCTAATTTCATTCTTTTACATGAAACTGTCCAGTTTTCCCAGCATCACTCATTGAAGAGACTGTTTTTTCTCCATTGTATATCCTTGCCTCCTTTGTCATAGATTACTTGACCATAGGTGCGTGGGTTTATCTCTGGGCTTTCTCTCCTGTTCCATTGATGTATATTTCTGTTTTTGTGCCAGTATGATACTGTCTTGATTACTGTAGATTTGCAGTATAGTCTGAAGTCCGGGAGCCTGATTCCTCCCACTCCGTTTTTTTCCCTCAAGACTGCTTTGGCTATTAAGGGTCTTTTGTATCTCCGTACAAATTTTAAGATTTTTTTGTTCTAGTTCTGTAAAAAATGCCATTGGTAATTTGATAAGGATTGCATTGAATCTGTAGATTGCTTTGGGTAGTATAGTCATTTTCACAATATTGATTCTTCCAATGCAAGAACATGGTATATCTCTCCATCTGTTTGTATCATCTTTAATTTCTTTCATCAGTATCTTACAGTTTTCTGCATACAGGTCTTTTGTCTCCTTGGGTAGGTTTTTCCTAGGTATTTTATTCTTTTTGTTGCAGTGGTAAATGGGAGTGTTTCCTTCATTTCTCTTTCAGATTTTTCATCATTAGTGTATAGGAATGCAAGAGATTTCTGTGCATTAATTTTGTATCCTGCAACTTTACCAAATTCATTGATTAGCTCTAGTAGTTTTCTGGTGCCATCTTTAGGATTCTCTAAGTATAGTATCATGTCATCTGCAAACAGTGACAATTTTACTTCTTCTTTTCCAATTTGGATTCCTGTTATTTCTTTCTCTTTTCTGATTGTTGTGGCTAGGACTTCCAAAACTATGTTGAATAATAGTGGCATGAGTGGACAACCTTGTCTTGTTCCTGATCCTAAAGGTAATGCTTTCAGTTTTTCACCACTGAGAATGATGTTTGCTGTCGGTTTGTCATATATGGCCTTTATTATGTTGAGGTAGGTTCCCTCTATGCACACTTTCTGGAGAAAAGAAAGCATTTTTTTTTTTTAATCATAAATGGTTGTTGAATTTTGTCAAAAGCTTTTTATGTATCTATTGAGATGATCATAAGGTTTTTACCCTTCAATTTGTTAATATGGTGTATCACATTGATTGATTTGCATATATTGAGAATCCTTGCACCACTGGGATAAATCCCACTTGATCATGGTGTAGGATCCTTTTACTGTGTTGTTGGATTCTGTTTGCTAGTATTTTGCTGAGGATTTTTGCATCTATATTCATCAGTGATATTGGCCTGTAGTTTTCTTTCTTTGTGAGATCTTTGTCTGGTTTTGGTATCAGGGTGATGGTGGCCTCGTAGAATGAGTTTGGGAGTGTACTTTCCTCTTCAGTTTTTTGGAAGAGTTTGAGAAGGATGGGTGTTAGCTTTTCTCTAAATGTTTGATAGAATTCACCTGTGAAGCCATCTGGTCCTGGACTTTTGTTTGTTGGAAGATTTTTAATCACAGTTTCAATTTCATTACTTGTGATTGGTCTGTTCATATTTTCTATTTCTCCCTGGTTCAGTCTTGGAAGGTTATACCTTTCTAAGAATTTGTCCATTTCTTCCAGGTTGTCCATTTTATTGGCATAGAGTTGCTTGTAGTAGTCTCTTAGGATGCTTTGTATTTCTTTGGTGTCTGTTGTAACTTCTCCTTTTGCATTTCTAATTTTATTGATTTGAGTCCTCTCCCTCCTTTTTTTGATGAGTCTGGTTAATGGTTTATCAATTTTGTTTATCTTCTCAAAGAACCAGCTTTTAGTTTTATTGATCTTTGCTATTGTTTTCTTTGTTTCTCTTTCATTTATTTCAGCTCTGATCTTTATGATTTCTTTCCTTCTGCTAATTTTGGGTTTTGTTTGTTCTTCTTTCTCTAGTTCCTTTAGGTGTAAGGTTAGATTGTTTATTTGAGATGTTTGTTGTTTCTTGAGGTAGGCTCGCATTGCTATAAACTTCCCTCTTAGCACTGCTTTTGCTGCATCCCAAAGATTTTGGATTGTTGTGTTTTCATTGTAATTTGTCTCTAGGTATTTTTTAAATTTCCTCTTTGATTTCTTCAGTGATCTGTTGGTTATTTAGTAACGTATTGTTTAGCCTCCATGTGTTTGTGGGTTTTTATGTTTTTTTCCCTGTAATTGATTTCTAATCTCATAGCGTTGTGGTCTGAAAAGATGCTTGATATGATTTCAATTTTCTTAAATTTACTGAGGCTTGATTTGTGACCCAAGATGTGATCTATCCTGGAGAATGTTCCATGTACACTTGAGAAGAAAGTGTAATCTGCTGTTTTATAGGATGGAATGTCCTATAAATATCAATTAAATCTATCTGGTCTATTGTGTCATTTAAAGCTTGTGATTCCTTATTAATTTTCTGTTTGGATGATTTGTCCATTGGTGTAAGTGAGGTGTTAAAATCCCCCACTCTTATTGTGTTACTGTCAGTTTCCTCTTTTATAGCAATGAACCCGAATTTCTAAAAGAAATGTTAAAATTTTCTTTTGGAAAGTATCAATAATTATAAATACTCCCTTGCTCTTGAGCGTTTTGAACTTTTAAGAAAAGAAGCTACTGTTTTCCTAAAGCAGATTTTCTGTTTTCAGACTGATAACTCTGTGTTAGATAATACATACTTCACAATAAACGGGGCATATACCAATAGGAAAATGTTACTGCTTCTCTTGAGAGTCATCTCTCTCTCTCTCTCTCTCTCTCTCTCTCTGTCTCTCTCTAAGATTGCCTCAATATTTGGGTATTTATGATGCATATTTCTCTGTCTCTTACATGACTGTGATTTTCTTGGTTACTGCAAGGGTATTAAAAGTTATAAATAGTTTTTAAAAATAAAGCAGTTGGGTATGTTAGAGTCTTTCAGAAACTGCCCAGGTTGATTTTTTTCTCAAGATGCAAATATAAATGTTAAAGGAAATAACCATTGCAAGAAATTATCATGGTAGACAACTTTTAAGATTTTTCTAGTTATCAGTTTGGAGTAGATACATTTTTCTCCCTGTGGGAAAACTCACTTTTATCATAGTGAATTTTTCCTTTTCTACTACGTGTGGGATAATGATGTTGTGTGAAATCTGGGTACCCTATTAAAAACCCTTAACATGATGCAGTGTGCAGTAACTCAGAAGCTTAGGTTATATCTTGGAAATTTAGTATCTACAAGGTCTAATTCCTCTGTTTCATTTTACTGTTACTTGACCTTTAGCAAAAAATTTTGTCCTGGTTCTTAATACCAGGTGACTTGCTTTCTTTTTACTTTACCTTCTAGGAAACCCAAATCAAATTTGAGAACTGCCTGTAGCAGTTTTATGTATCTCTGGGAATATGTTTTGTGTCTTAACTTTAGTAATTCTATTTTTTAAGCTTTTTTTCTTTCTGACTCTGTTGAATTGTGTTTCCATAAGCCATCTCAAATAACTCTGGAAGAAAGTTAGATCATAAACAAGTAAATAAAAATTATAGTTTACATTTATTGATTGCTTACTATGGGATACACTGTGAGCTAAGCATTTTACATGAACTATCACAATTGATGTTCAAAACAAATCCATGAAGTAGTAGTGTATTAGTAAGGAATGCATTCAGCTGCAAGTAGTTAGATATCTAATTAATAGTGACCTAAACAAAGGGGAGAGTATTTATCTTTTTTTTTTTTTTTTCCACACACACACACTGTATTTTATTTTTACAAGAGATAGATAGACTCACACCAAGCATTGTACATGGATGACCACAACAAAAGCAACAATGATTGCAATTACCAAACATGAAACACACTTATACTATGTCATAATATTGACATTCAGTCCAGTAATCCTCCACTGTAACAGCTCCTTTACTTTGCAGTGAAAATTGATTTGTATATTCTTTTCCTCTGAGTCCTTGTGGGATTTTTTTTTTTTTAATTCAGACAGAAAGTCACAAAAATTATACTCATCCTCATCAGTTCACTCAGTCCCATGTAATTAATTTCTTTTTTTTCATCTTGATCTTTTGTTAGCAGTTTTATGAGTTCATCAGTTTTTCATTAGAGTTCTGAAAATGCTTATTCATTCAGTTCAGCAGTACAGTCAGTTACCAGAAACCTGTACTTGTCAGAGTCTTTTCCATGAATTTCTTGAAGATGAAACTCTTTTATAGGAACATATTTGCAAAATCATCAGAGTACACCCAGAACTGTCTGTAAATGACAAAAGACTTAAAAATGACCATGGTTAAAGATTTGATGAAAGTTCATAATAATGCAGTTGACAAGAAAATTAGTTATTTCTGAGATATACATTTTAAAGTAATAACTAGGATTATTACTTATAACATTATACCAGAACATATAAGATTTTTAGAAGTTTCCTGTAATGTCTGAAACATTTATATTAACATATTTCCATACATATTTCCATACAAATACAAATATAAGATTTTTAGAAATTTCATGTAATGTCTGAAACATTTATATTAACATATTTCCATACATATTTCCATACAAATACAAATATAAGATTTTTAGAAATTTCATGTAATGTCTGAAACATTTATATTAACATATTTCCATACATATTTCCATACAAATACAAATATAAGATTTTTAGAAATTTCATGTAATGTCTGAAACATTTATATTAACATATTTTCATACATATTTCCATACAAATACAAGATTTTTAGAAATTTCATGTAATGTCTGAAACATTTATATTAACATATTTCCATACATATTTCCATACAAATACAAATATAAGATTTTTAGAAATTTCATGTAATGTCTGAAACATTTATATTAACATATTTCCATACAAATAACCCAATGAAAGTTTAGTATTAGTTGTTTTGTTTGTTTTTTTATACTGCAGGTTCTTATTAGGCATCAGTTTTATACACATCAGTGTATACATGTCAATCCCAATCGCCCAATTCAGCACATCACCATCCCCACCTCATCGCAGTTTTCCCCCCTTGGTGTCCATATGTCCATTCTCTACATCTGTGTCTCAACTTCTGCCCTGCAAACTGGCTCATCTGTACCATTTTTCTACGTTCCACATACATGCATTAACATACGATATTTGTTTTTCTCTTTCTGACTTACTTCACTCTGTATGACAGTCTCTAGATCCATCCACTTCTCAACAAATGACTCAATTTCGTTCCTTTTTATGGCTGAATAATATTCCATCGTATATATGTACCACAACTTCTTTATCCATTCGTCTGTTGATGGGCATTTAGGTTGCTTCCATGACCTGGCTATTGTAAATAGTGCTGCAATGAACATTCGGGTGCACGTGTCTTTTTGAATTACGGTTTTCTCTGGGTATATGCCCAGTAGTGGGATTGCTGGGTCATATGGTAATTCTATTTTTAGTTTTTTAAGGAACCTCCATATTGTTCTCCATAGTGGCTGTATCAATTTACATTCCCACCAACAGTGCAAGAGGGTTCCCTTTTCTCCACACCCTCTCCAGCATTTGTTGTTTGTAGATTTTCTGATGATGCCCATTCTAACAGGAGTGAGGTGATACCTCATTGTAGGTTTTTTTTTTTTTTTTTTTTTTTTTTCACAGTAATACAAGCTTTTATATTTGTCCATGTATCTATCTTTTTTTTTTTTAAATGAAATAAAGTTAGAATTTAATAAAATAAAAAATTCAGTTACTCACAAGCACCAGCCACATCTAAAGTATTCAGTAGGCTCATGTAGCTTGTAGGCACCACATCGGATAGTGCAGATTATAGAAGATTTTCTTCATCACAGAAAGTCCTATTGGATAAGGCTGTTTCAGACCTTTCTTTTTTTTTTTTTTTTTTTTTTTCCACACACACACACTGTATTTTATTTTTACAAGAGATAAATAGACTGACACCAAGCATTGTACATGGATGACCACAACAAAAGCAACAATGATTGCAATTACCAAACATGAAACACACTCATACTATGTCATAATATTGATATTCAGTCCAGTAATCCTCCACTGTAACAGCTCCTTTACTTTGCAGTGAAAATTGATTTGTATATTCTTTGCCTCTGAGTCCTTGTGGGATTTTTTTTTTTTTAATTCAGACAGAAAGTCACAAAAATTATACTGATCCTCATCAGTTCACTCAGTCCCATGTAATTAATTTTTTTTTTCATCTTGATCTTTTGTTAGCACTTTAATGAGTTCATCAGTTTTTCATTAGAGTTCTGAAAATGCTTATTCATTCAGTTCAGCAGGACAGTCAGTTACCAGAAACCTGTACTTGTCAGAGTCTTTTCCATGAATTTCTTGAAGATGAAACCCTTTTATAGGAACATATTTGCAAAATCATCAGAGTACACCCAGAACTGTCTGTAAATGACAAAAGACTTAAAAATGACCATGGTTAAAGATTTGATGAAAGTTCATAATAATGCAGTTGACAAGAAAATTAGTTATTTCTGAGATATACATTTTAAAGTAATAACTAGGATTATTACTTATAACATTATACCAGAACATATAAGATTTTTAGAAGTTTCCTGTAATGTCTGAAACATTTATATTAACGTATTTCCATACATATTTCCATACAAATACAAATATAAGATTTTTAGAAATTTCATGTAATGTCTGAAACATTTATATTAACATATTTCCATACATATTTCCATACAAATACAAATATAAGATTTTTAGAAATTTCATGTAATGTCTGAAACATTTATATTAACATATTTCCATACAAATAACCCAATGAAAGTTTAGTATTAGTTGCTTTGTTTGTTTTTTTATACTGCAGGTTCTTATTAGGCATCAGTTTTATACACATCAGTGTATACATGTCGATCCCAATCGCCCAATTCAGCACACAACCATCCCCACCTCACCGCAGTTTTCCCCCCTTGGTGTCCATATGTCCATTCTCTACATCTGTGTCTCAACTTCTGCCCTGCAAAGCGGCTCATCTGTACCATTTTTCTAGGTTCCACATACATGCATTAATATACGATATTTGTTTTTCTCTTTCTGACTAACTTCACTCTGTATGACAGTCTCTAGATCCATCCACGTCTCAACAAATGACTCAATTTCGTTCCTTTTTAAGGCTGAGTAATATTCCATTGTATATATGTACCACAACTTCTTTATCCATTCATCTGTTGATGGGCATTTAGGTTGCTTCCATGACCTGGCTATTGTAAATAGTGCTGCAATGAACATTCGGGTGCATGTGTCTTTTTGAATTACGGTTTTCTCTGGGTATATGCCCAGTAGTGGGATTGCTGGGTCATATGGTAATTCTATTTTTAGTTTTTTAAGGAACCTCCATACTGTTCTCCATAGTGGCTGTATCAATTTACATTCCCACCAACAGTGCAAGAGGGTTCCCTTTTCTCCACACCCTCTCCAGCACTTGTTGTTTGTAGATTTTCTGATGATGCCCATTCTAACAGGAGTGAGGTGATACCTCATTGTAGTTTTGATTTGCATTTCTCTAATAATTAGTGATGTTGAGCATCTTTTCATGTGCTTCGTGGCCGTCTGTATGTCTTCTTTGGAGAAATGTCTATTTAGGTCTTCTGCCCATTTTTGGATTGGGGTGTTTGTTTCTTTGAT
Source organism: Balaenoptera acutorostrata (assembly GCF_949987535.1). NCBI lineage: Eukaryota > Metazoa > Chordata > Mammalia > Artiodactyla > Balaenopteridae > Balaenoptera > Balaenoptera acutorostrata. The sequence goes on along the minus strand of NC_080068.1, from coordinate 109,366,764 downwards.
ATTGAGCTGAATGAGCTGTTTATATATTTTGGAGATTAATCCTTTGTCCGTTGATTCATTTGCAAATATTTTCTCCCATTCTGAGGGTTGTCTTTTCGTCTTGTTTATGGTTTCCTTTGCTGTGCAAAAGCTTTGAAGTTTCATTAGGTCCCACTTGTTTATTTTTGTTTTTATTTCCATTACTCTAGGAGGTGGATCGAAAAAGATCTTGCTGTGATTGATGTCAAAGAGTGTTCTTCCTATGTTTTCCTCTAAGAGTTTTATAGTGTCCAGTCTTATATTTAGGTCTCTAATCCATTTTGAGTTTATTTTTGTGTATGGTGTTAGGGAGTATTCTAATTTCATTCTTTTACATGTGGCTGTCCAGTTTTCCCAGCACCACTTATTGAAGAGACTGTCTTTTCTCCATTGTATATCTTTGCCTCCTTTGTCATAGATTAGTTGACCATAGGTGCGTGGGTTAATCTCTGGGCTTTCTATCTTGTTCCATTGATCTATGTTTCTGTTTTTGTGCCAGTACCATATTGTCTTGATTACTGTAGCTTTGTAGTATAGTCTGAAGTCAGGGAGTCTGATTCCTCCAGCTCCATTTTTTTGCCTCAAGACTGCTTTGGCTATTCGGGGTCTTTTGTGTCTCCATACAAATTTTAAGATGATTTGTTCTAGCTCCGTAAAAAATGCCATTGGTAATTTGATAGGGATTGCATTGAATCTGTAGATTGCTTTGGGTAGTATACTCATTTTCACAATGTTGATTCTTCCAATCCAAGAACATGGTATATCTCTCCATCTGTTGGTATCATCTTTAATTTCTTTCATCAGTGTCTTATAGTTTTCTGCATACAGGTCTTTTGTCTCCCTAGGTAGGTTTATTCCTAGGTATTTTATTCTTTTTGTTGCAATGGTAAATGGGAGTGTTTCCATAATTTCTCTTTCAGATTTTTCATCATTAGTGTATAGGAATGCAAGAGATTTCTGTGCATTAAATTTGTAACCTGCAACTTTACCATATTCATTAATTAGCTCTAGCAGTTTTCTGGTGGCAGTTTTAGGATTCTCTATGTATAGTATCATGTCATCCGCAAACAGTGACAGTTTTACTTCTTCTTTTCCAATTTGTATTCCTTTTATTTCTTTTTCTTCTCTGATTGCCGTGGCTAGGACTTCCAGAACTATGTTGAATAATAGTGGTGAGAGTGGACATCCTTGTCTCGTTCCTGATCTTAGAGGAAATGCTTTCAGTTTTTCACCATTGAGAATGATGTTTGCTGTGGGTTTGTCATATATGGCCTTTATTATGTTGAGGTAGGTTCCCTCTATGCCCACTTTCTGGAGAGTTTTTATCATAAATGGGTGTTGAATTTTGTCAAAAGCTTTTTCTGCATCTATTGAGATGATCATATGGTTTTTATTCTGCAATTTGTTAATATGGTGTATCACATTGATTGATTTGCGTATATTGAAGAATCCTTGCATCCCTGGGATAAATCCCACTTGATCGTGGTGTATGATCCTTTTAATGTGTTGTTGGATTCTGTTTGCTAGTATTTTGTTGAGGATTTTTGCATCTATATTCATCAGTGATATTGGTCTGTAATTTTCTTTTTTTGTAGTGTCTTTGTCTGGTTTTGGTATCAGGGTGATTGTGGCCTCATAGAATGAGTTTGGGAGAGTTCCTTCCTCTGCAATTTTTTGGAAGAGTTTGAGAAGGATGGGTGTTAGCTCTTCTCTAAATGTTTGATAGAATTCACCTGTGAAGCCATCTGGTCCTGGACTTTTGTTTGTTGGAAGATTTTTAATCACAGTTTCAATTTCATTACTTGTGATTGGTCTGTTGATATTTTCTGTTTCTTCCTGATTCAGTCTTGGAAGGTTATACCTTTCTAAGAATTTGTCCATTTCTTCCGGGTTGTCCATTTTATTGGCATAAAGTTGCTTGTAGTAGTCTCTTAGGATGTTTTGTATTTCTGCAGTGTCTGTTGTAACTTCTCCTTTTTCATTTCTGATTTTATTGATTTGAGTCCTCTCCCTCTTTTTCTTGATGAGTCTGGCTAATGGCTTATCAATTTTGTTTATCTTCTCAAAGAACCAACTTTTAGTTTTATTGATCTTTGCTATTGTTTTCTTTGTTTCTATTTCATTTATTTCTGCTCTGATCTTTATGATTTCTTTCCTTCTGCTAACTTTGGGTTTTGTTTGTTCTTCTTTCTCTAGTTTCTTTAGGTGTAAAGTTAGATTGTTTACTTGAGATTTTTCTTGTTTCTTTAGGTAGGCTTGTATAGCTATAAACTTCCCTCTTAGAACTGCTTTTGCTGCATCCCATAGGTTTTGGGTCGTCGTGTTTTCATTGTCATTTGTCTCTAGGTATTTTTTGATTTCCTGTTTGATTCCTTCAGTGATCTCTTGGTTATTTAGTAACGTATTGTTTAGCCTCCATGTGTTTGTCTTTTTTACGTTTTTTTCCCTGTGATTCATTTCTAATCTCATAGCGTTGTGGTCAGAAAAGATGCTTGATATGATTTCAATTTTCTTAAATTTACTGAGGCTTGATTTGTGACCCAAGATGTGATCTATCCTGGAGAATGTTCCGTGTGCACTTGAGAAGAACGTGTAATCTGCCGTTTTTGGATGGAATGTCCTATATATATCAATTAAATCTATCTGGTCTATTGTGTCATTTAAAGCTTCTGTTTCCTTATTTATTTTCATTTTGGATGATCTGTCCATTGGTGTAAGTGAGGTGTTAAAGTCCCCCACTATTATTGTGTTACTGTCGATTTCCTCTTTTATAGCTGTTAGCAGTTGCCTTATGTATTGAGGTGCTCCTATGTTGGGTGCATATATATTTATAATTGTTATATCTTCTTCTTGGATTGATCCCTGGATCATTATGTAGTGTCCTTCCTTGTCTCTTGTAACATTCTTTATTTTAAAGTCTATTTTATCTGATATGAGTATAGCTACTCCAGCTTTCTTTTGATTTCCATTTGCATGGAATATCTTTTTCCATCCCCTCACTTTCAGTCGGTATGTGTCCCTAGGTCTGAAGTGGGTCTCTTGTAGACAGCATATATATGGGTCTTGTTTTTGTATCCATTCAGCCAGTCTATGTCTTTTGGTTGGGGCATTTAATCCATTCACATTTAAGGTAATTATCGATATGTATGTTCCTATGACCATTTTCTTAATTGTTTTGGGTTTGTTTTTGTAGGTCCTTTTCTTCTCTTGTGTTTCCCACTTAGAGAAGTTCCTTTAACATTTGTTGTAGAGCTGGTTTGGTGGTGCTGAATTCTCTTAGCTTTTGCTTGTCTGTAAAGCTTTTGATTTCTCCATCAAATCTAAATGAGATCCTTGCTGGGTAGAGTAATCTTGGTTGTAGGTTCTTCCCTTTCATCACTTTAAGTATTTCATGCCACTCCCTTCTGGCTTGCAGAGTTTCTGCTGAGAAATCAGCTGTTAACCTTATGGGGGTTCCCTTGTATGTTATTTGTCGTTTTTCCCTTGCTGCTTTCAATAATTTTTCTTTGTCTTTAATTTTTGCCACTTTGATTACTATGTGTCTCGGCGTGTTTCTCCTTGGGTTTATTCTGTATGGGACTCTCTGCGCTTCCTGGACTTGGGTGGCTATTTCCTTTCCCATGTTAGGGAAGTTTTCGATTATAATCTCTTCAAATATTTTCTCTGGTCCTTTCTCTCTCTCTTCTCCTTCTGGGACCCCTATAATGCGAATGTTGTTGCGTTTAATGTTGTCCCAGAGGTCTCTTAGGCTGTCTTCATTTCTTTTTAGTCTTTTTTCTTTAGTCTGTTCTGCAGCAGTGAATTCCACCATTCTGTCTTCCAGGTCACTTATCCGTTCTTCTGCCTCAGTTATTCTGCTATTGATTCCTTCTAGTGTAGTTTTCATTTCAGTTATTGTATTGGTCATCTCTGTTTGTTTGTTCTTTAATTCTTCTAGGTCTTTGTTAATCATTTCTTGCATCTTCTCAATCTTTGCCTCCATTCTTATTCCGAGGTCCTGGATCATCTTCACCATCATTATTCTGAATTCTTTTTCTGGAAGGTTGCCTATCTCCACTTCATTTAGTTGTTTTTCTGGGGTTTTTTCTTGTTCCTTCATCTGGTACATAGCCCTCTGCCTTTTCATCTTCTCTGTCTTTCTGTAACTGTGGTTTTTGGTCCACAGGCTGCAGGATTGTAGTTTTTCTTGCTTCTGTTCGAGAGTATTTATCTTAATATAACAAGAAGTCCAGCGAAAAGTAGCTGTTGACATTATTTGAGAGCTCAATGGTGTGAGGAATAGCATCGCTGAGATTCTCTTGCTTTTTCTCTCATGGACTTAAAATGGCTGCAGAAGCTCTGAATATTATGCTTGTATTTAACACAGGAATAAGATGGGAGGGCTAAACCAATCATGTTTGTTGCTTTCATCAGGAAACAAAACTTCTTCTGAAACACTCCGTCAACTTTTGCTTACCTCTCCTAGGTGTAAGAATGGCAAAAGAGGAGGGGTTAGACAATTACTATGAAAAAGTAAATTTAAAAATAATTGTTAGTGCACAGACACTGATAAACTAGAGTGGAAACTGGCTGCAAATAATTGGAAGTGAATATCTATAGAATATTAGCCATGAATATACCATAGGTAGGTAGTTTATTATCCTCATGGTATAAATGAAGAAACTAAGATTTAGAAAACCTTAATAGTCCAAAGTCATAGAGTGAGTAAATGGTAGGGCCTAGATTTTAATATTGGGTGAGAGTCTTTAAAGTTTTCATTTTTGGTCAGTGTGCTACACTGTGTACCTCAGAATACACTTTAAAATATCACACATGCATACATACCAATATTATTGTAGCACTAATAAAACTGGGCTTCCAGGATATACTCTGGTCTTGCCTGGTGCCTGCTAAATTGAACACACACAGTCAGTTTCAAATGCATTGAGGGAGTTCAGCTTCTGGTAATACCAATGTAGCTTGTATTGGAGTAGCTTTCCCACAGATAACAACGATAAACTCTGGGCAAAACTTACATTAATAACAACAAATATTTGAAGACCAAAACAAGAGGAAAGTCAATTCTTGAAAATAGGATGCTGCATTGGGTGTATTTGATTTTATATAGCTTTTGGTCTTAGAAAACACTCCAGCCTATGAGGCATGGAAAAGCTAAACTTAAGCAATAAGCTACATTGTTAATGGCTTGAGCAGTCAGAGGATGGAGTCAGGGCTGTCTAGGCAGGTAAAAAGTAAGAAGGAAATCCCATAAAGGAGCCATGTAAGGGGAAGCCCCGATATTTGCAAGTAACTCCACTCTAATTCTTGCCTGATTCTGAACTACACATGAGAAAATGGGATGAGGGGGTTGTAAGGAGGCTGGCAAGAAAGAATAGATTGAAGGCTGAAACTCTTAGAGCAGAGATTTCGGCTGCTGCCTACCACAGTGGAAGCATGTTTTGAATTTGGGTCCAACAAAATTAACTACTTGCTAGAACAAAAATAAATACTCTTCAGATGAAGATAACAGAATGCAGAGACTCTAAGACGTAATATCAACTGTGTCCAGAACACTAACAAAATTATTAGACATGTGAAGAAACAATGAAATGTAACTCATAGCTAGCAGTGAGATAAAGCATTTCTTATAAATCAAACCCAAGATGAAACAAATGGTAGAATTGACAAACAATTACTTCAGTGAAGCTATTAAAAATATGTTCAAGACTTTAAAAGAAATTATAATTAATGAACAAATGGGGAATCTCAGCCAATAAATGAAAACTAAAAACAAGATTCAAATGAAAATTCTCAAACTGAAAAGTTCAGTATCTGAAATAAAAACTTTAATGAAGGGCTTATGAGCATATTGGAAATAGCAGAAGCGTTCAGTAAACTTTAAAATAGATCAAATAAATTGTTCAATATGAAGAGCTCAGAAAAAAAGATTGAAAATAATGAACAGAGCCTCAATCACATATGGGACAGTAGGAAATACTCAAGTATGTGAACAGTTGGAGTAGAGATAAGGAGATAGGGAAATAGGGAGCAGAAGGAGGTAGATAGGGAGGGAGGAAAAGAGGAAGGAGAGAGAATAATGAATATGGGGCAGAAATATTTGAAGAAACAATGACTGAAACATTTCTAAATTTGGAGGAAAATATCTTACAGATTCAAAAAATTCGGCAAACCCTAAATAGAATAAAATTCAAAATGCAACATAGTCAAACTGCCAAAAACTGAAGATAAAAAGAGAAAATCTTGAAAACAACCGGAGAAAAATGATACCTGTCATATAGTGACTGGTGATATGAAAGATAACTGACTTTTTTATCAGAAACAGTGAAACTTAAAGATAATGGAAAAACATGTTTAAAATACTAAAAGGAAAAATAAAAAGAAGAGTCAGTATAGAATTCTATATCCAGAGAAAATATACTTAATAATGAAGGTAAAATAAAAGCACTTTCAGCTAAATAGAAACAGAGGGAATTCATCACTAGTAAACCTGTCCTATGATAAATGCTTAAGAAAGGTTTTTTGGTGTGTGTGCATGTGCCGTCTTTAATTTTATTTATCCTTGCTTGTGACAGAAATCACACTAGATGAAAACTCAGATCTACAAGAAGGAATAAAGAACACAAGAAATAGTAGATGTGTGGGTAAATACAAAAGATTATGTTCTATCTCTTAATTCCAGAATGATGTAAATATGAATTTGCCTAATAATAGAGTTTCAAAAACTAACAAAGCAAAGGTGGGGGGGGAAGACAAATTTGCTATAATTATTAGAGGTTTTAACACCTCTCTGCATCAGTTTCGGTCTCGGAGAAGCAGGCTCCAAGATGGAATTAGATGTGCAAGAGATATATTGGGGAAAAAAGCAAAATAAGTGTGTGCAAGAATAGGGTATGAAAATCTAAAACAAGTGGAAAGAGAGAGGGAAGGAAAGAAGATTGGGTAGAAGAGTATTAGAATACAGTTCAAGAAAGTTTTGGCCAAGTGAATGAGGAGTTCTTTAGCCAAAGTTGCCTTTTGGATCAATCCCCTGTCTTGCAAGAAATGTCCTGCCTTAGTACTCAGTGTATCCAGTAATGGCCTGTGGCAAGCATGGCGCTGGGGGAATGTGGTGGTGGACCAGACAGGCAGCCATGACTACCTGGCATTTATCTAAGGATGGCATTTTTCTGCAACAATTTGCCATATTAACAAAATAAAGGAGAAAAAAATCTTATGATTATTTCTGACTATGTAGATAAAATACTGACAAAATTTAATACCCATTTTTGATGTTAAAAACACCCCAGCAGGCTAGGTGTAGAAGGGAATTTCTTCAGTCTGATAAAGAGTATCTATGTAAAACTTTTAGCCAACATACTTAACGGTGAAATATGCAATACTTTTAAGGTAAGGAACAGCAGAAGGATATTTACTCTCATCAGTTCTGTACAACAGTGTACTGGAATTCCTAGCTACTGAAAACACTAAAGAAAAAGAAAAGTTAGAAAGATTAGAAATGAAGTAAAAATGCTATTCATAGGTGGCATTATTGTCTATGTAGAAAATTATAAGGAATCTGCAAAGCAACTAATCAAACTCATAAGCGGATTTAACAGTTTTGCAGAGTACAATTTCAATACACATAACTCAAATTTCTATATACTTATAGTAAACAATTGGAAATTGAAATAAAATTCAATTTACAATATTATTACAGTTACGAACTACATTGCCCAACTCTTCGGCAGATTAACATATATCTTCATACTAAAGGAGTATTTACCTCATTTGCTATTGCCAAAAACAACATATCTGAATTTTTTTAAAATTACAAATCATGGCAAAAGTCAGGAAAAAACACTTTGAAATGACAAAGCAGTCATCAAGACCAGATTTGTTTATGACACAGATGTTGGAATTATCACATTGGGAATTTAAAATAACTGTGATTAATATCTTAAAGGCTTTAATGGGAAATAGACAACATGTAAGAATAGATGAGAAATGTAAGCAGAGAGGTGGAAACTAAGAATCAAAAGAAAGTGCTAGGAAAAAAAAAAACATATTAACAAGCAAAGAGTGCCTATGATGGGCATACCAGTAGACTTGACATGGCCGAGGAAAGAAAAATGGTCAAGGACACAGGTCAGTATAAACTTCCAAAACTGAAATACAATGCGAGAAAAGAAAAAAACCTGGGGGGCAACACTGAAATGTGTAGCATGTATAACTGGAATACAGAAGGAGAGGAGAAAATGGAGCAGAAGAAATACTTCATGTAATTATGGCTGAGAACTTAAAACACCAAACTACAGACTCACGAGCTGAGAGAAAACTAAGATAATCACTAAAAACACCCAAACACACTTAGGCATATCATGTTCAAAGTTCAGAAAACCAAAGACAAAGAGAAAATATTGAAGGAAACCAGAGGAGAAAAATAATCTTGTCTATAGAAGAGCAGCATGAAAATTACAGTGAACTTCTTATCAGAAACCATGAAAGCAGAAAGAGAGTGGTATAAAACATTTAAAGTGTTGAAAGAAAAAAACTTGCCAACCTAGAATTATACTCAGAAAGAAATGTTAAAAGACTTTCTTCAGGAAGAAGGAAAAGTGTATAAGCAGAAACCTGTATCTACATAAAGATAGAACATCAGAGGAAGAATAAATGAAGGTAAAATAAAGTCATTTATTAAAATTTCTTTCTTATTCTTAATTGATCTAAAAATAACTGTTTCAAACATTAATAATAACAATATATTGGGTGATAATAGCATATGGAAAATTGAAATGAATGACAGTTATAGCACAAGGGGCAGGAGAGAGGAATTGGAAATTCCCGGTGGGAAGGGAACTATATTACATGTGAAGTGCTATAGTGTTATTTGAATGTGGATTCAGATTAGTTTAAAATATATTATAACTTCTAGGGCAACTACAAAACTTTAAAAATGTATAATTAATATATGGCAATAGTAGATAAAATGGAATAATATAAGATATTAAAGTCAGAAAGCAGAAATAGAGTGAAAGGGGAACAAAGACAAAAGTCAGTGAATTGAAAACAGTTGCAAACATAGTAGAGATTAATTCAACTACATCTATTATCACTTTAAGTATGAATGAATGGACTTAATACACCAATTAAAAGACAGCCATTGTTAGAGTGGAATGAAAAAAAAAGACTCAACAGTATGATTTCTACAAGGAACCCACTTTAAATTTAAAGAAACCCAAGTAGGTTAAAAATAAAAGGATAAAGATGCACTATGCTACACTAATCAAAAGAAAGCTGGGAAAAAAAGAAAGCTGGAGTAACTATATCAGTTTTAGACAAATCAGACTTTGGAACAAGGAGGATTATCAGGAGTAAAGAGGGAGATGGCAGAATCATGAAGGGGTCAGTTCTCTGGGAAGACAACAATCCTGAATGCATAGGCACCTAACAACAGAATGTCAAATAACAGAAGGCAAGAACTGAGATGAGGAACAGACAACTCTCATCCACTATTATAGATTGAAATTTTAAAAACCCGTTTGACAGTTCAAACAGGCAGAATATCAATAAGAATATGGATGACCTGAACAGCATTATTAACCAAATTGATTTCTTTTACAGTTATAGAATGCTTCATTCAACAAGAGCAGAATACACATTCTTCTCAAGCCCACATGAAGCATTCCTCAAAATAGGTCACATTCTGGACCATAAAACACACCTTAACAAATTTAAAACAATAGAAATCATATAAAGTATATTTTCTAACCATAATGGAATTAAACTAGAATTTATTAACAGAAAGATATGTGGAAAATCCCAAATATTTGAATATTAAACCACACACTTCTAAATAACACAAAGTCCAAGAAAAATTATCAAGAGAAATATCGACAAAATGCGAGCATACTACTTATCAAAATTTGTGTGATGCAGTGCTTAGAGGAAAAGCTATAACATGAAATGCACATATTAGAAAAGAAGAAAGATCTAAAAAATCAATAATAACCTAAACTTTTACCTTAGCAAACTAGAAAAAGAAGAGTAAACTAAACTCAAAACAGGAATAAGAAAGACAATTAAAAAAATTAGAGATTAAAAATTAAATTATAATGCAGTAGAAAATCATTTAGGATGCTGAAGGATCCCAGAATCTAATGCAAATGGAAAAAAAAGAGGCAATTTAACTGTACTACAAATGTATGAAGCATCTTTCCTGAAGGGGATGGGGGAAAAGGTGCTTACCTAGGTACATTTGGAAACTAGTGGAGATTGTAAACCTAAAGGAGAATGGGATGTAATAAACACTGTAATCCAGCTGATAAAGCTGTTTCCCTTGGGGGTACAGGTTAACAAATTTAAACCACTATACATGTATGCTAAAATTGAACAGTTAAGCAAATTGACAGTTGGTGGTGGGGAGCAGGTTTCTCACTGTTGGAGTGGGAGGTTTACAGACAAGCAAGGGGAGAAGTGTACACTAATCCGTGTGGCTGGGACAGTTTCTCAGACTTTGTTTTTGATGGTCTTGAAAATTTTGAGGAGTACTGATTATGTATTTTGTAGAATATGCATCAATTGAGATTTGTCTGATATGTACATATGTATATAGACACAGGTTACTACACACACAAATATTTTGTTGCTTTGTCAGCTGAGAGGGCCTAGAAGCAATGATACCCTCATAGCCATAAGCACATCTAGCACCAAGATACTGGTTTCTAATACTATTTTCTAAAAGAAGAAACCAAGAGTCCTTTGAGAAATAGCAGGTTCTAGAACCGGGGCAGGGAATTTAGAAGATGAGTCCGGAGAATCTTGTAGTGCCAGAAAACAGGGAAATGTTCAAAAGTAGACACAGTGACAAAGCTAAATTAAAGCAAAATAGGAGCCAACTGAAAGAGCTCCCAATGGCCAAACCTGGAACAATTTGAACAACAAAATATAGTAGTGTTGGTTATAACTCAAAATATAAAATGAGTATCTATAAGTCCATAGGTAAATGATGGAATAAATAAATAGGGCAAATAAATCTAATGTGCAGAACAATTTCAAATAATTAAGTATGTACTTCATCCTCTAGGAAATAGAGCATTCTTCCTCATTCCTTAAGTATGAGCTGAACATAGAGACTTCCTTCCAAAGAATTAAGTATGGAAAAAGGAAAAAAAGAATAACTTCACAGTGGAGAAACCTGATAAAAACTACCTCAGCTGGGTGGTCAAAGTTATCAGCAACAGTGATAAGTGGTGTTGATAGTATGTACCCTTGAAATTCTTCTGTAATTTTGAAATCATATCAAAATTAAAAGTCACAAAATTAGGCCTGTGGGGAATTTGACCTCTACGTACTCCGTACTCAAATGTGGTCCATGAACCAGCAGGATTGTCATTACCTATGATCTTCTTAGAAATACTGAATCTCACACCCCACCTGGATCTACTCTATCAGAATCTGTATTATACCAACATGTCCAGGTGATTTTTAAATCATATTATAAACACATATCATAAACACATATTAAAGACTAAGCAGCCTGCTCTTTAGGACTTTATTTGTGTGAAAGTACTTAGCACCATCTGCACGTGTTCTAGAAATAAAGGGAGGTTGGGTCATTTATCCTTTCATATCAGAAGGCTGGCCCCATGGATGTGCCACCTCGTTCCCATTTCCCTCCTTAACCCATGTTACTCTAGTATGCATGGTACAATAATATATTCAGAAACTTTTAATTCAATAAAATCTGCTTAATTTATCTCTTGCTTTTATTCTATCTATTCTCATTGAAAGCTCAGTTTGAACCTCACCTTATCCATGAACACTTTCCTAAACACCTTGAACATCTTTAAACCTCTATAATTCTGTCAATCTTAAGAAAAAAAAAAAATCAATATTTTACTTTTGATTAGGTGCTATTTTCTTGTTCTGGTCATGAATTCCAAATTCATTGTTATGTTCCTGCTGTTATACGACCAGGTTTTACGGAAGAACCCGTCTTCCAGGTTCTCTGTTACAACTCCCTCCAAAGTATGATGTTTATCCTCTAGAATATGTGGAAGAGGATTCATTAGAAATGAGAAAAATATCAGAACTTCTCATTATTTATCAAAAGCTTAAGAAGACAAATCTATGTTATTGACATTTGATAACTAGATAGAATATGTCTAATTTATAATTTTATAAAACATATATTGGAGATGCAAGCTGAAAACTTTTTGCTGATCTGAGTATGTAATAAAAAAAGTTTGGAAACCATTTCTTTAGAGAATCATATAAAATTATCTCCCCCTCTGTCTCTACTCTCTTCCCTTCTCTGTCCGGACTTTCTCTTTTCTCTCTCTATGTATATATATCTCACTTAGTAATAAAGGGAAAACTGAAGGAGGGGACAATGACCATCAGTGTTTGGCATCAGAATCCTCATTGTAGGTATGTTGGGTTCAGAGACCAACTCATTCCTTACTGGCTAGGGATATGGTTATGGGGATCATGTTTAGGTGACATTGTACCAGAATTACTATAATAAATTAGAATTCAAATTTCTGCTGCTTATCAGTGTTTTCTCATTTGATTGATACATTGGGCATCATAGGACAACCTGACATTGAGTCAAATAAACCCAGAGATTTTATGGTCGTGGGAAAGATGATAACTGTATTTTTTGGCAAAATCTCTAATTTCATATTCAATTAAAAAATGCTAGCTCTTAAAAATAATATGCTAGATCTAAAATCCTATGAAGTGTTTTTTTAATGAAGTCCTGATTTATATAGCTCTTTTTGACCAATAAATATAGGGCAAATTTTCTATGTATCATGCCTAAATTTTAAATTTATTAGAAGAAATAAGTTAGAAAAAATGGAAGCAGCTAATCTTTAAAACATTTGATATTCTATCACTTTTAAGATACAAAGTAACATACTGGTTCTAATTGTGAGAATAAAAGTAGTTGGAAAATCACTACTAACAACAATGATGACCCACTAATAGAACTTACTCCTCAGAATATGTGCTATTTAAATAACTTTTTATGTGGTAAAATATTTGCAAGTCATATTACAGATGAGGGAATTATTTCCCTAATATATAAAGAGCTCCCATAAGTTAATAAAAAGAAGAAAGACCAATTACTCCGTTAAAAAGGATAATGGATATGAAAATATAATTCTTAGGTTATGAAGTAAAAATAGCTCAAAAAAATCATAAAGAGAAACATAAATAAAAACCAGACTAAAACACTATGTATCACCCATAACATTTGTAAACGTTTAAATGCTCAGCACATTCTGTTGTTGAGACTGTAGTACAAATATTGTGTTGAATATAAATTGGCATCAGCTGCATGGAGGGCAGTTTGTTTATAGATGTTAACATAACAAATTACTTAAATATTCATTTCTGGAAATTTATTCTAGACATATACATGTTGAAAATCATGTATAAAATAGACTATTAATGTAAGTGTAAAGACGTACACTGTATTGTTTTACATTTAAATTTTTAATATTAAAAAATTTAAAGTCTCATAAATATGTTATCTATATAAAAAGTTATCTGTTGAAAACTAAATTATGATCTTGTATCCTTCTCCATGCATCACATCAAATAGCTCATATATTGTACGACAAATAATGGCTACTGTGATCATATGGTTAAGTTGGTGTGTATCAGATTTCTCCACAGCTAAGTTAATATTTTTTCTTTTATAGTTAATAGGGGAGATGGTTTGAGACTAGGCAATTCCCCTTTCTCATAGTTTTGCCCACTAATTTTCGGATTCGTTGGTGGATCTTATCTGCAATAATTGTTACTGTGGTGTTTGCCTAATGTCGATTCTCTGTTTCTCCAAATTCACTAAGTGGAACTTTATTTTAAGAGCTATTCCTTTCCCCATTTATTTATTTACTCAATTATTGATTTATATCACTACATACTTATGAATATTTAATTTATTCTATAGGTTAAAATCCAGTACCATTGTTTTTTCATTTTATTGCTCAATGATCCCACTTTGGTCATTAGGGCCATTTGGACATTAGATCATTAGTCATGTTGGCTCTTGTGTCCTTCCAGAAAACCTTCACCTTTTAGAGCATTTTCTTACCTTCCTACATCACCACATATTCCAGGTTTACCTTGTGTTTTTCCTGTCCTGGTCCTGGAATCAACAACTTCTTAATGATTCCACCATTTCTGTGGCATTCATGTAGAAACACATAATCTCATTCTAATTATGAGACAACATTAGACAAAACCATATTGAGGGAAATTCTGCAAATATAACTGATTAGTACTGCTCAAGTATCAAGGTCATGAAAGACAAGGAAAGACTGAGGAACTCTTACAGACTGGTAGACCAAGGGAAAATAATGACTAAATATAATGTGGGATCCTGGATAGGATCATGAAAGAAAGAAAGGTCATAAGTGAAAAATTTGTTGAAATTAGAATAAGGTCTTTGGCTTAAGTGACAATATTGTAACAGTGTTTCCTGTTATTTATTTATTTATTTATTTATTTGATTGCACCAGGTCATAGTTGCAGCAGGTGTGCTCCTTAGTTGTGGCATGTGAACTTTTTTTAGTTGCGGCATGCATGTGGGATCTAGTTCCCTGACCAGGGATCAAACCCAGGCCCCCTGCATTGGGAGCACAGAGCCTTAACCACTGCACAACCAGGGAAGTCCCTTATTTCCTGTTTTTGATAATTTACTCTATGTAAGATGTTAACATTTTGAAAAGCATAGTGAGTGATATAAAGAAATTAATAATATTTTTTGCTACTTTTCTATAAGTTCAAATAAAAAGTTAAAAATATTAAAAAGAAAAAAATCGTTGAACTAGTCTGGAAAGCTCTCCAAGATATATACTTAAATCTGGGAAAGAAAAGTTCACCAGTTGTGTATGTGTGTGGAAATATATGTGTTTGTGAATATATATAATAGCTTTGGAAGGACACAAAGAAACTATCAATATTTGTAGAGATTTTGGGAGACAGGGAGAGATACAGTTTTTATTGAATATTCTTTTTCTTTTTTATCATGTACATATATAATCTATAACAAAAGAGCAAAATAAAGAAAATTTAAAGGGCATTATATTGCTGAAGTAAGTGTAATGATATATAAGGTTAATATAAAATGTGTAGATTATTTAACTATATAACTACATATGTATTGATACTTTTATCTTGTTGATGAAAATAATTCATACATGTTAACATCAAAAGTTTACTGAAATTCAGTTATCTTAAGTCCCTTTACTTTTTTTAAAATACTTTTTTACTAGGGAGTGAAAATTGTCTTCAGAGGGCTGTAGGTCTTATATTCTACACAAGTGGACTGTAATTTGAAAAAAATTTCAATCAGCATTGCTGTAAAGCTCTGCTCTCTCTCAATAAATGATTCTTTTCTGTATCTGTTCTCTTGCCTACAATGCCTGTCTGATTTTTCCCTTAACCAGCTCTCTTCTCTTCTTTAAAACTCAACTTAGGTGTTATCTTCTCCAGAAGTTTTCCTCATCCCTAATCCCCAAATTTGGGCTTGACAACAATCCTAAATGCTTCTATTACACTGTGTGTTTATTTAAGTCATAACCTCCATTTTATTATAATTATGTTTTTAAGTCTCCTTCTTAAATTACATGCAGATTAAGGAAGGAGACTATTTTGTCATTGCACTCTTTATACTTCAGAGAATGACAAACATTGGTCTAAATTTTATATATATTTATATTATATATATAATTGTATCATATATATTCAAGACAATTAAAGTAAGTTTAAAATATGAATCTAGAAATCTCATGCTTCCTGCAGTGAGCAAATCCACATAGGATTAAGTCATCTAGATGAAAACATGGTCTAAATTCTGAAAAAAAATCACATTAAATTTAAAGGAAAGAATAGATAATAGCACTTGAAGGAATCTTAGAGGCAAACTACTGGAGACCACATTTCTTTCCATTCCCTCTGTTTCTTTTTTTTAATTGATATATGACTGACATAACATTATATTAGTTTCATTATATTAGTTGTACAACATAATGATTTGATATATGTATATATTGTGAAATGATCACCACAGTGAGTCTAGTTAACATCCATCACCATACATAGTTACACATTTTCTTTTTCTTGTGATGAGAACTTTTAAGGTCTATTCCCTTAGCAACTTTCAAAAATACAGTACAGTATTATTAACTATAGTCACCCGCTTCACACCACTACCTCTGGCCTCTGGCGAAGTGGGTGAAATGGGTAAAGAGAGTCGAAAGGTTCAAACTTCCATTTATAAAATAAGTCCTTGGGAGGTAATGTACATCTTCTTTATCCATTCATCCATTGATGGACACTTAGGTTGTTTCCATTTCTTGGCTGTTATATATAATGCTACAATGAACATGGGGGTTGCATATATCTTTTTGAATTAGTGTTTTTGTTTTCTTCAGATAAATACTTAGAACTGGAATTGCCAGATCATATGGTAGTTCTATTCTGAACTTTTTGAGGAACCTCCATACTGTTTTCCATAGTGGCAGCACCAATTTACATTCCCACCAACAGTGCATGAGTATTCCCTTTTTTTCACATCCTCACCAACACTTGTTATTTCTTGTCTTTTTGATAATAGCCATTCTATCAGGTATGAGGTGATATCTCATTGTGAGAGCCCACTTTTTTATACACATGAGGTAAAGGTAGAGTAACACACTGTTTAAGTTTGGTTTTTGTTGGTTTTTTTTACTTCAAAAATAAATTCAATTAGTAAAGGGGGAGTTTATTCTAACATTTCATTTGGGGTGATAAGGGTGGGACCACAGTGTGCAAATTAGAAGGAACTGGATTAGATGTATGAATCATACAAAAGTGTCCTTTGTCCAGGTCACCACAGCTCTGAATGTGGGTTGTGTGTCACTGTAGTCTTCCATCTTGGACTTGACCCTCTTATAAAAGCTCAACCTTACAATCATTCACTGTGGCCCTAGATAAGAAAAACAAAACCTCACAGAAATCCCAGAACCATTACATATCTAGAAGGTTAGTTCTGAATCCACTGTAGCACTGGGCTCCCAGTAGAAGGAACTCCTGGATATCCTTCCTAGAGCTTTGTCATTAACATGACTCAGTGTCTCTCCTCATGTCACCTTGCTCATTGTGTCTGTTTCTACTCTTTATTACCAATAAGCTCCTTCTTTTCTGTGTATATTAAAAACAAACAGAACAAAACATTATGTTGTCGCTTCTTTTAAACTTTATAATTTACCATAACTTTGCCTTTTAGGATCCCTTACAGCCTCCACTCAGGGCTTCTCTTTATGTATTTATTTTTCAGGTTTGTTTCTCAGTAACTCATTCTCTTTTTATATCCAATTTAGTTTCTGGAGGCAGTGTGACTGTCCCTGCTCATTTTGTGTGTATGTATGTGTGTGGGATCATAGATACTTGTCTATCTTAGGAAATAGCTTTCTTTGGATTGGTTAGGAGTCCACACCTAACAGACTCAGCCATGACTGGAGGAGGGTGTTGAAAGGTGGGATGGGGCTCCTTTTGTTAAAAATATGACCTCCTAAAAGTGAACATCAGCAATCTCAAAAAAATCAAAATCAGAAAATATAATGGACAAAATTAAGATTATAGTTCTTCAGATATTGTTGGTCTGTCAAACAAAGCCAAAATAAGGGTTGGGAATAAGACCAAAATATAATATTAGAGTCAAAAAAGTCAATTTACATAGATGTTGCACTTGTTTATTCATATACATAGTAAAATGAAAACTCTGGGAATCGAGAGCTGCTTCAGATGTGGTAAGTTTAACACCTTATACACTATGGACACTCCATCAATATCAAACGAGTGTGACAACAGCTGCAAATATTTCACAAGATGCATTTTTTTTTCTCTTTTCCTATTGGTGTTCTCAAGCTTTGCTTAGGATAATCGATTGAAGGTTTCACCTTAATTTCTAGAACTCTAAATTTAGTGTCTATGGAAACATCCTTATATTTAAACATCTGAGCCTGTTTCAAACATTTCTGGATAGTTCTTCATTAATTTTTCCTTTGCAATGAAGTGATTTGTTATTTTTTAAAGTTATTGCTATTTGAAGAATCACATCTAGAAGATAGAAGAAACCCAAAAGATGGGTGCTGTTTTTCTCTTAATGATCTTAAGATATTTTTCTGCAATTATTTAAAGAACTATGTCGGGGGGAACTTCAAGATGGTGGAGGAGTAAGACATGGATATCACCTTCCTCCCCACAAATACATCAAAAATACATCTACATGTGGAACAACTCCTACAGAACACCTACTGAACACTGGCAGAAGACCTCAGACTTCCCAAAAGGCAAGAAACTCCCCATGTACCTGGGTAGGGCAAAAGAAAAAAGAAACAACAGAGACAAAAGAATAGGGACAGGACCTGCCCCTCCGGGAGGGAGCTGTGAAGGAGGAAAAGTTGCCACACACTAGGAAGCCTCCTCACTGGTGGAGACGGGGTGGCGGGGGGAAGCTTCGGAGCCATGGAGGAGAGCGCAGCAACAGGGGTGCAGAGGGCAAAGCGGAGAGATTCCTGCACAGAGGATGGGTGCCAACCAGCACTCACCAGCCCGAGAGGCTCGTCTGCTCACCCACTGGGACGGGCGGGGGCTGGGAGCTGAGGCTCAGGCATCAGAGATCAGATCCCAGGGAGAGGACTGGGGTTGGCTGTATGAACACAGCCTGAGGGGGCTAGTGCACCTGAGCTAGCCGGGAGGGAGTCTGGGAAAAAGTCTGGAACTGCCTAAGAACCAAGAGACCATTGTTTCAGGGTGTGTGATTCCATACCCCTCCCTCCCCCTGCCTGAGTGAGCCAGAGACCCCTAATCAGCTGCTCCTTTAACCCTGTCCTGTCTGAGTGAAGAACAGACACCCTCAGGTGACCTACACACAGAGGCGGGGCCAAATCCAAAGCTGAACCACAGGAGCTGTGTGAACAAAGAAGAGAAAGGGAAATTTCTCCCAGCAGCCTCAGGAGTAGCGGATTAAATCTCCACCATCAACTTGATGTACCCTGCATCTGTGGAATACCTGAATAGACAATGAATCATCCCAAAATTGAGGTGGTGGACTTGGGGAGCCACTGTAGACTTTTTTTCTGCATCTAATTTGTTTCTGGTTTCATGTTTATCTTAGTTTAGTTTAGTATTTAGAGCTTATTTTCATTGGTAGATTTGCTTATTAATTTGGTTGCCCTCTTCCTTGTATATATATATATATTTTTTTTCCTTTTTCTCATTTTGTGAGTGTGTATGTGTATGCTTCTTTGTGTGACTTTCTCTGTATAGCTTTGCTTTTGCCATTTATCCTAGGGTTCTGTCTGTCTGATTTTTTTTTTTTTTTGTATAGTTTTTAGCACTTGTTATCATTGGTGGATTTGTTTTTTAGTTTGATTGCTGTCTTTCTTTTTTTAAATTACTTATTTATTTTATTTTTAATAATATTTTTATTTTTTATTTTAATAACTTTAATTTATTTTATCTTTTTCTTTCTTTCTTTCTTTCTTTTATTTTCTTTCCCTTTTATTCTGAGCCATGTGGCTGACAGGGTCTTGGTGCTCCAGCTGGGTGCCAGGCCTGAGCCTCTGAGGTGGGGGAGCTGAGTTCAGGACACTGGTCCGCCAGAGACCTCCCAGCCCCAAGTAAGATCAAATGTTGAAAGCTCTCTCAGATATCTCCATCTCAATGCTAAGACCCAGCTCCACTCAATGAACAGCAAGCTACAGTGCTGGACACCCTATGCCAAACAACTAGCAAGAGAGGAGCACAATCCCACCCATTAGCAGAGAGGCTGCTTAAAATCACGCTAAGTTCACAGACACCCCAAAACACAACACTGAATGAGGTACTGCCTACCAGAAAGACAAGATGCAGCCTCAACACCAGAACAGAGGCACCAGTCCCCTCCACCAGGAAGTATACAAAACCCAATAAACCAAACTTACCCACTGGGAACAGACTCTAGAAACAACGGGAACTACGAACAAGCAACCTGCGAAAAGGAGACCCCAAACACAGTCCATTAAGCAAAATGAGAAGACAGAGAAACACACAGCAGATGAAGGAGCAAGGTAAAAACCCACCAGACCAAACAAACTAAGAGGAAATAGGCAGTCTACCTGAAAAAGAATTTAGAGTAATGATAGTAAAGATGATCCAAAATCTTGGAAATAGAATGGAGAAAATACAAGAAACGTTTAACAAGGACCTAGAAGAACTAAAGAGCAAACAAACAATGATGAACAACACAATAAATGAAATTAAAAATTATCTAGAAGGAATCAATAGCAGACTAACTGAGGCAGAAGAACGGATATATCACCTGGAAGATAAAGTAGTGGAAATAACTACCGTAGAGCAGATTAAAGAAAAAAGAATGAAAAGAAATTAGGACAGTCTCAGAGACCTCTGAGACAGTATTAAACACACCAACATTCGAATTATAGGGGTCCCAGAAGAAGAAGAGATTAAAAAAAGGGACTAAGAAAATATTTGAAGAGATTATAGTTGAAAACTTCCCTAACATGGGAAAGGAAATAGTTAATCAAGTCCAGGAAGCTCAGAGACTCCCATACAGGATAAATCCAAGGAGAAACACGCCAAGACACTTACTAATTAAACTTTCAAAAATTAAATACAAAGAAAAAATATTGAAAGCAGCAAGGGAAAAGCAACAAATAACATACAAGGGAATCCCCATAAGGGTAACAGCTGATCTTTCAGCAGAAACCCTGCAAGCAAGAAGGGAGTGGCAGTACATACGTAAAGTGATGAAAGGGAAAAACGTACAACCAAGATTACTCTACCCAGTGAGGATCTCATTCAGATTCAATAGAGAAATTAAAACCTTTACATACAAGCAAAAGCTAAGAGAATTTAGCACCACCAAACCAGCTTTACAACAAATGCTAAAGGAACTTCTCTAGGCAGGAAACACAAGAGAAGGAAAAGACCTGTAATAACAAACCCAAAACAATTACGAAAATGTTAATAGGAACATACATATCGATAACTACCTTCAGTGTAAATGGATTAAATGCTGCAACCAAAAGACACAGACTGGCTGAAGGGATACAAAAACAAGACGCATATATATGCTGTCTACAAGAGACCCACTTCAGACATAGGGACACATACAGACTGAAAGTGTGGGGATTGAAAAAGATATTCCATGCAAATGGAAATCAAAAGAAAGCTGGAGTAGCAATTCTCATATCAGACAAAATAGACTTTAAAATAAAGACTATTACATGACACAAAGAAGGACAGTACATAATGATCAAGGGATCAATCCAAGAAGAAGATATAACAATTGTAAATATTTATGCATTCAACATAGGAGTATCTCAGTACATAAGGCAAATGCCAACAGCCATAAAAGGGGAAATCAACAGTAACACAATCAGACCAGGGGACTTTAACACCCCACTTTTACCAATGGTCAGATCATCCAAAATGAAAATAAATAAGGAAACACAAACTTTAAAGGATACATTAAACAAGAGGGACTTAGATGATATTTATAGGACATTCCATCCAAAAACAACAGAATACATTTTCTTCTCAAGTGCTCATGGAACATTCTGCAGGATAGATCATATCTTGGGTCACAAATCAAGCCTTGGTAATTTTAAGAAAATTGAAATCATGTCAAGTATCTTTTCTGACCACAATACTATGAGACTAGATATCACTTACAGGAAAAAATCTGTAAAAATTACAAACACATGGAGGCTAACCAATACACTACTAAACAACCAAGAGATCACTGAAGAAATCAAAGAGGAAATCAAAAAGTACCTAGAAACAAATAACAATGAAAACACGACAACGACAACCCGAAACCTATGGGATGCAGCAAAAACAGTTCTAAGAGGGAAGTTTATAGCAATACAATCCTACCTCAAAAAACAAGAAACATCTCAAATAAACAACCCAAACTTACACCTAAAGCAATTTGAGAAAGAAGAACAAAAGAACCCCAAAGTTAGCAGAAGGAAAGAAATCATAAAGATCAGATCAGAAATAAATGTAAAAGAAATTAAGGAAACAGAATCAAAGATCAATAAAACTAAAAGCTGGTTCTTTGAGAACATAAATAAAATTGATAAACCATTAGCCAGACCCATCAAGAAAAGAAGGGAGAAGACTCAAATCAATAGAATTAGAAATGAAAAAGGAGAAGTAACAACTGACACTATAGAAATACAGAGAATCATGTGAGATTACTACAAGCAAATATATGCCAATAAAAGGGACAACCTGGAAGAAATGGACAAATTCTTAGAAAAGCACAGCCATCAGAGACTGAACCAGGAAGAAATAAAAAATATAAACAGACCAATCCCAAGCACTGAAATTGAAACTGTGATTAAAAATCAGCCAACAAACAAAAGCACAGGACCACATGGCTTCACAGGCAAATTCTATGAAACATTTAGAGAAGAGCTAACACGTATTCTTCTCATACTCTTCCAAAATATACTAGAGGGAGGACGCTCCCAAACTCATTCTGTGAGGTCACCATCACCCTGATACCAAAACCAGACAAAGATGTCACAAAGAAAGAAAACTACAGGCCAATATCTCTGATGAACATAGATGCAAAAATCCTCAACAAAATACTAGCAAACAGAATCCAACAGCATATTAAAAGGATCATACACCATGACCAAGTGTGGTTTATCCCAGGAATGCAAGGATTCTTCAACATATGAAAATCAACCTATGTGATACACCATATTAACAAATTGAAGGATAAAAACCATATGATCATCTTAGTAGAAACAGAAAAAGCTTTCAACAAAACTTAACACCTATTTATGATAAAAACCCTCCAGAAAGTAGGCATATAGGGGACTTACCACAACATAATAAAGGTCATATATGACAAACCCACAGCCAACATCATTCTCAGTGGTGCAAAACTGAAACCATTTTCTCTAAGATCAGGAACAAGACAAGGTTGTCCACTGTCACCACTGTTATTCAACATAGTTTTGGAAGTGTTAACCACAGCAATCAGAGAAGAAAAAGAAATAAAAGGAATCCAAATTGGAAAAGAAGAAGTAAATCTGTCACTGTTTGCAGATGACATGATACTATACATAGAGAATCCTAAATATGCAACCAGAAAACTACTAGAGCCAATCAATGAATTTGGTAAACTTGCAGGATACAAAATTAATGCACAGAAATCTCTTGCATCCCTATACACTAATGATGAAAAATCTGAAAGAGAAATTAAGGAAACACTCCCATTTACCACTGCAACAAAAAGAATAAAATACCGAGGAATAAGCCTACCCAAGGAGACAAAAGACCTGTATGCAGAAAACTATAAGATACTGATGAAAGAAATTAAAGATGATACAAACAGATGGAGAGATATACCATGTTCTTGGATTGGAAGAATCAACCTTGTGAAAATCACTATACTACCCAAAGCAATCTACAGATTCATTGCAATCCCTATCAAACTACCAATGGCATTTTTCACAGAACTAGAACAAAAATTTCACAATTTCCATGGAAACACAAAAGACCCTGAACAACTAAAGCAATCTTGAGAAAGAAAAACAGAGCTGGAGGAATCAGGCTCCCTGACTTCAGACTATACGACAAAGCTACAGTAATCAAGACAGTATGGTACTGGCACAAAACTGAAATATGATCAATGGAACAGGATAGACAGAACAGAGCTAAACCCACGTACATATGATCACCTTATGTTTGACAAAGGAGGCAAGAATATACAATGGAGAAAAGACAACCTCTTCAGTAAGTGGTGCTGGGAAAACTGGACAGCTTCATGTGAAAGAATGAAGTTAGAACATTCCCTAACACCATACACAAAGATAAACTAAAATTGGATTAATAACCTAAATGTAAGGTCAAACACTATAAACCTCTTAGAGGAAAACATAGGCAGAACACTCTATGACATAAATCACAGCAAGATCCTTTTTGACATACCTCGTAGTGAAATGGAAATAAAAACAAAAATAAATAAATGGGACCTAATGAAACTTAAAAGCTTTTGCACAGCAAAGGAAACCATAAACAAGATGAAAAGGCAACCCTCAGAATAGGAGAAAATATTTGCAAACAAAGCAACTAACAAAGGATTAATCTCCAAAATATACATGTAGCCACGCAGCTCAATATCAAAACAACAAACAACCCAATCCAAAAATGGGCAGAAGACCTAAATCGACATTTCTCCAAAGAAGATATACAGATTGCCAACAAACACATGGAAGGATGCTCAATATCACTAATCATTAGAGAAATGCAAATCAAGACTACAATGAAGTATCACCTCACACCATTCAGAATGCCCATCATCAAAAAATCTACAAACAATAAATGCTGGAGAGGGTGTGGAGAAAAGGGAACTCTCTTGCACTGTTGGTGGGAATGTAAATTGATACAGCCACTATGGAGAACAGTATGGAGGTTCCTTAAAAAACTAAAAATAGAACTACCATACGACCCAGCAATCCCACTACTGGGCATATACCCTGAGAAAACCATAATTCAAAAAGAGTCATGTATCACAATGTTCACTGCAGCACTATTTACAATAGCCAGGAATTGGAAGCAACCTAAGTGTCCATTGACAGATGAATGGATAAAGAAGATGTGGCGCATATATACAATGGGATATTACTCAGCCATAAAAAGAAACGAAATTGAGTTTTTTGTAGTGAGGTGGATGGACCTAGAGTCTGTCATACAGAGTGAAGTTAGTCAAAAAGAGAAAAACATATGCTAACACATATATGTGGAATCTAAAAAAAAAAAAAGTTATGAAGAACTTAGGGGCAGGACAGGAATAAAGATGCAGACGTAGAGAATGGACTTGAGGACATGGGGAAGGGGAAGGGTAAGCTGGGACGAAGTGAGAGAGTGGCATGGACTTATATATACTACCAAATGTAAAATAGATAGCTAGTGGGAAGCAGCTGCATAGCACAGGGAGATCATCTCCGTGCTTTGTGACCACCTAGAGAGGTGGGTTAGGGAGGGTGGGAGGGAGACGCAAGAGAGAGGGGATATGGGGATGTATGTATGCATATAGCTGATTCACTGTTATACAGCAGCAACTAACACAACATTGTAAAGCAATTATACTCCAATAAAGATGTTTTAAAAATAAATAAATAAATAAAAGTAAAGTACTATGCTGAATAATTCCGTTTTCTTTTCTTTTTTCCTAAGATCTCAGACAGAATTCTTTTATGACAGACTTCACTAATTTTTCAGTGCTCTCTTTTTCTCTCTCTCCCAGTCTCATTTCTCATAAGAAGCATAGATAATGTTTAGGTTGGAGTCACATCTATAATAGAGCACACTCAAAGTATTACAGAAAAATTCTCTGTATACGTAGAGTTTATACATGTGACTTAAAGGAATGTAATTCCTTACATAAATAAAATGATTAAAAGCCACAGGACCTAGCAAAGATGTTGAATGTTGTAAGAGAAAAAAGAAAAAGAAGGGAAATCTTACAGACTACCTTTGAAGGAATTTGGTAGTTAAATAATAATGCTGTTTGGGAATTTCCTGGTGGTCCAGTGGTTAGGACCCGGTGCTTTCACTGCCAGGGCCCAGGTTCCATCCATGGTCGGGGAACTAAGATCCTGCAAGCCTTGTGCGTGGCATGGACAAAAAAGAAAAAAAAATGCTGTTTGCCGATCATACACTACCAAGTTCGATCCACTTACTAAAATGGTTATAGCCTCAAGCTGAATCTAAAATGTACCACAATGTACTTGTCATTTTGCAGTCCCATTTCCAAACCACCTTCACGTGAGTTCCTATTTTATTGAATGACACCAACATCTACTTAGCTATTGGAGGCAGAATACACTAATCTCCCTTTCTTTTATCCTCATATTGGATATGTTCTCAAGATCACCAAATTTTAGTTATTCTACCTACAAAATATTTCTAAAGTACTTTTATTTCTATCCATTTTTGTGTCTAGTCCCCTTGTTCAAGCCACCAATTTTTTCCCCTTAAATTACTGCAATTATTTTTACTAAGTGTCCATAACTTTATTTTTTAGCTCTTTCTCCCCTCTAAAGCCAAAGTGATTTTTCTAAAATGTGAACCTGGACATTTCTCTTTCCTCTTGCTTCTTTAATGAAATCCATCTCTTCTCTCATCTTTACACTACATTCTAACCTTCCTGAATTTCTTTTGGTTTGCTGACTCTACCACCTTCTCACTCTTTACTCTAGGCCTATGAACTTACTGCCTGTTCGCCTGAGAAACTCTTTATCAGTTTCTTTGTCAGGCTAATTCTTACCAAGGCTTTGGCTCTTGCTGCAAAGTTGCGTACTTCAGGTAGAATTCTTCAGCTTCGCAAGGTTAAAATCTCACTATGAGCCTCCAGAGCACTCTGTACTTCCTCTATTCTAATATTATTCTGAATTATAATTGCTTACTCAATTGATGTCTGCCTTGTAAGTTATAAACCTCATAAGGATGGAAAGTGTGTCTACCTTCTTATTCCTCATAACCCCAACATCTACAAGAATGTTTAGGACCAAGTAGGTATCAATGAATACTTGTTAAATGACTGAGTGATTAGAAGTGCCCTGATTTAACCTATTTAATAAGAGTATACTGACCCTATCCTGTGATTAACTGATTGTCAGGTAACACAAGTCTTTCCATAATTGGTATGCATAGAATATTTTTTCACAAGCCTGATTATTCTTTTCTTTTGGAGTGTATTTCATTCACATAACAATCATGGCCTGTCACCCCATCTTCACATGCTGCTTTCTTGGGGAGTTGGATGTGTTATGTGACTTAGTTTTGGAAGAATATGTTTAATATTCTAGCTCAGTTACTTCTTTTTGTCTTTTTCTTTGGGTCCAAAACTGTTCGCAGAAACTGTGCTTCTCTATGTGTTAGGTTTACAAATGCAAGCTACCACATGAGAAGGTCTGTGATGTCCTAATGCTGTCTGTGCCTGGGTTGGTGTCTGTTAAAATCTGAGCTCACAATTAGCTAACTTGCTTGCAATAGCCCCATTCTCCCTTATGAGATTGTTCAGTAGTAAAGGAGATATTTGTATTGTCTTCTGTCTTAGTCTGCTCTGGTTGCTATAACATAATATCATAGACTGTGTGGCTTAAAGACAGACATTTATTTCTCACAGTTCTCGAGGCTGGGAATTCTAAGGTCAAGGTGCCAGCGAATTTGCTGACTGGTAAGAGCTCTCTATTTTGCATACAGCCGCCTTTTTGCTGTATCTTCACATGGTAGAGAGAGAGAAAGAGGGCTCTGGTCTTTTTCTCTTTTTATAAAGGCACTAATCCCATCATGGAGGCCCCACCCTCACGACTGCCACTAAATCTAATTACCTTCCAAAGGCCCCGCCTCCAAATACCATCACATTGGGGATTAGGGCTTGCACATATGAATATTGCAGGAAAACAGACTGTCCATAGCATCTTCCATTTGCTTTTCTGTCTTTCTTATTTTTAACTAGTTCAGGAAAAAATAGGAAATAGAATACTATTTACTGGACCTTTTTGAATCCCAGCATTGTCACTGTATCATTGTTGCATTCTAGGCTATTTCCTCTATTCATTCATTTAGGCAACAAACCCTTAGTAAGTGTCTACTATGTGCCAGGTAATCCCTAGGAAGATTAATTCTTCTACTTGAGCTTTAAAAACTAAAAGTAGGCATCAGAGAATTTATGGTTTTAGTCCCACTAGATTGTAAACATCATGTTGAAGTTGGATTGGATAGTATTTGGAGTTCATATTATTCTAATTGGATTTCAAAGTGCGTACAGCTTGCTTTGAAAATATTCTGTATATACTGTTCATTTTAGGAGACTAGTTTATGTATTCTTCACTTTTCCACCACTCTTTTTAATTCTTCTAGGTAAGTAGATTGTTCTTTAACCATCTAAATGGTTCTGACATTTTACTCCTGCCTTCAATTAATTTAATTTGTACTTAAAGAATATCTATAACTACACTTAAGCAAAAACAGTTTCCATAGTAACATCATAGATTTTCTAAATTCAGGCTATGATGTAATCAACTAAAATGACTATCATACCCAAATTCTTGTTTATTTCATCTGCAGCATTCCTTATTTAAATCTATTGTACTACACGCAGATTTTCCACATATGAATTTAACTTGGAAGTATAGAGCATTTTTCAATTGCCTTTATTTTAGAAATTCCTGTTTCATTTCACAGCATTATGGAATTCACATTCCTGCTAGAGTTAAGATATCGACAGAATAGGCTGGATTATGAGTAGTGTATCTATATGATGTTGACCTACTTTTCTAAAATTATGAAAATTTTCTATCCATGCTGACAGCTGTAGAATATCACTGTAGTCAAAATATTATGGAAGAGTGGATTTCAGACACTAAATTGATTGTTGCTGTTAGATCTATTAACGTATTACAATATAAAGTAGTTAAGGATCTTGCCCTTGATTTTCTGAAAAAAGTCTAATAAGATTGTTTTTTGCTTGTATCTAAATTTTTGACTTAATTGCTTTTCTTTTAAGTAGTAGTTGTGGATATACATTTATATATAATTGATATTACTCTCTAAAGGGCTCTAATGGTGGAAAAAGTTGAGATCTTTGCTTTTGGATTTAGAGAAATTTATTTGAATATATCTAGGCTTTTGAGCCTGTAAACTCTGGACAGAATTTTGTAAATGGATTTTCTTTACTCACAAAAAATCTCTCTTTTTTGCTCACTTTTCCCTTTGTTCATTACTTATAGCCTTAGAAACAAAAATGTGTAGGATAGAAAAATAAGAGCATTTATTTGTAGACATAGTCAAGTTATATCCTAGAGGATAAAAGAAAAAGGGAGAAAGGAAGAAACGTCATTAGCATGTTAATACTGCCCAAGAGGTCCCATGTACTCTTTGGAGGCCCCAGAAGAGTTCAGTATAGTCAGGAGATTTCAGAGGGAATCCTTCATCATAATTCCCTAAGAAAGACCAAGTTGCTTTTTGCTCTTTACATTCATAGAAGTTTGTTTCTTTTTACAGCATATCTTATTACATACATTATTATATCTGTAAATATCTCTTCTACTATTCCCTAAGTTCCATAAGGATAGTAAGTTCTAAGAAAGCAGTTGCCACATTGGCAACAGTTTCAGAGACATCAAATAAAGACAGAAATTGCTGGGTTTTGGAAATCTGGAGATTATTGGTGATATTTGCTAGAATAGATTCGGGGGGTATTTGAGTGTGTTTATCAGCATTCACTCAGGTAATATAGTCCATGTATTCTGTGCATAGAAGGTTTAATATAGAATCATGGATTGACAGAACTTGTTGGAAACACTGAAGGACTGAAACTCAGGGAAGCTACCATTCAGGATAAGGGGAGCTGATGCCCAAATGTCAGAGAAATTGACATGAAAGATCTCAGTCTGAAACACTAAAGTAAATTGTTCTCAAAAGCTTGCTAGAAGTTATTACAAGTCTTGAAAATCTGTAGAAAGCCCCCAGAAACTGTCTCTGTCTGTTGGGGGAAACTGATGGGTCTTCAGAACTTCCCCCAAAGCCACAGCCACTCGATCATCTCTCTACATGTCTCATATGTTGCCTGCTCCAAAGAATAGTAGTTTCTGCTTTATTTTCACCTAATTCTCACCTGAATTTCTCACACTGATAAACTCTAACCTAGAACCATATAAAGTAAAGGGTTCTGGGATGTGAATTTCCCAGGCTTAGGGATGAGTGATGGTAATGCTGAGCTGGCCACAAACGGTCCAGGACTGGAGTTCATATGAGACTAGTTATCATAGCTTAGGAAGAGAAGTAGGTCACAGAACAGATAATTTTTTAAAGGAAAATTGATTGGAAAAGAATGAAAGGAGATAGGTTATTAAAGGCAAACAAAAGATTTAGCTCTTTTTCCTTTTAAAGGTGATAATACTTGGCTAGACTGTTAGCAGAAGGGAAGAAGCTAATACAGTTTGTAGTATGACAAAGGAGATGATTATTAATGAAGCAAGGTCTCTGAGGGAGATAGAAGAGGTTGAGAGCAAAGTATGATTGGAGAGTTTAGGAGGGACCAATCTTTCTCTGACACTGAGAATAAGACAACATGGTGCAAAAATAGGGTTCAAAGTGGTGAAATGAGGGAGTTGATGGGTGATGGTTTCTATTTTCTCTGTGAAGTAGGGAGTAATGATGGCTGCTGAGAAGGGGTCTGGCAGGGGTTAATTCTGAGGCCAGTGTATTGGTTTGGAGTAATACTGAAGGTGATGGGGACAAGAGTTATCTATGAGCAAGCAGAAGATTGCTGAGTTCACTGAGAGCTCAGAGGAGTCCCAAGCCCACACATATGTGGTGACACCAATCTGCATGCCTGCTGGATTTTCCCTACTGCATTTACCATCTATGATGAATTTATAGCCCTCTTGAGTTCTTCTTTCCTATTATTTCTGTGAGTGCCCTGTGCTTGTATTGCTCCTGGCATTCACCTAGGCACAGTAAAAAAATCATGTATTTGTGCTTAGTTTATAGCAGGCATTCAGTAGAATGTGCGTTTGAATTAAACTGAACCAAACTGGCCATAGCAGGAGAGACTTGATCCAGGTTTAGTGAGTTGTGGAGTCCATGATGCGGAAAGATTTAGAACTAGGGAGATGGTGGAGGGTATCTGTGACAGTGTTCCTGAGGTAATTGACTAAGGGTCTAGGCTGGGTAGGA
Source organism: Balaenoptera acutorostrata (assembly GCF_949987535.1). NCBI lineage: Eukaryota > Metazoa > Chordata > Mammalia > Artiodactyla > Balaenopteridae > Balaenoptera > Balaenoptera acutorostrata. The sequence continues at coordinate 109,335,996 of NC_080068.1, read as the reverse complement.
AAGAAAGTGAGGCCAGGGAAGAGGAATAATAAAAATGGAAAAAAATGAAAGGAACAAGGGAATAGAAGTCTTGAGAGTTTGAAGAACAGATTTAGTGAGAATAGAGGAATGAGAAAACTAGAAAAAAAACCAACAAGAATTGTAGTCAAAGAATGTATCATTGGAGATATTTTCAGAGTTGTAGTACTTCTAAATAACAGAGAAAAAGCTTCCAGTTATAGCCATGGAGTAGATGAAGGGCAGTGGAACTCAGAACATGAAAGAGTTAAGAATATGGTAGTCGGTAGGGCCACTATATATGATTGACTATTATGCTAGTCTAGTCTACACAATAATCTATACGGAAGATGCCCACTGGAGGTATGCATTGCACACCAGTGTAGCCACCCATGGTGGTCCTGGACTGGGTGTTATTTGTGTGAGTCTGGGCAGGTATTGCCATATGGTTCTTCTAGTGACCTAAGTGGGAAGTCAGGTTACTGTGTGATTGGAGGCTCTCTGAACAGAGAAGAAAGAGAAATGAAATCCACCTGGGACAGGTTTCATAATATATACGAGTGGTACTTTGTGGTACAAGGAACAGTTTGATTTATAGACAGGGATAAACCCTTTACAAATGGAGAGACCAGCAGGAACAAAGTCCTAAAAGCGAGATAGTGTCTGATTGTGGAGACAATGCATTTTCCGCTTTCTCAGAGCTGTTCAGAAGACAGGCCTTTCCATGATACACATCATGATGGTGACCCTGGCATTATGATGAAAATGGAAATCCTGAACATGGGAGTCTAGAGACCCTGGGAGATTATATTCCAGTAATAGAAAGCAATTTTGGACCTAGAAAAGAGGGTCAGAGCAGGAAGTTATCTACGTTTAATGAATGGGCAGAAGGTACAGATCAGAGCCAGAAATTCCCTGTTGCTTTTATTGGAAGCGAAGCGGGTTGGATTAAAAACAGAAAAGGATTAGTTTTCTTTGTTACCAGAGGTAATCATTAGTCTTTTCTAAGCATTTTAACTTCATAACTATGAAAATGGAAGAGTACACAATGGATAGATTGTACCAAGTGCTTTCTTAATTTGTTCCATGAAATTATTCTGATGTATTCAAAAACAGTGTTCACTTCAGAGAAACAATTGTCTCTGGAAATAGTTGTTTTGTATTTATATTATGCAGTATTATTCATTAAAATTATATTGTATAATAAAATTAGCATCATTATTTTGCTTTATATGGAAACTTTGCTTCATGGACCCCTGAAAGATTTATGAAAATATTGCAATAATTCCTAAAACATCCTTGTGTAAGAGGTAAATTTCATTAAAAATTCTGTTGGTAGTAATTCTCAGAAATGATGAACTAGTCACCCATATAAAAACAATATTAGTAGAGAAAATAAGGTGGGTGGCAGTCAACATATAGGATCTTTTAAATATCTGTCATATCTTTTAAATATCTGTCACTGTATTAGTTATGATTGGCTGCTGTAATAAGTAAACCTTGATAACTCAGTGACGGAACACAAAAGAAATTTATTATTTGCTTCTCTAAAGTACAGTTGATAGTGAGAGGTGAGGAGTGATGTAGGAGCAAAGAGGGCAATTGTACAGATACAGAAATTTCAGAAATGTCTACCATTTTCAATATATGGCTTCCAAAATTGATATAGATATTGTCATATAGACTACAGATGTTAGAATTGAGAGACAGAGAATGAGGTAGGAGATTTTTACTGGCCATCCACTTTCCATAGGCCAGAGCATAATCACATGACCACACCTAACTGCAAGGGAGACAAGGAAAGGCCCCTGTGTAGCAGGAAAAAAGGGAAATGGGTTCAATTAACAATTTGTCAATTTCTGCCATAATCACCAATCAGCAGTTCACAAAACATGCACATTTTCTGATGTGAGTTTAAAAAATATGGCCTAAGTTTCTTTAGCAATTATTTCATATCTTGACATCAGCTACAGTATAGCAAAATTTCCAGGAAATAGATTTCCACAGTTGTACCTCTGTAGTGGCTCAGTTATAGAACTCTGAACCAAAAATTCCTGGTATGATATAACTATTTAGGCCATGCATAGATAAGTGAATGTTGCAACTTGAAGTGAATACAAAATAAGGAAAAAAGAGAAGCAAGAAAGTGCTCCAGCTCACTCACCACACACATCCATCTCAACCACACACAAATATCCTAAGCACAGTCATGATGTTGGTTCACAGATAGTGGAAGGGGGGGAGGGTCCTCAGATTTGTTTGGCAACCCAAGATGGAAGTGGGCTTGCATTTGATTCAGGAAACTAAAGACAAAGAGTATCTTGATTATAAGGAACAGGAAACTTCTAAGGAGTGATCCCTATGTTGTAGGCCTAATAATCTCTAAGGATATAAACAGCTCTGGGAAGAATACCCATATTAAACCAATATAACAATCTCCAGTTTTGGTCACATGGTGGACTGAATTGTTCTGGACTCCCCTTCCACTGCCAACACATAGAAAGTATGAGAAAACACGTAGACAATGCAAACCCTGATTTTTAAAATATCTAGCTATAAGTGTGTTCTCAAAACAGCAACTTAAAAGAAAAACAAAACTGAAAATAAAACAAATGCGAATTACTTGCATATACTCTTCAGGTAGCTTAAATGCTTAACCTTGAAGGCTGTGTTCCCACTTAGTTTCAGTTGTGTAAATTCATTTTCTGTAGACTTTATTTTTCCTTTTCCTGAAAACAAAAAGCAATTACTAACTGGTGGGTATATATGTTTATATAAATATATAATCAATACCAAATGACCCAACAGGGATTATAGAACAGAAAGTAGCAGTTAAAAAATTAATTTATTGAGCAGAAGCAAGAACTACAATCCTGCAGCCTGTGGAACAAAAACCACATTCACAGAAAGATAGACAAGATGAAAAGGCAGAGGGCTATGTACCAGATGAAGGAACAAGATAAAACCCCAGAAAAACAACTAAGTGAAGTGGAGATAGGCAACCTTCCAGAAAAAGAATTCAGAATAATGATAGTGAAGGTGATCCAGGACCTCAGAAAAAGAATGCAGGCAAAGATCAGGAAGGTGCAAAAAATGTTTAACAAAGACCTAGAAGAATTAAAGAACAAACAAACAGAGATCTACAATACAATAACTGAAATGAAAACTACACTAGAAGGAATCAATAGCAGAATAACTGAGGCAGAAGAACGGATAAGTGACCTGGAAGACAGAATGGTGGAATTCAATGCTGCAGAGCAGAATAAAGAAAAACGAGTGAAAAGAAATGAAGACAGCCTAAGAGACCTCTGGGACAACATTAAATGCAACAACATTCACATTATAGGGGTCCCAGAAGGAGAAGAGAGAGAGAAAGGACCTGAGAAAATATTTGAAGAGATTATAGTCGAAAACTTCCCTAACATGGGAAAGGAAATAGCCACCCAAGTCCAGGAAGCGCAGCGAGTCCCATACAGGATAAACCCAAGGAGAAACACGCCAAGACACATAGTAATCAAATTGGCAAAAATTAAAGACAAAGAAAAAGTATTGAAAGCAGTAAGGGAAAAATGACAAATAATATACAAGGGAACTTCCATAAGTTTAACAGCTGATTTCTCAGTAGAAACTCTACAAGCCAGAAGGGAGTGGCATGATATACTTAAAGTGTTGAAAGGGAAGAACCTACAACCAAGATTACTCTACCCGGCAAGGATCTCATTCAGATTCGATGGAGACAACAAAAGCTTTACAGACAAGCAAAAGCTAAGAGAATTCAGCACCACCAAACCAACTCTACAACAAATACTAAAGGAACTTCTCTAAGTGGGAAACACAAGAGAAGAAAAGGACCTACAAAAACAAACCCAAAACAATTAAGAAAATGGTCAGAGGAACATACATATCGATAATTACCTTAAACATGATGGGATTAAATGCTCCAACCAAAAGACACAGGCTTGCAGAATGGATACAAAAACAAGACCCATCTATATGCTGTCTATAAGAGACCCACTTCAGACCTAGGGACACATACAGACTGAAAGTGAGGGGATGGAAAAAGATATTCCATGCAAATGGAAATCAAGCGAAAGCTGGAGTAGCTATACTCATATCAGATAAAATAGATTTTAAAATAAAGAACGTTACAGGAGACAAGGAAGGACACTACATAATGATCAAGGGATCAATCCAAGAAGAAGATATAACAATTATAAATATATATGCACCCAACATAGGAGCACCTCAATACATAAGACAACTGTTAACAGCTATAAAAGAGGAAATCGACAGTAACACAATAATAGTGGGGGACTTTAACACCTCACTTACACCAATGGACAGATCATCCAAAATGAAAATAAATAAGGAGACAGAAGCTTTAAATGACACAATAGACCAGATAGATTTAATTGATATTTATAGGACAGTCCATCCAAAAACAGCAGATTACACTTTCTTCTCAAGTGCTCATAGAACATTCTCCAGGATAGATCACATCTTGGGTCACAAATCAAGCCTTAGTAAATTTAAGAATATTGAAATCATATCAAGCATCTTTTCTGACCACAACGCTATGAGATTAGAAATCACTTACAGGGAAAAGAACGTAAAAAACACAAACACATGGAGGCTAAACAATGCGATACTAAATAACCAAGAGATCACTGAAGAAATCAAAGAGGAAATCAAAAAATACCTAGAGACAAATGACAATGAAAACACGATGATCTAAAACCTATGGGATGCAGCAAAAGCAGTTCTAAGAGAGAAGTTTATAGCTATACAAGCCTACCTCAAGACCAAGAAAAATCTCAAATAAACAATCTAACCTTACACCTAAAGGAACTAGAGAAAGAAGAACAAACAAAACCCAAAGTTAGCAGAAGGAAAGAAATCATACCATAAAGATCAGAGGAGAAATAAATGAAATAGAAACAAAGAAAACAATAGCAAAGATCAATAAAACTAAAAGCTGGTTCTTTGAGAAGATAAACAAAATTGATAAACTATTAGCCAGACTCATCAAGAAAAAGAGGGAGAGGACTCAAATCAATAAAATTAGAAATGCAAAAGGAGAAGTTACAACAGACACCAAAGAAATACAAAGCATCCTAAGAGACTACTACAAGCAACTCTATGCCAATAAAATGGACAACCTGGAAGAAATGGACAAATTCTTAGAAAGGTATAACCTTCCAAGACTGAACCAGGAAGAACTAGAAAATATGAACAGACCAATCACAAGTAATGAAATTGAAACTGTGATTAAAAATCTTCCAACAAACAAAAGTCCAGGACCAGATGGCTTCACAGGTGAATTCTATCAAATATTTAGAGAAGAGCTAACACCTATCCTTCTCAAACTCTTCCAAAAAATTTCAGAGGAAGGAACACTCCCAAACACATTCTATGAGGCCACCATCACCCTGATACCAAAACCAGACAAAGATACTACAAAAAAAGAAAATTACAGACCAATATCACTGATGAATATAGATGCAAAAATCCTCAGCAAAATACTAGCAAACAGAATCCAACAACACATTAAAAGGATCCTACACCATGATCAAGTGGGATTTATCCCAGGGATGCAAGGGTTCTTCAATATATGCAAATCAATCATTGTGATACACCATATTAACAAATTGAAGAAGAAAAACCATATGATCATCTCAATAGATGCAGAAAAAGCTTTTGATAAAATTCAACACCCATTTATGATAAAAATTCTCCAGAAAGTGTGCATAGAGGGAACCTACCTCAACATAATAAAGGCCATATATGACAAACCCACAGCAAACATCATTCTCAATGGTGAAAAACTGAAAGCATTTCCTCTAAGATTAGGAACAAGACAAGGATGTCCACTCTCATGACTATTATTCAACATAGTTTTGGAAGTCCTAGACACGGCAATCAGAGAAGAAAAAGAAATAAAAGGAATCCAAATTGGAAAAGAAGAAGTAAATCTGTCACTGCAGATGAGATGATACCATACATAGAGAATCCTAAAGATGCCACCAGAAAACTACTAGAGCTAATCAATGAATTTGGTAAAGTTGCAGGATACAAAATTAATGCACAGAAATCTCTTGCATTCTTATATACTAATGATGAAAAATCTGAAAGAGAAATTAAGCAAACACTCCCAATTACCACTGCAACAAAAAGAATAAAATACCTAGGAATAAACCTACCAAGGGAGACAAAAGACCTGTATGCAGAAAACTATAAGACACTGATGAAAGAAATTAAAGATGATACAAACAGATGGAGAGATATACCATGTTCTTGCATTGGAAGAATCAATATTGTGAAAATGACTATACTACCCAAAGCAACCTACAGATTCAATGCAATCCCTATCAAATTACCAATGGCATTTTTTACGGAACTAGAACAAAAAATCTTAAAATTTGTATGGAGACACCAAAGACCCCGAAGAGACAGAGCAGTCTTGAGGGAAAAAAACGGAGCTGGAGGAATCAGACACCCTGACTTCAGACTTTACTACAAAGCTACAGTAATCAAGACAATATGGTACTGGCACAAAAAAAGAAATATAGATCAATGGAGCAAGATAGAAAGCCCAGAGATAAACCCACGCACCTATGGTCAAGTAATCTATGACAAAGGAGGCAAAGATATACAATGGAGAAAAGACCGTCTCTTCAATAAGTGGTGCTGGGAAAACTGGACAGCTACCTGTAAAAGAATGAAATTAGAACACTCCCTAACACCATACACAAAAATAAACTCAAAATGGGTTCGAGACCTAAATGTAAGACCGGACACTATAAAACTCTTAGAAGAAAACATAGGAAGAACACTCTTTGACATAAATCACAGGAAGATCTTTTTTGATCCACCTCGTAGAGTAATGGAAATAAAACCAAAAATAAACAAATGGGACCTAATGAAACTTAAACGCTTTTGCACAACAAAGGAAACCCTAAACAAGACAAAAAGACACCCTTCAGAATGGGAGAAAATATTTGCAAACGAATCGACAGACAGAGGATTAATCTCCAAAATATATAAACAGCTCATGCAGGTCAATATTAAAGAAACCTACAACCCAATCCAAAAATGGGCAGAAGGCCTGAATAGACATTTCTCCAAAGAAGACATACAGATGGTCAAGAAGCACATGAAAATCTGCTCAACATCACTAATTATTAGAGAAATGCAAATCAAAACTACAATGAGGTATCACTTTACACCAGTTAGAATGGGCACCATGAGAAAATCTACAAACAAATTCTGGAGAGGGTGTGGAGAAAAGGGAACCCTCTTGCACTGTTAGTGGGAATGTAATTTGATACAGCCACTATGGAGAACAGTATGGAGGATCCTTAAAAAACTAAAAATAAAATTACCATATGACCCAGCAATCCCACTACTGGGCACATACCCAGAGAAAACTGTAATTCAAAAAGACACGTGCACCCCAGTGTTCATTGCAGAACTATGTACAATAGCCAGGTCATGGAAGCAACCTAAATGCCCATCGACAGACGAATGGATAAAGAAGGTGTGGTACATATATACAATGGAATTTTTTTTTTTTTTTAAATTTTTGCCTGTGTTGGGTCTTCGTTGCTGTGCACGGGCTTTCTCTAGTTGCAGTGAGCGGGGGCCACTCCTTGTGGTGCGTGGGCTTCTCACTGCGGTGGCTTCTCTTGTTGCAGAGCACGGGCCCTAGGCACACGGGCTTCAGTAGTTGTGGCTCATGGGCCCTTGAGTACAGGCTCTGTAGTTGTGGCGCATGGGCCTAGCTGCTCTGCAGCATGTGGGATCCTCCCGGACCAGGGCTCGAATCTGTGTCCCCTGCATTGGCAGGTGGACTCTCAACCACTGCGCCACCAGGGGAGCTACTATGATGGAATATTACTCAGCCATAAAAAGGAACGAAATTGGGTCATTTTTTGAGACATGGATTGATCTAGAGACTGTCATACAGAGTGAAGTAAGTCAGAAAGAGGAAAACAAATATCGTATATTAATGCATGTATGTGGAACCTAGAAAAATGGTACAGATGTATCAGTTTGCAGGACAGAGGTTGAGACACAGATGTAGAGAACAAACATATGGACACCAAGGGTGGAAAGCCGCAGGGCGGTGGGGATGGTGGTGTGATGAATTGGACAATTGGGATTGACATGTATACACTGATGTGTATAAAATTCATGACTAATAAGAATCTGCTGTATAAAGAAAGAAATAAAATAAAATTCAAAAATTCAAAAAAAAACTAATACTAAACTTTCTTTGGGTTATTTGTATGGAAATATGTTAATATAAATGTTTCAGACATTACATGAAATTTTAAAAAATTAATTTATTAAGGTTCTACTTTTTTTCATTAGAAAGTATAAAATTTTGTTAGATTAAGAAAACTTCTGTGTCTTGATAACAATTGTCTTTCTCTTTTTTATTAAGTACAATTTGATGAGTCAGACTTTACTACTGAGAAATTCAATAAAAGTAAAAATTTTGAGAACACTAACATTCGCAAGTGGTAGTGATGTCAGTGAAGCAGGGAAACCTCAGAAAACTGATAGGTTGATATATATGTATTTTTAAATGACCCTAATAAAAATAGTAATAGTTTTTCCAAATTTATTTTCTCAGATTTTAGATGGGAATGTTATATAAGCACTTTGGAGGAAGAATACCATTTTAGGAATAACTGGGAATACTCACACACTACAGTTGACATCAGCATTAATGGTATTGAGTGAGAGTTAATTCTTTCCCACACGTAATCCACAGTAAATACTCCTTTTGGCATTTTCTTGCTTGGATTTCTTTTTTTCAGTTTAACATTGAACAATAAGTCTTAAAAATGGCAAGTATTCCAAAATAAAAATACCATTAAAAAGTGGCATTTATTTTTGATATGTTGACATTTTCTAATCTGATATTTTGTAAATTATCCATCTTATTGAACATTCTTTCCCAATTGTATTTTTCAGATTTTCCAATGAATTTCATAGTAGGGGAAGAATCCTCCTCACTTATCTTTTGAAATTCTGGGAACACAATTATCTTTTTTGGAAATTCTATGGCAGTTCCTTCTATCTTTTGGGAGAAAAAAGAGGAAGTCAGCCATTGTGACGAACTAGTGCTCTCTATTATTTTTCCATCTATATCTCTCCTGTTCTTGGAAATTTATAGTCTAACATGTATTTCCATCAACTCAAGTACACCACCTAAATATGAAACTTTCTGTAATTTCAAAAAAAAAAAACCAAGTTAAGGCAATTTAATTCAATCAGTACTTATTGGGTTCCCAATTTGTTTGGAATATTTAAAAGATACACAAAATGAATAAGACATTTGCTGATATCAAAGTATTTATAGTCTCACTGGAGCTATTTCTAGTTTTTACTTGCTTTTATACACATCCTTGTAGTTGTTAATGGTTTTACTATCTTCAAATTCTGCAAATATGCCCGCTGCAAAAATTTTAGAGTGCCTTGTTTTCTGTGTTGTTGTTGTACAGGAAGAGTTTTCAAAAGCCCATTGCTTTTGGTAGGAAACAGCACACCACTAACACAGATGCTATCAGAAATCTTTCCTCACATTTTTAAAAGATCATTACATGATGTTTACTTCCTGTGTGATATTATCAATTTCTGCACTTCTTTCGGTAGCTAAGGTTAGACGCTATTCATTTTCTCTTTCACTGCAGATTGGTTTGTGTTTAACCCTTTCATGCTTTCTTACGTGTGCATTACAAGGGATCTAAAATACTCAGGAATCTTGAAAATGTTTAGAGCACTTAGAGTTATGGTTCAATAAGCAATTTTTCAACATCTTTATTGGAGTATAATTGCTTTACAATGATATATTAGTTTCTTAATTTATTCTGCTCTTTTCCTCTGTAATTTATCCAGTTTCACTTTCAGGGCTACTGTTCATTGGGCATACATTTGTACAGATGTCTGCCCTGTAATCCTAACTGTGTGATAGGTGAAAAAGCACACAGAAGGGAAGAGCAGGAGAGCCAAGGAACAGAAGAAGCATGGTCCCTGTGCTAGGGAGGAAATAAAATTCATTCAGATAAAATAATACGAATGATAAAGCTGAGCACATGTTTACATAAAATTAAAAATATAATGCTGCTTTTAAATTTTTGAGAAACTCAGACATCTGATGAAGTCATGAGGGAATAATATGGTATAGATTTAATCTCCTACTACAAACAATTAAAAAAACTGGACAAAAATACAAGAAACAAATATTTCAGGATTTGGACAATGGAAGTACAGGACTGAGAAAAGGAAAACAACCGAAGTGAACTCTATGACTACCCGGGTTTTATAACTTCAAGTAGTTTCTAGACTATGGAGCAGCAAGGAAGAACCAAAACATGGTCTGGTAATCCCATAAATTGAGAAGACAGGGAGACTGAGATGGCTAGAATGCATGGGACAGAGAATTTCAGATTATGGAGATACACAGAAAAAGAACCTAAAAGGAACTTAACTCTTTGCCAGAAAATTCAACACTCCTTAAAAGAATAAAACAAAATGCAGTCTTCAAAAATGTAAAATTCATAATGTTTAATATTCAATAAAAATTACTAGACATACAAATAAGCATAAAATGGGAATCATAGCCAAGAGAAAAATTAATTATGGAGGACATGAAAGTGTACTGTTCAGATATTTTGCAGCAGGGAGCAGGCTATCATTCTGGATTTACTCTTGTTTTTGTGCTGAAGGCACACTGTCCTCAGGCTGCCCACAGCCCAAGCCTGGACATAGTGAGAACACTAATGTGGGCTTATTCCAGCAAGTGCTGGGACTTCTTGAATGGGTGACTTTGGCTGAAACTCTCCCATTGACTTTACTGAATTTTTTTTTTTTGAAATATACTGCCGTCCAAGATTTTTCTCCCTTCCTTTTATCTCTTCTATAAATATCAGATCTGTATCATGGTTTAAAGGCTCTCCACACCTCCTATTGCTCCCTCCAACATTAAATCTCTTGCATACCTAAAACCCATCCTGACACTTGCTTTGCAATAGACCCAAACTAATACAAATGGTACCAGGAATAGTCTAAATAAACAGGTGATAAATAGGGATTTGGGACTGGCTCATTCACTGAAGGGCAGGCAAAATGGAATCCATCCTGAATGGTAGGTTGGGCATGAGTTGTCCCTGGCACAAGGTAGTGGCATGGTTGATAAAGATTTCACCATTGTTGAACAAGAAAGTGTACCAGTGGAGGGAAATGCCCTTGTAGTTTCTGTGGGTCATTTGAAAGCTACGCAAAAACATTTCTACAAAGATGGTGGAGTTGACTGTTCTCTGAGTTGTATTTATGCTACATAGAGGGATTGTCAGAAACGGAGGATTGTTAATAAGCAGTTAAATGCTAAGTGTGAGAGTGGGAGGCCTCATTTGTAGCTTTCAAAGAGATCCTTCTCTCCTGCAGTGGAAGAGCAGACATAGCCAAGTAAGTTAAGAATCTGATACTTAGAATTGTAGAGTTCCAGGGTTGTTTGAATGCTCATCCAAGGTTGACCTATTATGCTAACGTCAGGGCCCTGACTGGGAAAGTCTGGGGCTGACCCTGAAACATGGGATGCGGACAAGTGGTTGGAACCCCCTGAGAATATATTGACTGTGGACTCACCCTCCTCCCTTAGATCCTCAGAACTTGGAGGTAACCCACTCTTTCTGGAGGTAGTACTTTTCCTAAGATGGACAATGCTGTAGAGAACTCTCACCCACAAGGCAGCAGGTACCCCCATAAGAGGGTGCCCCTACCTTCTCTCTTGCTTGCCATGCTGATAGGCACTTGATCAAGAAGCCTGGGATGAAAGAGTGAAAAAGTAAAAAATAATTAATTGGGAACGCTTTCTCAGCACATGGGGTTTATTATCCTGGAAAAGACCCTAAGGGAAGGGGCAAACTCTCCAATAGAGTTGCTCTTAAGAAAAACAGTTGTCAACACTGAGTGAACTGGAAGTGTCTGAACTGTCTTGGCATGCTGAAAGGAAGGAATAAAGATGCTGGGGGAGTGGGTGTGTTGCATTAGTATGTGAAACCAGAAGATCCCTCAAAGGGTTAGTTCCACAGGAGGACTCAGAGACCAAAGTCCTCACTAAGGCCATTAGGAACGTGTTGACGAGAGACACACCAGCATCAATAGGTTCTGTGGTGGTGTTCCTTTGCAGGACAGGGCTGAAGATAGGAGAGGCAGTCATAAACCCGGGCTCGTTAGTGTACGCAGGGACATTGTGTACACTTCAGGATGGCCCTGAAGTAATGGAGGCCAGGAGGTGGCACTTAATCATCAGAAATGAGGCCGCTGCAATTACCTTAATTACTATTGAGATCAAAGGGGCAGCCAAGGGGACTTGTCCCTCAGAAAATGATAGAGATAGTTAATAGAGCATGGTGTCCCTTGGGGCAAAATAGTTTGGCAACCAACAAGCGTGCTATTTAAAATCTATAACCAAAAGTGTGCAAAAAAGCAGGAGGCAGAGGAGGGTCAGCCCAATAAAACGTTTCTACCCCTTGCTCATTTGCTGAACCTGAGCCAATTTCCAGATCTAGAACTCTTTGACTGAAAAGAGGACTACGGGTGCATAGGAGGAAATACCGTGTAACTGCGCGGCACATGTATGCTGTAGTACTCTCACATTCCTTCCCCAAAGGGACTGATGGCTGTTTGCTTGGGTGACTGCACATTAGGGAAAAGGGATGTATTAGTTTCCTTTTGCTGCCATAACACACCACAACAGACGTAGCACTTTAAAATGACACTAATTTATTATTTCACAGTTCTGTAGGTCAGAAGGTCAATACAGTGTGGCTCAGCTGATTCAGTTTAAGGTCTCACAAAACCAAAATCTAGAGGTTGGTAGTGTCACATTCCTTTATGGAGGTTTCTTCCTGGGAAAGAGTATGTTTTCATATCACGAGGCTATTAGCAGAATTCATTTCTTTATGGTCATAAAGCTGAGGTCCCTATTTTCTTGATGGCTGTCAGACAGAAGACTCTCAGCTCTTTTAGGCAACATTTGTTCCTCGTCATGTTGCCCCCTCTGTCTTTAAACCAGTAAGAGTGCACTGAATTCTTCTCACACTTAAAATCTTTCTTACCTCTTATGGCCCCTATGACTCCAGCTGGAGAAAGTCTTCTGCTTTTGAGGGCTTATATGATTAGATTGAGCCACCTGGATAAATCAGGCTAATTTCCTTATCTTAAAGTCTGTAACCTTAATTACATCTGCAAAGTCCCTTTTGCCATGAAATGAAATCTATTCACAGGTTCTAGGGATTAGGGGTATGAGTATCTTTGTGGGTCCATTCTGCTTACTACAAAGGAATACCCAGACTTTTGAGGACATTTGGACACAAGGTATGAGTTGATATGTATACCTAGAGGCTCAAAGAATTATTTTTATTTTCTCTAAGAATGGAAACATATGGAGGGCAGATAGTAAATGGAGTCCTCAGTAAAGTTGGCTCGGGGTAGGCTCCTTGGATCCCCAGATTCACCCAATAGTCATTTCCCCTTTCTATCAATGGAAAATTGATATACTTGGTAGTTGGAGCAACCCTCACATTGCCTGTGCACTATCATAATGGGAAATGCCAAGCAGGAACTTCTGAAATGTTTTTGCTGTTCCTTTCCCAATATTCCAGTTAAGATTGTAAATAAAACATACTATAACATTTTGAGGGGATGGTAGAGATTAGCGAGACCATTAAAGACCCAAAGAGAGCAGTAGGGGTCCCTATCATATCTGTTAAATTTGTTATTCTTTTTTTAAAATAAATTTATTTATTTATTTATTTTTTATTTTTTATTTTTAGCTGCGTTGGGTCTTCGTTGCTGCGCGGGCTTTCTCTAGTTGTGGCAAGTGGGGGCTACTTTTCGTTGTGGTGCACGGGCTTCTCATTGCGGTGACTTTCTCTTGTTGTGGATCATGGGCCCTAGGCACGCGGGCTTCAGTAGTTGTGGCTCATGGGCTCTACAGTGCAGGCTCAGTAGTTGTGGCACACTGGCTTAGTTGCTCCGCGGCATGTGAGATCTTCCAGGACCAGGGCTCGAACCCATGTCCCCTGCACTGGCAGGCGGATTCTTAACCACTGCACCACCAGAGAAGTCCAAATTTGTTATTCTTGTCCCTGCAAAAACTGGATTATCCTGGCAAATGACTATAGATTACACCAATCTCGACCAAATAGTTGCCCCTATAACATCTATTTTTCTACATGTGTGTTTTGTTAGAGGAGATTAATAAGGCCCTGGGTACATGTTATATAACCACTGTTTTGGCAAATTCATTATTTTTCATTCTAAGTTAAAAAGTAGATCTAAAATAGTTTGCATTAATGTAGGGTACACAACAATTTTCATTTAGTTTTACCACTAAGCTATTTTAACACTCTCCTCTCTGTTATACTATAGTTTGAAGAAATCTGAACTGTTTGGTCATCCCACCATTCTTCATACAGATCCATGAAATATATGACATCATGCCAATGAGACAGGATGAATAAGATTTGGCTAGTGAACTGGAAACTTTGGAAAGACACATTCCACCAGAGTATGGGAAAGAAATTCTGTGTAGTTTCAGGGACCTGCTTCTTCAGTGAAAAGTTTAAGGGTTTGGTGGTTAGGGTACAGCTATATCCACTCCAAAAAAAAAAAAAAAAAAACCCCTCAGACAAATTGCTGCATAGTGCATCCTCTTTCACCAAAAAGGGAAACATAGGACCTGCTACACCTCTTTGTGTTTTATAAGCATCCTAAATATTCTACAGACATTAAAAGTATAATAATTAAATATTACAAATAATTTTATGACAATAAATTTGAAAACCTAGACAAAGTGGACAAATTCCATGAAAGACACAAATCATAAAAACTGACTCAAGAAGAAACTGAAATTCCAGATAGTTCTATATCACTTAAAGAAAAATTTGTAATTATCTTCCCAAACTAAAATTCTTCAGGCCCATGTGGCTTTACTAGCAGTTGTAACATTGAGAAGACATTATGAAGAATTGATAGCATTTCTATACAAAAACGTTACACTGCCGTAATCATTTTATTGAGGCAAGAATTACTCTGACTCCAAAATCACACAAAGACATTGTATTAATTTCCTGACTGCTATAACAAAGTACCACAAATTTGCTTAAAACAACAGAAATGTATTCTCTTAGAATTATGGAGACTAGAAATCTAAAATCAAGGTTTTGACAGGGCTGTGCACTCTTCAAAGTCTATAGGGAAAGAGGCTTCCTTGACTCTTCCAGCTTCTGGCAGCTCCAGGCATTCCTTGGCTTTCAGCTGCGGTACCTCAATTTCTGCCTCCATTGTCACATGGCATTCTCTCCAGGTGTCTGGGTCAAAATTTCCCTCTTCTTATAAGGATACCAATCATATTGAATTAGGGCCCTCCCTAATGACCTCATCTGAACTTGATTAGTTGTGGTATTGACCTTGGTGAAATGCAAAGATTTCTTAGGTGAAACAGAAAAAAATGAATCATAAAGAAAAATTAATAAATTAGACTTCATGAAATTTAAAAACTTCTGCAAAGGCAAGTCACAGATGGGGAGAAAATATTTGCAAAAAATAGCTCCAAAGTCTTGGATCACAATATGTAAGGAGAACTTACGGTTCAATGATAATAAGAAAAAGGATCTAATAATAATGGACAATATATTTTAACAGTCACTTTAAAATAGAAGATATGCAAATGGCCAGATGCTCAACATCATTAATGTCACGAAATTGCACTTTAAAAATAGCAAGTTACCACAATATTTTCATTGGAATAGCTAAAATTAACAAGTCTGACAATGTCAAGTTTTGTCGAGGATGTGATGCACACATTGCTTGTTGGTAATGAACATGTTACAACTACCTCAACAAAGAGTAGAAATTCACCCAAGGGAGATGAAAACATAGGTCCATACAAAGAACTAAACACTAATGTTCTTAGCAGCTTTATTCATAGTAGCCCAAAACTGAATAGAACCCACATGTATATCAGCAGGTCATGGGTCAAATTGTGTTATAGCCATACTATACATATTATTAGTATGTATTGTACTATGACTATTTATACTATTTCACTGTAAGAAAGAAATGAAATACTGGTATACTCAATACCATGGATAAAGCTCAAAAATATTACACTGAGTCACAAATCCAGTCCGAAATAATACATACTTTATGATTTCATTTTATGAAACAGACAAATATAGCCTTTTGTAACAGAAAGCAGATCAATGATTATCTGTGGCCAGATGAGGGTGGGGACCTAAGTGCAAAGAGCACTAGGGAAATTTTTGAGGCAATAAAAACACCTTATAAAATTATTTTGGTAGTTATTTCAGTGTATACACTTGTCAAAATTTGCCAACATGTACAGTTAAAGTTGCTTCGCTTTATTGTATTTAAACTATACCTAATTAAGTTGATTTTATAAAACTCTCACAGAATCTCAAATAAGAAATTTAAGTAGCAGTATTAGACTAAAGTGGTCAGAGCTGTCTTTTTCTCCATTTAGTCCTAGTAGCGCATAAGGGCATTTTCCCATATGGTTGGGTATAGACCCTGACTACAATAGGTATGACTTATTCATATGAAATATTCAAAATTTGCATTAAAGCAAACATATGTACTTACACACACTTTTAAAAATGTGAGAGCAGGCTAACCTTGTCAATGTTCTTCAGATGAGAAGTTCGATTTTAATAAACTGAATGAGCATGTGTAGAAACAATTTGTTTCCTATGAGATGAGGGGAGATGAAGAGAACAGGGGATTTTGCTTGGGAGACTGTGGACAGAGTTAGTGGTATGACCGGGGAATTACTGTAGAGCCAGTAAGTAAGTTTCTGCCTATGTTAGCTGGCAATGTAGAACCTTTGATGTTGGTTTAGAACCTGCATCTTTGTCATAATGCTCCAAGTGAGTTGATATAAATGTGCATAACTCTTTGATGCTGTCTCCTGAGAACTCTACCTTCACAGAAATCACTCTCCCTCTCTTTTTTGTTCTTCCTCTCTTCCTCTTCCATACTCAGGATGCATGGTCACCCTATCTAGGTGACCTAGCAGTCAAGGAAGCAACACATTTTTTCCTATCTTTGCTACCAACTCTTTCTTACTTTTCTTTAAAGTGGTTTCTTAATGTCTGAAATGTAATTTATGTGGAAGAGGATCTCCCATGATCACTCACAATATTTTAAAAAACCCACACCTGGGTCTTTTCTATAAGCCCATTTTATTTTTCTAGCATCAACTCTCATGCAGCTGGTATTCTTGGCTCCTCTCCCTATATTAAGCAAATGGAGAATGCAGAATGAAAAAAGTGTGAGAAGAACCACTTCAGACCTCTGTTCTGTCTCCCCACTGGTTCTCCTTTTCATTTGCCTCCACCTTTTCATACCTTCAGTTCTTTTTAGATTCCAAACTAGATGCCATCAATCTTCTTGTTTCTTTAGTGCATACTCCTTGCCCTCAACCTCACCTCACTGTTCTTGAAAATCCTCTTGACAACCACCCATGTAATCTGGTTTCCTGGGAGACAACCTTGCTTATTCCTTGAAAGCTTCAGTTACTCACATTTACGCAGTGATTACCATTCTCACCTCTTATAGACTCTCTGTATACATTGGATTCAAGAAAGCACATAATATTTCAAAGAAGTTTCTCCTTACTATACTCAATACATTCATAATTGTAATTAAAAGCATTTAGAAACAGCTATAACTATGGAATACCTTTGTCCTAATACCTTTCTCTTTTATTAACACTATAAGCATATCGGAAGAATAGAGTTAGTCATCACTTCTACTTTTTCATTTTTTTGCCAAAACAGCGGATTTTCCTTCTTTATGTCCCTCTTCTCTGAGAAACTTTGATTTTGCTTGTGTTCTCTCTCTCATTTTTTTAAAAATGGATTTGTTTTCAGCAGAATTTCTCTTTGTTTGCATTAGTTCTAGTTTTACTGTCACTTGGGTTTAAAGAGTTTTCCAAGGGAACTTCTTAACAAATTTATTGGGGTTCAGAGCTGATGTTCACATTTTATTTTTCTTGGTTCTCTTGGAATCAGTTTTACTGATCTGATCTGATCTCTTGGAATGAGTTTTACTGATCTGCTGTTTAGAAAGACTATAGTTACAGAAGTTGGGAGGGGGAAGTCCTTAAGATTAGTTAGCTAACATTTCTTGTTATAATATGAAAATTTTCTCAATCCTCAGCTTGTGGACAGAAAGCCATATTATAGCATAAAATCTGAGACATTCTAGAAGCTCAGTAATATTTGTTGAATTGTCAATAGATATATTCACCATGTTCAATATGTTATCTTTACTGATCAAGATAGAGGATGCCTTGTCTCTAATTTGAAAGAGAGGTTTGTATTGAATACCTGTTATGTGAGGAAAATTACAGTAAACACGTGGGCTCTTCTATCATGTATCACTGATCAAAAGAGCTAAGAGAGTCTCTTAGCTTGACTTCTCCAGAAAGCAGAGCCAAAGCAAAAGGCTAATGTGCAGCTATTTTATAAACTGCATCTCTGAACCATTCCTGTGGAGGAAAGGGAGAAAGTAGAACAATCTATCCACTAGTTCTTGTAAGCCATTGGTAAGTTTTACCTCATGACATTGTGCATACAGTGTATGGGAACTGAGCAGAGTCCTTTGGTATCACCTACAAGGCAGCCCCGGGATAGGAGGACAGAGATACATACATGGAAGGGGTGGAAGACGGGTCATCATCTGGTTACATCTGTGTGTATTTGGTTAGAACACACGGAGAGCTGGAACAAGGATGCCAAGATGAGGATCTGAAGAGAAGGAAGATTGGTGTCTGATACAAAGGTCTTTGTTTCCTTTATTTCCTTCTGTAAACATACATGATCTAAACATATCCTAGTGGATATGAGACCCTGTGCGCTCAGTCTCTGCACTGCAGACAACTTCCTTCTTATTGGAATTATCTCCCTATTGGATATTGCTGATGGGATTTCTGCTACCAAAGGGTGATGCATGGGGGACATTGTAAGATGGATGGAGGGCCTCGTGGTCCATACCTGTAGAGGGGAGAATGTAGAGCATGCTTGGAAGTAAAATTCTTCTCTCCTTTGATTCCTTTCTTGGGAATAATATTTATGGAGTATTTGTGCCTTGTTACAAGGATCACTCACAAATGTGAGGGCTGTATATTACACACTTGGGAGTGGCCAAGAACAGCTGGTAATATAGCTGCCAACATTGTAACTGACAGAAAGAGGATGCTCTGAATCGGTGCCCTAGTGAAGATGTGCAGAGGGATAAAAATAAACTGAAAATAATGCTAAGAACAAGTCCTGGTTTACAGGTCACTACTGATTTCAGATTTCTTTTAAAACTGTTAGACGTAGATATTACTTTATTTACTTCAAGTATATTGCTATAAATTATTTCATTTTCAGCAAGGAAATTTGAGTAACAGAAAAATTAAACCCATTAGTTTTCTATTGACTTTAGTTTTGTCTCAGGGCTAGAATCCAGTCAGATTTTGCCTTTTTGAAGGAAGTAGAGCTCCATTATGAAAGCTATGAGTGGGTTTTCCAGAAAAAGGCACTTTGCGCATGTAACCTTATGCATATGGGTGCATGTACACAAGTTTGCATAAAATTTCAGACCCTTGAAATCTTTATCTAATAAGGGCAGAAACAGAAAGATAATCTTACATGGTCTGTTATGAAAATGTGAATAAGAATTAACTTTAAGCAAACCTACTTCCCAAGTCGAATTTCATGCTTACTTTCCATCAAATTAGGTAAATTATACATGGTGCTATTTATTTTTTTCTCATTTTCAGGAAATTACTAAATTTTGAATGCATTTTTTCTCTTTATGGGTAAATTAATGTAGTTAAGAGGAAAACCACAAAATATGAGAAATTCAGGTAGGATACGATGTATGATAAAAGGTTAGTAAAGCTGGGAATTTCCCAATCTGGAGAAAAGAAGGCTAAGGGGAGACATGTTAGCCTCTGAAAATATGTTAAGGGATATTCCCAGGAGGATAGGGACCAATTCTCATTAGTCAGTGAGAGCAGAGCAGGAAGTAATGGGCTTAAACTGCACCTGGGAAATTTAAGTTAAATATAAGAAAACTTTTTAACCATGAGAACAATTAAGCAACGATGCAAATTATCAAGGGAAATAATGAATTCACCTTTACTAATAATATTCAAAGTAGCACTTGACACTCATACATCAGGTATAAATTAGGAATAATAAAAATCTATTCTACCAACATTCTGGGAATAGATTAGATGATCCAAGAGGGAATACTTCTCAAAATCCCCACCATGTACAAAAATAGACTCAATGGAAAGAACAACTTTTTTTTTTTTTTGAAAGAACAACTTTTAAAATATGTAAGATGAACAAAATATTCTAAAATAGTTATTTGTTTACTACCATGTGCAAAGCTCAAATTTAGCCTCTGTGGAGGAAATAAAGATAAATCCTAAATGACTCAAGCCCTCAAGTTGCTTATTTGGTAGTAAATTGGTACCCCCAATTTTAATAAATTACATATCTTTATTAAGAAAAATACTTTGAGCACTCAATCCTAATGAAAGTATATTAATTTATTTATAGATATAACATATACACAGTAAAAAATAAGTATAATATAAATTAAAAAGGGTAAAATAAAGATGAAATAAATCTTATTTGAAAAATATTTTGCCAATAGTTGTACCCTTATCTATCATTAACTTGTTATTTAAAGCCACGATAATCAATTAGACCAGTTTCATATTTAACAATGATAATTGTTACTCTTTATATAAAATCAACTTCTTCATAAGGTTAAGGTTCTTGGCTGGCTTCTTGTCACATCTAATTAAACTGTCATTATTTTTACCTTGTACAGTGGCCAAAAAAGAACTCATCCTGGGTATAGGAGAACTGTCAGCTCTGCTACTATAGATGGTTTTTTATGCTTCAATTTAGTGTAACTTGCAATCTGTGATTTTTCTACAAGAATTTTTTTAAGGTTCTTGTCCCTTATATGAGGTTTATTTCATTGGAACTAGATAATACAAGTCATAAAGCTACTTAATTGTTGACTGTAATATATATCAATATTTTAAGCAAAAATGCATTCATGAAGGGATCCCTATCAACTCTTATCTGAGTTGGGCAGATTCCTTTCTTTCCTCAGGACCTCATGTTCTGTAGGTGACTTTTGACCTTAGAATCTGTGCAATGAGGGATGGCACAACCATCAATTTATATATTGTAGTATTCGTAAAACTTAATTATGTTTACAAGTAAAATAATAGAAATAGACTACTGCTTCCAGAATTATAAGAAGACTAGACTATAGGAAAACTATAATAATAGACTAGATTATTCTAAAAGCCTTCTGGTGTAAATCAATTTAGATTTTAAATGAACATACTTTTAAATGCATTGATAAACTCACAGGAACATTTTTTAAATCCCCAAGGATTTTCCCCCTCAATAAAGTAAAAACTAGAAAAAAATATTTAGATTTTATGTACAATAGAAATATATTTTCCAGTAATGAGGGACTTCATTACAAATTTACCCTCATCAAGTAAAAAAAAAAAACTTCTAAAGGATGCATATCATAGAAAAGAAAAATGACCATAGAAGATCTGAAGTGTAAGGAATAATAGTGAACAGAGGTATTAGTGAGTATGCCAACAAATGTAGACATACATTGTATAAAAAAAAAAAAAAGGTTATGTCCAATGTATGAGGTTAAGATTAACTAGAAAGCAAGAGAGAACTAAAATACTAGGCAGTAATATAAGGTAATTTTCAATGGAGGCAATCAGAGTTAAAGTATGAAAGTTGAAATATTCTAAAGTCTTTATATTGTCTGGCAAGAGGAATAATAAAGGGATTTTTTAAATGTTAAGAATACAAGGTAAATTTTCAAAGATAACCACCAAGAACATAGAGTCAAATGGTGTAATGAAATTTTAAAAAATCAGTGCAATCAAAGCAAAAGAAAGAGGAAATAAGACAAAGGTAATGTAAAAAAGTAGGACAGATGAAAAACACAAAATAAGAAAGTAGAAAAATATGTACCAGCAATCACAATAAATGTAAGTGAAAAAAGTATTAAACTCATTAATGAAAATGGTAATATTTCTAGATTGCATAAATACCACATATAGCAAAAGCTGTTTTCCAAGGACACACCTAAATCATAAAGGTAAGCAAATATTTTAATGTAAAAGATGGGGAAAAAGGCAAAACTAGCCTGAAAAATTTAGATAAGAATAATTCAGGATTTTATGTCAAAAGCAATACCAAGGTGGAAAGGACTCACTAGACAGTGATAAAGTTCCAGTTTGCTTGGAACATGTAGCAATTCTAAACCTGTGTACACCTGATGAAATAGCCTTGAACATATAAGGTAAAACTTGACAGAACTAAAAGGAGACATGAACAAATCCACTATCAGAATGGGAGATTTACACATCTCTCACATTATAGGATATTGTTTATTTTTGAATAACACAACAGTTTTAGTGAACTTATAAAGAACTCTGCACTCAATAATTATAGAATATCCATTCTTCTTCAAGTACCATGAAAAAAATACAAATTTCAAAGGATACACTCTGTGAACATTAGACAATGAAATTAAGCTAGGAGGTGAAAGCCCTCTTAAACATTTTGGGAAAAGAACTTCATAAATAACAATGAAGGAATCTTAATAGGAGTTTGGAAACATTTAGGATGGATAATAACAAAAACACTTGTGTCAGTTTGAGTCCTCTGAGAAGCAGACACCAATACAGAATGAGATGTACATGAGCTATTTTGGGGAGATGCCCTTGAAGAATAAAGAGGGACGGGGAAGGAGTAGGCCACCAGAGCCTTCAGACTGTGATGCAGGACTGACGTCTGTGAAAAGACAAAAGAAAGGAGGATTAGGAGGGAAGAACTTCACACAGTCGCAGTTCTGAGAAAACCTCAGCCAAGCTGATGGGAGTCCCCAAGTCAAGGCTGCCCATTGAAAGAGTCCCATATCCAGCAAATGAGGCCCTGCTCTGGCACCCTAGCTGTGCTTGGTCCTTGGCTCTGAGCAGCCTGGGAGGGTATCAGATGGTGCAGCAGCTGCCGTTCAGCCGTGTTCTCACAGCACAGCCTTTCAAAGGAGAGACGAGCAGCGCACCTCCACAGTCACCACCACACAAAGCATATGCACTGACACTTCTGGAATAGAGTTAGACCACATTTTGAGAGAAATGTATGGCAGTAAGTACTTATATTAGAATAAAAGCTTAAAATTAATGAGCTTTGTGTTCACCGTAAGATAGAAAAAATGTCAATAGAATAACCCCAAAGAAAATAGGAGCAAGGAAACAGTAAAGATGAAAGCATAAATTAATGTGATATAAACCAAAAAAAAAAAAAAATATGGAATACACATGTTAAAAATAAATTGTTGAAACATTTAGTGAAATATATAAACCATTGGCAAAATGGATCAAGAAAAAAAAGCATAAAATATTAACATGAAAAGGAACATAATTGTAGTTACAGTAAACAGTTAAAATGATAAAGGAATAATATGAACAATGTGAATTATAAATAGAAAACCTTAGATAAAATGGATAAAATTACTAGAAAAATATACCAAAAGTGACTCAGAAGAACAGGAATACCAAATAACCCTAACTAATCTAGAAATTAAATCAGTATTTTAAAGTCTTCCTACCAAGAAAATACCAAGGCCAACTGATTTTTATGTGAGTTCTGCCAAACATTTAGGGATATGATCATTCCCAATAAATAAAAATTCTTCTAGAAAATATAAAATGGCAAGCACTTCCTACCTCATTTTACATAAGCACGTATAAAATTATAAATGTCTATTATATATAACATATATAATACTTATATATAAATATTTGTATATACATAGTATAAACTTTAGTACCCAAACTCAGTAAAAAAAAAAAAAAAAAGTATAGAAAATTATAAAGCTAACTCATTGATGAATATAGATGTTAAAATCTCATCATTTGTACACATCCAAACGTATGTGTCTCATTAAGCATAAGTAGAAAACCAACTTAGAAACTGCACGCAGCATGATATAATTTTAGAAAGTTCAAAACACAAAAGTAAGCACTGCATTGCTTAGAAATGCATGGATTCATTCACGAGATCATTTAGAATCGAGACTACCTGTGCATGGAAGGGAGGAGAATGAGGTCTCTGCGGGTACATGGCAGAGATTCAGTGTTATTAGTAATGTTCTCTGTAGTAAGCTGGATGGTGACGCTTTGAAATTATTTTTGTAGTATAAGATACTTTTAGAGGTGGAAAGGACCTGTGAAATAAACAAGTCTGGTTTCTAATTTTACTAGTCAACAAACCAGGCTAGATATTTCTAAGTGCTTTACATACAGTCACACAAAATCATGTGACTCTTTACTCATGTTCTTTTCATCATAAAACACTTATAGAAGTTGAATGATTTTTCTGTCTGGATTTTTTTGGTCCATTTAAACTGTCATTAGGTATGAAATCCTTATGCCAAACATTAAATAACCCATTACTTGGCATTCACATTTTAATATTTGTTTCAATCATTTACTTTACATATGGTATAAGAAATTATTTTTAAATAGGGAAATATAAATAGCTATCATTTGTTAATTGCTCCCTATGTGTTTATCACTGTGATAAATTCTTTTTTTTAATTTATTTATTTAATTTTTGGCTGCATTTGGTCTTCACTGCTGCGTGTGGGCTTTCTCAAGTTGAGGTGAGTGAGGACTACACTTCATTGCAGTGTGCAGGCTTCTCATTGCAGTGACTTCTCTTGTTGCAGAGCATGGGCTCTAGAGCATGCCGGCTCAGTAGTTGTGGCTCGTGGGCTCTAGAGTGCAGGCTCAGTAGTTATGGCGCATGCGCTTAGTTGCTCCGCAACCTGTGGGATCTTCCTGGACCAGGGTTCAAACCTGTGTACTCTGCATTTGCAGGCAGTTTCTTAACCACTGCACCACCAGGGAA
Organism: Balaenoptera acutorostrata; assembly: GCF_949987535.1. Taxonomy (NCBI): domain Eukaryota; kingdom Metazoa; phylum Chordata; class Mammalia; order Artiodactyla; family Balaenopteridae; genus Balaenoptera; species Balaenoptera acutorostrata. The sequence goes on along the minus strand of NC_080068.1, from coordinate 109,310,929 downwards.
GCCCTGTTATAAATTCTTTATAAATATTATTGACTAATTTGATGTCTGGTTTTATCAAATTTAGAGTCAAACTTTATTCTTGGGGACCATTTTCCTGATTGCATCATTATTAGCTGTAATATAGTGACTTAATTTGCAGAAACACTTAGGGGGGGTGAGGACAGTTTTCCTAGAGGAATACAATGAGAAGAAGTCAGCTAGGTAAGAAATGGAATTGAAGGTGGCAGAGGAACAGGTTGCACAGGAGAGGAAGAGAGATGCTCTAGGGGATAATGGACCCTGCAAGTAGGAGGACAATGGAGTCCTTATGTCCTAAGTGTAATGAAACAGAAACAGCAGAAAAGCTATGGACCCTGAACAGCAAATGTAGGCTAGGTACAGGGAGATCTTTTTAGAAATCTTGAGGTCCAGTTGTAAGGGATGTGCTACTTAGCTCTCCATTCCAAACCCAATGCCTATGACCCCAGAGGGGCAGCATTACTTGTGGGGACCCCTAAAGGAACTTTTTTTTTGTTTTTTTTTTTAAATCAGTCTATAGAGTAACATCTCTGAGATGGAATTTCAAATGAGTTGTAATTCTTAACTGCCTGCTTTTGTGGGTTGAGTTTCACACCCAAAAGGAGTGATTAGCACATACTATGAAAGCCATGGGAGACAATGAACATGTGACATGAAAGTGGAGGGTACCAGTGGCTGCAACCTGAGGGACAGCAGCATTTAAAAGAACAGAGGGAGCAGCACCTGCAACTACAGCTGAAAGGACATCCATGGAGACAGGCGGAAACCTGACAAGTGTGGAGTTATATAAATCAAGGAGAGGTGGAGGATTTCAAGAAGTTAGGGTGAAGTCAGGGCCAAACACTGCTGAGGATTTAATGAAGATAAAGGCTGAGATGTTCACACTGGATTTCGTGACAATGAGGTCACTGGTTTCGTTGGAGTTGTTGGGAAAAACAGATGGCAACATGTAAAGGAGTGACCACTCAGTGAGGAAGAGGAGACAGCCAGGGTGCATGACAGTTTTGAGATGTTTGCTTCTGAACAGGTGATAGAGATAGGACAGCGATTGAAAGCAGATGTGAGCAGGAGGAAAGGTTTCCTTTGTTTTTAATTTTATTGAAATATAGTTGATTTACAATGTTGTATTAGTTTCAGGTGTATAGCAAAGTGATTCAGTTATACATATACATATACCCACTCTTTTTTAGATTCTTTTCCCATATAGGCCATTACAGAGTATTGAGTAGAGTTTCCTGTGCTATACAGTAGGTTATCTATCTTGTTGGTTATCTATTCCTTTGGAATGAGTGAGAGTCGGTAAAGAAGATGTAGTACATATCGGGTTGGCCAAAAAGGTCGTTTGGGTTTTTCCATAAGATGTTTTGGCCAACCCAATATATACAATGGAATATTACTCAGCCGTTAAAAAGAATGAAATAATGCCATTTGCAGCAACATGGATGGACCTGGAGATTATCATACTAAGAGGAGTAAGTCTGACAGAAAAAGACAAATATCACACAATGTTGCTTATATGTGGAATCTAGAAAAAATGATACAAACGAACTTATTTACAAAACAGAAACAGACTCAAAGACTTAGAGAATGAACTTATGGTTACCAGGGTGGAAGAGTGGGGGGAGGAATAGACTGGTAGTTTGGGACTGATATATACACACTACTATGTTTAAAAAAGATAACCAACAAGGACCTACTGTATAGCACAGGAAACTCTGCTCAATATTCTGTAATAACCTAAATGGGAAAAGAATTTGAAAAAGAATAGATACATGTATATGTATGACTGAATCACTTTGCTGTACACCTGAAACTAACACAACAATGTTAATCAACTATACTCCAATATAAGATAAAAATTAGAAAAAGAGAGTGGAGTGTGTTAAGTACCAATGGGGAGTGGACAGAGCAAATAGATGGGAGTGACTGATGGAGAGAAATTACAGAGAGTGTGGGAAGGGACAGAGCCAGAAGAGAAGTGCAGGTACTAACCATAGCTAGGAGGAGGTTTGTCTGTGACTTTAATGGCAGAAAGGAATGATAAAATAGTTTTTTTCTGATAGCTTCTATTTCCTCCGTGAAGAAGGAGGCAAGGCCATCATCTTCTGTGAGTTGGAAGGAGAAGGTTGGAGACCTGAGGACCGTGGCTCTAACCAGTGGGTCTTACCCTTGTCTACACATTGGAATCACATGGAGAGTTGTCAAAACTCCCAGACTGTACCTTAGGCAAATTAAATCAGAATATGTGAGGAGGGGAACCCAGAATCAGTACTCTAAATAACTTCCCAGGTGCTTATTATCTGCTACCAAGGCTGAGAACACTGCTGTAAATCCTGATTGTGTTAGAATCATTTGGGGAACTTTGAAAATTACCGATGCCTCAGTCTTGCCACCAGAGGATCTGATTTCATTGGTTTGGGGTGAGGCCCAGGTACCAGGATTTGAAAAAAGCTCCCCAGAATTCTAATGGTAGCCAGGGTTGAGAATCCCTGATGTAAGTGGTGGTCAGGCAGTGTTGAGGACTCAACACAGACTGGAAACCTCAGGTCTATAACAACAGCAGCTTACAGAATTGAGTGATGCCCGTGGCGCTCGGCAGTCCTGATACAGAATGGAAGGATGGAAAGTTGGATTCTTCTGAACCCAGGGTTTTGTTAGTTGTTACTTTCTTGGAAGGAAAAATAGAGAACGAGACTTGTAGATTTTTGACAACAGAAGGATTTTTGGAAAGTTTTATTGAATTATAGTTGATTTACAATGTTGTGTTTAATTTCTGCTGTATAGCAAAAGTTGTACATATATATTCTTTTACATATTCTTTTCCATTATGGTTTATCACAGGACATTGAATATAGTTCCCTGTGCTATACAGTAGGACCATCCTGTATATAATAGTTTGCATCTGCTAATCCCAAACTCCCAATCTGTCCCTCCCCAGCCCTCCTCTCCCCGTTGGTAACCACAAGTCTGTTCTCTATATTGACAACAGAAAGATTTAAATGATGGATTAAGAAATGTAAGCTTAATAGGGAAGGAGGTGAAGAGATGAGTGTGTCCATAAGAAAGAAAGAAAAAAGGATCCTGAGGCAGGAGCTTCCTATGAGGTTGAAGAACAAATGTAGACAAGCAACTGTGTGAAAGAGCTGGTAATAATTGTGGAGGATAATCTAAAATTGATTAAGTTTCTGAACTTTTCCTTTGTTGTTTATTGACATCACTGACATAAGCGTATGCTAATGTCAGTAGTTATGCAAAAATGAATGAACTGATGAGTATTAGAGATGATCCTTATATAAAACACTGTGCCATTTTAGGATAATATAGAGTAGCCACGGAGTCTTACATTTCTGTGTGTATTTTGGAAGTGTTGACTCGTATTTGGCCTTGGCATTTAGAAGTGGCAGTTATGACAGATGCCTGATTCTGATGCTGTTTTAAGAGACTGACCTCCTTTACGATCCTGCCGTTTGCAACAACGTAGATGAACCTGGGGGACCTTATGTTAAGTAAAATAAACTAGGCACAGAAAGGAAAAATCCTGCATTGTCTCACATGTAGAACCTAACAAAGTTGAATACATAGAAGCAGAAAGTAGACCAGTGGTTATCAGGGGCCACTGATGGGGGTCATGGGGAGATGTTGGTAGAAGGATACAAAGTTGCAGTTATGTAGGATAAATAAGTCCAGAGATCCAGTGCAGCATGGTGACTATAGTTAACCATACCATGTTGAATACAGGAAATTTGCTAAGAGGGTACATTTCATGTGCTTATATCACACACAAAAATGGAAAGTATGTGAGGAGAAGATGTTAATTGGTTTGAAAGTAGTGATCCTTTCACTGTCTATAGCAAATCATCATGAGGTCTTAAATATGTACAATTTTTTTAAACAATGAAATTTAAAACAAAACAAAAAAGATGTTGGCTTCCTTTATATAAACTCACACAGAAATCTCCAAGGCTTAAGATCTCTCTGAAGAGATCTCTCTATAGAAGTCTCTCTGTGGCCTTAAATAAGGCATTTAGTTGGACCACCCCTCCTCACTGTGTACCCTTCTTTTTGAGGGTGCTTCATCTTGATAAACTGCCTCGATCATGTGTGGCTTTTAGCGATAGGGTTGCTATCTTGTTTTCACTTCAGCTTAAATGATGACATTATTTTCTTTTTGAATTTTATTATTTTTTTTATACCGCAGGTTCTTATTAGTTATCTATTTTATACAAATTAGTGTATATATGTCAATACCAATCTCCCAGTTCATCCTACCCACCCCCCGCCCTGCTTTCCCCCCTTGGTGTCCATACATTTGTCCTCTACATCTGTGTCTCTATTTCTGCTCTGCAAACCGGTTCATCTGTACCATTTTTCTATACTCCACATATATGCATTAATATACGATATTTGTTTTTCTCTTTCTGACTCACTTCACCCTGTATAACAGTCTCTAGGGATGACACTATTTTTTTCCCAAAGGTTAATGAAACAGACAAAACCTTCAGGTAATAAAGGAGAAAAGAAAAAAAAAAAACTGTAGAAAATAAAAAAGTAAAAAAACAAACAAAAAAAATTAATGTTTCCAAAGCCCAAGTTTCAAATTCTACAATAATTGAATTCAAAAATGTTGAAGAGATTTGCTGGTCTTGATTTCCTCCCTGCTTCTTCCAGCGCTTACATGGTGTATTTGACTTTATTTCCTGCCACATGGAAGAAGTTTTTAGGGAACTTGTATCCTTCTGAAGCAAGTCTTCAGTGTTTGCTGTAGTCCTGCTGCCATTTTGGGGCTCCCCAGTTCTGTTGGGTTTGTACTCTTACAGGGTCAGTGGCAGGGTCACAGAGAGATGTACCTAATTTTGGAGTAGGTCCTTCTATTGCCCAGTCACCAGGGAGTACCTTTATTCATTATAGATCAACTGAATATATGTATTATACAACTTTAATTCATCTGTATTAATAATAACAGCTAATACTTGTTGAGCACAACTGTATCAGACACAGCTCTAGATACTACCATGTAATCTTTATAACAACCCTTTCCTTTACAGATGAGGATACTGAGATAAATGAGTTTCTCAAGATCATACAGATGATACATGGTTAAATTCTATTTTTGATTTGAAAATTAAAGTATCTTTCAGATAAGATGGTTAACTAACCAAGGCTGTTGGCTCCCTCTTCAAATCCAATATGGGAAATGTCAAGGTGTTATAAGAAGATGGAGATTCCTCAAGAAACCCTTGAGGAGATATAATGCAGTTTCATCTAAGCTTGGGATTAAAAATCAGTCTAGCGTGAGGAAGGTCAGCATCATAGATTGTGACAGGCTGGTAAAGTTTACTCTAGGTAGGCCTGTTATCCCCTGCCCCACATTTCCCTGAGGAATTTCCCCTTGCCATCATCACTGCAAAGCAGACAAAGCAAAATTTCTTGGCTAAGGTGCAAGATATCAGCTAGAGGGTTTAATGCCATTTCTTGTGTTAAATCTATACATTCATGAATTACTGAATATCAGAGCCAGGTCTCTAATTAAGGAACTATGCTTCCTATTCCTACCTCTCCCGGCTAGCCTAGCTTTCCCAGATGGAAAAGAATCTACAACAAGGCTTGACTGGGGGTAGTGCGTTTTGGGAAGTGATTTCCTGAGGCCATAACATTCTTGCACTTCCAAGCTGTGCTTGTGTTAATACCTAGTGGGTCTCTTTAAACACTACCTTGGAGGCCTTCTGACCTTCACAGCATGACCTGAGTTTATAATTAGCTAATCTGAGGTTGTCTATTCTTTTTTCAAGGTTCTTAAGAAGTTAACAAAAGGGTTGGTAATGGGACATTATGTCCCTTTCACTTCCAGACTGCTCTCTTACGGGGGTCTGGTAGTTCCCAAAAGTGTCCCATGCTGCTGAGGAGTCACTGAAGCCCCAGAGCCTAAAGCAAGTGCTATTTGGAGTCGTTGAGACAAGGTGCTGTCAGGATTGATTCTGTTTCTGGTTATGGCAGTGAAGGCTAACGTACAAGATAGGCCAAGGGAAGGGCTCAAGAGAAGTCCAGTACATACTTATTAAATACAGTCCTCCATTCTGGACTGCTACAAGTGCTCCAATATATCTGTTCTGTCATAGAACATCAGAACAGAAAAGAACTTTAGGGATTTTCCTTCACCTCGGGATCTCCTGGCGTGGGGCTCTGTAGTACATCAGTGGTCCATATTTGACTAGTAGCAACATATCAAGATAATCCATTGATGAACTGGGTCCACATGTTTTTCTCTTCTGCCATTTGGGTTATAACATTGGCAACACCCCCAGGAGGCCTTAGGCCTTAGTTGAGGGAAAGTGCTGATTGAACAAAAGTAGGAGAAATAAGATTCTGGGCCTTACGCTCATAGAATTTCCTTGTACTCTCTGGACCTGCTTGCACACAATCCACCTAACCATCACTGCCTCATTTACCCAAACTTATGGCTCAGTGGTTGGGATAATATTCAGCTAAGAATAGATAGCTTTGGTGGCATATTCACTGTGCTCCATGGTCAAGGTGTTCTGTCTCTACTAATGCTTGGTAGCAAGCCAGGAACTGCTTTTCAAATGGAGAAGAGTTCTCTGCATTAAGACTCAACTAATGGAACTTACCAGACCCCACATTCAAACTTGGAACCCACCAGAGACACCTCTAGAATCATTGGATCCACTGTATCTTATGGCCCGTTGGTCAGGGCAGCTTGCACTGGAGTGAGGAACTTCTGTAATGCCATCTCTTGCTCTGAAATCTACTCAAAACTGGCAACCTTCTGTGTCCTCAGATAAATGGGTTTGAGGAGTATTCCCAAGAGCAGTGTACACTGACTCCAGCATCAAAATAGGCTTACTAGATGCTGTACATCTATCCTGGTAGTGAAGGTGCAAGGTCCAACACCTTGTCCGTTGCCTTACAGGATTAGTTTAGGGTTTGGGGATGCCTTGGCTTGCCCCAGACCTTTTGACCCCTAAACTTTTGTTGATGTGGCAGGCTTAGAGGTATAGATTCTTTGGTCTCACATTAAAAAAAAAAAATCATTCTGTTATTTCTTTTTTCTGAGGCTTATGGCTCCTTCCTCAATCCTCTCTAAGGCAGAGGATATCTCTATATTATTTATTGTAGACCAAGCTTCAGGGTGCCATCCTAGCAGCATACTGAGACTGGTTCTAGGTTCCTTTGCTAGACTGTTAAATCCTAAAACATGAATGCTTTGATGTCAATAGATTTTCTTTCATGCAGCATTACAATCTAACCTCCTGGTATGAAATTCCCCAATCTCAGATCTTGGAATACTATTGATTTTTCTATCATGTCTTTGATATTGGTATATAAAAGTTATATAACCCCTGCAATTCAGTCTGCTTACAATTAAATTCAGGGCTCAGATTGGAGCAAAGTCTGCTTTGCAGATGCAGAAGACAAGAGCCGAAATACTTCCTTGGGATTCTTATGACTTATATAACCTCTCAACTAAATTTTGGTGCTAGCCTCAATAATGGTGGGGGTACAGCATGCTAAAGGTTATCAGGACTTCACCTGCTACTACAATGATGAGGTCTTTATCTTAGTGTGTTTGGTGAATGATTCCGTTCCAAAATCCCACCCTGAGGGTCTGCTTTCCAGACTTGTTTCTAAGTCTGTGATCTATCAGCAAAACATAGCATGAGACAAGGGCTTGTGTTCAGGTAGCTTAATTTGGGAAGTGATCCCAAGGAACAGGAGTGGTGGTTTAGGAAGTATGAAATGGGGAAGAGGGAAAGCCAGTAAAGATGCAGGCTTGAGTTGATCACCACTGGGGGGAACTGGGGTTTCATCCTAGCAGGACCCTCTGAGAAGCCCTATAGCATCACCTCAGAAATGTTTACTTGAGGGATAGAAGAAGGGGAGTTTTGTCCATTGGATCTTGTCCTTCATTGATGAAAGTTTTCCTCATTGGGTTTTGACTTCCTTGTACTCCCAGGCTGCCCATGTGTGAGTGCTGGTGGGTTTCCTGAGGAGTCCGTGTTGTGCAGTGAGGTTACAACTGAGGGAAGCCGGTTGCTGCACTGACTGGAGTGAAAACTGGGCTGAGAAGCTGTAACTTGGGCACAAGAAGTGACCAACCATACTCCTTTCTTTTTTCTAGTGCTTTCCTCAAGTCTGGTCTTGCATTTTGGATTCTACTCCAGGTGCCTCATCAATCTGTTTCTGTCATAGAATCATAAAACCTGAGAGCAGAAAGGAACCTCAGGGAACTTTATGAGAGTCCTATTATCCAGATGATGTTACTGAGGTACAAAAAAAGTTCAAGAATTTGGGCAAGTCTCTCAGCAAATCTGCTACAATTAGCCTTGGAACTCCAAACTCTTGGTTACCTGTATCTGGTACCTTGAAACTGAACTTCTTGGAGTCCAGGAGGTCATATAATTGCTAGTACGTAAATGATCTTAACATTCATCTGTGTTCTCTGAGAATAACTTCAGTAATGCTTCTTATATTTATCCAGTACTTTACATTCTGCCAAGCAATTTCATGCATGTCAGTCCATTTAATCCTCACAGGAACCCTAGGAGAGCTGTGTTATTGTTACTTCATAGATTAAGAAACAGAAGTTTAAAGATTCAGTCACTTGTCTGCTTATGGTCTCAATTAGAAAATAGAATGCTCTCTTCTGAAATAGTTGGGATTCTGTCCTCTGAATTTATTTATTACAAGCCATGGGAAAATGCTTTATAAATGCTAAAGGGGTACACATATATAAAATCATGCTATCATCAAGCAATCTTTAATATATTGTGGAAATGTGTGAAGTTCAAATATAATCACACACACAGAGAAAAATAATTAACTTAAAATATATAAGCTCCAGGTGTCATGCACAAAATAATTATTGTTTATGGTATTCATTCATTCATTCAATAAAAATTACTGAGCATTTATTGTATGCCAGGCATTTTTACAGCATTGCAGATTATAGTCAAAACAGATAAAGCCTTGCTTTCAGGGAGCATATTATTTATATTAAAATCCACATAATTTGTTATTTGTACATATGGCTAGAACTCAAACTGACCCCTTGGGTAGTGTGATGTGCTTATTAAGCAAAGCACAAAAGAAGAAGTCACTTAGTGCCTAGAACAGAGAGGTGAGTTGGAATACACATTCTTTACGTTGTAGGTGAATTTCAAAATTGTTTCTCTGTGAGTAGGGAGATCAACAGGAGGAAAGGAGATGAAGCAAAGAACTTCTGCTTCCGCTAAGAGTTTCCTTACACACTGGTACCATTTTCACTTACGTAAAATTATCATACCCTCATCTCCATTCCTCTTAGACCAAGTTCCCAATTCCGCTCTGCCACCAATAAAAGCATTGTCCTCATTTCTAACTTTCAACACTTGCCTGCTACTTCTGCCAGCTTGTGGTTACCTATGGAAGGCATTTTATGGACTGCAAATGCCTGGCTTAAGAAACTTTTCCCCCCCAAATATGCATAGCAAAACTGATGGTAACATATGGCCCTATATTTTTTCCCTTCTTGCCAGTTCACTAAAATAAATTTACTTTCAATTTACATATTCTTGTCTACATTTCAGAGCTTTAAAATATATTTGTAAGGTCTGTCCTGTCTATCTTTTTCTGAGATTATGCAACAGCTTTGCATGCTGTTTAGGAAATAAGAGGAACTTTTATGATTTTTAGAATCTTTCATTTCCTAAGAAATTTAGAAAAGTTTATGAGATCAGAAAAAGAAAGGCCAGCATATCCTTAGAAATGTAAAATTAGGTGAAATGTATTGTTTCTATAGGCTTGATAGTAACATACCTTTCAAATTTAAAAGCACCTCTGCTGCTTATAAAACTCTAATAAAATTCTATTAGATAGATTTTGCTGTCCTTATACAATTCTGTTTGGACCCTTTAATCAAAGGCCATATTACTAAGAATTGTAGAAATATGAAGGCGCTCATGGTTAATTTTTAAATGAAGAAGAAACTTATCATGGACCTTTGAATGTGCTGAAGTAGAAATAATAGTAATTTCATCCAGAGACAAGACTATTCTTTTGTTCTGTGAAAAAACCTGGCAGGCTCTAAGAGAATGTCTCTGAAGACTGACTTCCCTCTTCTGGGTTCCAACCTCAGCCTCAACCATTCTTGGGATTTTTGTCAATAGAGTGTTACATATAACAAAGGATGTCTTGTAGGTAAAGAGCATCATGTGCTCTTAGTTAGAGTGTTCAAAAAGTATAATGTGGAGACACCAGGTCTGCTTTGCTTGCTTACCATCTAGATTCTATTGTGGAGAACAGAGCTGTAACTGGGTCTTTATAAATGTGTGATAAAGCTGGGTCATCAACTTCCTTTTCTGAGCAACCAGGCGGCTGCTTAACCGTTACTATTTGGTCATAAATATGGAGTGTTTAAACTCTAAGGACCCTTGCCTTTGCCCTGAAAACCATAGCAGGTAATATTAGGGATGCCTGTGAAGTCAAAAGTAAAGTGAGACATTTGAGATTTTTAGAAGAGTGGTTCTCAAATGGAAGAAGTTTTGCTTTCCAGGCAGGGGATATCTGGCTGTGCCTGGAGACATTCTTGGTTGACACAACTGAATGAAAGCCTACTGGCATCTGGTGGGTAGAGGCTACAGATGTTGCTAAACATCTTACGATGCACAGGATTGTCATCACGACAAAGAAATCTTGGTTTAGAAATTTGATTTGTCTTTTTTTTTTTTAACACAGTCATCTTAATGTCCCAAACAGCCATATTAAGATATAAATACAGCTTATTGTTACCAAGTAATATGTGCAAAGGCACTCCTTGTTTTACACCATCCTAGAGTTTACCCCATTCCTCCCTTCTTTGCTGAGTCTCACATCATTCCCCATAATATCCCCAAATCTCTCTCCACTCCAAACACCCATTGTATCCCATTCCTGACCCCATCCCCGAGCATCATCTCATACCTGAGTTTCAACTGAGGGATTGGATTCAAATATGTTGTGTTTAGAAAAAAAGAAAGAAAGAAAAGAAAGACAAATGGTTTAGTTCTTTAGGCTGCAAAATGGCCTTACAGAATATGATGTGCCCACGAAGGAAGACTCTTCAACAACACATCCTACCTATAATACCCAGGTGACTTCTGGCTCCATTTTCATTCCTGGTATTTTGCATTGTTGGGTAGGCATGCTCTGACACAGGAAATGCATATTGCCTCCCCCAAATGGCTGCAAACATTCATATCTATGTAGGCCATGGAAAGGAGACACAAAAATAATTAATAATAAAAATTAGGAGTGGTTATTTTATTTAGAAAGCAAAAGAATATGATGAAGCATCATACAACATTCCTTTTTTTGCATAATGGAGTAGATAACTTACGTTATCAGAGAAGTAGAGTAGGATTCAGTTTCCAAATTTTCAGAAAGGTAGATATTTCTTAAATTGATAAGAACTATTAGAGAGTGACGGTCAAGAAAGGTAGAATTAGTACAAGTAGGAGAAAAATTATGAGGCTGGATGGCGATTTGAAATTCGTAAAAAGTCCTACGTTTAAAATATATTTAGAGAGATGGAAAGACAAGATTAAAGACGCAGTAAGGGGGTGGCATTGCTGCATGTGTGTTCAATCATGAAGGTTTAAAAACAGTATAATTAAGCTTGCATCTCAAAGACAGTAGCCTGTGTGATTGTGGGGAAAAGTCTTATTGTGAAAGATGGAGCCGATGTCATGCTTGTGAGACAAGACAACAGAGATGTCTGATTTGGAGAGATCAATACTCTACGATTGTGGAGTTTGACATTCTTAATCTGATAAAGAAAAAAATCTCTCACATGGTACAGCGTTCTCTGCTCCTCTTGACAAACAAACTGCATTTAGAATGTGATTTATTTATTTTTTTGTAGGGAGACAATTAAAGACAATCATATGAAACTATTCCTTTCTAGGCATTTTCACTAGAATACAATGTCATAAAAATGCAGAGAGAAAGGAAAGATTAACTAGAGCTAAGGGTCCATTTTGCTCCACGAATTCTTTTGGAAGGATGGTCTCACTTTCTGATCACAATGGCAAATCACACTTTTTTTTCATTCCCAATTAGAATGTATTACTTGTGTTGGTCCCTTTTGAATATGCCCATCTCCACCCCAAACACTTTCCCTCAAAAGGGAAAGGCTGTTTTTATTTTTAATTTTACTTTAAAATTTCTCTAAGCCACTTTTTGTGATAGGTTCCTTTAAACAAATGAGCCCAGCCAATCTGCCTGGGGAGACAAGAAAGGCTTCATGTCCTGAGGACTTTCTGTCTCCCATAGAGAGTTGAAATTTGGCTTCACACAGCCTTGTCATAGCCAAGAAATTAAAGGATTTTCTCTTCCAATAGCTAGCTGCATTCAGAGATGTTAGCCTAATAGGAACACGTGTGTACAGCCACTAGCACCTAAGACTGATAGGAAATGAGATGTGTCAGAGAATTCTCTCAAAAATTGCTTCAGCTGCTGGGTTTCTGCTAGAAAGTAAATAACAAATATATTGACATGCATTTTCCTTAGAAGAGCAGCTGCAGGGATCAATGCTGTTAGAGGGGCTGCCTGGCCAAGTCGGGGTTGCGTATGACAGTCTGAGTTGATGCCACATAAACTGATGTCCTTGTTAGTCTAATTTGCCAAAGGAGAGTCCAATTCTCCCAAATTGAATTCTCTGGATACTCTTCTAATCCGACACTACAATTTTATGTCATTTGGGGGTGATAATGAGGACCTCTTCGGTGTTTTCTCATCACTGACATTTCCTGAGTTGAACCATGAGGAAGGTATGTGACTCTCCTGCCCTCACTCTCCAGGTCTGTTTCTCCAACCAGGCAATAAAAACATTTTACATAAATAAATTCCCAATCATCACTAATCATATGAAAGCTGACAAAAGTATGTTATCTTACACTATGAAAATACTAATCAAAGCAGCTTGTCAATTGTTAAAGTTAATGATTTAGATCTGTAACACTCTGCCTAAATTTTGTAGGTAATTAGATAATTATACACAGGTTAACACAATCAAAAATAGTAATTGCCTCTTCAGTCTTTAAAATATGTCAAGATACCACAGTCCCATTCTGGAAATGATGCTTATCTCACAGTGTTTGAGAGCCTGAGTGTGGCACAAATATTCCACTTAGGGAAGATTTCCATGTATCTGGGTCAACTCCTTTGAGATTCAAGATCAGGAGATTTGTCTGTTAGTGCTCAATCAAATTTATCGTTAAAAACACTGTATTTACAAGTTTCTATCTCTTCTGTAGAATGAGCAGGCTTATTAGACGTTACACGATGATCCATTCTAATTCATGGTGTCATTTTCTGCATCTGAAACTTAGGGATTTAATACAAATATCTGTTTATAGATCTGAAGTGTTTCAGGACAGTTTCCCTCAAAACAAGTTTCTGGAAAGCAACATTTTCTTTATTGATTTTTTTTTTTTTTGGTAATTTGAAAATTTAATAATTAAACCCTATTTAAATTTATACTTCTCCTTATATATCTGTATTTAACATCTCTATTGGAGTATAACTGCTTTACAATGGTGTGTTAGTTTCTGCTTTACAACAAAGTTAATCAGCTATACATATACCGATATCCCCATATCCCCTCCCTCTCACGGCTCCCTCCCACCCTCCCTATCCCACCCCTCTAGGTGGTCACAAAGCACCGAGCTGATCTCCCTGTGCTATGCAGCTGCTTACTTCCTACTAGCTATTTTACATTTGGTAGTGTATATATGTCCATGCCACTCTCTCACTTTGTCCCAGCTTACCCTTCCCTCTCCCTGTGTCCTCAAGTCCATTCTCTACGTCTGCGTCTTTATTCCTGTCCTGCCCCTTTTTTAGATTCCATATATATGTGTTAGCATACGGTATTCGTTTTTCTCTTTCTGACTTACTTCACTCTGTTTGACAGACTTTAGGTCCACCCACCTCACTACAAATAACTCAATTTCGTTTCTTTTTATGGCTGAGTAATATTCCATTGTATACATGTGCCACACCATCTTTATCCATTCAAATGTCGATGGACACTTAGGTTGCTTCCATGTCCTGGCTACTGTAAATAGAGCTGCAATGACAATTGTGATACATGACTCTTTGAAATTATGGTTTTCTCAGGGTATATGCCCAGTAGTGGGATTGCTGGGTTGTATGGTAGTTCTATTTTTAGTTTTTTAAGGAACCTCCATACTGTTCTCCATAGTGGCTGTATCAATTTACATCCCCACCAACAGTGCAAGAGGGTTCCCTTTTCTCCACACCCTCTCCAGCATTTATTGTTTGTAGATTTTTTGATGATGGCCATTCTGACCAGTGTGAGGTGATACTTCATTGATTTTTGTTGTACACTTGAAAGCATGCTTCAATCAGAAAAAAATCTCCATAGGATTGATTTAAATATTTTGTGGTACAGTGCATGAAATATTGTGATGTTTTCTAAAACTTTCAAAAATATGCAGCATTATTTTAACTTTGGACTCTCTTCTTCAAATCCAAAATCTGGGGAGAAAGAAGGAAAGGAAGGAGACTGATGGAGTACATTGCTGTGGGGATTTATTTTTTCCTTCTCCTCTTTGTCCTTGTTAACCTCTTTGGCCTGTCTATTAGTTCCTTTTTGACCAGTCCTTATCATGTCTCAAGGGTCATGAAACATATTGGGGATATAAAAGCAAAAACAACACAATCTGAAAATTTAGGGAATTCCCACTATGGTTAAAATGCCAGTAGAGCTCATCCACCAGAGGGCAGACAGCAGAAGCAAGAAGAACTACAATCCTGCAGCCTGTGGAACTAAAAACATACTCACAGAAAGATAGACAAGATGAAAAGGCAGAGGGCTATGTACCAGATGAAGGAACAAGATAAAACCCCAGAAAAACAACTAAGTGAAGTGGAGATAGGCAACCTTCCAGAAAAAGAATTCAGAATAATGATAGTGAAGGTGATCCAGGACCTCAGAAAAAGAATGCAGGCAAAGATCAGGAAGGTGCAAAAAATGTTTAACAAAGACCTAGAAGAATTAAAGAACAAACAAACAGAGATCTACAATACAATAACTGAAATGAAAACTACACTAGAAGGAATCAATAGCAGAATAACTGAGGCAGAAGAACGGATAAGTGACCTGGAAGACAGAATGGTGGAATTCAATGCTGCAGAGCAGAATAAAGAAAAACGAGTGAAAAGAAATGAAGACAGCCTAAGAGACCTCTGGGACAACATTAAATGCAACAACATTCACATTATAAGGGTCCCAGAAGGAGAAGAGAGAGAGAAAGGACCTGAGAAAATATTTGAAGAGATTATAGTCGAAAACTTCCCTAACATGGGAAAGGAAATAGCCACCCAAGTCCAGGAAGCGCAGCGAGTCCCATACAGGATAAACCCAAGGAGAAACACGCCAAGACACATAGTAATCAAATTGGCAAAAATTAAAGACAAAGAAAAAGTATTGAAAGCAGTAAGGGAAAAATGACAAATAATATACAAGGGAACTTCCATAAGTTTAACAGCTGATTTCTCAGTAGAAACTCTACAAGCCAGAAGGGAGTGGCATGATATACTTAAAGTGATGAAAGGGAAGAACCTACAACCAAGATTACTCTACCCGGCAAGGATCTCATTCAGATTCGATGGAGACAACAAAAGCTTTACAGACAAGCAAAAGCTAAGAGAATTCAGCACCACCAAACCAACTCTACAACAAATACTAAAGGAACTTCTCTAAGTGGGAAACACAAGAGAAGAAAAGGACCTACAAAAACAAACCCAAAACAATTAAGAAAATGGTCAGAGGAACATACATATCGATAATTACCTTAAACATGACGGGATTAAATGCTCCAACCAAAAGAAACAGGCTCGCTGAATGGATACAAAAACAAGACCCATATATATGCTGTCTACATGAGACCCACATCAGACTGAAAGTGAGGGGATGGAAATAGATATTCCATGAAAATGGAAATCAAAAGAAAGCTGGAGTAGCAATACTCATATCAGATAAAATAGACTTTAAAATAAAGAATGTTACAGGAGACAAGGAAGGACACTACATAATGATCAAGGGATCAATCCAAGAAGAAGATATAACAATTATAAATATATATGAACCCAACATAGAAGGACCTCAATACATAAGGCAACTGCTAACAGCTGTAAAAGAGGAAATTGACAGTAACACAATAATAGTGGGGGACTTTAACACCTCACTTACACCAATGGACAGATCATCCAAAATGAAAATAAATAAGGAGACAGAAGCTTTAAATGACACAATAGACCAGATAGATTTAATTGATATTTATAGGACATTCCATCCAAAAAACAGCAGATTATACTTTCTTCTCAAGTGTGCATGGAACATGCTCCAGGATAGATCACATCTTGGGTCACAAATCAAGCCTTAGTAAATTTAAGAAAATTGAAATCATATCAAGCATCTTTTCTGACCACAACGCTATGAGATTAGAAATGAATTACAGGGAAAAGAATGTAAAAAACACAAACACATGGAGGCTAAACAATACGATCCTAAATAACCAAGAGATCACTGAAGAAATCAAAGAGGAAATCAAAAAATACGTAGAGACAAATGACAATGAAAACACGATGATGCAAAACCTATGGGATGCAGCAAAAGCAGTTCTAAGAGGGAAGTTTATAGCTATACAAGCCTACCTCAAGACCAAGAAAAAGCTCAAATAAACAATCTAACCTTACACCTAAAGGAACTAGAGAAAGAAGAACAAACAAAACCCAAAGTTAGCAGAAGGAAAGAAATCATACCATAAAGATCAGAGGAGAAATAAATGAAATAGAAACAAAGAAAACAATAGCAAAGATCAATAAAACTAAAAGCTGGTTCTTTGAGAAGATAAATAAAATTGATAAACTATTAGCCAGACTCATCAAGAAAAAGAAGGAGAGGACTCAAATCAATAAAATTAGAAATGCAAAAGGAGAAGTTACAACAGACACCAAAGAAATACAAAGCATCCTAAGAGACTACTACAAGCAACTCTATGCCAATAAAATGGGCAACCTGGAAGAAATGGACAAATTCTTAGAAAGGTATAAGCTTCCAAGACTGAACCAGGAAGAACTAGAAAATATGAACAGACCAATCACAAGTAATGAAATTGAAACTGTGATTAAAAATCTTCCAACAAACAAAAGTCCAAGACCAGATGGCTCCACAGGTGAATTCTATCAAACATTTAGCGAAGAGCTAACACCCAGCCTTCTCAAACTCTTCCAAAAAATTACAGAGGAAAGAACACTCCCAAACACATTTTTGAGGCCACCATCACCCTGTTACCAAAACCAGACAAAGATACTACAAAAAAAGAAAATTTCAGACGAATATCACTGATGCATATAGATGCAAAAATCCTAAACGAAATACTAGCAAACAGAATCCAACAACACATTAAAAGGATCCTACACCATGATCAAGTGGGATTTATCCCAGGGATGCTAGGATTCTTCAATATATGCAAATCAATCAATGTGATACACCATATTAACAAATTGAAGAAGAAAAACCATATGATCATCTCAATAGATGCAGAAAAAGCTTTTGATAAAATTCAACACCCATTTATGATAAAAACTATCGAGAAAGTGGGCATAGAGGCAACCTACCTCAACATAATAAAGGCCATATATGACAAACCCACAGGAAACATCATTCTCAATGGTGAAAAATTGAAAGCATTTCCTCTAAGATTAGAAACAAGACAAGGATGTCCACTCTCACAACTATTATTCAACATAGTTTTGGAAGTCCTAGACATGGCAATTAGAGAAGAAAAAGAAATAAAAGGAATCCAAATTGGAAAAGAAGAAGTAAATCTGTCACTGTTTGCAGATGACATGATACTATACATAGAGAATCCTAAATATGCTACCAGAAAACTACTAGAGCTAATCAATGAATTTGGTAAAGTTGCAGGATACAAAATTAATGCACAGAAATCTCTTGCATTCCTATACACTAATGATGAAAAATCTGAAAGAGAAATTAAGGAAACACTCCCATTTACCATTGCAACAAAAAGAATAAAATGCCTAGGAGTAAACCTACCAAGGGAGACAAAAGACCTGTATGCCGAAAACTATAAGACACTGATAAAAGAAATTAAAGATGATACCAACAGATGGAGAGATATACCATGTTCTTGCATTGGAAGAATCAATATTGTGAAAATGACTATACTACCCAAAGCAACCTACAGATTCAATGCAATCCCTATCAAATTACCAATGGCATTTTTTACGGAACTAGAACAAAAAATCTAAAAATTTGTATGGAGACACCAAAGACCAAGAATAGCCAAAGCAGTCTTGAGGGAAAAAAACGGAGCTGGAGGAATCAGACTCCCTGACTTCAGACTATACTACAAAGCTACAGTAATCAAGACAATATGGTGCTGGCACAAAAACAGAAACATAGATCAATGGAACAAGATGGAAAGCCCAGAGATAAACCCACACACCTGTGGTCAAGTAATCTATGACAAAGGAGACAAGGATATACAATGGAAAAAAGACAGTCTCTTCAGTAAGCGGTGTTGGGAAAACTGGAGAGCTACATGTAAAAGAATGAAATTGGAACACTCCCTAGCACCATACACAAAAATAAACTCAAAATGGATTTGAGACCTAAATGTAAGACCGGACACTATAAAACCCTTAGAGGAAAACATAGGAAGAACACTCTTTGACATAGATTACAGCAAGATCTTTTTTGATCCACCTCCTAGAGTAATGGAAATAACAACAAAAATAAACAAATGGGAACTAATGAAACTTCAAAGCTTTTGCACAGCAAAGTAAACCATAAACAAGAGGAAAAGACAACCCTCAGAATGGGAGAAAATATTTGCAAACGAATCTACAGACAAAGGATTAATCTCCAAATATATAAACAGCTCATGCAGCTCAATATTAGAAAAAGAAACCCAATCCAAAAATAGGTAGAAGATCTAAATAGACATTTCTCCAAAGAAGACATACAGATGGCCAAGAAGCACATGAAAAGCTGCTCAACATCACTAATTATTAGAGAAATGCAAATCAAAACTACAAAGAGGTATCACCTCACACCAGTTAGAATGGGTATCATCAGAAAATGTACAAACAACAAATGCTGGAGAGGGTGTGGAGAAAAGGCAACCCTCTTGCACTGTTGGTGGGAATGTAAATTGATACAGCCACTATGGAGAACAGTATGGAGGTTCCTTAAAAAGCTAAAATCAGAATTACCGTATGATCCAGCAATCTCACTACTGGGCATATACCCAGAGAAAACCATAATTCAAAAAGAACGTGCACCCCAATGTTCATTGCAGCACTATTTACAATAGTCAGGTCATGGAAGCAACCTAAGTGCCCATCAACAGACGAATGGATAAAGAAGAGGTGGTACATATATACAATGGAATATTACTCAGCCATAAAAAGGAACGAAATTGGGTCATTTGTAGAGACGTGGATGGATCTAGAGACTGTCATACAGAGTAAAGTGAGTCAGAAAGAAAAAAACAAATATCATATATTAATGCATGTATGTGGAACCTAGAAAAATGGTACAGATGAACCAGGTTGCAGGGCAGAAGTTGAGCCACAGATGTAGAGGACAAACTTATGGACACCAAGGGGGGAAAGCCGCGTGGGGGTGGGAATGGTGGTGTGATGAATTGGGTGATTGGGATTGACATGTATACACTGATGTGTATAAAATTGATGACTAGTAAGAACCTGCTGTATAAAAAAATATATAAAATAAAATAAAATTCAAAAAAAAAGGACAGTAGAAATATAGGTGCTGTCTATGAGAGAGGTGTTGGAATAGAAGTATAAATAGGAGGCAGAAACAATTTTGCAATGAGAAGGAGGGACAGTTGGGGAAGTCACAAAAAAGGTCTTTAGCTGAATCATCAGTTTTCAAGGTAGAAAGTGTATGTGTGCGTGTGTGTGTGTGTGTGTGTGTGTGTGTAGGATATTCAGGGGGAATGAATAGCTTGTGCAAGGACATGGAAGTCTGAGAGTTTTATAGTGTTTTGTTTAGAGAAGTTCTATATATACAGAATTTATGTGTAGAAGTATTAAAGGACATCTTCAGGAAAGTCTCTTATGGGGCCTAATACTTCTGGAACCACAATGTAATGACTTTTTTTCCCATCTCACATAAACATATAGGATTAATAGGCAATCACTAATTTCCTAAATTGAGATATGTCAAAATCTTCTTGTCCTTTCCTGAAGATAAAATCAGGGTAGCATCTGTACCATCTGTAAATCCACAACTAAAAACCTTGTGTTTGTGCTTTTTATCCTTTTGTGTTTCTATAAAAAATAGAGGACACTTGATCCATAGTGTTCTGAATTAGGTAGACTTTTGATTAGATATTATCATGGGCCAATAATTTCTGCTCATGATGTCATTCAATCAAAATAATGAAATTTGTCAGGCATCCGCGCTTAGCCTTAGACAACAGAATGAATCTGAGGTGAAATCTATATGTTGATGCTTTATTGTAGAGTACAGTTCAGGGGCAGCAAGAGTGAAGGGAAAAAGGAAGTGAGGAAGAGACGAAGGGAAAGCATATGTAACACGATATGTTATCGAAGTGGCCACAGCTTCAAAAGAAGACATAGACATTTAACTAGTCTTTTGGGATGGCTCTGGGGAACCATGTGGAACCATGGTTTCTTGTATAGTCTGCAGAGGGGAGGAGGGGAGAGGAATTTATCTTCTGGATCCCTCTGCTTACTGTTCAAAGTGTATCCCATTGAACATTAACTCCCTCCCCCTTCTAGGTTGCCAGCACATACCGTACGTGGCCCTGCTACAGCCTGAGGTTCCAGAAGGAAAGGAGTATGGAACGTAGTAAGGCCCAATGCAAATGTGGAAGAGAGTTTGCTGAGAGGGTAGGAGTAGCCTTTGAGGTTTAGAAATGAGTCTTTTAGCCAGAGGTAGTATGCTGAATGCTATCAGGGACAGGAACGACTGCTCACCTTGAATGATGTACTTACCTTACTAACCACATGTGTGCCAAAATTTTCTAGGTCAACTTTAGTCCTTGGGGAGTACTTGTAGATGAAGACAGGCTTGAGGGAACGCAATTCCTCTGAACAGACCTAGTTACCATAGGACACCAGGAACATCTGAACTATGGCTCGCTCCTCTGACTGCATGTTGAATGGCTGGAAGTCACTTCCAATTTCATAACTAACATTAAGAACATTTATCAGAGTGACTTTTCCCCTAGTTAACAGAGACTCTCCCCACCATCTCTTCATAATATGGCCTCTCTTTTTAAATTGTTGTGTACAAATGTTAAAACTTTCAAAACCTAATTCTAACTTTCAAAAATGACAGTAGTTTTGTAAATGTCATTACAAAAATAGGGTATTTTCAGTTTAGGCTGACCGATTCCTTCTAGGCACAATTCCTGCATTGTAGGTAGTGAATCTGACATAGGCAGCATTGGCTATAGATTGTGGAACTCAGACTGAATGAGTTATTCTTTTCCTAGTACGATAACTTGAAATAGAGGAGAAAAAATACCACACTTCCAGGCTAGAGTATGAGTTCTTTAAAATACACACACACACACACACACACACACACACACACACACAATATATATTTTGATGTCACCTTTCACTATTATTTTAATTTTGATTTAGACAACAGGAATATAATTTCTACTCTTCAAATTACATTTAAGAGTTCATTTCTCAGATTTGGGAGGCAAGACTGAAAGAAATACCAATACCTAAACACAAGTATGTTTTTAATCTATTTTTAATTTCTGTTTCAGTCCAACCTGAAATGTTGATCTATTGTCCTTTGGATTGCATTGAACCTATTAGCTGCTCCGCTCACAAATGCTAATATTTCTGTGACACGCGGAGCCTGGCTCCTGCAGCTTTTGCTTCAGGCATCACCTCATTATTCTTTTCAGCTCCTTATTAGAGAAAAGCCACTGACCTCTTACCTGGGTCTCTCTATCCAGTTAGTACTTGTGAAAGGGCAACTCATCTCAAGGCTTCTGTATACCTGCTGTGTTTCTAAATCACCTTATATTCTTATCTTTCCCATTTCCACCTCAGAATAGAAATATATAGACAAGGTACCATCTTTCTGCTCTTTCTTCCCTAGTTATCAAAGAACCCATGATAACTTACCTCCATTTAAAAAATGGCTACTTTCACAATATTATTGCTGATGAAGAGAAAATGTCCTGCTATTTATCTTTTTAAAAATAACTTCTCTCACTTCATTTTTTTTTCTTTGTTAATGACTACTAATGAGTATTACTTAGAATACACAACTCTGATATTATATTTCCTATGTGCTTTTAAGGAAACCTGGTTTTGTTCATCCCCACTCCCAGTTTTAAATCTGAGTCCTTTGCAGGACCAAACTTTTTTCTTCCTTACATTTAGACATATTTTGAACATAACATGTCAGAACTGTTTTTAAATGAAGTGTTTGGTCACAGCAACCAATACTAAAGTCTTTCTATTACCGGAAATCTTTCCCAGGACCCACACCTTCAGGTGCGTTAAAGCTGATGGAAGCAAAACATCATTCTAGAGCCCGAATTTAAGATATTTCCATACAAATTCAACCAAAGAGACAATTTTCACAGATGACACCAAATTTCAGTTTCTTTTTTATTTTTTATATTTATGTGAGTCTGATTTATGTAAGACTTTTACTTTGATCAATTACCCTGAATGAGAATACTTCTATCACTTGACATCTGTGCTTCTGACCAGGTTGGAAGATAGGGTCAAAGGGCCATGTACCACGTGAAATGAAAACATCAGTGTGTACAGATGATAGTTTTACAGAAACCAAACTGCTCACTACAAAGGAATAACACTAAAAGATGAGATAGGAGCAGTTTCAGGAAAAAAAAACAAAAAAAAGTCCTTGAACAATAAGAGAGTAAAAGATTTATTATAAATAACTGCAAGAGAATTATTTTTGTATGCTATAATATTTCTCAAATCAACACAGTCTCCTCTTTTGTCACTGAATGACTGGGTAAAGGCAAGCATCGAAACTGGACCAGGTAAAGCCCGATGTTTATGTGGGAGGGGTGTTGTTGCATACATTAGTGACTTCTGCTCCTCATGTGCCTCTTTTTTTTTTTGGAGTGCACATCCTTTTGTCCAAAGGTTTCTTCCTCATTTCTCAAAATGCTGGGATTGATGGAGAAGAAGCAGAGTTCACAAAGTCTCTGCATAAATGAAATTTTTAAAGATATGTATTTAAATTGAAAATGCTTTAAATTTTATTAAGTTAATCATTTTATATGAAAAAAAAAAGGGCCAGAATATTGAAAAAAAATTGGTTAAATATTGGGGAGCGAATTATTTTCTCTCTGATACAGTCCTTGTGTTTGTGTTTATAGCAGTATTGGTCACCAAGTGATTTCTCCAGCAAATGATATTATAGAAGACTGAAGAGAGTCATGTCTTTGTTAAGCATGAGTGAAATCAGAAATGGGAAAAAAAAATCTGTGCATAGAGAAAATAGACTTGAATTGCTAATCTAGATTCTGAAGGCTGGCGTACTAATATTTCTGGGCATTGTCTAACAAAAATCTGAGGGCCACTTACTTTCCAAGTATGAGAGGTACCAGAATTCTTATCCACTAAGTCGTGATCAGTTCTGGAAAAGCCAGGGAAATGGAAAAACCATCCCACATCTCTTCCTCTCCTTTACCATCTAAAAAATTCAAACCAGTCATTCCCCCATCCCCCATACTGCCATAAAATTGGTCTATTTCATGTTTCTTGCCTATTAAAACACTTCAATGAACACTTACTATCTATCAAAGTATAATTTCTTGACTGGTGAAAAAGAGTTCCTAGACTCAATTCCAGTGTATGTGTGTGTGTTTAATCTCACCCACACCAATTCTTGGATGCCAACAGAGTGTCCAAGGATTCACCTCAATTCTGACACTATCTACCTGCAGATAGAATCAAATTCCACAGGTAGTTGGCTCAGTCTCACAAGACCACCCACCACTCAGATTCCAGTCACAAGCCCGTTATTTCCTCTACTTCTGACCAACTGGCTATATATTAGAGGTCCCATGACCCACTCCTTAGGTTCAGTTAGTTGGTTAGAAAGGCTCACAGAACTCAAGAAAACCCTTTTACTCACTAGATTATCAATTTATTATAAAAGGATATTAAAGGATATGAATCAAGAGCCAGATGAAGAGATACATCTGGTGAGGTCCTGAACAAAGGCACTTCTGTCCTCCTGGAGCATGAGACGTGGCTTGGTGGCACATGGAAGCATTCTGGTTTCCCAGCATGGATGCTGTCCAAAAAAGGACCAAAAAGTTTTTCTGGGGAAGGATTTTATGGAGGCTTCATTACATAGACATGATTGACCAACTCATTGGCCAATGGCAATTGATTCAACCTCAAGCCCCTCTCTCCTTCCCAGAAATCAGGGCATGGGACTGAAAGTTCCAACCCTCTAATCACTGGCAACCAGCCCACACCCTTAGCTGCTCTCCAAAAGTCAGCTCATTGACATAACAAAAGACACTTTTTATCATTCTCAACATTTAGGCAATTCCAAGGATTTTGGGAGCTGTGAGCCAGGAACCGTGGATGAAGACCAAATATGTATGAGAAATATATTTGGGTCATCTGAATGACTAAATGTATATTTTTTATTAATCAGTATCATGACTAGTATATAAATTCATTTATTATTCAACTCTTGAGGAAACAAATGTTCAGTTTTGTCAAGCTACTTCCCCAGTTACACCGTGCACTGCATCTGTTTGTGTTATATATAATTCCCTGAAGGTGACTTTTGCATACATTTTTCCTTTAGTTTGAATGCCTTACCATCCTACTCTTAGTCTATCAGTCAGACCATGACTTAGTTTTTGAAAATCAGCTCAATATCACTCACCTTCAGAAGAAAAAAAAAAAAATATATATATATATATATATATATATATATAACACTGTATATATACTTTCTATTCTCTGTATATGTTTTCATTGTTTTGCTCTTATCAGTCTTGTCATTTTATTTGTTTGTCTCTCATACTGTAAGCACTTTGAGGGCAAACTCTAGGCCTTATTCATCTTGCACACCAGTGTATGGCTTGATATTTGGTGCACAAGAGTTGCAAGATGGACATCTTTGTAGGAAGAGTGAATGGATGAATCTAGGAAATTAAACCGTCCTAAATTGTTTCTGGACACTATATAAATCCATCACACTTAGTCTGGAAAATGGATCCCAGTTCAAAGGTCAGTTTTGGATTTAGGGACATCTCCAAAGCAGGCTTAGAAATCTCTTCTTAGAGTGGACAGTACCCTTTACACAATTCCAGAACTGCCTTAGCTGTCAATAATGGAGACAGTTAAGTTGATACTGCTGAGCAAAGTGAAAGTCCTTTGTCCCAAACCATTGGTGTTGCCTGGTGTGTTTTTTGGAAGAAACCACTGAATAAATATTTTAATAAATTAATTAATTTTGAATTGGTTAGGTGTTTTAAAGATATATTTATTAAAGTAGAAAAGCTTTACACTTTCAAGTGAAGTAGCACATCTGCAAAGCACTGAATCAACTTGCAAATCACTGACCTATATAGGATAGTAAGTATAAATAGGGAAGATGGGGAAAGAGTGGCTCTAAAATGAAGAGAGTTTGTAATGAGAAGAAAAGAGGAGCATTAGGAGATGACTTATTCATCTTGCACCTAGAGCAGGGCTTGATACTTGGTAGATGCTCAATATAGTTTTGTTGAATAATTGAATGACAGAATGAATGAATAAGCCAGGCAGACAGAAGGAGGGAGATATGAAGAGCTGCTATATTTGGGTGAGTTTTCAGTAGAAGATCACAGAATGAAAAATGTTCTACTCTGATCATGAATAGAAAGCAGAGAAATATATGAAGTATTAGTAGAAGGAGAATAGAACAAGCCTTGATTTTTTTTTAAAGTTTTTTTTTTAGTGGTTTGAGGGTTGGCAATTTTATTTATTTATTTATTTATTTATCTGGCTGTGTTGGGTCTTCGTTGCTGCGCGTGGGCTTTCTCTAGTTGTGGCGAGGGGACTACTCTTCGCTGTGATGAGTGGGCTTCTCATTGCAGTGGCTTCTCTTGTTGCAGAGCACGGGCTCTGGGCACACGGGCTTCAGTAGCTGTGGCATGCAGGCTCAGTAGTTGTGGCTCGCGGGCTTAGCTGCTCCACGGCATGTGAGATCTTCCTGGACCAGGGATCAAACCCATGTCCCCTGCATTGGCAGGCAGATTATTAACCACTGCACCACCAGGGAAGTCCAAGCCTTGATTTTTAAAAGCTCTCTCTATATGTAATTTACCATAAAATCCACTGATTTTATGTGTACACTTTGGTGGAGTTTTATTAAATTTAAAGTTGTTCAGTCAGCAACACAATCTAGTTTTACAACATTTTCATCATCCCCAGAAATTCCCTAATGCCCAGTTTAGCCAATCCTCACTCCTATCACCAGCCCCAGGTAAACTTTGATCTGTTCTCTGTCTCTACAGTTTTGCTATTTTTAGAAATTTCATATAAATGTAATCATACTATAAGTAATCCTTTGTGTAAAACTTCTTTCACTTAGTATAATGTTTCTGAGGTTTCATGTTGCATGTATCCACTAATTCATTCCATTTTCATTGTTGAGTAGTAGTCCATCATGTGGATATACCACAGTTTGTTTTGCCATTCAACTGTTGATGGATTTTTAAACTGTCTCTATTATTTATAAATTTTGAATAATGCTGCTATGAGCATTCACATTAGTCTTTGTGTGGACATACACCTTTCTTTTGGGGGACGGGGCAGATACTTAGGAGTAGATTTGCTGAGTCATATAGTAAATGTATGTTTAACTTTTTAGGAAATTCCCATCTACTTTCCAAAGTGCAAAACTACATCTAACGTGAAGTTTCTTTTTTGTTGTTGTTGATCATTATTACTGAAGTTGTTTTCTCTTAATGTATACCGGTTAAGTGATTAAACTTAACAATTAAAATCAATTGAGTCACTTTTTCCCATACTTATAAATAGAGATGCAAGAGTCACTACGGTTTTTTGAAATTTTTGCCAAGAAAATCAAAGCAAATCAAAACCCAAGAGCAAGAATATAAGAATGCTTAAAGGCTTATAAGCTATAAGTGTGCAAACTTTAAAATCAGGTTGGTTTTCACTTAACAAATCTGATAACAGTTATATGAAAATGTACCTCGTTTGTATCTTACATTTACTTTCTTTATATTGCATTTCAAATATTTGTATATTATTCACATTGTGCATTTAAATTATACTGTTGAAATGTAATAATTTTAGAAAAAGGGGCTACATGATTATATAATCTAATTTGTACTAAATTTTAATTATCTGTGATGAAGAAAAATCATTACTAGTCCATATAACCAAGTGCTAAATGATAGCAGTTTCCTAAATTACAAGTAATGATTTTCAGTAGATGCTCAAAAATGTAACAGCACTTTATTGGTGGAATAGGTGTCAGTTTGTGAAACTAGATAATTTTATTCCCACTTGAAAAGTCTTTCTTTTCAGTTTAAATAATTGTAGCATAAAGTCGCTTTCGAACATTCAGTGTACAACTTGGGCCAGGGTTTGCAACAAGTAAAGATGAAAATGATTAAACTGCAAAGGAATACTTTTTGGTTGGTTGCACAAAATAACACATCATTCATTGCGAGTGCTGTGTATATATGGGCATACATATGAGCAAAAACCATTCACGTTTTCCAGGTTTTAAATCTCTTAATTATATAAAAGTAAAAGCATTGTCAGAGAAAGGCATGTTAAAAGCTTCCTGAATAAAATGGCTGCTTTTGGTTTGAGAGTCTACTCCCTTAAAATACTCTAGTTCCAGAGGGTTTGCATTTCATTTCTTTTTTTTTTATTATTATTAATTTATTTATTTATTTTTGGCTGTGTTGGGTCTTCGTTTCTGTGCGAGGGCTTTCTCTAGCTGTGGCAAGCGGGGGCCACTCTTCATCGCGATGCGCGGGCCTCTCACTGTCGCGGCCTCTCCTGTTGCGGAGCACAGGCTCCAGTCGCGCAGGCTCAGTAGTTGTGGCTCACGGGCCCAGTTGCTCCGCGGCATGTGGGATCTTCCCAGACCAGGGCTCGAACCCGTGTCCCCTGCATTGGCAGGCAGATTCTCAACCACTGCGCCACCAGGGAAGCCCCCCCCCCCCATTTCATTTCTTATAGTCTTAGTATACATGGTATGAGACAAAAGGGGCCGAGGATAAAATCAGGCAGAAGAACCTAAAGAAGAAACAAGGAAACTTCTTTGTTTCAGTTCCTGGACCTCTCTCTTTAAAGCACACTCTGCAACAGGCCAGGGAGGGGAGGGTGAGAGTGGAGGCGTGAGCGGCTCAGTCGCACCTGGTGGTGAACAATGAGGCAGGACTAGCATCCCTCTCCTTGGTGCCAGCTTCCATCGCAGCGCGAATGAGACTGCAGCGTCCCCACGGGAAGTCAGGTGAAGGCCTGGCTCTGGTGCTCCTCAGAATGGCTTGTACTTATTATTCTCATGTTCTGCTTCTCTTCCTTGTTCCCTACCTGTAATACAAGTAACGCAAATGATACGGTTTTTGAAATCTGTGCTTCCATCAGGCACTCATGTTTCTCTTTACAACCTAAGAACAAACTTCTCCGTCCTCAAGATGCTTTAAGGTGAGTCAGCCAGTTAAAGGAATGAAATCACCATGGTCCAAAGTAGAGCTCACTTATTAAAAATAATAATAATAATAATGAACTTGACTATGCATTGTGCAAAGCAAGGCCTCTACTATTTTTAAAAGCCAGTGATCTAGAGTTAAGACCAAAATGAACATGACTCAATGACTTTGACTTCACAAAGTAACTTCACAAAAGAAAAAAAGAGAGGCTTATAGAAGCTAACAGAGGTAGAGTCTGCTCGTAACTATAAACATTTCTGAGACCCCTTTAGCATCTCAGTATTATGTCAGTTGTCCCCTTTAAGTGCCCTCACCATATCCTTGTTGACACGTCTATCTTATTTATCACACTTATAGCTATGATTTTGAATAGTCCTAACTCCCCCAGAGTTACAAAGAAGAGACAGTTTTCTTATTTTTCATATGACCCCCTTCAAATGGTTTTCGCATTCAGTAACTTCTCAGGTAAATCCCATGGTTGTCTGATCAATTTCAGGTGTTATAAAAAAGATCAGTCCCGTCAAATTTAAAATTATAACCTCATATCCAGGGTAACACTCCCGTCTCTCCAGCCCAGGTTGACTAATAGCTTGAGTCAGGAGTGGAGCTTATCTACTCAACTCCGATTTCCTTTTGGTTTTGTGTTGAAACAGGTGGGAGGGATTTGACACAGGAGGTTGGTTCTGTTTCTTTAATGGCTCCTGCTGTAGACCCTTGTCAGTCACTGCTCTTACCCACCCCCAACCCAATCTTCAACTGGTCATAGACACCATCTGCGGGGCAAAGTACCCAAATGATTGCACTTCTTTGGGGTTCCCACGTGGACACTTCAGGAGCGTCCTCAATTTTGTGACACAAGTATCCACTCTAGCTTGACTTCTGACCTCTCCTCAGCTCCTTCCTGATGAAACCCCCCATCCTACAGCCTCTAGATGTATTTTTGCCCAGTTGCTAGTCTTCTTAGGTGTGGTATCAGCATGCTGATTTAAGCCCAGCTACTTCTTAGGCCATAGGAAAGGCAACAATTCTTGCTAATCCACTCCTGAGGCAACTGGTATAGCAGCAAGCAATGTTCTAATTACACATCCTATTTCAATTGCCTGATGGCTGACTTCTACTACACTACCCTGAAACAACCTTGAGCATGGCAGAGGGAGGGATTGTGGTCATATCTGAATTTTCAGAACCAGGCTTAGTGTCTGGTACAGAGCAGGGGTTCATTAAATAGCTGTAAAATTAGTGAGTAGATAAATTAACAAATGCATTTTTACAGTGCAGAAAAATCCCAGGATACTGATGATGTTATAAAGAAAGAAATATAACCATTTAGTTGAAGTATAGTAGCCAACTCTTTTCCTACTATTTAATATTTTTAAAATTCCACATATGAAATCCTATGATACTTCAGATGAATTGAGTATTATTTGTGCAATATTTATGCTCCGTTTATAAAGCTTATCAATTTTGGGAAAAGGTGTGAGTCGTGGAGACTGTGTGACAGACAGATTTCAGGACACCTCAGCCAGGCAATCACTTTACTTAAACACGTTGTCAAATATAAATATAGTTGACACTTGAACAGCACAGGTTTGATCCACTTATATGCACTGATCCACTTATGTGGATTTTTTTCAGTAGTAAATACAGCAGTACTACATGATGGATGGTTGGTTGAATTGGGATCTCGGATATGCATGGCTGACTAAATTAGATGGCATTTTTCAGCTGTGTGGAGGATCGGTGTTCCTAATCCCCAAGTTGTTCAAGGGTCAACTGTAGTCTTATAGCTTTGAAGAAACACCAGTTGTCCCTGGCAACAGGATGAGTGACATTTCTCTAAGCCATTCAGTTCACAGTCCACACTCCATTTCACCTCAATTCTTAGAGCCTAGAGTTTCTACATGTGAGCATTGGGACCTTCAGGGCAGCGTGTGAGTTTTGTTGTTGTTGTGTGTTTGCTTTGTCTAGGCAAGGGAACATGGAAAACACATAATAGTAGCAATTTCACTTTTGACCAATCACAAAAATTTCTTAGTGTGGTAATTTCTAACACTACTGGTTTATTCTTATTTTTTTAATAAAAGTAAAAAAATAGTAAACTGCATTTTGTAAATTAGTATTTTTGCTTTACCTTTACATAAGTTTTCCTTAACCAATCCTAAATTCTACTCTCTACCCCCAAATTGTCTGTTAATAAAAAAAAAAAAATTTACAGACAACCCTTTTTGTTAACAAAGCTTTTTAGAAGCTACTTTAAAGTATAAATGGAAACAAAGACAAGGGCCTCGTGGGACAGGTGACTGACTGCTTGGATTCAACGCCCTGCTCCATTACTTCCTAACTGAGGACCCTAGGACAGTCAACCACATCTCTGCATTTTAGTTTCATCATCAATAAAGTAAGGAAAGTAATATAACTTACCACATGAGTTCATTAAACAGAGAGCCAGGGACTAAACTAATTTATCAACAGGTAAAAAGCTCTGGATTATTGACATTTGACCAAAGGTGTGTTTGTTTGTTTTAAGCACTCAATGTTCAGAACACATTATAACATGAAAAACATCAGTTTCAATTTCATTACCCAGGTTGTTTGTAGATTAGAAATCCAAGGCATAAGGAGTGGTTTGCTGACAGATATACATGCCTCCTCTGCTCAGTCCAAACATCCTGAATGTGGAAAGTACTTGAGGGGTATCCCTTGGCTATGGCTTCAGAAGGATGCTCCTGGAGGTCCCCTGTTCACTGAATTTCCTTCTGAGAAATGCTTTTACAAGCGCACAGCTCTTTTCCATTAAAAATGTGCTATGAGCTTTACTAAAACTCGGAAAAGTTGTCAGATGAGGGATTACTGTCCCCATTTTACAGATAAGGAAAATGAAGCTCAAAGAGGTTAACTGAGGCACACAAGGTCACATCACTATTTAATAGCAAAGTTAGGATTAGAATCCCATTCCTCTGCTTTTCAACCCCAGATTCCATCTGCTGTGTGTTGGCAGAAAACCTGAAAGGTTATCACAACAGAAAGAAAGTTAATTCAGCTGCAGATTGATTAACCTAAAGGGGAATCCAATCAATGTTGGTAGAGAGCCAGAAGTGCTTTTCTTTCTACACTGATGTTTTTACCAGGACAGCCCAGTCTCTCGCATCTGGATCAAAATCAGAATTCCAAATATCAGAACAAGTTAAATGACTTTTCCCTCTCTGTAGTTGCATCCGTCTGTTTTGTGTGGTAGTTAGATATATTGTTAAAATTTCTGGCTGACATCTTGGAGTAACTCTCTTCATTATACTGATTTTTGTGGTCATCCCCAGCATCTTTCTGGATTTGTGATTGTTGGATGATGAATCTAATAAAAGATTAAATATTCACATGATTCAAAGTCAAAGTACGAGGGCAGCTTAGAATTTCTGTTAGATCGATTACCATTTAGAAGGGTACGTCTGCAGCAAAACTTCCTCCTTTGAATGGAATACTGGCTCGCATTCAGGAAATGACATTTTAAGTGCGGCCTTACCAACTTGAACTGAGAGCTTGTTTTGCTTAACAACCAGAGGGAATAAAGATCTAGGTAAAACCAGGAGGGTAAGATTTTATGATTACTATAGGAATATGAAATATGTGTGTTCCTTTCATTTTCATAACACATAAATAGTCATAACTTAAAACCATCTATCTGTTGCAATTTTGCTTTGTGTTGCCGTGATTCCCTTTTAATTTTTTTCACATTCAATTTTTCTTTGTGAACAAAAAAGGCTGAGTATTCATTTTGTATTAATTGGAATACATGTGCTACTTTTGGCAGAAATGTCTATATTTTCATTTATTATAATAATCAATTTTTCTCATTAATTCTAAAACTATCCCACCTTACCATTCTATATTTCTAAAGCACATTACCATCTGTACTTGTACATTCATGATCTCATTTGATTCTCACAATATCCAATGAAGTAGAACTTTATAAAAGATGTTGTTTGCCATTGTAAATTTGTATGTTACAATGAGATGAGACTTTTTGCTTTGGGGAAAATATTATTTTGACTTGAATATTGCATAGTTTGTGAATGTGAAAACAACTGGATAGTCCCTTAATTCATAACTTCCTAACTTCAGGTGATTTTCCAGAAATGCTTACTTCTTCAAAGTAAAGATACATTCTATTTTTAAAGAATGATTAGAAAAATGGGTAACAATGATTATTTAAGGAAAAAATTGGGGCAACTTCATCTTTTTATCAGAAAAATGAAATAATTCTGTAATCTAACCTGTCTCTTTAAGATGTGCAACAAGGGCCAGGAGCAAAGAATCTGCAATATTCTTTATAATTTCATGGGGTCTTCTGAGGAAATGTGCCAATTTTATGGGGACTCGTAGGGAAAAATTTTGATTTCATGTGGATTTGAGTGAAAAGGTAAATTTCATGGGATTTCTAAAAATGGCCGGGTTTCTCAGGATCCATGAAATCTATGGCAGCCATGGAGAAAATGCACTGCTCTTGTTATGGAGTAAATTTTAGTACAGTTTGGCAAAACTTTATTTCTTATACACCTGCTATGATGTACATTACACATTTTGAGTCTTTTTAAAACACTTACCTTTTCATAGATGTGTGTGAATACTAAAGGTGGTACTTTGTGTACATAATGACAAGGTGGTTACTTTGTCAGTTGCTTAGAGCATATGTTAGGTGGTCACTAACACACATGTGACTCATGTGGTCACTTATGTTGGAGCCAAGGTCAGGATGGTGGTGCTTAGAGTTTTGGTGTTCCTAGTCAGGGAATGGATAGAAGCCCTTCATTCCCATTGCCATAGTCTTCAGCGGGTCAGAGAACATTAGGCTTAGAGGAGATCTTAGACATCATCCCGTGTAGTGGTTCTCCAAGCTGTTCCAAGGCCTTAACGTCTGCAAGTGTCCCCTGGGGACCTTGTTAAAAATTCAAACTCTTTGGCCTTACTCCTTGAGCTGACCCAGATTCTCAGAGGGTAGAGCTTGAGAGTCTGCCTTTTAAATTCAGCTCCCGGGGTAATTCTCATCCTCACATACAAGTACACTGGAGTTGGACAGCCACTGTTCAAATCCAATTTTCTTTCCAATTCAACTATTACATTGTCTCTCATGACTTCTAGATCTTCTTTAAGACCACTCCTTACAGGAGGGTTGGAGCCTGGTGAGGTACCATTAGCAGGACTTGTGGCTGGAACTGGGGCTGGGCCATAGAAAAGGCTCTTGTGAGAGAAAAGATGTCAAAGCTCAGGTCTGGAAGCTTGGGCCCGTGGAAGCATAGTCACTACAACTGCTGTAATTCAGGTATGCTACATCGGTAACAAACTGTTTCCATGATGCATTTTTTTTTTTTCTCTGAAATGGTGAACAACTCTTGATAAAGTCCCAAAGAAAACAAAATAAAATTTTACCTCAGTTTATATGGTACCCGCCTTCATGCAAAATTCACTATAAATTAAAACAGTGAAAACCACTTTGTTTTAATATGTAAAATGGTGTTAAATTCTAATTCAGATAATTAGGAAACAATTTTTCACATACTTGATTGTCCAATGGGACATTAGGAAGTAGTGTGTGGTACAGGAACAATCTTCCTTGTTCAGAGCTGCTGGCATTGGGAGACCTCCAGCATCCCTGTCCTTTAGTCTTCTAAATGCTCATAATGCCTCCTAATACTGTGACAACAAAAACTTCCCCAAATTTTCAGACTGCCTTCTAGGGTGGTAATTTCCCTCTGAGAACCATTTTCACTGGTTTTCTTACTTTTCAACCACACCATGTATAGATCTTAGTAAAATGGAAATCTACTCATGTAATTCTCTTGCTTCAAGTCTTTCAGTGTTTCTCCATTCCTTTCAGGGTCAAGTTCAACAATTTAGCTTAGCACACAGAAACCAGCATGGTCTGGTCACTTTCATTCCTCTAGTTTCATCACCCATAACTCTAGGCATATTGGTTTGTTTAAACACCATGCTACTTTACACCTCCATGTCTTCAGATGTGCATTTTTCCCCCCGAGAATATGATCTCTCTTCACTTTGCTCATCCAAAGCTCAAGCGTGACATTATTGGCAAGGCCTCTTGGACAGCCAACTTTGATTATATGGCCTCTCCTCTGCGTTCTTGTAGCAGTAACCTAAGCATACATTTTACTGTGATTGTTGGTATATTCAACCTCTTAAAGTAAGAACTTTGATGTTCCTCTGTAAAATATTTATATTTTTTTAACATGGCCTACAAAAATCTTCAAGGTATGCTCTTGCATATCTGTCTGGCCTCATGGCTCATCATCATCCACCAACACTTAGTTTTTCAGCCATATCTAAAACTTGCCTTACAATTCTTAGAACTTGTTACCCTAGAGCCTCTACTCTTGGACATGCTGGAAAAGTCATTTCTTTTCTCATAACCTGTATAACTCTTGCTCATTCTATAAGTCTCAGCAGAGATTGTCATCAAATTCATTGGGAATCTATTAGGGGTATGTACAGTGGTTGGTTTTGAGTGAGGGTGTAGAAGTTATGGAGACATGGCCTTAGTTGATATGGAGCTAGTAATCCAATGATCAATCTTCCCTCTCTCCCTCTCCTGAGGCTGGATTAAGAGCCCTTCCTCCATCCAATCTCTAGCACAGCACTTATACTATTGTGTATGAACTGTCAGCTTCTTGAGGAAAGACAGTGAGCCATCTCATTGTCAGCACCTGGCAGAGTGCTTGACTCATAGTAGGCACTCCAAGAGTGGGTGAAAACCTAGGATGTTCACTAATTATCAAGACAGCCAATATACTATTTATCAAAAAGTTCTTGAGTGGCAGTATTGAGGATACCTCCTTCTTATTTTGAGTCCTGATCTTTATCTAGTACAGTATTTTGAAATAGATCCTCGCATAGTTTTCTAGTGATTTTTTTTCCTTTCCTTCTTCATTTTTCAGTAGAGTTTTCCTTCTTGATAACAGCCTTGGAGCTCTGACTTACCACTTCTGACCTCTCTAATTTCCTATACAGGAGAGGTCAGGAAGGGGAGGTTAACATTTATACAGATCACTTTGTGTGGACCCTGGGTGCAATGATGGAGGTCAGCTGTATGTGCCTCCCACCCCCCAAATTAAATATCTGAAAGGAAATATTACTTCTTAAAATCCCCCTGCTTCCTAGCTACCAAAAAGTTGAAAGGAAAACAGATGGCAGGCCTGGATCCTAAAGACTGTACATTTTCTTAATTCTTTATGGAATACTTGGTTTTCTAGTTAGGTAAAATCTGATTTTGTTTATCTGCATGTGAGTAGGCTTCTGCGAAATACGAAGGAAATTTATAAGTTCTGGAAAAAAGTCTGCATGTTTATAATTTTGATTCCTAAAGCACAAGACTACAAGACAAACAGATGTCCCTTCCCCAGTTAACACAAACTAAAAAATGAAATTTCTTGTATTTTACTATTCTGTTTATTTAGAATGAAATGAAAAAATTAAGGCCCTTCCTAGCATAATAAGTGACCTTGAGAAAAGTTGTAGAACTTTTCATTCTGGACTCAGGGGTAACCTTTAAAAATCGGAAAATACCCACCCTCTGTGTAGAAATATACTGAATGTATATTTTTAAAGTATTGCATAAAATAGTTATTAAGTTATTTTAAATATAAAAGTCCAATAAAGCTAAAAATGTTACATGCTATAAGATGTTTACATAATGATCTTAAAACAGTCTTACCAAATTCCCTGCCAGTAAACCTTTTTACTTTTCTCCCTGAATTGCAAAATTACATTTGAAAAGTATGTTACTTTTATAGTAGAAAGCAAGAAAGAAAAATTCTCGGATAAGAGATCCATGGACTTGGGGCACAATAATTTAAAAAAAAAATCTTTCAAATAATGTAGATTGGGTACTGGGTCCATCTTCATTGTCCACTGGTCTAGACCACTACTCTCAGAGCCGAGAGGAATTGACTTCTGGTCCTGGCTTTACTTTCTTCCAGCCAGGTTCCTTGGCAAAGAACCTTCAATTCTCTGAGCTCCGATTTCCTCATCTGTATAAAAGAGAATTTCACTTCACAGCGTTGTTGGTATATAGAAACAATAAAATGAACTGTGTGTAAAAAAAAATATTCAAATGAGCTAGATACTGTATGATAGTAAAATATTATTATAATTATTGCAATGTCTTATTCTTGCCTAATGTAACCTCTAATCCTAACTTCGTTCTTTGTGAAGATAAAAGTTGCTCAGATACACTTGATATACAGAAACTCACTAAGCTTTTAAAAAATCTTTTAAGGTACATTAGCATTCATCCTGCTGGATGCATTCTTAAGATACCTCCATGATATCATTAATACTTTGGGTACTTGTAGAGTTAAGTGATTTTCATAAATCAAGCCCTTAAATTATAGAAAGTAAGCAGTGTGGAGAAATAGATATTTAAAATAGAAAATTAAAAATACATAAATTTCTTTAAAATCAGCCCCCAACTTTATTTTGGTGGCTTCAAACATTTTAAATTAAATAAATTCAACAAAAAACTAAACATGTTACTAATATTTAGCTCTATTTCCCTTCTAAAAGGACCATGGCATGATTTTTAAGAAAATATTTCATACAGCTTCATAGTATGTTGTTGTTCTTCCTATTATAATTACGCCCATTTTTTTTTTTTTTTTTTTTTTTCTCATAGAGTCAGAGTTTCTATTTTTGCTAGCTCTTGGTACCAATTTCACTATTGAATTCTGTGAATATCAACCTGGGCAATCAAAGGAACTCATTCAAGTGCTCCCACCCCCTTGAGACATGATCAAGACACAGGGCTAAATTTGGGGTTCCAGCTCCTACCCCCAAATGGCAGTGGACTGAAGCCACGCTTAGCCTTCATAAAAGATTCATGACAATCCGGGGAATGGCTGGGCTCTGACCCTGTATTAGGTATGCGAAGATCCAAGCTGCTCTCTACATAACTCAGGGCAGAATAGGGATTGCTTTGTAGGTACCCCGGATGTTTTAAAGTTTTCTTTTAACCCAGTGTCTTTGAAATTTCTCAGCATTTTTTTGTGTGTGTGAGTGAAGAGAGTCAGAGGAGAGCTGACGTTCCCTAGGGGCAAATCCTGTTTTCGGCTCCTCTTTATACCAAAGGTCTTCTTGCATTTTATCTTATATCTCCTCCTACAAGCTAAAGATTTGAGCAGCTCTTCTTTTCTGACGAGATTTAAGGGATGGACGCTGCAAGGACATCCATCGTCCATTGGATCTTAAATGCTTTACTCGATGTATAGAAAGTAAATGCAGGAGTTTTCATTCATCCCTAACCTTCTTGTTTGGCCCTTAGGCCTTTTTATTAGAGTCCCTGGATTCCCAAATCCCTAGACATTTCTGGAGAAATATTTGAAATCTTCACTTCAAAAAGCAAATGATAAAGTGATATTTTTATCATTGGATACTTTATAAGAATTAGCTACAAGTATTTTTTGTGTTTTTCTATTAAGACAAAGAGAGGTAGTCATAAACTTTCATGCCCCAAGACCACTTGGGTGTGCTCCTACACAGTAAATTAACTGAATTTTCACACAAGTCCTAGTGAGTAGGTATTATAAATGCAATTTTAGATGGGCAGAAACAGGCTCAGGAAGGTTAGGTAACATACTGACATTACACAGCTAATATATAGTAGATCCAAAATTCAAAACGAATTTTGTCTGATTCTAAAGCCCACGCTTTTTCCACTGACTCCTAATGCCTCATAGAAAAAAAGAAATTGAGGTACATAACCTAACCAGGGAATGGTGGAGATTTATGCTCCAGTTCCCTGGTTTCTGAGCAGTTCTTCGATGTAGTGGTGATAACATCACTATATTTCGTTTCAGGGTTGTCGAATATAGTGGACACTGGTAACTAGAACCAGTAAAAAACTTAACGTCTCTACCTCTGTCCTATTCACAGCCCTTCTAAAACTTGTATAAACACTTCCTCTCAAGAGATTTCCTCTCCCCTCCACCCATGCTTTGCTTTGCTAGAATTTTCTTGAGACACCTACTTTTCCACCTGACTTGCTGCATGGCACTATGAAACAGCCGGGTAGATAAACGGTATCAGAGAAAAAGGAAGGGAACCATAATAGGTCAGTTAGGGCTTACCTTCTCCTGGGTTAAAAATGATGCATGAGGTATTTTGGTAACATGACTGCATTGTAATTTCTCATTAAACAAAAACTTCTCATAAAATAGCAGAAATGAAAAAAAAATCCTTTTG
Organism: Balaenoptera acutorostrata; assembly: GCF_949987535.1. Lineage (NCBI taxonomy): Eukaryota > Metazoa > Chordata > Mammalia > Artiodactyla > Balaenopteridae > Balaenoptera > Balaenoptera acutorostrata. Next base: position 109,271,870 of record NC_080068.1, on the reverse strand, counting down.
CACTTGACTCAGCTTTACTTCCTAGTCCACAATTGGCTAGGATCAGGTGAATTTTAATCCTTTATTTGCCACTGACAGTAAAGTAAGCCACTATCTGGCTGGAACCAAAAAGGAGGCACTTCCGTGGAAGGGAACTAAATTTATATATTTATTTGGTAATATTTACTCAACCTTAGTTTATAACAGAAGACTGTGTTTGCAGCTCCAAAAGGTTCTAAAGAAATGGAATACAAAATATCCAAGATTTTCCTGTCACTATCAGCTGTTTCTGAGGAGTCTTTAACAAGACTCACTTGCCTTTTCATAGAACCATTTATTCACACTTACTGACAAAACTTATGGGTTTTGAGGCTTTTGCTAGATGTCAGGCGCAGTTCTAGGTACTGGCGGGTAATAGCAGAAAAGAAAACCTGAACTTTTGGTAAGCAGCTAGTATTCCACTGTGTGTGTATGTGTGTGTGTTTGTGGAGGGAGAAGTTAAGGGTGTGTATGTGTATATGGCAGGAGGGAAACAGATAATCAAATATATATATATATATAAAATCTATTAGGTCCCATAAGAGGATGCCACTGATGATGGGTGCCATAAAGAAAAATAAAACCAGGGTAATGAGTTCGAGAGTGACTGAAGGGGCTGGTAGTTCCCATCTCAGAATCGTCCAAGGAGCCTCTGATAGGTTATTTTTTGAGCAGAGACCTGAATAAAGCGAGGAAATGAGCCTTGTGATTATCTGGGTAAGAACATTCCAAGCAGAGGAAACAGTCGAGACAATGGCCCTGAAGCAGGAGCACGTCTGACATTTTTCAGCAACAGCAAAGAGAGCAGCTTGGCTGGAAGGGAGGAATGAGGGGAGTGGTAGGAGCACCATGAAAGGCTGAACCTTATAGGGTCTTCTTGGCCATAGCAAAGGTTTTGGACTGTACATTGTATGAACCGGGAAGCATTAGTGGGTTTTGAACAAAGAGGGCTCGCTCTGGCTGATGTGGTCAGAATAGACTCAGGGAGCATGCATGGACCTTTGTTATATTTATTTACCTCCTCTGGACAAAATTATAAGGTTGTAGAGGGGACTGAGGGAGATAATACATATAAAGGGCAATTGAGTTCATATGCACTAAGATCCTAAAACATGAAAGTACTCAGTATGTTACCTGGAGAGCCAGCATCATTAAGTGGTTTGGAGATGAGCTTGGGCATTTCACTGTCTGGGTTCAATCCTAGCTCCATTTCTTATCTGTGTGATTTTGGAAAATTTACTGAACTCCTGCATGCCTTTCATTTCTCGTCTATAAAGTATGAATAACAATAGTGTCTACTTCATAGACTCATTGTGAAAATTCAAATAAGCCCATCTTAGTAAAAGACTTAGAGCATCACATTGCACATAGTAAATACTCAGTAAAAGGCTGGGAGTATCCCTGCATAGCATTTTTACTTTACAAAGTGGTTTCACATGCTGTGTCTCATAAGAGTGATCTGCATAAGTATTGTTATTCCAACTTTGTTGATAAAGGAGTTGAGGTTCAGAGAAGTGAGTTGGCTTGCTCAAGCTCACCTAGCTGGAAAGCAGTCAGGCTAGGATCAAGCCCAGATCTTCCAAATCCAAGTCCTCTTTTCATTATGCTCTGCTGACTTTGAATATTTACATGAGTCTAAGAGGAACTCAAGGTCAGGCCTCCTGACTCTAAATTGATTATTACTTCTATCTTATCATAGCTCTTAATAAAATCTTTGTGTAAAAAATGAATATATGCATTAATGAAAGAAATGACATGAGAAAGGAAGACCCTTTAGAGAGAAGACAACACGTTTAGGTTTCTAGAACATGAAACATAGATTTGGGAGACTGGATATCAATCAGTTGGTGACACACTGTATAAATCTGAGAAAATTGCTTAACATCTTGAGTCCTTGGTTTCTTCATATGCTAAATGAAATCTCAGTATATTCTCATATCTGCTGGCTAGATTTTTGAAAATATATGCCAAGATAAAGATGGAAACATTTAGAAAAAAATGCTACATATACCACATGTGTTGCTACTATTAAACTTCTCTGAGAAAATTCAGATCTAGACACCTCTAAACTACCTTCTGGGGTTGGTTAGTAAGCATTTGCTCAAAAACTTGAATTCTTTGCACTTTTCGGAGGGGGAGAGTAGATTAAAAACTTTTTTCTAGTGGCTTGAATTCATGGGAATTTTTACAGCTAGCTTGGACAAAGTCATTCACTCCCACCTTCTTCTTGACTTTTCGTGGTAGAAGAAACCACCTAAGTTCTTTCCCAACCACTGGTACCATGGGAACTTGAACATCCCACTCCTGGGAAACACTTAACAAAACTGTCTGTTGGTGTCACTGAGCAATTATTGTGCTGTAATAGAGACTTTTACAAAGTGCTTTTGGGGTGTGGTAGTTCAAAGTATGCCTAATTTTGGTGCTGGGTGGGGAGGATCAAGGAAGATGGGCCACAGATGATGCTTCAACCAAGCCTTGAAGTATAAGGAAAGGTTTTCCAGGTAAATAATTGGAGTGGGAGAAAAGGTATTTAAGCAGAGGAGGACCTTTGCAGTGTCATCAAGCACAAGAGAATGTGTTGTCCTCAAGGACATTAAAAGGCTCAGGACAGGTTGGATGGAGCACAGGAGGTAATGGCAGGGGATGAGATTGAATATGGAAGCAGACTTTAGAGCACTTTTTCTGGGGGTGATACAGTAAATGGCCCAGTTTAAGCAGGACAGTAATGTAATCAGATTTGATTTATAGAAAACTTTGCTAATGGATAGATTGGAGTCTGAAATATCAATGAGGTTGCTATTTCAGTAGGCTGAGTGAAATATTCTTGAAGCAGGAACTAAGGCTATGAAGCTGAGAGATGGAAACTGAATCTAAAAAAAAAAACCTTTTTTTTTTTTTTGAAGTAGAATGTATAAAACTGTTGACCAATTGGATGTGGATATTGAAGAAAAAAGAAAAATCTAAGATTATCTCTCCATTTATGAGTTTTCATTCACAGTGGTAAAATGGGAAGAGGAGGAGGTTGGCAGATAGGCAAAGGGATTGAAGGTCAATGAGTTACAGTCATGCATGTAATAAGCTTGGGGTATGTGAGGGACAGTCAGACAATGTATTTGTAGACAGTTTCATATGAGGTTTTAGAACTCAAGCAAAGATTTGGAATGGAAATACAGATTTGGGAGGTTCAGAAATGTGGGTGATAATTAGATAGGGAAGTTCAGGGTAAATAATAGAGTGAAAAGAAACAAAAATAATGAGATCATCTTGGAAACACCAACTTGAAAGAGAACATAGAGCGAGAGGAATCCACGGGGGGAAGAAAAAAAAAAAAAAAAAAAAGAGGAGCAAACAGAGCAGTTGGAAGGACAACGAGGAGGCCCTGACATCTTTGAAGCCAAAGACAAGAGTTTGAAGCAGAGTGTAAACCCCACACTGAAAATGCTCTTTGTGTTTGGCTATCAGGAGGCCATTAGTGACCTTTACCGAAGCAGTTTTACTGTAACGGTGAGGCCAGAAGCCAACTTGCTGAGGCTTGGGAGTTAATGGGGTCTGGGGGCTGTGGAGAAGCAGAGCCCATGAGTCTGTGCCTGTTTTTTCTCCCCCCACCCCCGCCCCAGAGAAAATTTATAAAGGGATGGCATACAGTTATAACTAGAGAGGACATTTTTGGTGAGGAGATATTTGAGCATACTTACAGGTTGAAGGGAAAGAAAGAGATTGATGTTTTAGAAGGGAGGAGAGATTTAACAGAGCAATGTCTTAAGGAAGCACAAAGGTTGAATTCGTTTGGAAGGAGGCAGAAAAATTCTTTCCGTGAGACTGAACTTCTACTCAGTGGATGGACAGAGGTGGCTCAATCATCCACTGTGTTAAGGCTGTTTTCTGGATTTAACAGCTTTCAATGTTCAGGGAGAGTGTAACCTATATACATCCCCATAAAGAAGAACAAATATGAGTTTGCCCCTAAACCATGAGACAGTTGGGTGTCAAAATATTTCATAACAATAATAGACCAAAGCATGGTAAAACTGATTTGTATAGGTCATTTTTTTGAATTTCTACCCTCCCTCCAGAGGATAAGAACTAGTCAGGTGATTGGAAGAAGGTCAGAGGCTCTATGGGACTGACCAGTTTAGATAAGCACTCAACATTATCTGATGTTTAGCAAGACTGAACCCGAATTCCAGACCTGGAGGTTTGCCCAGCTGCACATCCTATCTGGCTTATGCTTCTTCCCATAGGCAAATAAGTCAGGATCAGACGGCGGGTGGCAGATACCAGGCCATATGCATATTTATAATATTGCAAACTTGCCATCAAGCTGACTAAGCCAAATTAAGCACATAAGAAATGAAAAGTTTAGATGGAAGCTGATGTTTTTAGGATTCCAGGATGTGGCTCTGCCAGATCAGTGTGTTAACTTAATGAGAGAGAGCAGCTCGCATTTCAGGAAGGAAAGCAGCCACGTTGCCCTGACAAACTCAATCCCTCCGCGCAGGTCGTGCGCCTTGTAGAGCCCCTCCCAACCCCGAAAAGCACTCATTTAACTCACTGTAAAAATACACCCAGGGTTAGGGTACTGCCTGTCTGATATCGGTAGCCTTTTCTGCAGGCGGCAGTAATTACTCTATAAATACATTGCTTCTGAATTCTCTTTAATGCACAGTTCTTTGTTCCTTTCTGCTCATGTCCTCTTTTGCTTTTGAGCCATTTCCTGTCTCTCCCTTCTCAATATGCAGCGAGTTTTAGACACCTCAGTAATTATCCCTTCTAATCTCTTTTTTCTAATGAACATAAAGCTAATTCCCCCCCTTCGCAGTTATAAACATTGATACTATTTATCATTTTGTTGCTGTTTCTGTGCCTTTCCAAGTCTCTGATATACTTTCTTGTAATCTACTTGAAACCTTGCCCAGTATTTCAGTGGCCTATCCTACTGTGATTAGTGTCCATTGCTAATTTTTGTCAGATCTCTAGTTTTATGTCACTCTTTGTTTTGAATGTTTTACATGGCACTGAGTAAGTGGTTTCAAATTTCTACTTCCTTTTGGCTCTAGATCTTTCTCTTGGTCCATATATACTGTCTTAGTATGTTTGGGCTGCTATAACAAAAACACCACAGACTGAGTGGTTTAAACAACAGCATTTATTTCTCACAGTTCTGGAGGCTGAGAAGTCCAAGAGCAAGATGCCGGCAGAGTCTGTATCTGGTGAGAGCCCAGTTCCTATTCATAGTCTTTTTACTGTGTCCTCACATGGCAGAAGAAGTGGGAGAGCTCTCTTGGGCTTCTTTTATCAGGGCACTAATCCCATTCATGAGGGCTCCACCCTCCTGACCTCATCACCTTCCATAGGCTCCACCTCCTAATACCATTATATTGGGGGGTTAGAATTTCAACATATGAATTTGGGGGCCATGCAGACATTCAGTCCACAACATGAGCTTAACAGCTTGTGAGCATTGCAGGCTTTATTTTCTTCTGAGGTCCCAGCCTGAAAATAAAACAGGACTTCACTTGTCAGAGTGTGGAGTGTAAGGAAAAATGTCAAAGCTCTTCCAAAGTGGATTTATGAAGTCCATCATATCAATGTTTTTCCAAGTGAAATGCTGTATTTCTTAATTCATTCCCCTTTACCCACTAAGCTTACAGGTCCTTTCTGCTCTTGTTTCCTCTACCTTCAACTTATGATCACCCAAGCCAGCACCTAATAGCAGAGCTAGATGGGGAAAATTTCTGTGCCAGATGGCAACCTCTCTCCCATCTCCCCATACCTTACATACACTGAGAGATAGACTTGGCCAAAGGCTAAGGAATTGTTCTGGCTGGAGAACCCTCACTTTTTCATTTTCTGTGCATAGCAGTTAACCCCCAAACAGACTTACTTCCTCTTAAAAGTACTGTGTATCACACTCACCTTTCTGTCTGGGAAAGGAAGTTTATGTGGGGCTTTCCACTTGCACATTTGATAAAATTAAGCTTTGTGGGAGACAGCTACATTTTGCCTTTGTCTCATTTGGGTGATGCAGGGAAGGAAAGAGGTCCAACAAAGGAATATTCTGGGAAGAAAGTCTATTCCCTAATAGTTCCAGTTTATATATAGAACCTCAAGAACCTCATGAATTTTAAAAAGAATTTAATTTGGAAGTATGCACATATTTTATCTTCCAGAGATGTGGTGGTGACTTTACGCAAAAACTCAGATAAGAGGATACTTTCAGGGCAGTAGCTGAGTGGTTTACTGAAAGTATATCTTTCACATGGCAGTGAGCCTCACAACAAAGAGAATCGAAGCGGTTGCAGGAGGACTCTGGTGGAGGGGGCAGTCTGGCCATTTAGCGTGGGGGATGGCGAAGGGTTGGTAGTGTTAGCTCACAAGGTAGAGAAAGGTTGGGGTAGTTGAGGGAAGATTTCCACTGCTGCCCAAAGAAATTCTGAGAAGCCCACTGTGGGAAGAGAGACGGAGCCCCTCCTGTGTAAGTCAGGCCTTGAGGAGGAGTGGGAAGAGTTAGAAGAAGAGGTGACTCCCATTGCAGTTTGTCTAGGACACCAAGATACAGCATCCGGAGAAGGAGTCCCCTGGGGTAGAATCCAGGCTGTGGTCCAGTCCATCCGTGGTTGCGGGGATGATGGGATGTAGCAGCAACAGCCACAGTGATGAAAATGGACAGCAAAGGAAGTGAATCCTGGTTCTTACCCATTCATTTTTCCCTAAGTGGTACCTGGGGGAAATATTATTACTTGTACAGTTAAGAAGAGAAACTCCAACTCATTCAGGTCAGTTTAACAAACACTTATTTGGCCCTTTATATATCAAATACTTTGTAAGATGCTGGAAAAATCAGAGGAGCAGCACATGGTATTGCATTCAGGTTGTGTTTTGGGATGTTTGCTGATGTGAGGAGATCACTGTTTTTCATGAGGTGATGTGTAAGCCCTCACACAAATGGTCTCTGACTAATTAAAATGACAAGTTGATACAAGTTGCTGGTGAGGTGCCATGCGTTCTATTTCCTGGCCAAACAGCACAGATGGTGATTGCATGTAATAGAATATGTTCAACCTGGTTAAACCCTTAGGGAAACTTGAGACCACAAAGTATGCATACTCTGGTTCCTGATCTAGTTGTGTCTTTAAAGACTTACATAACTGCATACCCTTGTAACAAGAATGAAGGGTAAGGCTGTTTGATTTAGGGCTTTCAAGTGACTTACTTATGGCCAGGAAGTATCCAAGTTCAAAGGGTACAGAGACAAAACAATTAGAATTAAAAGTGGCATAAACAGAAACAGTATCATGTTTGTGACAGAATCTGATGGAAATAAAACAGTCATGGCTAAGGTGAAAATCTTGCTTTAGATAGTACTGAAATAGCTGTCATGTTTCTGACCACTTTCCCCTATTTCTACTACAGTGAGGTTTTCTGTTTTTCTATTTTTTGCTTTTTTTTTTTTAAGTTCTTTTTCATTCCATGAAGACAAAGGAACATACCCAAGGACATAGGACCCTGTATTGGAGCCAAGGTTGGAGCTCAGATATTTTTGGCTCTTAATTCTCTGCTGAGTCCATTAGACTATGTCTCCTCTTAGTTCCATTATTTGATTTGCTGTTCTCTGTGTGTTTACATACTCAAAGTGATAAAATACATTTTTGTTCTTATGTTACTAATGCAGTAGAGGTATTTTTCAATTTTGCTGAACTACAGTGCTCTAAACATGGCAAATAACTGCTTTCAACAAAATGTTTTCAAGGCATGCCTCGAAATGGGAGTTAAAAATAGGAATGCAAATGTTAATAACAGTATTGATAAAAGAAACTCTGGCTTCAAAAGCAAGAAATTCAATTAGAAAAAAAAGTGAAAGTATTTGAGGAAAATAGAATATATGAGAGTACTAATGGAAAATTCAGTCCCACGGCATTATTACAAATTAGATAAAGTTTTCCACAACATAGTTCCCTGCAGGTCAGCTAAGATAATAGGGGAATGGTTTTGGGATTGCCAGTTCTCTTTGACTCTAGAGGTTACATCCTAAAACTTTGATCCCTTTGGTATTTGTAAACAATGAAAATCAGGACTATTTAGTCAAGGGTTCACCCGCTGGACCCAGCTTCTTAATGTTCAGACACTCATGCCGATCCTAAACTTTATCCATCTGCATTTCAAAGAGGTTAATGCCTCCCTATGTTTTAAAATCATCTAATATACAAGTGCTTAGGTATGTTGACAAAGGCATTATTATATGAAAGTACTTTAATTTTTATTTGGTTTTCCCCAAAGGAGCCCAAAGTATTTATTAGACTGTCTGTTATTAATTTTCACAGCATGTCTGTGAGGGAAAATCATCCTGTTCATTGCTGTCATCAACATTTTTAGACAATATACTCTTAAGAAACTCTGTGAAACTTAAGAAAGCTACTGTGTCCATCTGAACGGTGCTTACAACCTAAGAGAGCCTGATAAGTTCAACCTCACAGATGTCAAAACCATTTATAGTAATGAAATGTTAAGTGCTCTCCAGAGCCAAAGATTCCATGTTCTCCCTCCTTAACACATTCCAGTTAATAACTGGAATCTTAATATTTTATATTTTGATACAAAGCTGCTTACTCTGGATCTTTCCTCAAAGGACATGAAGTTCAGCTCATCACTAAACTTTGTGGGAAAGACCTGAACTTATATCCCTGAAGACCTTGAGTGAGGAGGAAATTTTCATATCAGACAGGAGTTTTCATATAACCTGAACAATTGCCCGTAGTTGATGTGGGGATGGTCAGGATAAAGACTTTTGAATACATGTAGATATGTGGAATTCTTTTATATGCTGCATATAAATAATATTATATATTTAGAAAGAGAGTTGGGTGAGGAATAATTCTTAAGCCAGCCTTTTAAAAAGTATATATTCAGGAACACCAGTTGCATAACATGCTCTTGAAATGAAAGGTCAATAAATTTGGTAAAGTCTTCATGACTATCTCTCCTTTAGATATTAACCATATGCAGTAGTATATTAAAGACTCTGAGATGTCTTTAAGAAACATGTTTTAACCTTGTAAAATCTGTCCAAACTTATTTTAACACCAAATTATTTGTCATGCAGCATCCATAAAGAACAAACACTAGGAAAATAATCTTAATTCATTTCATCTGTGTATTTACCAAGTTTGGTGCATTCCCTCTACACTAGGGGAGATATGTAAGCCATGGTACTTGAATTCAACAAGATCACAATCTAGAAGAGATCTTGTATTTTCTTCATGACATTAAAAAGTTTAAAAAGTTGTATAAAATTATAAATGCTAAGTTCCAAATGACTGAGACAGGCAAGCACATGCCTTGGAAGTTGAGAGGAGTAGTACAGGAAGTAGATTTTTGGTGTCATCTTGGAATTGTTTGTGTCTCCCAAATACACGTTGAAACCTAACCTCCAATGTGGTGGTGCTTGGTGGTGGTACCTTTGGAAGGCAGAGCCCTCATGGATGCAATTAGTACCTGTTTAAAACACCCCCAGAGAGCTCTCTGGCCTCTTCTGCCAAGTATGACACAGAAAAGATAGCTGTCTATTAGCTAGAAAGCAGCCCCTCAACAAACACTGAATCTGCTGGCACCTTGATTTTGGACTTTCCAGCCTCTAGAACTATGAGAAATAAAGTTTTGTTGTTGGTAAGCCACCTAGTCTTCATGGTTTATAAACCACCCATTATAGCAGCCCGAATGGACTAAGACAGTTGGACAGTCTCGGGCTATGCAGGAAGGAACAAAGCAGTCAGAGTGTGTGTGGGCGTGGTATGGAGTAGAGGCTGGGAGAGGGGAAGGAGGCATGGAGCATTGTATTGCATCTTACAGGGATGAGCAAAGAATGCCTGATGGACCATCTGTATGCATAGTAATGACAGGTTAAGGAAAATAAGCTTTATTCCCTGATCATAGGCTTAGCTACATCAGTAGAGCCTTAGACTTCACCTCATAGACTCCAATGTGGCTGCTGCCACCACAGTTACTTTTCATTGAAAGGCAGCCTCCAGCTCTGTTCATTTCCTCTCAGATTCCTCACCTCTCTGTCCAGGCACATCCACCAGATCTGCAAAGTTGGAACAGGAATACAATTGAAGACCTACATACCATATATCTAAATACTTAAAATAGTAAAGTTGGAAAACTGTTAAATAGAATATGTTCTATCTTCCTGCATTGACAAATATGCCCTCATAGAAACCTTCAAGGCTGGGTTCACATTTCTAATTCTTGTGGTAGGCAGATTTCTTAAAGTAGTCCCTAGTATGAGCTGAATTGTGTTCCCCCAAAATTCATGTGTTGAAGTCCTAACCCCCAGTATCTCAGAATGTAACTGTACTTGGAGATGGTATCTTTAAAGAGTTAATTAAGTTAAAATGAGGTCATATGGGTGGACCCTAATCCAGTATGATTGGTGTTTTTGTAAGAAGAGGCAATTAGGACACAGACATGTATGCAGAGAAGATTATGTGAAGACACAGGCAGAGGGCAATCATCTCCAAGTCACTGAGAGAGGCCTTCAAAGAAACCAACCCTGCTGACACCTTGACCTCAGACTTTCAGCCTCCAGAACTATGAGAAAATACATTTCTATTGTTTAAGTCCCCAGTCTATGGTACTTTGCTTCAGCAGCCTGGGCACTAATATAGCTCCCAAACGTGTCTGGCCATGATCCCCATAATCTGTAAATATGATGAGACGTCACACGTCATGTAAGTTTGTAGGGCACAGATGACCTTAAAATAGGGCTATTATCCTGGATATTCTTGGTGGGCCAAAGAAATCACATGAGCCATTAAAGGCACAGAACTTTCTCCATCTGCTGGCTGAAGAAAAAGTCAGAGAGATGAAAACTCCATGAGCTGTTGCTGGTCTGAAGATGGAGGGGCCATGTGAGGAGGAATGCAGAGGGCCTTAAGGAGCTGAAAGGCCCCTGAATGACAGTCAGAAAGGAATTGGGACCTCAGTCCTACAACCATGGCGAACTGAATTCTGCTAAAACCTGAGTGAGCTTGGAAGCATATCCTTCCCCAGATCCTCTGTAACACCCTAGCCCAGCCAACACCATAGCTTTGGCCTTAGGAAACCCTAAACAGAGAATCCATCTGAGTTCACTTGGACTTCTGACCGGCAGAACCGTGAGATAATAAATTGGTGTTGTTTTAAGTTGGTAAGTTTGTGGTAATTGGCATATGTAGCAATTGAAAACTACTACAACACCCTTAGTGTTTTAGCTCAGAACAGGAGAGTAGTGAGCCTAGAGCTCATACCCCTTCTCTTCCTACCCCTACCTCCATCCCTCAATGTGAAACCTGGGGCACTTGAGCATACATGTTTCAACTTTATTTACACCCTCTGTAAACACCTATTCCTTGGCTACTCTTTGGGCCTAGACTTGGACAAATTTGCTTCATGACTCCATCAGGAGGACAGATTCAGGGAAGAGGGCCACACAGGCCCCAGAAGCAAGCCCTAGGCTATTTGGGAAGGAACCATCAGGGTCACAGGTATCTGGAGTGTAGTTCAGATTAGGGAATGAAAAGCTCTCCACCGGTAACTGTCCTGCCCTATGGATTTCTTGTTGGGGGTAGAGGGCAGGGAATTGCTGGGAAGACATAGTCAGAGGAGGGCCAAGTGGGATCTCGAAGTGCAGGACCCAGGATTGGGTCTAGTGATGATACAGTCCCTAGTTAGTGTTTTTGAGAACTCAGAAAAACAAGAGTTCCTGTACAAGATAGGTTAAGAAACTTTGTTATATTGGAAAGGTAATTAAGCTTTTTCCTTTTAAGTCAGAGGAATAATGTGATAAAAATGGAATTTGAGTTCTCTTTAATTCGAAGTTAGGTATAAGTTGGATTTTGAAGTGGAAGAGATTGAAGGAAGAATTTCCAGATGAGAATGCATGGCAGTCATCCGAACCCAAGGTGAGGACCACTCAGATGCAGGGAGTAACGATGGGGATGTGTTTAAAAACAGAGGTGGAAAATATTTCTTTAAAAATATTGGTGAATTTGAAGTGTTCCAAATGGAGATGTTTTGTATGCAGTTAATACTATGAAACAGGGATTCAAGAGAGAAAGAGGGACTTCCCTGGCGGGCCAGTGGTTAAGACTCTGTGCTCCCAAGGCACAGGGCATGTGTTGGATACCTCATCGGGGAACTAAGATCCAGCATGTCTCATAGCACGGTCAAAAAAAACCACCAAACAACAACAACAACAACAAAAACAGAGAGAAAGAGGCACTTTAATATAATTAACATTATGAGAATACCTAAAACTGTTAAGAGTATAAGGTTTTCCAGGGGGGGCGTGCAAGGGGTGAGAAGAAACCTTAGAGGACTATCAAAGATCAGGCACAGAATAAGGAACACCACAGAATAAAAAAGAGAAAGGGCATGCACAGAATGAAAAGCTTTTCCAGAAGTTTCCTATGGAAATGGACCTGAGTAAAAGAAAGGGGAAGGCTCTTAGTCAGGTGAATATAATCCTCCCTTTCCTTCCAGGATCTGCTTCTCTCTTGCAATTCTTGCCTCTGAACCAACATCTGATTCTCTCTATGCTGTTCTGACTTTGGGTTGATAACCTTGTTTAGATTTTCTGTCTCTGAGCTTGTTCCTGTTCACTGACTCTTCTTCCTTGCAGGCATATCCTAGACTCAGTGTTTCTGACCTTACCTTTACCCTCAGTTCTCCCCCATTAGAGATGACTGCACTGGAAAGTTTGAGACCTTTCTGTAGCAATACTGGGTAGTCTTCAAGGTTAAATGCAGCAATGAGGAGACTGAAGGTTAGGGGAAGGAGTAAGAGTTGAGGTAGTCATCGCTGGCCTTGAAGTGACCATCTCTTGCCAGAAATATTAAAAGAAAAATCAATGGATAAATCAATCATCTAAACTTAGTCTTATCACTTTGCATTATTGATTTTCTAGGGAATTTTAAGAGTGTCCAATCTGAAAATTAATTTGGTGCTCATTATTTGGAGGAAGAAGGTAGAGCCAGAGTTCAGGCAGTTTTGTCATTACATTTCTCATTTCTGTTCTCTCAGAATGTCAGAAATGACCCCGATTTCATTGATTTGACAGGGCAGGAAGCAAAGTACCACATGAATACTTAGGTGAAGATGCTATGTAAACTATGAGGGTTCCTGTAATCAGGATCTCAGTCATATTCAACGGGCTGTCATCCAGTGCACACATATTTATTGAGCCCTTACTCTGTACTGGGGACTATTCTATGTGTGGGATTTAGAGTGGTAACAAGAATTATAAAATCCCTGCCCTCAAGAAGTTTACATTTTAGGAATGTGGGGTAGGCAAAATTAAACATGAAAACAAATAAAATGCTTTCAAATACAGAAATCACCCATTGCATAGTTTAAAATCCAAATTGTTTTTTCATGTGCTCTCCAAATTTATTCTAATGGTAGCATTTTCTAATCTTTACCACAACAAAACTTTACCATGAATTTTAAACCTAGCCTGATAACTGGATCTTTGTTAGATGTTGTTTATTTGCCTCCCCATGACTATAGAGTTAGTTCCTAGTATGTCTTTGATTTATTAAGTAACCTAATCAGAGACCTGGGAATCATTATAGACTCTGTTCTTAGCAAGGAAATCTATTGGTCTCTATATCTTGTCATTTTCACCTTTTTGATATGTCTAGAATCATCCTTGTCTACTCCAATTCCATGGTTAGTTAACCGGATGGGCATTATATATTGCTTTGGGTTATTTAGCTAGTTTACTAATTGTTCTCTCTGCTTCCCAATTTGATTGAGTCTCTACACTTCACCCCTTACCCAGAATGACCTTAAAGCTACAATATGATCATGTCATTTCCTCATTTAATATCTCTCAAAGGCTTCTTGTCAACTAAGAATAAGCTGTAAACACTCTCACTTGGCTTACACAGCTTTTTGTGACCCGTGTCTGTTCAATTCACCAGGCTCAATACCACCACTTTCCTTCCCCCCTGACTCTGATCCAGCTGCACCAGTGATCCTAAGACTTTGGAAAGAACAGAGACTTTAGAGATGCTTGGATCTTAGTTTCAAACCAGGCTCTGACATGTCAGACATTTGGTAGGTTACTCAAAACTTTCCTGGGCTCCATCTTTTCTTCTTTAGGTTGAATGTAGTATCACCTACTTCATTAGATCATTATGAGAACCATATAAGTTATGTTAATTTGATAGTTATATACTTGTACATTAAGAATCTGACACATAGTAAATGCTTTAAATGATGGCTGTTATTATGATTACTCACACTTTGTCTAAAATATTCTTCTCCAATGTTCACCTGTTCATAAAACAGGCTCAATTCTTTCTTCAGAATTCAGCACAGACATCACCTTCTCTGAAATACTTTGGTTTAACTTACAAGAATTAAGTTCTGAGTTTGTTACAACTGGGTTCAATCTTAGTTCCATTACATCCTGTTGGTATAACTTTCATCAAGTAACAGTTTCTCAGATCTTCAGTTTTCTCATTTGTGCAATGAGGATGAAAATCCCTATCTTATGGGTTTCTGTGAGTATTAAAACATTTTTGGAAAGGACAAACAAATCTACGCCTTCTTTCCCAACACACAAAGGTTCTCTCACTTCCACTTTTTCTCTCCATCTCTTCGGTGTTTTTATTGTTTCAAATAAAAGGAAAGCTAATTATATTTTCCTAAATTACGGGTTTATTATTTGTCCCCTTTCCTTGAAAGCCTCTGAATCATTTTAATTATTTCTTTCTATATTCCTTTCAGAAATAGGAAGACCTTTATTTATATTTCATAGGTTCAAGGTATGAGTCAATGTGCATTTTTGTGTTTCTATTTATCAAATATAAATGTGTGATGCTTCATAAAACCTGCACCATCAGAGCCCAGCACCCATGGAAATATCCATGTATAGCGGACAGAATTAATTAATGTAGATGATCTAGTTTTGTGTTGGATATTGGCAAATGAAGTACAAGTCCTGTGTGGGGTGAGAAACACCTAGTTTCTCTTGAAAAAGAGATAAATTAGTTAAAGTGGTAGAAGAGGTTCTATTAAGGATAATGGGCCAGCTCTGGAAAAGGCACATTTTCATGAGCAGAAGAAATTTTAAATAGGCACCTTTAAAAAATTACTACATGGTTATTTCTATAAATATGCACAAAATATGCTTTGATCATTACCTTTTAAATAATAAGGGCATAATGGAATACAGTAGAATTTGCAATCTGTGGTGTTTATACATTTCTTTTTTGTTTGTATTATCCATCTTCATTTGTAATTTGCAAATACATTCCTTCACAAAACTCTCCTGGTAAAACTTCAGAATCTCTGCACAACCATGTTATTTGAATAATATGTACTATTTGAATGTTCATATCAGGAGTTTAACAGAATTGATAGAACATCTTCCTA
Source organism: Balaenoptera acutorostrata (assembly GCF_949987535.1). Lineage (NCBI taxonomy): Eukaryota > Metazoa > Chordata > Mammalia > Artiodactyla > Balaenopteridae > Balaenoptera > Balaenoptera acutorostrata. The sequence continues at coordinate 109,256,432 of NC_080068.1, read as the reverse complement.
GATTTATAATAATGAGAGGAGTGCTTATACTGCGTGGTGCAGGCATTTCTTGTAACACTTAACAATTGGTCACTAAATGAAATCTACAGTAGGCAACCCGCAATCTCATTTCCATCTGCCTCTCTCTTTCTAAACATAATTGTCTTCAATCAGTTCTTATTCTATGTGTTTTTAAAGTCATGTAGAAGTGCTTCCTTTACTGATACAATATGGGATATTGCAGCTTTATCCCCATCGGTTGAGGTGTGTCTGTAATAACCTCTCGAGTTTATAGGTGTTATACTAGCAACCGATTGCTAAGTTGCTATGTACTATACAGTCTTATAAAAGTTTTCATTTTCTTTCAAAATGTTTGCAAACCATTTGGGCCATGCTGAATGATTTCTTGAATGAGTTGACTCATCTTTGGCTGTTTTCACACACACATACTCCTGAAAGAGATGAGTCACCAAGATGAGTGAACCCTGAACACATACTGAAGCTCTGCCAACGTAAATAACAAGCCAAATAAATCAGCATTTCCTTCAGCTGGGTTGCCTGTGGACTAAGGAAGAATAAGCTACACATACACAGATGCCCTCAAATCTCAATGAACAGAGAGGAGAGGGAAGCTCCAGGGATGAGGAGATCCTGACACAGCCAACCAAATCATTCTGGATTGGAAAGGCTGAGGGAAGCTAGAAGATAGAAAATGCTGTAAAAATCCGTCAAGTTAATTTCACGCTCTTCCACCTTCAACTTTTGCACAAATTAAATTTAATGCTCCTCAGCCTGACTGGTCTGCATGCAAAATGGTACCACAGTGGTTGGGGCTGATGGAGATAAAAAGGGTTCAGTGTTATTTACAAAATAGTAAGAAAATATTTGTTCTGTGTTCATGAGTAACTTCACAGTAATTAAAATGTCTTCTTCTCCTCTCTTTAAATGTTCTGAAACTCTTGTAATTCACACAGCATTAACATTAAACCATTTACTGTTCCTTGATATGAGATACCAAGTTAAGGTAACCAAATAGTTCAACCTCTCTTAATTTCCGTTTCAACACAGAAGTGAAGGCTTTTGCTCATTAGATAGTTATCTTTGGTACCTTGTTGTCCTAACTCTTTAAAATTTAAATTTTAAATTGGTGACTGTCTCAACATCAGTGTTAGAATAAAACGTCATAGGACAGGGAGATGTGGTGTGTGCATGGCCTGTAACATAGGTTAACTAGATGTTAACTAGACTTATTGTGGTGGTCATTTTGCAATATATGCAAATATCAAATCAATAAGTCATATACCTTAAACTAATACAATGTTGCATGTCAATTACACCTCAATTTAAAAGAAAGAATAAAGCTCCACAGGACAAGGAGATGTGGTATGTGCACGGCCTGTACCATATCTAGAAACAGACATATTTCTTTCTTTTTAATTTTTATCTTATATTGAAGTATAGTTGATTTACAATGTTGTGCTAGTTTGACACTTTCCTGATATTCACTAAAATTGCTGACACCAGTCTTTACCTAAGATGAAACAAATCCAAACTATCTATGCCCACACGATACCCCTCAGCAGTATTAGAGTGTTTGACCTGTAAATATTTGTGAGAAAATCATAAACAAACGTATTCTGCCTTCCTCTCCTATTTGGTCTGACTTACCAAGGTGCTCTAAAGAGTTTTGGGACTTAAGGAAAAGTCCACCTCTTCTAGATCTGTTCCCTCAGGAATGAGGAAATGATAGAAACTGTTAGGAAATATGTATGTTTTAAGAGCTGGAGGGAGAACCTAGGGTCAAGGAAGGAACCTGGCAGAGTTGTCAGAAATGTACTTGGTTTGTCCATTTTTCATCTCAGTTAACATACTCCTGCACTTACACACTCCCAGAACATTTTTTTCTCTACTTTATCCTAAAACGTGGTTATGTTCCTAATAACTCATGAGGGAAGCTTTTCCCGACAGTACCTCCCGTATAACCCATTGGTCTTGGGATGGTGAGTTAAAGCCAAAGTCAAAAGGTTGCATTTTTGCTGGTTGTCTTCACTGGGTTGGGCTTGCTTGGTTATAATGTTACTTTTTTGTTGAGGCAGAAGAGGCGCTGAGAGCTTTTTTTATTTTAATTTTTTCCCAATCTGGGAATGCATATAAGGGCATTCGAGATGCAAATGCAGATACTGGGTTGCCATAGCCGTCATCGTCCTTTCTTCCTATTGCAAGGTCACTCTTAGGAGGAGGAGAGAGGGCAGTGATGCCTTCTGAACTGCACCACAAGAAGGTGGATGAAAGACAAGAGAGAGTGTGATCACATCAAACTAAACTAATCCTTCTTCTCTGGATCATGCTTAAAGGTGTCTTGATAATTTTGTTTACTGCAATATCTCTATAAAGTATGACATGAATCTCAAAGATTTCATCTTTTCAGTAGGAATTACAGGGACGGCGTATGCTCTTGCCTTGAGCAATCTTAGGCATTTGTGGAAAAAATTTTTTTTTCTTTAGTCCATGCAAGGCATCTTTGAGAAATATTATTTCATTTGCCTCTGAATTTCATTTTGCTCTTTTTTTGTTTTTCCTAAGCCTCCCCTTAAAATCTTGCAGCTAAGCTACTATCCAGGTTTTCTCTGCTGGAATCCACCCCCCTCCCTGCTCCACCACACACACACACACACCCAACCCTTTGGTCTGTAGTGACTCTGTCTTTTCCTCTCTCTCTTCCTTCCCCATCCTCACTGCCACCTCATGGACTGGTAGCCCCTTAATCATCTTTTTAAAAGATGCTCAGATACCTCTGTGAAACTTCATCTGTCCCAGAAGAATTAGTTGCCTCATCATTCGTGCTCCCAGAGTACCACGGAAGCCCTCCCATTACCAGTTATCTAATTGCACTGTGGGTATCTGCTCACATCTGTTTCTCCCACTGGACTGTAATATCCTTCAGGGCATGACTGTGCCTTTGTCAACTTTGTATCGCTAGCGTCCAACCTAGTACCTAGACACTCAATAACCGTTTGATAAATGAATGAATCAAGAGCAGGATAAAAGAGAGGAAAGCAGAGAGCAGCATTAAAGAATGAGAGCAAGCATATAAAGGACAGCATAAAAGGCTTTCTGCTCTCCTACTATCCCTACCCACGTCCCCTGGGGGAGATGGTAGGCAGTATCAATGTGGACAACATGAGGCAACTTTGAAGAGGAAGCTGGAACTGGTCAACAGGAGGCAGCAAAGCAAGTAAAATCACTGATCTGGTGGACTCTGGCCAGGAGGTAGAGGTTGTCATGTACCTGTGTGATAAAGGACTGGTGATTTTAAAAGCACTTAGGTATGCTTGTAACTTGTAGATACAGTGGTGATCTGGAATAAGTGACAATAATAATGATGAGATACCATTTATGAGCTACCTACGATGTGGCAGATGCCTACTGTGCTAGGCAATTTTTTACATTATCAGTAATCATCTCAAGATCCCTGTATCATTTTCACAATTTTATACAGAGAGAGTTAAAAAAAAAACACAAAAACTAAGGAAGTTCAAGAACTACTTCAACTTGGGCCACACAAGTGTTAAGTTTTGGCACAATCCAACCTGGATCCATTAAATGAGGCCAGAATCAACTGTTGCCAGAGATCCACACCGGGAAAGGTTCCTAGAAACCAATTTAACCATCAGCCATGAAGCACAGTGGATTATTTCTGATGTGTCTAATTTTAACTGTCACTGGCCTCCTATGACTTGCTGCTTTTTGCCAGAAGAACTTCAGAAAGGCCTTAATCATTTCTTAAAAGTGTTTCATTAGAACTTCGGCCAAAGGCTACATTTTGCCAGAATCACCAAGCTTACAGCAATTTAGAAGCTTTAGCCTGCAGAAGCACTAATACGACATTCCTCCCGAGTTTCATTTAGAATCTTCAGAAGGGAAAATGCCTCACGCTTCACATTCTCTTTTTCTTGTCCAAAGTCATTATGAAAGTCTCTGTTGCCTGTTCCTCTCACGCCTACTCATTCTAGGACTGTCATGTGGTTCTTCCCAGATTCATTCTCCCACTTCTTTACTCCCTCCTTCCCTTCCTCTGGTACCTCTGTAACACGGTAAACAAAGCTTCCCACATCCTCAGTCTCTTCTTAGAAAGCTCCTTCCACTTTCTTCTTTATCTGAAGCTGGAATCTCCCTTAAGGACACACACCTTTCTCCTGCACCCATCTCTGGAGGCCAGGAGTTGATCTTCTCAGCCTGAAGAGATGCTGGTTAGGGCTGCCCTGTCTCATCAGCCCCCAAAACCCCAACTGAGCTGCCACTCTCAGGCTTTGTCACAAATTTCTGCTCCTGCTGGCTAATCTTTATTTTTCACTGTGATTTTTATAATCTTACTTGAAGGCAGGAACAGGTTTTCATATCTTTGACTTCTCTTCAGTAACTGGCAATTCTATAGATACTCAGCATTTTTTTTTTTTTTTACAAATAATAAAAATAATAGCAAAATCTATCTTTATTGAGACTCCTCTCTCATGACCTACTTCTGCTCATAACTGATCTGGTTGTATTCTGTTGTTCTTACTTTTTCGAATAGTTTTTTGTTTTGGTTTTTTTTTTGGCTAATTAATTTTAGCCTCATGCATTTAGAGCATTTAAGACAAAAATTTCCCCCAAATTTCTACTTGCAGTGCATCTCTAAGTTTTGATATGAAGTACTTGCATTATTGTTCAGTTCAAAATTATCATTTCAGTTATGATTTCATTTTGATCAATGAATTTTTAGAACTTTTTAAAAAAAATTTTAAATGTATGTTTTAAAATATATCTGTTCTGCTTTGGAAATTTTCATTGTAGTCAGAGTAGATATCCTGATGACACATATTCTTTGAAATTTAGTAGAGGATTGCCTAGTATTTGCCCCTGCCCCACTTTTAAAATGTGGCTCATGTGTATCCAAGAAGGATGGAAATTCTTTAGTTATTAGACCTAGGGTTCTATATAAGTCTTCTAGATCAAGATTGTTGTATTCTTTATCTTCACCGAGTTTTCCATCTACTTTACCTAAGAATAACGTGGAGAGGTGTGTTGAAACCTCCCACTATGATAGTGGGGTATCGACTTCTCTCTGTAGTTCTGGTATGTTTTTGTTTTGTAATTTTTAAGCTGTTTTATAAGGTGCTACAAGTTTTGAGTACATCAATCTTCTGTGTTAAAACCTTTATCATTAAATTGTGAGCCCCCCTTTTTTAACTCTATTAATTCTTCCTTTGACGTAAAATTACTATAGATACCCTTGCTTTATTTTACTTGATCTTTGCTTAGAATATTTCTTTGCACCCTTTTACTTTCAACCTTTTAACAGCTTATATTTTAGGTGTGTCTCTTTGAAAACAGCGTAAGGTTGGATTTATTCCCAAGCTGAAAATCCTCTTTTCTGAAAGGAAGTCAGTTCATTCGGTTATGGTTGCTGATATTTGGATTTGTTTCTACCACCTTACTTTGTGTTTCCTAATTGTCTCACTTTTCTATGCATTTTTTTCTTGATTGATTGAGGATTGTTTGCTTTCTCATTCCATTTTCTCTACTTCTTTAGAAGAATAAAATCTATTTTTATTCCTTTAGGAATTATTCTTGAAATTTTAACATACATGCTTAACAAAGGTTAATCAATCTTAATCTACTCCCAAAGAACATTAGGACTTCAGAACACTTTCAGATCATCTCTCATCATTTATATGCTATTGTGATCCACTATTTTATCTTTCTCCTTTTTATAAAAGCATTGTAAATGAAATATTTTAATATTTTATAATGTGGAATTATCTAACTGATCACCCTGCTTCCATTCTGGCATCCTTCAGGTCAATTCACAGTCTAGCAGCCAAGGAATCATTTGTCTTAAAAAAACCAAACTTTACTTGTATTAAAATTTATAATATGCATGTAGAAAAATACAGAGACTTCACATGTACAGCTTGATGAATTTTACAAAATGAATACATTCATACAACTATCCAGCTCTAGAATTGGAAGATTACCAGCATCCTAGAAGCATTCTTTGTATCCCCTCCCAATCATGAGACCCTTTGTTCTCCTCTATGGGAGCCACTATCCTGACCTGGAACACCATAGATTAGTTTGTCTAGTTTTGAATTTCATGTAAATGAAATCATGCAGTACATGTTCTTTTGTGTTTAGCTTCTTTCACACAACATTACCCGTAGGAGATTCATCCATGTTGTTTAATTTAACAGTAGTCTGTTCAGTTTCATTGCAGTGTAGTATTTCACTGTATGAATGTATGAAAATGTATCCATTCTACTATTGATAGACATTGGGCCTGTCTCCAGCTTTTTGCTATTTTAAATAATGTTACCAAGCACACTATCGTATATATTTTGGGAGTGCATATGTATACATCTCTGTATGATATATCCCTAGAAGTGGACTTATTACAAAATAGGGCATGTATAGGTTATTTTGAGAAGAGGCTAAGTGGTGTTTCAAAGTATTTGTAACAATTTATATTTTATACTGATGATGAACATCAGTGTATAAGAGTTCCCGTTGCTCAATATCCTCAATTCTTTCTAACTTTTACTTTTGAGATAATCTTAGACTTACACAAGAGTTGCAAAGGTATGACAGAGGTTCCTGTTATCTATTGCCTAGATTCCCCTTTAGTAAACATCATACAAAATCATAATGTACTTATCAAAGTAAAAAATGAACTTTGGTTTAATACTAGTAATTAAACTACCCATTTTACTCAGATTTCACTAGTCCTTACTAGCCCTTCTATTAATGTCCCTTTTGTGTTCCAGGATCCAATCCAAGGTCCCACAGTACACTTAGATGTCATGTCTCCTTAGTTTCTCTTTTACTTGGTGACCTTGTCTTTCATGATCTTCATATTTAAAAGGTACTGGTGGATTCGTATGTAGAATATCTTTTTATTTGTGTTTCTCAAATATGTCTTCATAATTAGATCAAGGTTATGCATTCTTGGGAAGAAAGCTGCAGGGATGATGTTCCCTTCTCAGGACATCAAATCAGGTTAATGATGTTGAAATACATTCATCTTGATGATAACTTTGATCATTTGGTTAAAGTGTGTGCCAGTTTCTTCATTGTAAGCTTATTGTTTTCCCCTTTTTGATGAATAAACATATGGAGGAAGCTGCTTTGAGAATCTGCAAATACCCTGTTTAAATTTTCACCATGACTTTTCTCATCCATAGGTGAATCCTGCCTGCATAATTAGTACCATGCTCTTCTAATGGTGATTTTGAATTTTCCTCATTTATTACTTGTAATTTTTATAAGGAAGCATTATGCCTTTTATCTCACTTATTCACATTTTTATTTATATTAGTATGAACTCATGGATACTTCTTTTATTTTATGAGTTAGAATCCAGTACTATTGTTGTTTATTTTCTTACTCAAGTTTTTATCTCAGCAATAAGGAGCCAAAGGGAGGATATACCCTCATTCTAAAAAAAAAATGTTTTTGCATACTTTTTTTTACTTCCTGGTACCACAAGATGCTTCAGGTTCCTCTTGTGTCTTCCCTGCCCTAGCCCTGGAAACAACCACTTCATCAAGAATCTCTGGTTGCTTTTATTGAAGAATAATATTTAGAAACCAAAACATCTGGATACTAGTTGTTCTCACGGCCACAGGGATGTCATTGCTTCTAATACTTCTTGTCAGTAGAGCTAGGAAATGTGTATATGTATACAAATCCAGGCATAAACATATGTCACTGTTTATCTATTTATCAATCATCTGCCCATCTAATATATGCTTCTTTATGTATCTATCTTAAATAAAATCCAGGAGTCCATACTGACGGCTATGACTCCAGCACTCCAGTGTTCATGCTACTGTTCTCTATTTCTTTTTAATTAATTTTTATTGGAGTATAGTTGATTTACAATGCTGTGTTAGTTTCTGCTGTACAACAAAGTGAATCAGCTATATATATACATATGTCTACTCTTTTTAAGATTCTTTTCCCACATAGGTCATTACAGAGTACTGAGTAGAGTTCCCTGTGTGACATAGAGTCAGGTATCTGACACCACGTTTTCTTACAGAAGAGTTCCATCACCCCCAAATTCTCTTGTTGCCTCTTTTTAACTAATATGCAGTACCTTCCCCATTCCCAACTTACTTCTTTTCTGTATCTGTATTTTTGCTTTATCCAGTGTGTTGTATAAATGGAATCATTCAGTTTATAGTCTTTGGGGTCTGGTATCTTTCACTTGGTAAAATGAATTTATGATGCATCTATGTTGCATGTTTGTTCCCTTTTATTGCTGAGCAGTATACCATTGTATGGATGTACCACATTTTGTTTATCCATTTACCATTTGAAAGACATATGGATGATTATGTCTTTCAAAATCTGCTATAATGCAAAAAGCTGCTAAAAATATCTATATACAGGTTTTTGTGTGAAACAGTTTCTATTTCTTTTAAGTTAATACCTAGAAGTGAGATTGCTGGGTCATATGGTATATACATGTTTAACTTTATAAGAAAACTGCCACACTGTCTTTTAAAGTGATAGTTCATTTTAAATTTCCACCAGCAATGTATGAGCACTCCAGTTGTTATACATCTTTGTCAGAATTTGGTAGTGCTATTTTCCTTTTTAATAAGAATGGGTGGTATCACATAGTTTTAAATTTGCATTTCCTTAATTAACTGCTTATTTGCCATTCACATATTCTCTTTGGTGAGGTTCCTGTTCAGATCTTTTGCCAATTTGTTTTATTGGGCTGTTTGTTTTATTACTGTTGTGTTTGGAGAATTTGTTTTATAGTCTAAACACAAGTTCTTTATCAGAAATGTGATTTGCAAATGTTTTCTCCCTTTCATTCTTTTAACAGTATATTTAGCAGAGCAAAAGGTTTTAATTAGATAAAATTCAATTTATCAATATTTTCACTTACAAATTGTGCTATTAGTGGTATATCTAAAAGCTCTATCAACAAAACCAAGGTCATACAGATCTTCTCTTATATTTTCTTTCAGAAGTTTTAAAGTTTTATATTTACATTTAGGCCAATGATGTTTTGCATTAATTTTTGTGTAAGATGTGAGGTATGGATTTCCTGTTGATATCCAACTATTCTAGCACCATTTATTGAAAAGACTAATCTTTCTCAATTGAATTGCCTTTACATATTTGTCACAAATCAATTAACTATTTGTGAGGGCCTATTTCTGGGCTCTCTATTTTGTTCCATTGATCTATATGACTATCCTTCACCAATATCATACTTTCTTGATTAATGTAACTTTATAGTAAGTCCTGAAATTGGATAGTGTGATTCCCAGAATTTAGTTCTTCTTTTCCAGAATTGTTTAGCTATTCTAGTTTCTTTAGAATCACCTTGTTGGTATCTACAAAAAGTCTACTACAATTTTCATTTGTATTGTGTTAAGTCTGTGGATTAAATTAATAGAATAGTATTCAGTGTTCTAACACATGAATACAGTATATTTCTCCACTTACTTAGGTCTATGATTTCTTTCATCAGTGTTTATGATTTTTAGCATACAGACCTTGAGATTATGTTTTTAGATTTCTATCTAAAATTTTATTTTTTCAGTGCTACTGTAAATGGTATTTTGAAAAATTTCAAATTCATTGCAAGCATACAGAAATAAAGTTGATTTTTTGTATATTGAACTTGTGTCCTGCAATTTTTCTAAGCTCATTTACTAGGAGTTTTTGTATAGATTCTTTGAGAAGTTATCTACAAAAAGAGACAGATTTTATTTCATCTTTTCAGGCTGGATATCTTTTGTTTCTTTTCCTTGCCTTTTTGTACTGGCTAAGACTTCCAGTGTGTTATTGAATAGGCGTGATGAGAGAAGACATCCTTACCTTGTTCCAGATCTTAAGAAGAATACATTAAGTTTTTCATATGTATCATGGTAACTTTTTTTTTTTCGAGATAGCCTTTTTCAGGTTAAGAATGTTCCCTGTTCCTAGTTAGCTGAGACTTTTATCACAAATGGATGTTGAAATTTATTAAAACCTTTTTCTCCATGTATAAAGATAATCATATGTATTTTTTCCTTTAGTCTCTTAATATGGTGAATTATGGTGTTTGATTTTTAAATATTGTACCAGGTTTACATTCCTGGAAAAAGCACCTACTTGGCCATGATATATTATCCTTTTTATATATTATTGGATTTAATTTGCTAATGCCTATATTTATAAGATTTATTGGTCTACAATTTTCTTTTCCTGTTATGCCTGTTTGGTTCAGGAATTAGGGTATGCTTGCCTCACAAAATGAGTTGTGAGTTGTTATCTCCTATTTTCTGGAAGAGATTGTACAGAATTGTAATTATTTGTTCCTTAAATGTTTAGTAGAATTCAGTGGTGAAAGCATGTTCTGGATCTTGCTCTTTTCTTTTTCTTAAGATTTTAAACTTCAGTAGAAAAGGTTATCTATTTCTTCTCAAGTGAGTTTTGATAGTTGGTGTCTTTAAAGAAATTGGCCTATTTTATCTATGTTTTTGAATGTGTGCATATAGATTTTTCTAGTATTCTCTTTTAAGGTCTGTGGAGTCTGTAATAATATCACCTCTTTTACTTCTGATATTTGTCATTTTTATTTTCTCTCTCTTTTTTCCCTTTAAAAGTCTGGTTACAGGTTTATCAGTTTTATTGATTTTTACAGTATTAATTTTTGTTTTCATTGTTCTTTTTTCTATTTTTTGTTTTTAATTTCATTGATTTCTGCTATTAACTTTAATATTTACTTCTTTCTGCTTAATTTGTGGTTAGCATGCTCCTCTTTTTTTCTACTTTCTTAAAGTGGAAACTTAGATTACTGACTGAGAACTTTCTACTTTTCTAATATAGCATTTAATACTATAAAGTTCCCTGTAAGTATTGTTTTAGCTGCATCCTTCAAATTTTGCTATGTTGTGTTTTCATTTTCAGTCAGTTCAAAATATATTCTAATTTCTCTTGAGATTTCTTCTTTGACCCATGTGTTACATAGAATTATATTGTTTAATTTCCAAATACTTTAGAATCTCCTATGTATCTTTCTTTTCTTTTTTTTTTTTTTTAATTTTATTATTTATTTATTTAATTTTTGGCTGTGTTGGGTCTCCGTTTCTGTGCAAGGGCTTTCTCTAGTTGCGGCAAGTGGGGGCCACTCTTCATTGCGGTGTGCGGGCCTCTCACTATTGTGCCTCTTTTGTTGCGGAGCACAGGCTCCAGATGCGCAGGCTCAGCAGTTGTGGCCCATGGGCCTAGTTGCTCTGTGGCATGTGGGATCTTCCCGGACCAGGGCTCGAACCCGTGTCCCCTGCATTGGCAGGCAGACTGTCAACCACTGTGCCACCAGGGAAGCCCTCTATGTATCTTTCTGTTATTGACTGCTTCTTTAGTTCCATAATGATCTGAGAACATACTTTGTATGAATTTCCAATGTGGAATTGAAAAATGTGTGTATAAGCACATTTGTATCTATATTATGGTGCTATTGTTGGTAGAGTGTTGAAGACTCTCAAGGTTCCATCACCAGACAATCTTCTATTCTCATTCTTATGCAGACTCCTCGCTACAACTATCGTATACATTTTGAGAACTGTAAAACCTGTCTCTGCAGGATAGATATCTATTTTATGTCCAGGCTTTTGTGTACACTCAAATATTTATTGCACTTCTTTTCTTGGAGGTCACAAAGGCTCTTCAAATTTAATAGGTCTCCAAATTATTTATGACAAATCTACTCTTCTTATTTTGATGAGTATTATTTTCATTATCAACCCAGTTGCCCAATCCAGAAATATGTGGTTCATCCTTGACTCCTTCCTTACTTATCTCCCATTCCAATAGGTCGTCAAATCCACCAATTTTCTCTTCATCACCATAAACAGTCTTTCTTATTTCTTACCCCGATTTTTCAGTAGTATCCTAATATTTCCTGTCTCCAGACTTCAATTTCATCCAATTTAGTCTCCATAACATTAGTGACCTATTTGAAACATAAATTTAACAATTGCCTTTCACCCATCTCTCCTTACATTTTTCTGACTTGCTTGCCTTACAGTTGTTAGAACAAATAAGCAAACACTTTAGCCTAGCACAGTAGGTTATTCATAATCCAGCTCTTCCCTGCTTTATCTCAGTTTTATCAACACTATTCCAGTCTGTTTCCACCTTAAATTTTGACCACACTGAACTACTAGCAAAACCTTTCCTACCTTCATCTGAAATAATTTCATCTTTTACATAAATTTATGTTTAATCACTTAATATATCACTATAATTGTTTGCTATTTTGTGTATCTCCCCTATTAGATTATAAGATCTTTCAGTTTAGGGAATGTAATTTCATCATCTACACATCATTTCCTTATACCCAGCAGAGTATCTGACTCATAATAAATACTTAATAAATCTTGCTTTGAATGAATGACTAAATGAATGATTTATTGAGTAAAAGAATAAGCAATTGAGCCAGGACTGGAAACCACATATCCTACTTCCAAGTAACACATTGACTTTATCTTCAGTAGAACAATAGTTACTTATTGCCTTGTATACCATTTCAGTAAAGGATAGGTCTTACTTTATAAATGGGTAAAATAATATTTGCTCTTTGATTTTACTTTTTTAACCATGTTCCAATGTCTTAAATATTCTGCACATATACTCAGGTCTAGTATTTTGAAAAGGATGTAACTGATGGCTAATGCATTGCTTTGCAATTGCTCCCATAGGAGCTTGGCTACCATTTTTACGCCATCTCACAGTCTCACGTTATCTTGCTACGACATATTCCCATCTGTTTCTTTCATCACTAACTAGAAGAGCTTAGTGTTACCTGTAACTCATGAGCTCCCTCCAGTTAATTTATAAAAGGTTAAATAAAAATTGTCCTCATTCAGGTTAAATAACAAAAGTCTTTATTTTTATTTTATTTATTTATATTTTTGGCCGCACCATGCGGCATGCATGCAGGATCTTAGTTCCCCCACCAGGGATTGATGGAACCCGCACCCCCTGCATTGGACTGCCAGGGAAGTCCCAACAAAAGTCTTTAACTACTCTTTATTTTGTAAAACTCAACTAGTTTCCGATTCTTAACCTTTGGGGCAGAGCTTTGCCAAAAATACTTTGAATATTTAACTACATTAAACTCAATGTTTTTTTTCCCTTATATAAGAGCCTAGTTTTACCCTTTAACATCTGTAAGGCTTTAGCCAATAATAAAGTCTCCTTACAGACACTGAATTGATGTGGCATGGTAAAGCTGTAGAACTTAACAAATAGATGCATTGGTTATTCAGGAAGTCCAATGAAATGTGGTAAGTAGGTATCCTATCAAGGACTTTAGATGATTTTTTTTGATATAAATGTTTTGAAATATTGTCTCTTTAGGTCTGATTACGGTGGATTAAGTGGTGGATTAAGGATGGATTACGGTGGTCTGTAAGGCATCAGGGCAATTCACTAAGCACAGAGGTTAGCACATAGTAAGCTCTTAATAGATGCTAACCTTTATAACTATTCTTTTTTGTTTAAATTTACTCTCCAGGAAGCTGTAAAAATGAATGCATTAATTTCTGTAAAATCCTTAGTAATCCTAGAAAACATTTTAAAAACGAGATTCTGCTGTTGTTTGGTTCTTGTTAGTGATATGTCTTTTGGTTCTTGGATTGTATTCTACAATCTAGGTTGTGAATATCAAAAGGATTATTTGGTCTCAAAAGAGGACTGTTTTGGAAGCCCTGTTTGTGGCTTTCCTATTTATTTCTACCTCCAACTCAACATTCTCAACATGAATTATAAGAAATATGAGAGTTTAATATTAACTGTTATGATTTTATTTTTCCTTCTCATCCTTTTTCTTATTGAGAAGAAAATTGTGTGCATAATGTCCCCCTTCCTGAATGAGGAGGATAAATGGAATGACGTATTTTCATTCATTGAATATGGCACATTTCCTCTTAAGGATTAAGTTAATTTCCTCTTCAAAATGTCCCTCTCCACCATCTCATGGTGTTCCCCTAATTTCAGATGCTCATTCACAGAATAGGACAATATTCTGCATGGAATAACAAAAACAAAATGTAACAAAGATGGAAAATCAGATCTGGCATTTGGGAGACAGTTCTAATATGGCACAAATTCTCACATTCTAAGACGGCTGCAAAGTTAATAGACTTATTGTATGTCCTGTGGCACCCTGGTACAGAAAGAACTGATAAGGAAACAAGTTAGCTGAAACAGAGTTAAGACACCTCCTTTGCAGTGATTGATTAAAATTTGGTTCACATTATATTATTTGTGACTGATGCAAAACAAGGAGTCAAACCAATTAAGGTCGTTAAAGAGCCCAGAGAACTTTACTCCAAAAATCATGTTTACCGTTGCTTCCAACTTAAAAACATTGTTCTCTGTTCACCTGAAATCTCCACTTCACTCACCCTATTCCTTGAACAGAAAACCTCAGAATGCTTTCTCACGATTAACCTTGCTTTGCTCTCTTTCCTATCCTGCTTCTCCCTCTGCTCTCCTCACTGTACCCCACACCCAGCAGATCTTTTTAACATCAGCTTCATTTAATTATCAGTTAAGCACCTTCTCTTAAGATGATAATCTGCCGAGAAAACCATCATCTCCCCAGCTCTGTTCCCTTTACCTACGGGAATCACTTTCACAGGTATTCTGCAACAACAGGATGACTAGTGATCGTCCTGGTTCTGACCCTTCAAGCTATATCCCTCACCTCTTTTCTTCACTATGCATGCAATTCATGTGCATTAGGATCTGTTAAAAGAAATGCAGTACATCGGGCGGAAGTAGCCTTACTGTCCTCTACAGTGGTCAGGGAACACCCAAAAGAAGTGCTTCTGTCAGTGCTGGCACCACTTTTTAAAGGAGGCGCTGTCAAACAAGAAGTAACCAGTAGAAGGTGTTCAGGTTACTCAGGAGTATTAAAAAGATATCAGAAGATAGTTGGAGGGCTCTTCAATATGGAAAGGAGATTTCAGGAAGGTCATGTGTACTGCTTTTCCATACTTGAAGGGATTAAATCTATTCTGCATTTCCTTAGAGGTCCAGACCGAGTCAGTGGGTGATGATAATGTGGAGACCCTCGTAACTCAATTTAAGGAAGCAAATCCTATTGACTCAACTTTTACCACATATTCTGCTCTTTCCACTTCCCTTCCCCAGGCCAAGACACCACCATCACTCACACCAACTGCATCAGTAAACTTCTATCTGGTCTTTCTGCTTCTACTCTTTTTGTCACTCTAATCCACCCTCTAAAGAGCAGCCAGAGAGATATTTTTAAAAACAAAATCATGTTGTGCATTTTCTGCCTAAACCCATTCTAGTATCTTCTTACTTAGTATGAAAGTATAAAATTCAAGTTCTTTTCCATTGCCTCCAAGGCCCTAAATGACACAGTCACTGCCTACTACATTTTGCCCTCTTCTTCCCTGTTGTTTCATGTGTTCCCGCCATACTGGCCATCTTTCTTCTCTAGGAACATGCCAGACTCCTTCCCAGTTTCAGACCTTTGCACTGGCTGTGGCCCCTAATGCTCCCACTGCTGACTCCTGCTTGTTATTTAGCATCAACTTAAATGTCACCTTCTAAGAGATGCCTTACTCAAGCCAAAGGAACTCTCCCTTGTCGTTGTAATTTATCTTTATTTTACTTTTCCCCATAACCATGATCACTCCCTGAAATCATCCATTCTACTTACTTGTTTTCTAACTACAGTATTAGATTCATGAGAGCAGAACTTTGTTTTAATCACTACCACTCCACAATGTCTGACCCATGACAGAGAATCAGTAAAACTTTGTTGGTCTTGGTTACCTCTCCAGCCCCTAATACTCTAAGATTCCATGATTTGAGGTCTCATTATTCCTTTTTTTTTTTTTTGGCCTTGCTGCACAGGGATCATAGTTTCCTGACCAGGGATTGAACCTGTGCTCCCTGTAGTGGAAGTGCGGAGTCTTAACCACTGGACCGCCAGGGAAGTCCTAGGTCTCATCATTCTTAATTTCATCATATCCGAAAACAACTTCAGTGCAGCTTATTCCTTAAGTGAATGCTTATTTACATTTAAATATTGTATCTGCAGCATATTTTATGCTTTTTTTATATTTTACATGATAGCACAGTAGTTGAAAGTGTGATCCTGGAGTCCCTTGGACTGTGTGAATTTCCAAGACTAGATTCTAACTAGATTCTGTCGAGTAACATTGTGATAGTTATTTAGACTCTATATTTTAAATATTTTCATATACAAATTGGGGATAATAAGAGTGCCGCCTCATAGTGTGTTTGGCTGAGTAAACAAGACATATGTAGAGTACGTAACACAGTACCTGACATAGGCTACATTTTCAAATATTAGCTATTCGTAGTAGTAGCAGTTTTAATGTTTTTACACAATTGTGCAACTGTCAAGTAGGTCCTTTTATATGAGAATAAGTCAGTACCAAGGTGAATTGAATAATGGCCAAGAATTTAAGTATGTCTTTAAAGTTGTTTAGTCCAGAAAAAGAAATGTATACCATTTGTCAATGCTATCCTTTCTAACCTTACATGTTTATTTTGACAGGTGATAAGTTTTCTGATTACTTCAGAGAGAAAGAGGGGGGGATAAAGAGAGATTTTTTTAGAGTATTTCCATCTTTTAACCCTTATGTAACTCAGGAATATTCTCATTCTAAGAGATCCTGGTGCAAAAATAAGAATTTAGCGTGATGATAAACAACTGTACTCATATTGTATATATATTCTAACTACTTTCACTTGTATGTGTTATTTTTATGATAAAAAAAGGAAAAATACACTGATTTTTAATATGAAAGTGAGATAATATAAAAATACCAGTAACTGTGTAATCAACGTTATTTAGCAAGAGAAATGAACTCTGCATGTTCTTGTCTGTACTCATAAGAGCATATAGAAGTCAATACAAGACATACATAATTATGCATATCTACTAACTGTTAAAATTTACCTTAACTATTAATTCTTCTTCATTCAAATGAATAATTAGAATTAGCTTTATTTTCAGTTTTTTAAAGTGTTTTTGAGAACTAGCACATTTCTAAGGACTAAATACGCTTAATCTATGCTTTTTCATCGTGATTCAATGAGATTGTTCTGCTTTCTATTTTCCTTTGTACAACATATTAAGTAGCCAACCCACAGTTTGTACTTCATGACTACCCCTAACTCTTGTCAAGGAAGAGCAAACTTATAGTCCTGTCAAAACATATTAGCAACTGTGGACAATCTTTAGCTACCTATAGATTTCATGTGTATTCATATTCTTAATATTATAAATATAATGTTTGGTT
Organism: Balaenoptera acutorostrata; assembly: GCF_949987535.1. Lineage (NCBI taxonomy): Eukaryota > Metazoa > Chordata > Mammalia > Artiodactyla > Balaenopteridae > Balaenoptera > Balaenoptera acutorostrata. The sequence goes on along the minus strand of NC_080068.1, from coordinate 109,239,090 downwards.
GAAAAGTACATTGGTTCAATCCTATTTAGTAAAGCTCTCTCCTTTACTAAAGAATAGGTGATTATTCAGTTTATCCTGTACATTGTATTTTTTTAGCACGGTAAGTATGATTTCCTTAGCAAGGTAAATTTCCTCTGACTTGTGAGAAAAGTAAATTAGAAAATGAACCAAATTATTTTCAATAGGAACTCAAGGAAACATGCTTGCAGGAGTTTCAACAAGTGCCCTGTTAGTTAAAAGAAAAGTGATGTGTGGGCTGAGTATCTAACTAAGCTCCTAATTTCTCTGCACATATTTATCATTAACCTATAAACCTAACTACTCATTTTCACATCTGGGTGTACACCATGGTTATTGTTACAGAATCAGGTATTTCACCAGACATACTTTTTTAGCACAAAGCAAACATAGTGTGTTTGCCTCTTTCATTCAACTCTCAACAACTAATGCTTAAGTCAAGTATGCATTTTCCAAAATTTAATGAAACTACTATCAAAATAGAATGTCAAGGTGCCAGCTGTCTCCTGTTGGGCTTTCTAGAGCTTTATTTATTGATTAAGTGGCTTGCATCTCTACAAGGCCACCACTCACTTTTCTAAGGCCTTGACCACAGACCAATCTATTGCTTGGCTGTTAAATTTTCAGCAGGCAGTGTCTAGTTGAATATAATCTACCAAAAGTTCCGTCTTCTGATATAAGCCACAATAAATCAGTGGATAGATACTTAACCCTCCCAGAACTCAACCTAGGGGAAACAATTCTTCTCATGCTCAAGGAGTCATAACAACAGCTGAGAAATGCTTCAGGGAGAGCCGGATATGCCTATTTATGGGTTATTTAAGCTTTGACTAAGTAAGAGTTTTATGTTGAGGATACTCATGAACCATGCTTTACAATTTTTCTAGTAGGATATATTGCATATGTGATGACCCAACTACATGTGGAAGTTTCCTTTGTACGTGAGGGATTCTGGCAGTGACAACTACCACTCTTGATAGACAGGAAGCTCTTGATGATAGGACTCTAGGAGGATTTTTCCCTCCTTCTTGGCTACATAGGCATTTCTCCCTTGTCTGTACACTCCCTTTGGAGTATCTTTATTTTGAACAATGGCAAGCATTTGGGATATAGTTAACTGGGGTTACAGGATTAGGGTTAAGGAATTGAAGTGTTCTGTGAGTTGGTGCTGAGGGCCTTCCCCTAGGGGCACATATACCCTTCTTCCTTGTACTAATGAAGAAGTATGCAATGAGTACTGTCATTTCTTCTAAGCCAAGGATCTCAGTGATGTCACTTCAACTTCTCAAGCCAGGTAATAAAAGATGTGGTAATGGAAGGGAATGGAGGGAACCCAGAGAGAGAGAAACAAAAGGATAAAGGCTATGCTGTACGCAAAGCCCAGAGAAGAAATTTGTAGACTTTTATCACGATTTTAAAATAATAACACTTACCATTTACCAAGAAGACAATATACCATAGCTAAAATATTGTAAGAAGGAAAGAAATTTTGTATGCTAAACAGTGCAAATGTATACAAGTGACAACATGAACAGTCAAATTTATGGGGATGGGCAGATAGAATGGGAAGTAGATAGAGGTGGCATGATGACAATGTCATCCATGATGAATAATATTCAAGTGCTTATTTGTGTTTTTTTCCATATTGATAAAACAACTGTCATTTTGTACTGAATTTCAATTAAGGGTGCAATCTAGAATGATGAAGGTAAGGCAACTGGTCATGGTTACATGCTTCAAGTTGGGTGAATAGACACAGATGGCATCAGATACCACTGACATGTTGAATATTTGGGACAACTGTGTCATTAATCATGATTATTTTTTCCATTAATGCATTAGGAAGATATAAGACATTTTCTTTCTAAAAGAAGTCTATCAAACAGAGATTATTTATAGACATTCACATGGCATATCTGACACACAACAGAAGAAAAGTAATGGTACATTCAACTAAGTATAAATCTGTGAGTAGATGAAGTTAGATGCCTTGGAAACAAAGTAACAGATTATGCAGAAGAAGTGTAGTCAAATATATAGGGGTGGGATAATTGGAGTGATGTATCACACCTACATAGCTAAAAAGCTGAACACTATGGGTAGCAGCTAATTTGCAAAAGGACACACACATAATGGTAAGGGAAACGCAGGTTCCTACAGAGGTACCATGTTGAAGGATAATATCCACAATCCAAGCTGAGCTCCATGATTCTAACCAATCGTCTTCCAGAGTTCCCAGTGCCCGGTTCTGGAGGGATATATTATTTCCTTCTGTGCTGAAAGTCCGTGGAATATTTTTGTCTCTCATTTTGAGCATACTGACATACATACCAAGAAAAGGCCATTTTAATAACTATCATTATCAATTAGCATAATCAATCAATAAGTCACAGAAAGACTACAATTCTGAGCATTCTGTTAAATTGGTTGAATAGATGTGGCACTGCCTTATATACGTATCTTTGTACAAGACTTGGTATTTGGGAGGTAAAAAGGTGGGAGGTACGGGAAGGAGGTCAATGAGACCAGTGAGAGTCTTGGATCAAGCTGTAACTAAATTGATTAGCAAGAGGGCAAATAAGGAAACAGGATTGATATGTATTAAATGTATACTGTGTGCTACACTTTGTCATGTATTCTACATATTCTATCTTAATAAAAAAGCCATTTTAACCCTTTATTCCTACACTAGTCTTAAAGCTGCTCTGAAGTATCACCTGATAATGTCTTCTCTGCCCTTTAAGCTGTGCTGAAAGTCCCTGCAATTTTAAAGTCTGTCATTTTGAACATACCAAAAAAAAAAAAAAAAAATTTAATGACCATCATCACCAATTAGCACTTACCAAATATTCACAGAAAAAGTGCCAGTGTGAACATTTTGTTAAATTGGTTGAATAGGGCTGGCACTGCCTTACAGGCAGTTTAAAAATAAATTTTACAGCTATGTTCTAATTAAGAAAGTAATATATAATAGTATAAAAAACTGGAAAATATTGAGAAGCATAAAGAAGAAAATAAAAGTCATCCAGAAGACTCTCACCTATATTTGACCATTATTTATAATATTTGACCAAAATTTGACCAGTATTTATATATTAGTACATTTCTATTCCTCTTCATATAAACATGCATGTTTTAGCATAGTTGAGAGCATATGATACATAAAGTGCTATATTTTACCTTTTCATTACCCTTTACTTTTAAATAATTTCTTGTATTAAGAACTTCATAAAACATAATTTTGATGCTTATATATTTTGTGTACTATAAATTATTGAACCATTCATAGGATACTTTTTTTTCCTAATTCTTTATTGTTTCAAATAGTACTGTGGCAACTGTCTTCCCTCCTCTTTATTTGTTCTTTCAACAAATTGTTATCAAATGCATTTTATGTGTCAGGTACCCTATGCCAGGCACTGTGCTGGGCTTTGGCGGTACCAAAGTGAATAAACGAGGAGGATAGCCTATAAACACAAACAAGTACACTAAAATATGATAAATGCTAACATAATGTTGATATAAATCTATGTTTACATTTCTAATCATGTATTGTTGGGTCAGTGTGAAAAAACATTTTGAAGACTTTAGCTGTGTGCTGCCTAATGGTTTTCCAGAATGATTTTCTCAATTCACGAATGCATTGGGAGTGTGTTGAGATCACATTTCTCACCAAACCACTATTAGCATATTATTAACATTTGATAAATATTTGATAATTTTATAAGTAAAAATATTTCCTAATTGACTTATTTCTCATTTCCTTATTAGTGAGGTTAAAGCATATTTTCATATGCTAGTCAGCTTTTTCTGTATCTTTTATGAACTATTAGTCCATTATCTTTTCATATTATCTCATTGCAGCATTAGTATTTTTCTTATCCATATGTATGTTCTCTTTACACAGTAAAGTTATTTACCTTTTTTGTGATATGATTTTAGTAAATATTCATACTCAATTTGTATACCCTTAAATTTTGTTTATATTTTTGCTAGGTGTTAAATTTAAAAATGTAAATGTTTATTTTGCTATTTTATTTTGTGATTTATTTCCACATGGAATTATATATTTTTTCACAAGCATTTAGTTGAAGGGTGTATTTAAGTGTTTCTCATTCATATATAACTTTTTTTTTTTTTTCAGTTGTAAAGACAGTTTCTCATCTAGGTCACCATAAGATACAGAGGGTTTATTGACTGGTACTAGAATGGGTCAAGGTAGACATCAGGAATGTAGGGAGCTCTGGCAATCCGCTAGTTCTAGCATCTCCCTCTGGTGGAATTTCAAGTATCTCCAAGTATAAATTCCCCCCTATAACTTGGCCTCGTCATGATCCCACATGACCTCCACTTACTTCATTCTCTCTCTCTCTTTATATGGACTGTTCACATTTGCTGACTGAAGCTCTCCATGTTTGCCTATTCAGATTCCAAAGACCATGGCCCACTTCTTCTTTATATACCAGATCTCAATCTGAATTGTTGGTCAGTATATAGATTGGCTGTTCTTGTGTTGGGGTCCACCCTTTGACTACTCAGCTGGGACGAATAGGAAAGGAGTGTAGTGCCAGTGAGTCAAATTGAACAAGATTTGTCTGTGGGCTGGCCGGTATCCCATAGAATGGATTGTGGGTGTTGGAAGTCCTGTGATTGACACTGCTGTCAAAAAACAGTTGCAGGTAGGATGTAATTGAGCATTCAGGAGATGATAGTCCTAATCTCAGCTCCGCTGCCAACCAGCTCTGAGTCCTTATTCAAATCTTTTAACCTTTCATAAAGCACAGTTTGCTCATCTGAAAAGTGTCATAATTCTATAGTCTTTAAGGTTCACTCCAATTCCAAAATATCTACAGTTCTCTTATACTGTATTTGACCATCTGAAAAAAAAAAAAAAAAAAAAGGAAAGCAGTCCTCTCTATTCCATAAAGCTGCTGGCTTTGATGAGTAATCAAAGCACTAGTGAGTACTAGCATCACTTAGCTGTGAACTGAATGAAGCAACATATTTCAGAATATTCAAGTCTTGAGGTAGTTTAGAGAACTGATACTCAGGAGGAATAAATACACAGCGTCTTTGGTTGAGTACAAGGTAGTTCAGTTAATAATATGGTGTGAGCAACCCATTTATTATTTTAGTTATTTCTTTTGAACTCAATAATAAAATCTCCTAAATTCCTGCAGAGAACAATCAGCACAAAATGCTCCTCAAACTACCAAACCTAACACTTAAACACAAAACCAGTAATGTCAACAGAAAAACTTTTAAGGGCAGGTTTGCTATTCAGGGATGATCAGTGCTAGCTGCCATAAGAACCCCCAAATCTCAGTAACTTAATGAAGTAAGTGTTTATTTCTGGATTATATCACAGTTTGGATATTTGATGTGTGGCCTTTTGCATGATGATTAAAGGATCCTAGCCCTTTCCATCTGTGGCACTGCTGTCTTCTAGGCCTTCTTCAAAGTTCTCCATAGGTTTCTCTGCTTTGAACTGGCAACAAGCAAAGAGTGAGTGAGAGGAGATCTTGGTCAGCCCTGGAAGAGGTATAGAATACTCCCACTCATGTTCTTCCGACAGGAAGCAGGAACACAACCTTACCCTGAACGCAAGGAAGTTTGTGCAACAGAGTCTTCCTATGTGCCAGGGGAGGAAGCAGGACTGATAACGTCTAGCCAGTTGGCCACAAAAGGTGAAATGTGAACTATATGCTAAAATGAATACTCAAGGGACCATGTAAAATGAAGTTTCTATCTTATGGCTGCACCAATAATAATGAAATTGTCTGAAGCAAATTTACTTCCTAGAAACTGAAAATAAATTTTTATATAGAAATAAAAATCATTTACCAAGATAATTTTGGGAAATTCTTATTAATCAGGGAAAAATGTTGATAAAGTTTACATCAAGCAATTACATTTAGCACAGATTTTGGTGTTATTCTTCCCAAAGTAAACTTTTTTCATGAATTCTTTACAACGGAATTTTTTTTTTTTCTATTGAAATGATTTTGATTGTGTTTTGTTTTCTGGCTAATTGATCAATATATGTATATTTAAATTTAAGGTTTCCTAGATTCAGTGGTTTGGGGCCTGAAGGTGACATTCTTTTTATTTCATATGCTTGACATAATTCTTTTCCTCAAATAGATAGCATAGAAGCAATATCTTGCATCTTTTTCCTTTCAGATACAACCATTGCCTTGTCAGAAAAGCAGAATATAAAGCTTATTCTCCATCATCTTGGTTAGAAACCCATTTATCAATAAATAGTCTTCCTTAAGTTGTCTTCATTTTGTCACAATAAACCATCAACAATTCCAAAGAATGTTGCAATTAAAATATTTTTAAAGAATCATGGTTGTTATGGATACTGCTGAATATTCTACATTGTGGAATGGTGCATTACTGTGAGATCTAATATTTATCAACCCTTAACCCCATTAAGACCTTATTAGGAAAAATATTATGAAATTTACATTTCAGTCTCAGTTCCACAATTCTGAATAACAGCATCAGGTAACAGTTCCTAATGGAGTCATTTTGAATTGAACATTTAGTAAAAGAAAATTATCAGTATAAAATTGAAGTTTTGCAATACCAATAATTAAATCCACTGGCTTATCCCCTCTTGTGGTAAAACATCATTATTGTAACCATTTTTATGATTGATCTACACTAACTGAATACCTACTAAATACAAAACATTGTTTATTTTGCCTATAAAAAATAACGGACAATAACACACATATGCCCAATATATTTATTTATATAATGTATATAAATAAGTATGAACAGCATATGATGGAATGCTAATGAACCATTAAATGATTTTTTAAGATTGATACTTGCTAATGTGGGAAATATACACCATATGTTCTTAAATGAAAAACTAGCAGACTCCTTGATATCTGGTTGTCTTGCACAGTGATATGTTCTGAACTTACTCTTGATTCAGCGGCATAAGCAATTTAGTTCCCAGTGCAAATGGATTGTCTTTTGGTCTATCTGCCTAATGCACAGGTCAGCAAATTTCTATCAAAGCACATGTAGCTCAATACAAACTGCTAAACATTGCAGTGAAATAAAGAAGTGATTCGCTTACTTTTATACTAAACACTCTGTAATTGGACTATTTTTCTGTGTTTTTTAAGATCCACAATGAACCAGCCAATGAAGAGTGCATTAACCAGAACTTCATAAAGGATATCGTCTTCAGAGGAGATGATAAAATATGGCTGTACATAGAAAGAAAAAGACTTGCAAAATCATACCATTAGCTTATGCATCTTTTTTTTTTTTTTTTTATAGCTACTTTATTTATTTCTTTTATTTTTGGCTGTGTTGGGTCTTCAGTTCGTGCGAGGGCTTTCTCTAGTTACAGCAAGTGGGGGCCACTCTTCATCGCGGTACGGGGACCGCTCTGCATCGCGGTGCGCGGGCCTTTCACTATCGCGGCCCCTCCCGTTGCGGGGCACAGGCTCCAGACGCGCAGGCTCAGTAGTTGTGGCTCACGGGCCCAGCTGCTCCGTGGCATGTGGGATCTTCCCAGACCAGGGCTCGAACCCGTGTCCCCTGCATTAGCAGGCAGATTCTCAACCACTGTGCCACCAGGGAAGCCCCTAGCTTATGCATCTTTAACAGCAAAACAGAGAGGAAGTTATAACAAAGTATAAACTGGTACATGTGACAGTAATTGTTAAAAATCTTAAAAGCAGCCCAGACCTGGTGTGAGGGAACATTTCTGGATAGCTGCTGGGAGGGGACATGTTTGCATAACAGGGCCCTAAATGAGAGAAGCCACAGACCCCGATTCTCAGCATCTTAGGATTTACTGAGAGTGTTCAGTCATGCCTGCTATTTTCAGGCTGCTCAAAACATTTCTTCTCTAGATTTTTCTGGCCTTTCCCTAACTCTGTCCAAGAATCAAAGCAGGAAAACAATCTGATTAGACTTTTTTCTGTCAGCATGGTGGCAAACAGATGGTCTGACCACTCTTTTCAACCTGGTAGAATGACATAATCTATAGTACTGTGTCCATTTCAGGTGTTGATTACTATGCATGTGTGAATGTGTGTGAGTGAGAGTGAGTGTGTGTGTATGTGATTATGTTCTAAAATGGAGATAAAGATAGAAAAACAGAGAGATGGAGATGAGGGAGAGACAGACGCACAAACTGTGAAGAGTGATGATGATCATTTGCCTGGGTTTCTAGACAGGTTTCCCTGCAAAGCCAAATAATATTCCTAATTTATCAGGTTCTATAAGTTCATATTTTAGGGATTTATTCCTTAGACCTAAAATTTTGCCTTTTATCCTAGCAATTTCACACCTCAGTGTGAAGCAGTTTGCTATAACTTTTTCTGTTTTGAACATTCAGTTAATTTCATTGGAATACTCTTTCTCCCATACCTAATGGTTAAATACCTGGTTTAAGTGTCTTTTCCCATTTAAAACCTTCTCTGAATCTTCTAAGTGAAGTTGATATCTTTCTTCTGACTCATCTTTATGCATAGTATCGAACTCTAAGTATTGTATTTATCATATCAGTTATTTTGTATCTTTCTCCCCATTATACTATGAGTTATTAAGTTTATACTTTATGCCTTATGTGTCTTAATAAGTCTAGTATCTGGCACTTGACTCTTACAACTTGTTCATTGAATGAATACCTGATTAAATGAGTTTGTGTAGTCAGAGAAGGGGAAAGCTTCAGGCATTGAGAAAGTTTTCAGAGGAAGAGAGGTGAAGGAGGAAGATACCACTGTGTGCACTGAAATGAATTTCACTTCACAATTTCATTTAGGGCTGACCCTTTGTGCCAGTTACCACCTGAGCTGAGCTCTGTGTACCTACAGTCGGGCCTTTGATTTGCAACCAGAGCTGCTATTTGCAAAACCGGTAGGAGATTCTGACTCTTAGAGTCTGCAGAAAGCCTTTTCTTTCTTTCTTTTTTTTTTAATATAAATTTATTTATTTATTTGTTTTGGGCTGTGTTGGGTCTTTGTTGCTACGCGTGGGCTTTCTCTGATTGTGGTGAGCAGGGGCTACTCTTCGTTGCAGTGTGTGGGCTTCTCATTGCAGTGGCTTCTCTTGTTGCGGAGCACGGACTCTAGGCACGTGGGCTTCAGTAGTTGTGGCTCACAGGCTCAGTAGTTGTGGCTCACAGGCTCTAGAGTGCAGGCTCACCAAGTAAGTAACTAAGTTGTGGTGCAGGAGCTTAGTTGCTCCGGCATATGGGATCTTCCTGGACCAGGGCTTGAACTCGTGTCCCCTGCATTGGCAGGTGGATTCTTAACCACTGTGCCACCAGGGAAGTCCCTGAAAGTCTTTTCTTAAAAGAGTGTTTCTGCTGTTGCAACCACCTACTATGATTTGTCTTTTTTTGTAATTTCCCAGAAGTCTTCACCAAATTGTTTGTTCAATTAATCCTGGAAGATCTTCAGTGGCCAAATAGATGGCTTTAAAGTATTGAGGAGCTAAAAGAAATAGCTGCATGTAGGAGGAAAACAATCTCATTTTAGAGGTGTTACAGACTTCTGAATGGGAGAGGTAATTTACAACAGTTCTTCAAGTTAATTACTGTCAATATCAACAGATACAGCTCTGCCATGACATAGGGATTATCAAGGTAAAAGGTAAAATTTTCTGGGATGATTTAAAAATGGGCATTTGTAAATGTATATAAATAAATCTGATTTAAAAGGAATACTTTATCTGTATTAATCTTCCTGAGAGATAGAGAAACAATTTTTAACTTATTTAAGTACATTTTATAATGTACTCTGGAGAATTAGAAAGCAGTTCAAGGTCAGTGTTAAGGTTGTTCTTCTCTTTCAGGGAAGATACTGCTAAACCATGAACTACTTCACAGCACTTGTGTGATATTGAGATGCTAGAAGACTCATGGTACTCTATCTTCCTCACTTATCTGCTCCTATGTATTCATAGGATGCATTGGTTAAGCTCTTTACTTATTTCTTGTCTACTTATTACCTGAATGTGTAATACTGAGGGGTTTTATCATATTAAGTTCAGGACTATTTAACTTACAATTTCGACAACTTTGTTATTCCTCAGAGATTTATATGTCTTGATAAACTGACCTCTCCAGCAAAATAGAAAGTTCTCTTAGAAGTTTGGGATCATAATACACACTTTTGCCCAATGCACTGTGCTAGGTACATAGAATCTTGTGGAACTGAATTAGTTTGTAATAGATAGCCAAAAATGGAGTGTTGAAGAGGGAGATACAGCGGCAAAGTTGATCTTTGTTATAAGGGTAAAATATAGAATAATTGGAAAACCTTCCCCAGTTTTTGATAAATGAATGGATATTGCTAGATTATTTTCCCTAGATATAATTCTGTAGGTGTTAAAGAAATGATGGTATGGTTGATTCTGAGAAACTAAAATTAACAGACTGAGAATTCTGATGAAGACATAAGCTGATTATTTTTCATATATGGAAAGACAACCTAGATATGAAAAGAGCTTGGTAGAAGGACAACAGAATTTTGAGGAGGAATTTTAAGTTGTAATTCCTACCTTTTCTCACATGGAACTGCATGGATTATTGTCTACAGTAAGAAAAATAAATAAATAGTACCACCAGCCCAGCACCAGTGACAGATGGTGGGAAAATAGCAGAATGGAACTCATGCTTAACTGGGGTAGAAGGTGAATAACAACAGATTCTCAGGCATTTTAGCTGCCTCCTGAGAATCCCCTCTTCCCCACTATCCCTGCCAGGACCAGACAGGAGGAAAGGAGGATCCCCCAAGAGTGGAGTTGTTGACTGTGGGGAGAGATATGCAAAGAGTGGTTCACCTCAGATTGTAAAGTTAGAAAATCTCAAACTTGAGGTGAATCCCTCCACCTAATACCACATAATGGAGAGTTAGTGGACCAAAAACTTAATATAAATGAAAAATTAAGTATAACACAAGCATAATCAGCATTCTCAAAGAGATAAAGGAGAATGTTGGAAAAGAGAAGCAGAATAACGTTTTAAAGAAAAAAATAAAATAAAGTACTCAGTAGAAGGATTAAAACATGAGAATGAGTACAACTAGTTAACAAATGAGTGACTTTAAAGATTAAGTTGAGGAATTCAAAAAAGTTATCAGGAAGGGACAAAGAAAAAGAATAGTAAAACAAATTAGGGATGTGAAGGAAGGGTGTGCAAGTGTTAACTTCCACATTAAAGGTTTTCCAGAAAACCAATTGGAAAAAAAAATGGCAGGGAGGATATATTTGAAGAAATAATGACCTAGAATTTCTAAGAATTAAAGAGAGATAAACATTGACAAGTTTCATAGTAAACATTGACAAGTTTCATAGTACCACAGCTTTAGGACAACAAAAAATACAAACATATTAGAGTGAATTTTAAAACATCAAAGACCTCTCTTAAAGCTCCCAATAGAAAGAGCAGATTATTTAAAAAGACACAAGAAATGGACAGTAACATACTTCTCAATGAAAATCTTATATGCAAAATGCATATAACATTTTGTTTTGTGGATAAGAGGAGTAACATTGTTAAAGAGTCAGAATAAAAGAACTTTAAATCTAGACTACCATATTCAACTAATAGTAGTTTAAATGTAAAGGAAATATACTTACATATTCTTAGACAAACAACTCAAGTTTCATTAAGCAAATGGCTCTTTTGAAAACTTTTTCAGAAGTGTACCGGTGAGTTGTCAAATAAACCTAGGAAGATCTACTCTCTATGGAATGTAGAGGTGAGGAAATAACTTAGTAAGTTTTCTTGTTGCTAAAACAAACCTAAAATCCATAAAAGATCCATAAATCTCAGAGTTAAAAATGTAAAAAATACAAACGTGGTGGTGGGAGTGAGGAGAGCATGTCATGAGAGACTTTAGATGATATAGACATTGATAGGCATAACAAATGGGTAGAAAGTAAAAAAATTAATGCAGACATATGTCATTTTCCTGGTAACCAACATAAGAAATTAAATGCAATATCAACTTCTATACAATAAGAAGAAACTTGATATGCCCAATGGAAGGCATGAAAGGAGAATTAATGTATAGAAAATGTGTAACAGAAAGAAATCAATAAAATATGAAGGTAGAAATGAGTGCTAGCAACAGTTGTAATAAATGTAAATGTGTTAAATTCACTGACAAAACAGATCTTTAGAATGAATTAGAAAAACATCATCCAACAATATATAAAATATAAAAGAAACACTTCAAATAAAAGATAGTGAAACTTGAGAATAAAAATGGGGCTTAAAATTACAAAAAAAAATGTATTAGGTTATTAGAACCAAGCCTCTCATTGTAGACAACTAAAAAAGACATTAAATATTAAAATTATTTTTATATTCCCAGAAGAGTTGATAAGAACAGGCCAAAATTAAAGGGAAAATAAGAACCAAGAGAAGTAAGCAAGTACAAAAGCTATTTTGACTAAAATCTGGCAAGTTTGAAATATGCCTCTACTATAGGAACTCCACTTTTTCTACTGAGGTTCTTTGTCCACACATGCAGAAATCTAGAAGTCTCTGGGAATTTAGTCCCTTTTTGTAGAGCCCTTGCCCAGTGGCTGATAGATACAGGAGTATGACAGCTTAGTTTCCTTGCCTTAGACATCTGAGAAGTGTAACTTCAGAGTTCCTCTGTAGGATCAGGCTGAAGCTATGCTCTACAGGTCTTTGTCTGAGATTATACTCTTGCTTGGCTTCTCTTCCCTCTCTTGCTTCCCTTTCATATAAACATATGAGCAATGTGTGAGGTTTACAGTGAGCAAGTCTTTTATGGCTAAAACAGCTGTGTGTGTATTTGGTGGTATATTTGGGAAATGAGACAACAGAGAGAAGGTAGGGATTGTTAAAGGAGCAACTGTGTCATTGGGCATAAGATTGAAAAATTAAGCTGGGACTGAGTTTTGCAGCATCATTAACACCAAACTAAGTAGATTCAGTTACTCTCCAGGTAATGGGAAGTCAGTGAAGGATTTTTACGAATAGGAGTGATGTGACAAGTTCTATATTTTACAGCAAAATTGTTGGAACCATGAAAGATAGCATGCAAGTTTTTATTGGAGTCCAAAGAAAAAAATGATGAGGAATTGAGCTGAGTCAGAGAATAAAGAGGCATGGATGAATGAGAGACAAATTTTAGAGACACAATTTGCAAGACAAGTTTACCATTTACATGTGAGAAAGGGCAGGGGGAAGAGTTAGAAATGACTTCAAAATCCTTCATTTTTAAATTTAGGTAGCTTATTTATTGATATATGGAAGGAAGAATGAGGAACACGTTTTGACAAGAAAGATATTGAGTTCAACTTTGCATTTTTGAGACACATATTGAATAATCATGTGAAGATAAATAAAACCTGTAAAAGGGAGTCTGTGATTAGAGTTTAGAGATTGGTAAAATTTTATAAAATGAGAAAACGTGAAAGCTGAGGAAAAAATCCTGGGTAAAAACAACATGTAAGGAGTAGAAGCACGAGTTGAGCAAAATAGACATAGACAAGAGGAAATAGAACTAGATAAGAGGAGACTACGGTAGTATCATAAAAACAAATGAGAAAAGGGTGAAAAATATAAGGGTCGTTGCTATAAAATGTTGCAATAAGGATTGAAAATGTGCTGTTCTGCTTGGCAATTAGAATGTCGTTGATAACTTTTCTTCATACAGCTTTAAGAGAGACTTAAAAGTAAAACTAGAGACTGCTCTTTGAAGAATTTGGACTGTGAAGAGTGAGACAATGTCAAGAAATGATCTTTTTTCAAGAATGGGGATAACTAAGCATGATTAGTTATGGAATTTAGGAGAATAAGAAGAGGCCAGTGGAAAGGTGGAGGTTGAATAAATGAAACATTTGATTAGAAAAATATTTTGAAAAAGGTATGGCACTGAAATTGAATTTATGTGAGCTAACACATAAATGTTGCTCTAAAGGAGTCCATCAACTGATTCTGAAATCCACATGTAAATTCAAGAGACCAAAAGTAACCAAGGCAATCTTGAAACGGAAGAAAAAAGTTGTAGAACACAGTTCTAAAACTTATTTACAAAGCTACAGTAATCAAAATGTGTGGTACTATCATAAACAGATCAATGAAATAGAAATGAGGGTCCAGAAACTAACACTTACATCTGTGGTCAATTGATTCTAACAAAGATGCCAAGGCAATTCAATGGGGAAGGAGTAGTCTTTTCAATCAATAGTGGTGGGACAACTAGATATCAAGATGCAAAATATTGAATCTGAATGCTTAATTCACATCACACACAAAATTTAATGCAAAATGGGTCAAAGACCTAAATGTAAGAGCCAAAATTATAAAGTTTGTAGAAGAAAACACATGAATAAATCTTTGTGACTTTGGATTATACAATGATTTTTTTTAGCTATGAGATGAAAAGCACAAGCAAAAAAATGAAAAAGTGATTAACTGAATAGCATCAAAATTTTAGATTTTTGTGCTTCAAATGACATCATCAAAAAATTGAAAAGAGAAAATATTTGCAAATCCTGTTTTCGATGAGACCTGTATCCAGAATATATGAAACTCATTAACAAAAAAGGATTGGAAATATCCAAAAAGATACAGGAACATCTAATAAGTACATTAAAGATGTTCAGCATTATTAGTCATCACAGGAATGCAAATCAAAGTCACAGTGAGATACCACTTCACAACTCACTATAATAGCTGTAGAAAAAAAAAAACCGACAGTAAAAATTTGGTGAGGATGTGAAGAAATTGAAACCCTCAAACATTGCTGGTGGGAATGTTAACTGGTGCAGCTACATTGGAAAACAGTGTGGCAGTTCCTCAAAATGTTAAATATAGAGTTACCATATGATCTACAAATCCACTCTTAAGTATTTACTCATAAGAAACATATGTCTACATCAAAAGTTGTACACAGATGTTCACAGCAGCATTAGGCATAATAGCCAAAAAGGGGAAACAACCCAAATTTCCAACAACTGCTGAAGGAATAAACAAAATGTGGCATATCTCTTCAGTGGAATGTTATTAGGCAATGAAAAGGAATGGAGTACTGATAACTGCTACTATGTGAATGAACCTGAAAACAGTATGCTAAGTAAAGAAAGCCAGTCATAAAAGACCGTAGAGGGCATGATCCCATTTATATGAAATGTCTAGACTAGGCAATTCTATAAAGACAAAAAGCAGATTAGTGGTTGTCTGGGGTTGAAATGGGAAGTGAATGCTAATGGGTATAGATTTCTTTTTGAGGTAATGGAAATATCCTAAAATTAGATTATAGTGATGATTGCATAACTCAGTAAATAAACTAAAAAACCATTGAACTTTAAATGAGTGAATATTATGGTATAATTTTATCTCATTAAGCTGTTTAGAAGGAGTCCACCCTATTGCTGCTTATCACAGAAAATGTGCTGCTTAGGTTCTAGAAGGAAGGCTTTTATTATTTTGGAATTTTTCCAAAGGCTACTCTCAGTTTAGGCCATATAGTGAAGGAATTTAATACTACTGTTTAGGAAGATTGACTAAACTGTGGATCTGGGTTTTTGTTGGACTGTTCTACAACTCTATTTTCACACTCATAAGAATGAAACAAAGGCAATGGAACCAAATAATTTTTAGGATGAAAACTCCATATTGCCTATCATGTGTTTACAGTTTATTGACTTGATGTTCATTATTGATTGGATTTTCTTTTGTACTTGAATTTTATCTCTGCTTCTACTCTGAGATTATGAATGAAAACTAGTATTTTTCAACTTCATTCTTAAAGGTAAATTGACCTGCAAAGATTTAAATTTCACAACTGAGGTCAGTGCACTGATCAATCTGGCTCAGAGTGCTAGACAATAGAAAACATAGATGATAAGGTTGTGTCAATCTCATTCATGCTATTTTGATTTACTTTAAGGGCTAAATTAATATTTTTTGACAGGACACTAAATTCTCACTTTTAATTATAAACTAAGAAAACAGGATTATGTTGGATAGTCTTCTTTTAGTCTATTATAGTGCATGCAGTTCTAAACACAAATAATTTTTAAAATTATTTTAAACATGATTTAGAACTGCTCAGAGCTTAAATTTCACGGCACTCAGATTCTTAAAACAGGACCATTATCCTAGGTGTTATGGACTAAATGTTTTTGTACCCTCCCAAATTCACATGTTGAAATCCTTACCCCCAATGTGATGGTATTGGGAGGTGGGGCTTTGCGGGGAGTAAGGGCATGAGAGTGGAGCCCTCATGAATGGGATAAGTTCTTTATGAAAGAGACCCCAGAAAGCTTTCTGGTTCTCTTTTGCCCATGTGAGGATACAAGGAGAAGTCAGCAGTCTGCAATCCACAAGGGGGTTCTCACCAGAACCTGACCATACTGACAACTTGATCTTGGACCTCCAGTCTCCAGAACTGTGAGAAACAAATTTCTGTTATTTATAAGCTACCCAGTCTATGGTACATAGACAACCTGTTATAGCAGCCTGAACTGACTAGGATATTAGTCAATTCACTTGTACGAAAATTAAAAAATCAATTTATAAGTTTGTACAAATATACACCAAAGGCATGTACTTAAGATCAGATAACATACAAAAACCTTTGTTTCTAAATGGGTATTGTACTATTTGTTCATTTCGTGCAAAATCTTGTTAATAGAAGTGTCTTTTGCTCCAACTGCATTTGAATTTTCCCAGAATGTGAAAACCTTTGTTATAAGATGCTTAGGAAATAAAGCACTCAAAAGCAAAGCTTAGATCTCTGATAAAATTCAGAGTCAAACAAGAGACTCTCTCTACAGTGAGCTGAAGTGTCAAAGTGCCACACCTCAGTGTGAGATTCATTGGAATAACACAGCCTGTAGTAAGTCACACCCCAGGTCATGAGTTTTTATGCAATCTCTGGACTTTAACTGGCAGTACCCGCAAGCAAACACAAGCTCTCCTTGGAGGAAAGTACCATTATTGTAGTCTTCAAAATATTTCCCAAATAATTTTTCAAATACAATGTCTAGAATGTAGTAAAATATATCAGACACACAAGGAAATAAATTCTATGAGTCAAAGAAAAAAAACAAAACAGAAAACAGTTTAATGAAGGCCTTTGACAGCGAATGTAGGTAAATTACAACAAAATTGGAGCCTATTACCCACTCAGCTATAATAAAAATAAAGAGTGTGTAGAGTTATGGATTCAGGAACATATAGGGACAAGTTAGAACAAAGAGCACTAATTTTTAAAAATTTATAACTTCAAAATACAAGAAAAAAAGTGTTAATTTTTCATTTACATAAAAAGAATGTCAAATAATTTGACCTAAGTAAAAGAGGGATAGAAAACTTTCTACCTTTTCCTCATTTAATTAGATCCTCTTGTCGTGGAGGGAAGAATTATGCCTCGCTTTCGGATTCTATCATTATGAATGAATGAACTGTTGAGGAAAATGTTGCTTTAAATGAAGTAACATTGAGCTTATATTACTTGTAACCAGTATGTAAATAATTTTTTTATTGATTTTCTTCAAGAATCAGTTGAGATTTTAGGCTAAGCGGGAGTTACAAATAGGATCAAAGTCACAAGGTGATGAAAGTAATAGACAAAGATCACTGTGAAAAGGTTTAAGAATTCATAGGTGTAATAGAGACAATGAAAAGGATTAACAGTACTTGTATAGGTGGAAATATTTCCTCTCTTTCGGTAGTTTCTAATATTATTGCTACCAAGGATCATTTTTTATTATTAATACCCACAACTTTGGGTATTAAAAATATTTTATTCCTCAAACTTAAGAAGAACTCAATTCACTTTTCCACAGTCAAAGGCATATATAATTGGACATCAGATCAGCAAAAAATTAACAATAGACTACAGGGTTGATGTAGACAAAAGCCAATGTTCTAATTTTTTTATTCATTCATTTACTTTTTTCATTCATTCTCCCATTCATTCCTGAATTCATTAATTATGAAGTGGTTTTAATGTATCAGAAACTATACTGGGCTTGTAAATCTCTATTGTGGTTAAGTACAAGGTTCCTAAGAGTTTGTTGACATATTAAAAATAACTCAAGGACTCCCTACTACAAAGTTCATAAATTGCAACTTTTGGAGAGCCTAATGTTTTATATGGAAAAATTGAGACCTAGAGAGGTTGATTTGTCCCAGATTGTCCAGATAATTCATGGTTGTATTAGCACGAGGTACAAAATGAATTGTAAATATATTAGTAATACTTAAAAAATTAAAGACAACTTATTTGTCTTCTCTTTTGGAATCACTCATTACACTTGGCTAAAGAATTGTTGCAGAATAGTTTGTACAATAACTTTCAATTGTACTAATCAGCAACAATTTTTCTCTCTTAACCCTAATCAGAGAAACATACTTCTGGGTCTCAGTCAATTGTAGTTGCTTGTAAATGGCCTTTGACTGATTAGTATAGTCAGGCAAGTTGTCATCAAGCATGTAGACATAGCCCAAGATAGTTTGAAAAGATACTGGAGCAAGTGATCTGTAGCAATAGATCAAGACAATTGCTGTATGCCAGTGTTGAACAGAAAAAAAAAAAAAAAGTAACCAAACAGGATATTTTTGTCAATTGTTCGAGAACCAATCTGGCTGAAATCTACTTAAATTTTAAAATCAGAGGAAATCAGGACTATTCCACTTTCCTGTTGGTAGATAACTTCTTAAACACTCACACCCTACATTTTTAATAGAAACTGACTGTGTTTTCATTATTTATTAATCCCAGGATGCACTTATAAATATGAAATATCATTATTTGAGTTTGTTATACCGTTAGCTTTAAAATTTTATAAACTAGAGAACAGGTGACAAATTGGATAAGCTAAGGAGGTTTATTGTTGTAAGAAAAGTGTATCAGTAAGAAATACCCTCGGTAAAATAGGAAGACTAAAGACTGTAAAATTTACCAAGAGCATTTGATTTAAAAATGTATTTTTCAACCTTTCAAATATTAAATTTGTCTTAATGTCTGAAAAGTGTTTTAAAAAATTCTAAACCAGGAGATTTGTTTCATTTTTGTCTTTGCAAAAATGGTTACCTCACTTTTGTTTTCATATGTTCCCATTTGTAAGGATACACTTCACATGCCTCAAAAAGGAATTTATAATGAGTCATGGCTTTCTGATTGACTAGGTATGGATACTAGATTTTTTCCTTTCTTTTTTCATAAGAAATATTATTTTGATAAACACCTTAGAGGCCCAACAAGTACCCTTTTATTGGGAAAAGCTCTGAATAAATTGTTACACTGGATTTAGTTCTGATCACCAAGGAATCTTGTTCATGGTGACATGGCCATAAAAGAAGTCTTGGGAAAAAATATAAGAATTGGAAAAACGTTAACATTAACAAGGACCTTTACATTTTCAATTAATTTAATAATCGTTAATATTAAGTACCTCAAGTGCTAAGCACTAAAAATCTCTGCAGAAAAAAAAAAAAAAAGGTAACGGCCTTGCCTTCTAATGTCTTATTGTTAAATGGGGAATGCAGATACGATAACAGGCAATTACAATATAGTGTGCTAAATTTCACAGAAGGCTATCCTGAGAGAATGTAAGATGTAGGAGAGGTGCTTAGTTTAGGTTTGGAGGATCAATGAAGCCCTCTCAAGGAGATTATTTCTAAGGTCTGATGGAAGAATAAAAGATAACAAGAAGGTTGAGAAGAAGAGTGTTCCCAATGAAGAGGATTTATGTAAAGGCTAGGAATCATAATTATGAATATACAATAGATCTTCCTACTGTTTAGAAAAGATGGTGAAATGCTAGCAAATACAGACAGGAGGCAGAATCATTCCACTCCTATTTTGCATCTGTCCTTGTCATTATGGAAAAGTTATTATCAAACTAGAATGAAAAGAAAAACACCATTAAAAGTGAACTGCAGTCCCAGAAAAAAATAGATTATCAAGTCACCCAGACATTTTAAATGAATTCTAGCTTGTAGCCATAGATAAATTACATCCCAAAGTTTTGAAAGGGCTTACAGATGTAATCGCAGAATGGTTGCCAGCAATCTACAGAAATCATGGAGGAAGGGAGTGTTGCCAGGAGATGTGATCTGAGTGAATGTCATACCAATTCTCTCAAAGGTAAAATGGTAGATTCTAGAAACTATTAGATCAGCAGTGTTGATCTTTAATAGCATTCTAGAACGGATTACTCTAACAAGGAATTGTGAGTATTTAGAAAATAATGAAACCACCTGTAGGATCCATTAGTTTTCCATAGGTTGAGTTACCTGGGAGATTTCAGGAGGTTGGGAGGTTGCACTATTTGTATCTAAGTAAGGATTTTGATGAAATCACTCAGAATGTCCTTGTGGAGTGGTATAGAAATATGTTAGTAGGGGTAGGTGGATATGTAGCTGGTTGAACACTGTGTGTAATTAGTAATCTGTGGTTAGCTTGCAGGGAGATTTCTCAGGCTGTGTTTCATGGCTTTGTCCTTGGCGTTGTCTTGGTCTCATTTTTAAATCTAATCTGATTGAAGAGACATCAGTCTGGAAGGAGGAAGTTCATATATTGACTGATATAAACAGAATTCAAAAATGCCTTAGAACAACACATAAAAATCTGGACTTTGAGATTTAGCAACAGAAATGCAGGTAAAGTTTTGGCTTTGAAAATCAGTTACCTAAGAGATTTTTAAAGTTCATCTCAAAAGCAATACAAAGCAAAATGAAACTCTAGGTCCTTTTGTTAACCACAAAATCCAAAAGTTGTACCTGCTTAAACAAAAGTGAATTCAAGCTAAGACTGTATTAATAGAGGAACAGTTTCCAAATGAGGGGAGTGGCAATAAGACTGATTTCGAATATTTCACTGAACTTGGACTCTGGTCAGACTCATCTTGAGTATCACATACAGTTACAGATGCAAGATATGGCTATTTCCTCAATGTCCATTCCACCTGCCCTGTTGATACCAGCAGTAAAGTTTGAGTGGGCTTGACCTCACTCCAGCTTCAAGGGTAGGCAATGTCCAACGAAGGCCAATCAGGAAAATTCCATCTTCCTTTGCACTGTAATTGGTTTAATTAATCCAGGCCTAAGTTTATCAGTGTGTGGCATTTGCCTGATTTTAGGGATTGGTTCAGGGGTGGCCAATTGATGTAAATCTCAGTGTTTTCTTTTTTCCCAGCAGTTAACGGGAAGCAACCTGCCCTTCCTGCTGAATGAGGCATCAGGCAGCACTAATTGCTGCTGGCAGGCATCCAACAACTATGAGGGAAGTCATCAGTCTGAGGAGAAAGTTCACAAACACAGAGATAAAGGCAGAGAAGAGCAAAGCAATGGAAAATGGGCTCAGAGCTCTGACCAAACTATGCCTAAATTGCCCTGAGGCTGGAGTTTTTAGTTATTCTTTAAGCCAAATTGAGTTGTTGCATTTTGTTTGTTTGTTTTTTGATCATCTTTAACTGAAATCATTCTAACAAGTCCAAGGGCAAAATTCTAAGATTCTTGTCAGAACAGAGGAGGGCCATGCCATACGAAGAAAGTTTAGAAGAACTCGAGAAGAGGGAAACTTAAGTCACATGTGTTGTTTAGAAACATCTGCCCCATGGAAGGGAGAGTAGATTGTTGTTTCTGTTCGAGAATGCAAGGCTAGGACTATTGCTACAGAGTTGTGGAAAGGCAAATTTTAACTCAATATAAGACACTGAGAATTACTCTTTCAAAGAACATTTCTAATTTTTAGAGGCATTCCATTGTAGAAAGAGCTGTTTGCCAATTATTGGAAGTGCTAAAGCAAAGAATAATGAACCATCTGTAAGTTGTATTCAGTTCCAGGATTTGATGGTATTTTGCCATCCTTCATTATTTATATGAAGATAAGGTAGTTGCTGGATAAGAGAGCTTGATTCCTGCCTTGGCTTCTCTATATGACGTGATCTATGTTTTCTCTGGGTCTGCATCCTCATCCGAAGAGTCAATAGGTTAGAATACATGGTTTCTAAAACTGTTTCCAGCTCTAAAACTTTTTGCCACCCAAGGAAAATTACTGGAAGTGTGGCAGCAAGACTCTTGACCTGCTACCTCTCAAGGTAATAGTCAAATCTAAAAATGGGAAATTAGAATATCACTTTCCCATTAATCACATCACTTCTCAAAGTTAGAATGAGGGATTGCCTTGGGAAATACCACCTAGATCTAATTCCTGAAGATATTATGAGCATATTTCAGAAATGGAATCTTCTATTGAGTGAATTATCAAAAATTCAATCAATTAACAAGAAGTTATTGAGCACTTTCACCCCCAGGCCTGTGCTAGGCACAATGATAGAGAAAATCTTACCTGTCTGGCTTTGTCTAAGATGCAAAGTAATCATAAGTTTTCAGTGCAGTACATTTTCTGTTATCTAGAGGCCACATAATAAATACCTCCCTTAGATTTGCTCTTAGTACTGAATCTAGGATATTGCTAAGATCTTTAATACAGAAAGAAAAAGAGAAGAGAAAGTATCACTTTAAGTGCTTATTCGATTCTTTTGAGAGTTCCAGAAAGATCCTCTAAATAAAGACTATAAATTTGTTTTATATTACATACTCATGTGTAATAACACACTGAAATTATATTAAACAATAGATAAATGTTTTTATACTAACTTATTTAAATGTATACTTTTTAGGAAACATAAATCAGCACAGAGAGGGTTTATAAACATCCTAGGTGTCTATCTATAAATTCCTGCTATGTATTCATTACTGAGCAGGTGCTATGAAATCTGTATAAAATATAGTTCCTGCCTCTTAGGAATGAATAATTGGAGGAACCAAAATGGTTGAATGAGCTTTTGAATAAGTTTGGTGGACATGTGCTCATCTCTGTGGCACAGGCCATGGGTGTCACAGGAGCACAGAGGAGAGGGAAACAAGGGATGCAAATGGTAAGCTAACATGGAGATAGTGGGTCTTAGCTGGGTCTTGAAGGACAGGCTGAAATTTAAGAGGCAGAAGTGGTGAAGAATGCTGCTTAGGTGAGAAAAAAAGCGTTATGAAGGCTCAGAAAACATAGATTTTCACATGGCTATGAGGATACTGACCTTATTAGACAGAAGGGAGATCTCACACATCTGGCACGAAAGGGGGCAACCCACCTTGGACAGGTGGATGGCAGGCAGGACGCAGCAGCAGTCTTCCCTCCCAGAGGGAAGGGGAGATTTCCAGTTATACGGGGAATTACCTCAGGTTGGCTCATTAGTTACCAGGGAAACCAGCAGAGGGGCATGGCCCTCCTAGCCCCTCAGGCTAAGTTCGTTCATGGGGCGGAAGTCTTCCCTTTGTTAAACTATCATTCTGATCTAAAGACTAAAACAATCATTGGCTGGGGCCGGGGGACAAGTATGTAGGCATTAACTGATTAGGCCCTGCAATTAAGGGGAGAGGTCAGTCCTGTGAGTGGGGTGTTGGTTGCAGGTGCAGGTTGGGCAGGGGATGTACCGAGAGAAAGCAAAAAGCCATCTTGGGTGGTCTGATCACACACTGGTGTTAATATTAATTTAAATAGCCATGGACCATCATTCTAGAAGAACTTAACTAATGCTTCCTTTTATAAGAATGGGATGGAAAAATGAAAGAAATTGTTTGTTATTGATCATAGCAAACTATCCAGAAGGTAAATATGCATAAAAGTTTGCATAAGATCCCTTACTTTTTAAATATTCTTTTCATCTTTTAATCTTGGGTGACATGTGCAGACAGCTCAAGCTTTCCTCTTCTGGTTTGTCTTGCCACCAGAAACGTTGGACACCAGGGAATAGTTTGCTCTCTCTATATTATATGTTGTATGTTATGGATGTAGTTTTGGACTATGTACATGATTAATAATTTGAAAACTCAATATGCTGAGAAACGCAGAATTCATTATGGGAATCCAATAAGAAAGTGAAGATGTTACGTCTATTACTTATTTCTGCAATCAATTGTGCTGATAGGTGCACAGTTACTTTGGGGAGAATAAAACTACTGGGATACATCTTGAGAGGAAAACAGTAACAGATGAAAATTTAAAAAAAACATTGGATATAGGTTCATTGGGTTTTGTTTAAATTTTTAGGATATATAGTTGGATTTCTAAATGATATTGAGAGTTAATATATTGTGAAATAGAAAAAAATGTGGTTGGAAGTGGGCTTAGATTGCAATCTCTTTTGAAAGGAATAGAGGCAGAGTAGTGTGCAGGGATGCAAACAGGTTGGAGGTTTGCAGGTAGGAGGGTGAGGATGGTCTATTTTTATGGATTCTTACTGTTCAGGAAACAAGAGGCAAGATTATCACCTATGCAGGATGAAGTAGGTGATATTTCAGGTTTGTGGAGGAAGGAAAGTCAATGAAATCGTTATCTTGAACTGGTAGAGAGAACTGATTAGTAAAATGTAGAACTACTAGACAGTGTTGAGGTTTGCCTTCATTTAAAGTAAGCCCGACTACATTTTTTCTTCAGGTTCAGCTTGACAGGCTTGTAAGCGTAGGTGAAGAACTAGATTCAACTGGGATTAGAATTGTGTCAAGCAAGAAAGATTGAGAAAGAAAGGGGCAAGGAAATAGAGGGTGTATTCAAGGGAGCAATTGTAATAATAATGCATGGAATCCAAGCAAATAAGAAGAAAGTAGGGAAGTGGTGTGGTAGAAAATTGTGGGAGTGGAGGTCCTAGAACTTTGAAGTGGAAAGATGAGAGGTAGTGATTACACTGTGGGACATTTGAAACAGATTGGGAAGATGGGGCAATTAGTGGTAATGACAAAATCTAGTGGGCACTCAAAGAGGTGCATGGTAGAGGGGATGGCATCAAGGGGTACTGAAGGGATCTTTCCCATATCTATTGCAATCAGCAAGACTGATGACAGGACTAATAATGCAAGGGGAAAAAAAAAACAAACAGTGAGCTAAGAGTTAAAATCTTCACCGAATGAGACGCAGTGGCTGGAAAGACGGAAGATAATGGCACCAAGTGATGGGAGGCAATATGACACAGTTATTAAGAGAATGGACTCTGGAGCCCAACTGCCAGTGTTCAAATCCTGGCTCTCACATTTTCTAGCTGTTTGACTGTGGACGGCTAACTTAACATCCCAGTTACCTCAAATGCATCTGTAAAATAAGGAAAGCAATACACATAACTCACAGCTTTGTTGTAAGGATTAAATCAGATCAATGCCTGGCAAAGAATAATCAATATATAAGTGCTATTAGCTTGTGGAATAAACTGAGAGGTGGGGTTTTCAGAGTGTGTGTGTGTGTGTGTGTGTGTGTGTGTGTGTGTGTAAGCGTGTAAGCATGTTTTTTATCAGGGATCATCCAGGAATGAGCAATAAAGAGCAAGGCCCAGCAAGACATGAGGTGTTGGAGAGAAGAGAGATGCCACTTGAGAAAGCCTCAGAGGAAGCTGTGACCTTAGGGAGGGTCAAGTTTCAATAAGAGTACGGAAGTGTGAATGCTCAGCAGAGGCTGCAGATACAGAGCTTAGCTGATAACAGACTCAGTTCTGGAAGGTACCAGCCAAGGATTTAGGGTGGTGCAGAGGAGAGGAAGACTGGGTCAGATTTTAGGGAATGTACACAGCCAGAGAGGGACAAGGGTCCTTATAATGATGAATAACTTGCGAGATTTGGGCTGCTTCTGCTGAGTCAGGTAAACTGATAAGGTGAGGTATGAGGCTGACAGTCCTGATTATATTCCCTCTGGTGACCAGTCTCCTCGAGTTGCTCAGAAGATGGTGCGTGAGAGTCCTACAGAAGCCTGGCAGAGCTCCTCTGTAGCCAGTGTGTAGGCTAGAGGAGTCATTGCCAGGCAGAGAGGCAGAATAATTCCAGGTGAGTGATGAGAAGTTCATTTATCGGTACTGAAACTCAATCCTAACAGCTAATTCAGGTCCCCAAGACTAGATCAAAACACCATTATACATTTTCAAAGCACCTGTATTTCTTCTTCAAGGCACATAATATTATATACTTAATTGTATGTTTATTTACTTAATGCCGGTTTCCCCTCACAGAATGGGCAGGAAGTGTGCCTCTTCTATTCTCTGTTGGAGCTTCAGAGCTTTGTATGTGTGGTAGGCACTATATCTGTATCTAAGCCATATCTATGCATCTATATCTATGCCTCTCTTTACATCTCAATCTATAGCATCTGTCTTTGTGAGAGGGTTATATTAGAGGTTAAGTTGCCAAAATAGATTTATTGGCAATGATCATATCTAATTTCAAAGTTTCACTCCCTAAGCTGGCTGCCTCTGTGTTCACTTATCCACGGTGAATCAAGGTTGTGTTTGGAAGAGCAGCACAATGAGTAATGGAGGTCTGGTCTCCAGCTGTCCTGAGAGCTTTACTAACAGCATCTTTCTAGACTTTCCTCAAGGGAAAAAAATGGGGACTTGACCTAAGGGATGAAACAGTCTTTGAACTGTTTCAACTTGATTAGCAGCGTGTGATGAGCCTAGAAAGAATAAGAGTTCACTTGAGACGTCCTTCTCGTAGCCTAAATTTATGGACAAAGAGATCTTATTTTTATGTTGCCTGGAATTGTTCAGTGAGTATTTCATGTAAGCACTTTTTTTTTTTTTTGGTTCCCCAACTAGATCATTACTCCCTAGTGACAAGAAGGAGTGTCACTCAGGCTGGAGACGGCTAAGCCTCATTTGGCCAAAGCCAGTGGTTTCTTATTATACTACGCGAGCTATGTTTGGGCAAGTCAGAGTGGTGTCATGTAATCCTACATGAAAAAGGCCATCTTGTGGTCAGGGCACTGTGGTTAATGGGTGAGGAAACAAGGTTACAGAGCATTGCCACCTTTTTAATGGGGCCTTCTGGAATTAATGAGGCTGTGTTCTCAGGGCAAATGGGATGAGAGCAGACACCAGATCATTTACTGCTGCATCCTCCATAGTACATAATACTGTCGACAGTGGCTATGGGGTACACGTTAATAATTATTTTTCTCAGTGACTGGAAATAGTGTATTTTTTCACTGTCACATTCTCAGCTGCTCTAGCGTTACTCTTTTGTACGTGTCCTCGTAGCACCGTCAGTTGAAGCTGACAGTTTTCTAGAGTTGAGAACGCTATTAGGAGACTTTGCTGAAACAAGGCAGCTTGTAGTTTGTTCCCTGGGCTTCTTTCACTACCTCTAATTGAATTAACAAACAGTTTAACAGAAATCTCTGCATTCAAATTGAAGAAAAGGAAAAGAGAAGGCCCAGATAGGGATTTCATGGAAAAACTATAGTGCTTTGCAAATAGCTGGAGTCCAGTGAAATTGAAGCAGTGACCCAGGCTGGACCAAGCTAGAACAGGTAACATCACAGATTCAGAAAAAAATGGCAGGAAAATGAATAAAAAGAGATGGTGGGAGGAACAGGTGTTGGAGCATAAAAAATTAAGGGACCTTGGGATCAGCTAGACCGGAAACCATTTGCACATTTGACCTTGTGTTCTGTTCTTCTCATCCTAGCTTTGTCTGTTTATTTGGCTGAAATCTGTGTCCCAACGCAGCTATTTTAGGTGGGTTTGAAAGTGCGATCATAGAAACTCTGTACCTAGAGGCTTGGTTTAAATCCGCTCAGCTCACTCCGTCCTACCCCTCTAATCCTGTCACTTCTCCAGCTGACAAGCCATATTGGCAGAGGCTGAGAAGGAAGGCTAACTTGTTCTTGGCCTTTCTTCCTACAAGCACATTCTACGCGCACAAACAGCGCACGAACACAATTCTGAAATGCTCATGCGGAGTTTTAAGATCTGGTACTCAAATGGCAACATCCAAAAACATGCTATGTTGTCTTAGTAAGACTCTTGAATAAATTGTTGTGCTCTCTTCTCTATGATGACATTCTTGACTCTCATCCCTCACGGATGATACTATAGCCTCCAGTCTCCCTGCCACTCTCCCCTCACAGCCTGAGCCATCATCTCAAAAATGTGAATCACAGGGTGGAACTTTCCTACCTAAAATCGTGTAATGACTTCTTATGCTTCCTGGAATAAAACCCATAACCTTAGTCTCCAAGGTACTGAATACACTTGCCTCCAACCTCCTCTCTTACTGTTACATGAAAAGCCATTTCCCGCCAAAGAACCTGTGCACTGACTTGTCCCTGCCTGGAATGCTCATCTTCCACCGATTATTTTTTGAACTTATTGATATTTCTAATTACTTCAATAATACACATGATTGCTTTTTAAATACATTTTTAATGTTTGTCTCTCCCACTAGAATGAAAACTGCATGAGGACAGGAACTTTGTCACATTCATTCATTGCTCTATCTCTAGCACCTAGTACAGCATTTGAGACATAATAGTTAACCTACAAAATATTCACAGAATGAGTGAATACTAGCTTAAAATTCTCAAAGCATCTTGTCATGAAAGTATCACTTTTTTCTTGGACTGTCTTATTAAATTTTTTTTTCTTTAGCTTATGATTGCTTATGAAACGCATATTTGCCTTTCCAACTCCACATTTATAATTAAATATGGGCTGCCTAGTGTTGTCCTTCATAGCTAGGAATAATCCTATTTATAATATTGATTATTCTTTAACATGTAGAGTATCCATCAGGCTTCTCCCCAGTATTACCTTGTGACCTGGGACACTGGGCCCAGCTCTGAGCCCTGCACTTAGAGGTCCTTACCTTGCCTCTCTGCTGACCTCATCGATGGGATCAGAGTGCATGAGGTCAAGGGGATGTGCTCACTCACACCTGAGCACAGCTTTCTTTGTGTGTATTTTCACTTTCTTTTTTTTTTTTTATTGAAGTATAGTTGATTTACAATATGTTAATTTCTGCTGTACAGCAAAGTGATTCCGTTATACATATATCTACATTCTTTTTTTAATATTCTTTTCCATTATGGTTTATCATGGGATATCGAATATAGTCCCCTGTGCTATACAGTAGGACGTTGTAATCCATTCTATATATAGACGCTTACATCTGCTAACACCAACCTCCCACCCCAAACTCCCCCCCCAACCTTCCCCCCTCCTCCTCCCCCTTGGCAACCACGTCTGTTCTCTATGTCCGTGTGTCTGTTTCTGTTTCATAGATAGGCTCATTTGTGTCATAGTTTAGACTCCACATATAAGTGATATCATATGGTATCTTTCTCTGACTTACTTCACTTAGTATGATAATCTCTAGGTCCATCCATGTTGCTGCAAATGGCATTATTTTGTTCATTTTTATGGCCAAGTAATATTCCATTATATATGTACCACATCTTCTTTATCCATTCCTCTATTGATGGACATTTAGTTGTTTCCATGTCTTGGCCATTGTGAATAGTGCTGCCATGAACATAGGGGTGCACGTATCTTTTTGAATTATAGTTTTGTCTGGATATATGCCCAGGAGTGGGATGATATGGTAATTCTATTTTTAGTTTTCTGAGGAACCTCCATACTGTTTTCCACAGTGGCTGCACCAACTCACATTCCCACCAACAGCGTAGGAGGGTTCCCTTTTCTCCACACCCTCTCCAGCACTTGTTATTTGTAGACTTTTTAATGACGGCCATTCTGACCTGTGTGAGGTGGTACCTCATTGTAGTTTTGATTTGCATTTCTCTAATAATTAGCGATGTTGAGCATCTTTTCATGTGCCTGTTGGCCTGTATGTCTTCTTTGGAGAAATGTCTACTTAGGTCTTCTGCCCAGTTTTCAATTGGGTTGTTTGTTTGTTGTTGTTCAGTTGCATGAGCTGTTTGTATATTTTGGAAATTAAGCCCTTGTCCATTGCATTGTTTGCAAATATTTTCTCCCATTCCATAGGTTGTCTTTTCATTTTGTTTATGGTTTCCTTTGCTGTGAGCACTGCTTTCTTGATCACATTTCACTACATAGGACCCTGGACTTTTATGCTCAAGTTGCCCAAGCCATCTTCCAGGTCCCATGGGACCCCTTTCTTCAAGAACTGGTCCAGTGTGCACCACACCCCTTGGCCTTGAAGTAACTGTTGCCATAGATGTGAATGGAGCTTAAACAAGCAGGCCAGAGTGTGCACATGCCTGTGTGTAGGACTGGAAAGACCAAGAGCTGGGGTTGGATAGAGAAGTGGGTGTGTGGCCATCAGTAATCCCAAAATTAGTCAGAGAGACTTGGTCCCTAGTGTAAAAAGGGCCTTGTTTCAGAGATTTATCCCAAGATTTTTGTTGGTTTGTTCTATAAACTTGGAGTTAGAATAAGCAGACTAGTCATAGAAAATTAAGATAATAAACACACTAGTCATGGAAAATTAAGAAAAAAGAAAACTGAAGAAAGTGTGCTGTTAATAAGAGGCTCTAAAGAGTTAAAGAAACCCTAAAGTGAAAATTATATTACCAGGAAGGTGATTTATTTATTGTTTGGCCAGAGTATAAAGATTTTTAGAACACCCCAAGTTGTATATTTTACCTTTTCTCATGAGCCAGTTCTTGAGGAAGGATGGAAAGTTACTTCCTGTTTCTTCATAAGTGTTTTCATAGAATTTAATACAGACTAGAAAGTGGTTCTTTAAATGCTTTATGCCAGCCTTCCTGAAGTTATGCTCAGCTGTACTGATTGCCTCTGTGGCTATAAAGTGGCAAAATTTGTGATTTGAAAGCAAAATAATGACATGTTCTGATCATTCCCTGAACCTACCTTAGTATTTCATGCTCAGGGTGGGAGGATGGCTACGGAGCAGTTTTCGTGGACTAGCTCTTGCTCCCTTAGTGAAAAGACATGAAAGTGGCCTTTTGCTCTAGACTAAAGGATCAGCTATCTAAAGTTATAGCCATTCCCTCCTTTTATTCTGGTTTATGTCCACACATGCAGGATTTAAGCAGTATGAAGTATGTATCCCCCAAAAACAGAATCATAGAAAAATAGAGAACATATAAATAAACTGTTAATACATTTGCATTTTGCAGAGGGCCTTAAAGTGATGAATCTTATGATTTGGTTATGTAGATCACAGCTATCATCGTGCATACTTAAAATTGTCTTACTGGAGATACAAATGTTAATTGTATATCTTTTTAATAATTGATTTTAACACTATACAGTTTTCACTTAGAAATTTTTATTAGTTTTTTAATCACAGAGACAAGGTAATTGTTAAAAACCTAAATGAAATCAGTAAGGACCGGATCAGGAAGGTGAAAGTGAGTAAGAAAAATAAAGGGGCTAAACAGAAATACAGTTGGGTCTATTGATGAGGCCAATAAAAGTAAACAATGCAAATTATCCTCACTAGGCTGAAGGGATTTGCAGTGTTAAAAGGCCTCCTTTCCATTTTAAAACAAAATAAAACAAACACCTTCCTTTCTCTGTCTACAAACTCATAAAAATATCATTGTCTCCATCTGTCCTCAGTAGGGTGTGTGATCAGATCAGAAGTATGTTTTGACGGTCCAAATGTAGATTAGGGCAAGGATAATATAAGTCACAGATTTTGCTAATGGAATAAAAAAATCAGCATCCTTATTCACGTACATTCATATTTCTCAAATTTGCTGAAGTAAACTATACAAAATGACATATTTTATTTATAACATACCTATTTTATTTCTTCTAATTTGAGCAACTTTGCAAATTACAAGTTATTGGTTTATGTAATTTTCTTCTGAGATATGGTATTTTAACTGTTTTATCTTCGATTAGTAAATACAGAGTTTATACAGGTGTAGTGAATTCTGCTGAGCAGGCATGAAAGTTTAGACATTAAACTTTTGAACTATTACATGGTAGAGTTTGGAGTAAGAAGAGATGGTAGTGAAAGTGTATCTTTGATAGTGTTACAGACGAAGCATCATGGAATCCAAAATTTTTGACAGTGAGGAGCTATTTTCAGGTGCTATATTGCCAATCTGGTACCGTGTCTCTGCCAAAAATCCAGGTGCTTATGTGAACACATACTCAACGCCATAGAGCAGATTAGAAAATGCACAAGAGATGTCATCCCCAGGAAATAAGCAGCTATGGTTGGCATTTTGCAGAGCATATTGAAATAAAGTACACCTTACATTTCAGGATGACATGGACCAGGCATAGAACTATAGAAATACTGTTGGTGAAATCTGAAGTTTGAGATCTTTCTGCCAGAGAGACTGAAATTAGGCAACGTTCACTATAGATTGGCATGGTACACACATATAGACTCAGAATGTAAACATTCAGACAAAACTGGTTTAGAATACAGTTCCCTAATGTGGATGGCCTGGAAGTTAATGCAGAATCACTCTGCATACTATTCCTAGTTCTTGAAAATACAGCCAATTAATTTTTGAAAATCTATCACTCCTAATAAGTTGTATGTAGTTTTTATAATTTGTATTTTGTGTTGTGGAATTATTCATTCTCATGTAATTTTGAGGATTTAAGAAAAAAGTCCTGATTAAAAAAAAGGGTTTAAAAAGTAGGTATGTATAAGGAGAGTTTTTAAATTGCATAAACTCACACTAAAAATTACACTTAGGATTCAGGTGCTTAGATTTGAAAAACAGGTAACAATTACTCCAGCTGAATGGTGTTTGAATGGAATAAAGTTTATTATTTTCTGGGTGGGTTTCACAGAATCCTTGAATGCATAGGATAAAACAGGCTGTAGTCCATGGTTTTTGTACCTAAAATCACTAAAAGTTTCCCAGGATGAAATTTCGTTTTGTTCTTTCTGAAAATGCATCAGAGTCACAGAACAAAATAATGACAGAAATAACTTGGCCCTAGGTCTGCTCCTTAACTCTCCCTCCCAGTGGTATCATTTTTGTGGGGGACAGAATTAAAAGTTATATATATGATACCACTTTGACAGACTGGGCCTAAGAGCTAATTGCTGCATTTCCTAAAGTGCAATCTAAATATTCCTCACCTAGCCTCCCAGGATATTTCAACTGATTAGGAGTGTGGTTACCAGGCAAAATGCAAAAGTAAGGTTTAAAAACATTCCGCTTCCTGTTCACAATGGAATTTGGTTGGTCTGATAAATCATGTATGCGCTATCAATTCTCTCTTTTATTGATGATGGGTCAATAAGAGCATATGCAGTTTTAACTCTACAAATGGACATATCATACTTTGGATGTAAAATATTAAATTTGAAAAAATTTAAGCATCCATTATTCAAAATGCAAGTAGGTGGCTTTGTTGAAATACTTGCGTTTCCCAGATGCAACCTGTTCTCTCATGCCACTTTGCCTCCACACAAGCTCCCTAGAAAGATCTCTCCCCTTGTTCTAGTTTGGCTAATTCCTGTTCATCTGTTAAAACTCAGCTTGGCCATCACATTTTCCAGGCATCCTTCTTTAATATTCTTCTGCCCAATTCAGCTAGTTGATTTTGGATATTCTTCCTGTGTACTTTTGTCTGTCATAAGACATTATCATCCAATATTGCATTCATGTCTTAGTTTATCTGTCTTACCAGAGAACACCAAATTTATCTTTTAACTCTGAATTATCAAGGCTTAATAGAGTACCTGGTAGATAATAGGTGCTCAATACTAGTTGCCTAAGAAATTAAAGTTTAGAAGAAGTACTACAGCATATCAATGATGCAAGGAATCAGGGCAGGCTTTTGATAAAGCCTTTGATGTGTTAAATGGTGAAATATTAGTTACCATCAGTGGAATTGTCTTATTACTGGATACCTAGAACAGGTCATACTTTATGAACCTCATGAATGTATAGTTCTGCTGAAGAGACCTCTATTAGATGAGACTGAGTTATCTTTAACCAAGAAGACATTGCTGGCCTTAGAGCTAAGCTAACTTTAAAAGGTCATAAAATGGAAGACTGTTGATGCAGGTTTCTAAAACACCAATATCATCGTCATCCTAGTTAACATGTACTGAGTGCCTATTCTGCAACAGGCACCATTAAGCATTTTCTGTGAATAATTTTTATTTGACCATCACAACAATCTTATGAAATAGGCATTGGTATTTTATACAAACTACAGATGAGAAAACTGAGGCTTAGGGAGAATAAGTAACTTGTCCAAAATCACATAGTAAATGTGTGAGGCAGAATTCACACACCAGTCTATTTGTCTCCGGTGCCCATGATCTTCACTGTTGGGCTATCCTGTTTCCATTACGTACAACACAGATGTGTCCGCAGGTGTTTCATTTCCTTACTGCCACTACCAGGTATTTTCTAACTTTTCCCCTTCACGTCAATGGATCCTGTAATGGCCTGTGACTCCCCAAACCAAAATCCTGCTTCTTATCTTTCCCAGTGTTCATCTAGTAGCAAGAATAATTGATGAGGTTTGGATAGAATAAAAGAAAAGTTTGGTGCTTCCACTTTAAGCTCCCACTTGTAATCCTCCAACTCCTTCTGCTGTAGTATTAATTATGCAGAAGGGAACATAGAATTAAAATGTGAGGAAATGGGTGGGGAGGGGGAAGTAAACTCCATTCTGCTTCTTTAATCCTGATCTTAATTGCCATAGCTGACACTTCTACTGAAGCACTGCCAATATAGACTGTGTGTTAAAGAGAAAAGAGTAAGGATGAGAAAAGGGAATAGTGTGGAAAATATGAGGTTAAGTACCATTCAGACTTTTTTCTTCTGCCTTCTACCAGCCAAATTCCCCTTATTACCACATCCACTTATCTCTCGTAGAAAGAAACATTTCTATTGAAATATGATATACATATAAAAGTGCACAAATCATAAATGTACAGTTTGATGAATTTTCACAAAATGAACACACATTTGTAATCACCATCCACATCAATAAACAGAACATCATCAATACATTGTGGCTTTAAATTGTATTTTCCTGATGACTAATGAGGAAGAACACCTTCTCATGGGATTAACAGACATTTCAATAACTTATTTAATGAGAGGACTCTTCAAGTCTTGCCTATTTCTTTTTACTGTGTTGTCCTTTTCTTATTAATTTGTAAGGTTTTAAAAAATATTCTTGACATAAATCCTTTATCAGTTGTATGTATTGCAAATATTTTCTCCCCCTTATTTACTTGCCTTTGAATGAATAGTGTCTTTAATGAACTGAGCTTTTTAATTTTTATGTAATTTTTAAAATAATTTTATGTAATCCATAAAATTCTAATGTAATACAATTTATCAATAATTTTCTAATACTACATTTTGTGTTCTGTCAAAGAAATCTTTGGCTTCTTTTTTTTTTTTTTTTTTAAGCATTTGATTCTTTAATCATTCTTTTATTTATTTCTTTATTTTTGGCTGTGTTGGGTCTTCGGTTCGTGCGAGGGCTTTCTCTAGTTACGGCAAGTGGGGGCCACTCTTCATCGCGGTGCAGGGACCGCTCTTCATCGCGGTGCGCGGGCCTTTCACTATCGCGGCCCCTCCCGTTGCGGGGCACAGGCTCCAGACGCGCAGGCTCAGTAGTTGTGGCTCACGGGCCCAGCTGGTCCGTGGCATGTGGGATCTTCCCAGACCAGGGCTCGAACCCGCGTCCCCTGCATTAGCAGGCAGATTCTCAACCACTGCGCCACCAGGGAAGCCCCTCTTTGGCTTCTAATAAATTATAAAGCTATTTTCTTATCTTCCAGAAGCTATATTTTCTCTCATAAATTTATATCTATAATCCAACTAGAAGTGATTTTTGTGGGTGGTGTGAATTGTGCAAGAATCATTTTTTCTTCTGAACATGCAGGTAACCCAGAATTATTTATTGAAGAGTCCATCCTTTCTCCACAGTGCTGTGTCATCTTTGCCCTAGTCAAGTGTTGGTGTAGGTGAAAATCTGTTTCTGGATTTTTTTTTTGCTCCATTGGTTTAATTGTCTAAATGTCAATACCACATTCCTTCAATTAAGGTAGCAGTGTAAGCCTTCGAACTTTGTTCTTCAAAATTTGGCTATTTGTGGCTCTTTACATTTCCACTAACATTAAAACCGATTGTCCATTTTTACAAAAACAAAGTATCTGTTGGAATTTGTACAGGTTTGCATAAAATAGGGAAATCAGTTTGCAGAAAATTGAAACCTATAAATACTGTCTTCCAATCCAAAAACTTGACATAACCTCTCAGTTTTCTAGGTCATTTTAATACTTCTCACAATATTTTATTGATTTATGTGTTGAGAAATTTTACATATTTTGTCCTATTTCTTTGTTGTTTGAGTTTTTGATACTATTTCAAATGTCAATTTTTAGTTTCATTTTCTAACTGGTGGTATAGTACATATAAATACCTTTGATTTTTTTATATTGTCCTTCTGTGCAAAGGCATTGCTAAAGTCTCTTATTTAATCATTTAGCTATATATAATTTTAGATTTTCTAAATGTACTATCATGTAAACTGTGAATGAGTTTTATTTCTTCATTTTCCATTCTTGAGCATTTCCTTTCTTTCCTTCTTCTCTTCCTCCCTCCCCTCTTCCCTCCTTTCCTTCTTTCCTCCCTCCCTTCCTTTTTTCTCGTTTTGTTTTTGCCTTTATTATACTAGTAGGGACCTTCAACATGAGGAGAATATAAGGGGTGATAGTGTACATGTTATCTCATCCTAGTCTCAGGGGGAAAACTTTTAATACTATATAGCATTAATACAAGGTTTGCTGTAGATATAATTTTATAAATACTCTATATCACATAAGTAAGTTTTCTTCTAACTATAGTTTTCTGAGGTATTTTAATTTTGGTGTTTAATTATTTCAAATGCTTCTTTTGCTGCTCTTGAGATCATCATATGAGTTTTCTTCTTTATTCTGTTAATGCAGTTAATTATTTTAATTTTAGAATGCTAAAACAACCTTGCTTTTTGGAATAAATATAACTGTTGTAATATAATATTTTAATATATATTTGAATTTGATTTGCTCATTTTTTTTCAGGTTTTGCATTGTTCATGAAAGATATTGGTTTGTAAATTTTCATTCTTAAAAATGAACTAATCATTTGGTATCAAGATTTCATCAGCCTTAAAAAGTGACTTGTGAACTGTTTTTTTTTTTTTTATTTTTATTTCTCTGGACTAGCCTGTATGGATAGTTGTTATTTTTCTTAAAATATTTGAAATAAATCACTATAAATTTGTCTGGTTCTTACAGTTCTTTGATATTATTGGAAGATTTTAGTTTCAATTTCAATTTGTTGAATAGATATAGAACAAAGTTGTTTATTGCATGTTTCTATCTTTTATAATAAAATCTGTAAAAGAAATCCATCTCTTTGTTCCTGATACTAGTAATTAGTACTTTCTTTCATATATATAATTTTAAATGTTTATTTTTAGAATATAGAAAAGCAATTAACTTTTGTATCTTGACCATGTATCCTGTGACCTTTCTATACTCATTAATTCCAGGAATTTTTTTGTAGATTCTTTGAGACTTTCTACATAGACAATTATGCCATCTATGAACAAAGACAATTTTATTACATACTTTTCAATCTATAAATCTTTATTTCACTTTCTTATCTTATTGCACCAGTTGCAACTTCCACTACAATGTTGAATAGGAGTAGTGAGAAAGGACAGCTTTGTCTTGTTCCTGATCTCAGTGGGAAGGCATCCAGTTTTTCACCTTTAAGTATGATACTAGTTTTTCTATAAATGGTCTTTATCAAACTGAGAAAGTTCCTCTCTATTTCCAGTTTGCTGAGGGTTTTTTAATCATGAATGGATGTTAGATTTTGTCAAATGCTTTTTCTGCAACAATTAAGATAATCATATGATTTTGCTTAAGCCTGTTGATATAGTGGATTGTACTGACTGATTTTTGAGTGTTGAACCAGCCTTGCATACCCAAAATAAATCCCATTCAGTCATAGTACTTAGTTTTTTATACATTGTTGGATTCAATTTTCTAGCATTTTGTTGAGGATTTTTGCATCTATGTTCATGAGAGATATCATTCTGTGGTTTTCCTTTCTTATAATGTGTTTATCTGGTTTTGGTATTAGGGTAATGCTGGCCTCACAGAATGATTTAGGAAATGTTTGCTCTCCTTCTATTTTCTTGAAAAGATTGTGGAGAATTGGAATCATTTCCTCCTTAAATGTTTATTACAGCTCACCAGTGAAACAATCTAGGAATGGTGTTATCTTTTTTGAAATATTTTTAACTATTCAATTTACTTAATAGAAATATTTATATTATTTGCTTTTTCTTGTGTGGGTTTTGGTAGTTTGTGTTGTCAAGGAATTAGTTCATTTCATTAAGTTATTAAATTTATGGGCATAGAATTGTTCATAATATTCATGTTATCCTTTTATTGTCCATGAGATCACTAGTGATTTCTCTTTCATTTCTAATAGTGATAATTTGCATCTTTTCTCCTTTTTTCTTTGTTAGCCTGGCTAGAGTTTTATCAATTCTATTAACCTTTTCAGATTTGGGGTTGATTGGTTTTATCTAATGTTTTTCTTTAATATTTCAATAGTTTGTTTTTATTTTTATGGTTTCTTTTCTTATGCTTGCCTTAGGTTAAATTTCTCTTCTTTCTCTAGTTTTCTAAAGTGAAAGTTTATATTATTGATTTTAAATCATTCTTCTTTTCTGATATATGCATTTGATGTTATAAATTTCCCTCTAAACATTACTTTCACTGAATTCCATACATTTTGATAAGTTGTATTTTTTATTTTCATTTAGTTCAAAATGTTTTTTAATTCCTCTAGAGATTTTCTGATCCATGTGTTATTTAGAAATATGTTTATTTAATCTCCAATGCTTGAGGATTTTTTTGTTATTGATTTATAATTCTATTGTCATCTGAGAACATACTTTGTATGAGTCTTATGCCTTTAACTTTACTAAGGTGCATTTCACGGCCTAGACTGTGGTCTATCTTACTGATCCATGTGAGCTTGACAAAAATGTGTTTTCTGCTCTTACTGGGTAGAGTTTTCTATGAATGTCAGTTAGATCAAATTTACTGATAGTGTTGTTTAGATCAACAGTGTTCTTATTGGTTTCTCTGCCTGTGGTATCTTATCAATTACTGAGAGGTGATGAAGTCTCCAATTACAATAGTGGATTTGTGTATTTCTACTTTCAGTTCTATTAGTTTTCCCTCATATTTTGATGTTCTGTTGTTAGGTACATACACAGTAAAAATTGTTATATCTTCTTGGAGGTGATCCTTTTATCGGTATGTAGTGTTCCTCTTTATCCTTGATAACTTTTCTTGCTCTGAGATTTGCTTTGTCTGAAATTAAAACAGATACTCCAGCTTTCTCTTTAGTAGTGTTAAGATGATGTATCATTCTTCATTCCTTTTAATTTACATGAGTGCTTATATTTAAAGTGTGTTTCTTGTAAAGACATACAGGTGGGACTTTTTTTTTTTAATTGGAGTATAGTTGATTTACAATGTTGTGTTAGTTTCTGCTGTACAGCAAAGTGAATCAGTTATACATATACATATATCAACTCTTTCTTTAGATTCTTTTCCCATATAGGTCATTACAGAGATTTGAGTAGACTTCCCTGTGCTATATAGTTGATCCTTATTAGTTATCTATTTTATATATAGTAGTGTGTATATGTCAATTCCAATCTCCCAATTTATCCCTCCCTCCCCTTATCCCCTGGTAAACATAAGTTTGTTTTCTACATGTGTAACTCTATTTCTGCTTTGTAGATAAGTTCATTTGTACCTTTCTTTTTTTTTTAGATTCCACATATAAGCAATATCATATTTGTCTTTCTCTGAGTTACTTCACTTAGTATGAGAATCTCTATGTCCATCCATGTTGCTGCAAATGGCATTATTTCATTCTTTTTTATTGCTGAGTAATATTCCATTGTATATATGTACCACATCTTCTTTATCCATTCCTCTGTTGGTGGACATTTAGGTTGCTTCCATGTCCTGGCTATTGTAAATAGTGCTGCAATGAACATTGGGGTGCATGTATCTTTTCAAATTATGGTTTTCTCTGGATATATGCCCAAGAGTGAAATTGCTGGATCAAATGCTAGCTCTATCTTTAGTTTTTAAAGGAACCTCCATACTGTTCTCCATAGTGGCTGTATCAATTTACATTCCCACCAACAGTGCAAGAGTGTTCCTTTTTCTCCACACCCTCTCCCACATTTATTGTTTGTAGATATTTTGATAATAGCCATTCGGACCTGTGTGAGATGATAACCACATTGTAGTTTTGACTTGTATTTCTCTGATAATTAGTGATGTTGGGCATCTTTTCATGTGCTTTTTGGCCATCTGTATGCCTTTGGAGAAATGTCTATTTAGATCTCCTGTCCATTTTTGGATTGGGTTGTTTGTTTGTTTTTTTATATTGAGCTGCATGAGCTGTTTGTATATTTTGGAGATTAATCTCTGGTCGGTTGCCTCATTTGCAAATATTTTCTCCCATTCCAAGGGTTGTCCTTTTG
The DNA here is from genome assembly GCF_949987535.1 of Balaenoptera acutorostrata. Taxonomy (NCBI): domain Eukaryota; kingdom Metazoa; phylum Chordata; class Mammalia; order Artiodactyla; family Balaenopteridae; genus Balaenoptera; species Balaenoptera acutorostrata. Next base: position 109,198,737 of record NC_080068.1, on the reverse strand, counting down.
TTTTGTTTATGGTCTCCTTTGCTGTGCAAAAACTTTTGAGTTTAATTAGGTTCCATTTGTTTATTTTTGTTTTTACTTTTTTTTGGAAAATAAGTTTACTGGATATAGATCTTGCTGTGATTTATGTCAAAGAGTGTTCTGCCTATGTTTTCCTCTAAGAGTTTTACAGTATCCGGTCTTACATTTAGGTCTTTAATCCATTTTGAGTTTATTTTTGTGTATGATGTCAGGGAATCTTCTAATTTCATTCATTTACATGTAGCTGTCCAGTTTTCCCAGAATCACTTATTGAAGAGACTGTCTTTTCTCAGTTGTATATTCTTGCCTCCTTTATCATAGATTAGGTGACCATAGTTCATGGGTTTATCTCTGGGCTTTCTATCCTGTTCCCCTGATCTATATTTCTGGTTTTTTGTTCCAGTACCATACTGTTTTGATGTCTGTAGCTTTGTAGTATAGTCTGAAGTCAGGGAGCCTGAATCCTCCAGCTGTTTTTCTTTCTCAAGATGCTTTGGCCATTCGTGGTCTTTTGTGTTTCCATAAATTGTAAAAAATTTTTGTTCTAATTCTGTGAAAAATGCCATTGGTAATTTGATAGGGATTGCATTGAATCTGTAGATTGCTTTGGGTAGTATAGTTCAATCCAAGAACATGGTATATCTCTCCATTTGTGTCATCTTTTATTCTTTTATCAGTACCTTATAGTTTTCTGAGTATAGGTCTTTTGCCTTCTTAGGTAGCCTTATTCCTACGTATTTTATTCTTTTTGATGTGATGGTAAATAGGTTATTTTTTATATATTCTAAATCTGTCTTCTAATTGGTGTTATTAGACCATTTACATTTAAAGTAATACTGATATAGTTGCATAAATATTTGCCATGATTATAATTATTTTCTATTTGTTACATTCATTCTTTTTTTCTTCTTTTCCTCTCTTTTTCTGCCTTTTTCTTGTTTTAATTGAGCATTATATATGATTCCATTTTCTCTCCTCTATTAGCATATCTGTATATTGGTTTTTAACCAATCTAATTCCACTTTCAAATAACACTACTGTTTCAAGTATAGTACGAGTAACTTAGGGTATTCACAATTCCTCCCTCCCATTCCTTGTGATATTGCTGTTTTTATTTATTTACAGGCTATAATTATCTAAAACATTATTACTGTTATTACTTTAATAAAGTTTTTTGTAGCTCAATTGAGAAAAAAAATTATTTTACCTTCATTATTTCTTCTCTGACTTTTATCCTTTCTTTATGTAGAGTTGAGATTCTTGCCTATATCACTCTCTTTCTCCTAAAATAGTCTTCTAACACATCTTCCAATACATGTCAGCTCCCTCAGGTTCCCATACAATATGAGGTAAGCACTATTCTTCTGCTGGAGAGGAATTACCTCAATTTTTGTTTGTTTGGGAAAGATGTTACTTTTCCTTCACTTTTGGGAAATAAGTTTACTGCATATAGAATTTTAGGTTAGTGATTTTTTTCTTTCAACATTTAAATTAAAAAAAAAATTTACCCCACTCTCTTCTTGCCTGCATGGTTTCTGAAGTAATTTGCTATATATTCTTACTCTTGTTGCTTTGTAAGGAAGGTTTATTTTTCTTCCTCTCCTCTGGCTTCTTTCAAGATTTTCTCTCTTTAAAGTTGATATGTTACACAGAAACATTTGTGATTCTACAGTTCTTATTTAAAAATAGCAAATATCTTGGCAATTTTTGTTCATACGCCTTACATCATGTAAAATTTGAGGTCCGAATTTTTATCTCCATCTTATAGACATTCAAAGAGACATTGAGAGTTAGTAAGTGATTTGGTAGTCTTCAGAACCAGTGCCCTAAATTACTATGCTATATTTGTTCCCACCAGTAGTATCATCATGTCTTTTCTAAAATACTCTAGTGAAAGCAAATGCTGAATGACCAGTCTCCTCATATCAAGCTCTCATCTTTTACTGTGTGGGCTTCTTATCTCCCAGCTTCCATCTCTAAGTCCCCTCTAGATTTCCCTCCTTGCAGCAAATAAGAAATCAATGCTAAGAAGTATGTAGTTACCATCATCACTGTCTTTCTTATTGTATAGGTTGCATGTCTAAATATAATGATAATGTATATTTCCTTCTTGTCCACTTGTAACAAAATTCAATTATAACTACCATACTGGTAACAGACATAATGTTGCTTCAATACACTAATACAGATTTTCAATTTAAATAATATCCAGGTATAATTTACCCATTAGGAAAAATAAAAAAGCATGAAAGAATTTACACAGTAGAAACACCTCTTGTTGTGTATGCCTATAATTAATGACCCAGTATCCTTACTGTATGATCAGTGAATGAAAAAATGGCATGGAAATCCAACAAGTTTTACAAAGAGATCCATCAGTAATGTGTAATTTTCATTTGTTAAATTTCCCCATGATTAATGTCAAATTCATAGTTGTAACATTTGTTTTTACATATCTCTAGACAGGAAAGCCACATGAGGTCATCCTCCTTGCTTGAATCTTTAGTTCTGATCTGGAATAATGCATATTCTCCTCACCTAGGGGTTCTCAGGCTTCAGAGGGCTTATTTAAGATGTTTCTCTGTGCAAATGAGATACAAAATATCTTCTTTCCTCTTTAATAATTTTATCTGATTATCTTGATAGCATTTTTTATACATCTTGCTTACTGGTTTACTCCAATGAAGTCCATGCTTGGGTCACTCAGACTTTCAGTCAGTGTTCTCCTTCAAAACAGTTAAAGAGAAGGGAAGTCCAGAATGTACTCCTTCTCCTCACCTCCTGTGCATTAGTGTTATATAATATTTTACTTAGCCAAATTTGTTAGAGTTTGGGTATTTATTTTTACAATTGAGACTATAATAGAAACGTAATAAAGCATTTTATATCCATTTTTTTAAGAATTCAAAATATATGAACTGAAAAAAAAAGTAATACTTACAAGAAAATCTCACCATCCACCTCCCATACATTGCAGCCTTTGGTATATTTCAGGTCTGAAGGCTTCTCTTTAATTCCAGAGCAGAAGATAAAGAGGGAGTTAGAGCTTAGAATTCTAAATGTAAAACATAATATATTCATCAAAGACATAAAACAAACACAATCAACTATATGTTTAGGTTAGTACAGAGAAAGAGATCACTGATTTTAAATTCTCACATATAGAAGGAAAATGTACAGAAGGAATATGGAGAAGGGAATCATTTTTGAAGAAAATACTAGAAGCTAACTAGTATATAGATATAACAGTCAATCTTAAAATGACCAACCACTCCCTCCTCTCCATGAACCACATATCATGTTAAGAGGAGCATTTATTTCTCCACCCCTTGAATCTGGGATGGCTTTTGATCAACAGAGTGCAGAAAAGGAGGCATTAAGAGACCATCAGTTTCTGCTTCTCTACCCTTGAAATGTCACAGTTAGGGTACTCCCTTTCAGAAACCAGACACATTGAGAGGTCATATGGAGGAAAACTTAAGAGACCTACTTGCCAGCAGTTCTCAGCCAACAGCTAGCAACAGCTGCCAGCCATGTGAGGGAGCAACCTTGGATATTGTAGCCCATTCAAGCCCCCATATGACTATAGCCCTAGTTGACGTCATGTGGATAAACCATCCAACTGAGTCCAATCTACTCACAGAATGGTGAGAGAATGTTAAGTCCCTAAGTTTTGGGGTAAGTTTCTATGCAGCAGTTGATATATAAATATATATGTGATGGAAATAGTTGACCAGTGTGTGAAACTGGTAAAGTCCAGTATAGAAGTAAACATATTAGGCTGACGATGGCAAAGGGAATTTAAGATAAATACCTGACTAATATATGTATCCTAGTTAAATAAAATATCCTCATACAGGATACAGATTTTTTCATTTTAGGTATTTGAAAGTAAAGGAGACACAATTTTGGAAAGCATCTCTTCACAGTGCAGTTGCATACCTAATGTGCAAAGAAAAATAGAAGAGTTTAGTGATACTTGATAAAAGCCAAATTTTCTATGTTATTTAAAGAGAAAAAGCACAAAAAGAAGGGAAAAAATCCTTAAAATAACATGTAAGTTATTTTAAAAAGAGAAAATTATCAAAAGTTTACTGAAAAATATGGGGGCAGGGGGAAGAATAGAAATGTAATTCTGGGATGAAAAAGTAACTTTCAGTAACAGAAGTGAAACAAAGTTTGAAGGTGTTATCATGTGCCCTTTTCTCTCATAATCCTTTTTTCATATATGTTGTAGAAATTACTATACTCAATTTTAAATGATTTGTTCATATGTGTTTCATATCACTAAATTATAAACATTTCCAGGGCAGAGATTAGTCCTATTTACATTGTTATCACTAGGATAATATAGACATCAATGGATGGGTGTTTAGTGAATGAATGGATGAATAAATGATTTAGTATAAACTGATATGTGAAATTAGTTGTGAAATGCAAAATCAACCTATTGGCAGAAGCAGGTCCTTTGTCAGAGATGCCTGTGTTATTTTTATGGGGTGTTCTAATTCTCTTGACTTGAGACTCAAAGAAAGCTGGAAAACACTCTCTTCTAGAGAGCCCAAGAGACTGACCATAATATATAAGGAAGAATGCGAAGAATGCATATTTTAAAAAATCAATAAATATATACACTAAAACCTAAAGTTTTACAACAGCTCTTAGAGTTGCAAACAAACTAATTCTCAATATATACCAATCATTTTAAGTCACTGAGCACCAACTATGTGCTAAGCATTTTATCTGGAGACATGCATGTGGATATTATATGGTCCCTGCTCTGAAGAGGTCATGGGACATTGGGCAAGACTGAAATGTAAGAAAGAAGGGGGTCATTAAAGAAGTGCCTACATGTGCAAAGGGATTAGTCTAAAGTCCTTCGATTTTATTATCTTTTTAAAAGCACACACTGAGGAGTAGTTTTATTCCCATTTGTAGTTAAAATATTAGGATGAGAGAGATTCAGTAACTTGTTCAAGGCAAGCTAATAAAATGAGAGAGCCAATATTTAGAAATCCATTCTTTCATTTTTCTCTCTCTCCAGCCCCCAAATTACAAACCACAATAGCAGGAATTGCAAGTACTGACATAAGTCTATGCAAGGTGCTATGAGGGTAGGAGCAAAGCTCGCTTGGAATAAGGAACCTCTGCCTATATGGGACGCTATGATAAGGCTCCCATTGTGTCTGCGCCCCTATTCTCCTCTGCTCTCTACTGGCGTGGCTATTCTGCAGGAGCATAGAATGGCTAGGAACTTTTGGAGTCGTGCAGATTTGGGCTTAATCCTGGTAAGTGTGGTAGATGTGTGACTTTGGAGAAGTTATTTAGTCCATCGGAGTCTTTCTTTCCTGTCCATAAAATAGGAATAACCATGTGTACATGACAGAGCTTTATGAGGATCACACATGAGATATGTTAAGCACTTAGTACAGTGCCTGGTGTAAATACCCTCTTGGCAAGTGGTGAGAGTTAGTCTAATGAATTTTTCATTATAGCTACTCTGATTTGTGGTTGGTTGATCTGATTCTGTGGGTCTGGATAGGATGTTTTCCCAGAGATCCATGATATTGGCAGATATTCTTAGATACTCTTGTTAAAATAAGGGAAGGGACTTCCCTGGTGGTCCAGTGGTTGAGACTATGCACTCCAATGCAGGGGGCCCGGGTTCGATCCCTGGTCAGGGAACTAGATATTGCATGCTGCAACTAAGAGCCCGTATGCTGCAACTAAAAGATCCCGCATGCTGCAACTAAAGAATCCCTCATGCTGCAACTAAAAGATCCTGCACACGGCAACGAAGATCCCACATGTTGCAACCAGGACACGGTGCAGCCAAATAAATAAATTAATAAATAAATATTAAAATAAGGGGAATCTTGGAGCATCTTTTCTCACCTGACCAGTGATCACAGTCTTTAAATTTTAGACCATATCTCCAGGAATGAGGTATTAAATATCCTTTAGAATCCCAGCCCCACACTTTATGATCTATTTCTTCCACATTCAGAGACAAGAAATCATTCATGAATGAAGGCTTTGCTTCACATCATGGGGCAATTTCTCCCCAGCCTCTCTGGTAATCATCTTTTGCCTGTAGTTCTAGTGAAGCAAGCAGCATTGGCTCAATTTGCTAGGAAAAGTATTCCCTAAGCATGTATTCTTCACAACATTAAAAATAGAGTATTTGATCAGGGATCTTTAGGCACATCTACTGGTTAATACTTTTACTCAGCCCCTGAATCTGAACAGAAATAGTTAATTTTCAGAAGGCTGTAAATAAAAAAAAATTCAGTGCTTATTTCCACTCCAATCCTGGCCTCATCCCAGCCAAAGCTGGATCTTCAAAAATCTAGAATATTAGAGGTCTGAGGGTCTGCCTTCAATTCTCCTAGGCAGCAGGACAAGGAGGGAGGTCAGAGCTCAGAATCCTGACTCCAGATAACAAGGGTGGCACAAGAAACAGGAGAAAAGACATGAATTCACTAAAGAGTAACAGCCAAAGCAGGCACTTACCAGATGAACTGGGAAGGAAATTTCTTAGAAGGCCTTCAGAACGTGGAGGAAAAGGAGCAGTTAATCTGAAATACAAAATTGAAAGGCACGGCAGATGCACGATTCTAGTCTTTCAGATAAGATTCCTTCCAGAATTCAAAAGCATCTAAAAGAAGCAAGACAATTGGTTGCTGGGCTCAATATGTAAACACAGTGCTGGTTGACACAGTGAAGATGTTTATTAGAAAAGTTAATGCAATGTCAGGGTGGAAGATCAATGTTTAACCTGATTTCATTGCAATTATTGGCCTGCCTTGGAATACAGAATGGAAAATTAGCAAACCAGAAAAAGGAACATGTAAGGGACTTTTTCATAAGCAAGCTGTCAAATCATGGACACTGATATTTGTGATTAAAAAAGAAGTCAAGAATTATTTGCATTTTTAGTTAATGCATGCCCTTATAAGGTATATGCACATATTTTTATTAATTTGAGGAATATATTGAAATTTCTATTTGCCTCAATATCCAGGTAAGGTCACAGAATGTTAAGAGATTCACTGAGTTCAGTTCTCTGATTTTACAGATTAAACCCTAGGGAACAGAGCTGCCACATGACTTTCTGGAAGTTAGTCAGGTGGAAGTAAGGTCAGTGAAGTGCAATGACTCGTTTTACAGGTGAAGAAAGAGGGGCAGGAGACCAGTGGAAAGATGGTTGCCTGAGCCATGACTCCAGTCTTGTGTTATTACCTGCTGAGCCTGTGCTTGATATATGAGGCTTTCTCACTGTAAAAATACCCTTAGAATTCTTTGATGAAAATATCCCGCGAGTGTTATTTAATCCTCATCATACTGTACACAAAATAAAGATCATTTTCCACAGTATAAAAATCAAAATATATACATGATTGCTGGACACAGAGATGAGTTAAAAGAGCTTTTTTTTTTTTTTTTTTTTCAAAGTGCAATACAGACCAATGGATTTTAATGTAACCAAATACAAAAAGTTCATTGTTATAATTTCAGATTCCACATTTCACTAACCTTTAAGAAACTACTTGCTGAGCTTTGGTGCATTATTAAGGTAGACTATACATGATTCTTGGAAAAGATACTTAAAAGACCCCTTTTCTAACTGCATGTAGGTATGAGGCTATACCTTCTTCATACACTTCAATCAAAATAATATGTCACCACATTTTTTTTTTCCTGTGGAAATATGTTCATTGGTAGCAATCTTAGGATAACATGTATACATGGTATCATAGGATACGCTATAAGAGCTTTTTGATACCTCCACATGAACTCTAGCTTCTCTTTTTACTTGATAATTTGGATAAAATCTAATGAAGTTACTGTAATCTTTTTCTACAGTGAGTATTAAAGCTGATATTTCAGTCTATTTTTAAGAAATTCTTACTGGAAAAGGAAACTAAGAAGTGTTTTGTTTTGTTTCCATTGTATCATACTTCAGAAAGAGGAACACTCAGAAAGAAAAGTGTTGTGTTTCCTGGGCATGAGGACGCCTGTTCAGGGCCCTGGGAGAGTGAAGCGCGGGCTTCTGTACAGCAGTCCAGGGTTGACGTCACAAAGCCCCTGCTGCAGAGCTGGGCCCACCCGCGGAGCATACTCTCGTCCCAGGCACGATTAGTACAACCCCCAGTGCAGCTGTCCATTGAGGGTGACCAATTGAAAAGCAAGGAGTCAGCCAATTAATTACACTGTCAGCAATAAATGTAACAATGGGCTGTAGTGGCAATCCCGTCCCGTGATGCATCCAGGCATCTGTACGTCTGCCTTCCCCATCCACTGGGCACTTGTTGCTGCAGAATTGGTTTAGACAAGTGGCTTAGCTTGTCAGGTAGCAGGCAGGAACTGTCTCTCTTCCTCTGTGAGGCTGTCTTCATTAAGTTTTACCTCTATCAGAGGAATCAACTATGAGTACAAATTGTGGATTCAGCAACAGCCCTGGCCCTAATAATAAATAAGCAGATCACTAATTCAATCTTGTGTTTATTCATTTACTAACATTTGTTGAGAGTCTTCTGTTTGCCAGGCACACACCAGAGAAGTAAGTATGTGAGGAGAACTGAGTCCATCTATATAGCAGAAGTTAATGTACATTGACATAGCATCACTAGGGATATCTGTGTATTTCGTGGCCAATGCACTGGATAGCTGTCCCTTAGAAAAATCCATTTTTATGACCCATGTGGACAATTAAAATTGCTGAGTTCTTCCTTTTTTCCCCAATTGTTTTTGCTACTCCTTTTTCTTTGAATTCTTTGAATCAGTTTTGAAGATGCTTATTTAAAAAATTAGAATAGAAAGGCAGCACAGAGACGTCTTATCTAATACTTGTCAAATTAAGAACGGTGAAGCCTGTTACTTTATGTTATTGATTAACGTCCCCTTAGCCAAAGATGTGAATTGCTGGTTTGATAACCGTATCTTAATTTCAACTTGATTTCATCAAATTCCAGAAGGATATCACTCCAGTCCCACTCCTCAGTACCAGCGCATACCTGAGAATCATTTGGATTGTTCTCCTGTTCATGCTCAGAGGGAGCATTTAGAGTTTAGGATTAAAACAGCTGAAGAGCTCTGAACAAACGTTACTCTAAGACGATGACTTCTATTTCTTCTTTCCGTTGGATCATCTTTCTTTTTCTGTGGCTCTATTTTTAATCTTTTTCCCCCATTACTAACCACATCTGGGCTTCTCATCTCTAATACCTAGCCATAAATGTGAAGCACAAGTAAGTATTTTAAATGAATGAAGCTGAAAATTTCCTGTACTTAATATTAAAAAGCAGGTGAAACACATGTTCTACATGTGTCTCTTGCTAGAGGCTCCCCCCCAACCTTTTTTTTTTTTTTTAAACAGATCAGAGCCTTTTCCTAAAATGAACAGGAAGCAGGAAGAGAACCAGGAGAAGAAATGGAATTTCAGTCAATCTCCCTGGAGTCCATTTTGCCCCAAATAGGTTTTATGATGAGTTGACGTTTTAAAATAAACATCCTATTACTCTGATGAGAGGAAGAGAACACACTCACATGGGATTTGATGCAAAATGTAGATTTGGGTGGAGATGAGTTTTGATGATGCTGTAGTAACTGTCTTGTTCTTTGAACATTCTTTTCAGGGAAGAATGAAAATAAAAATAACCTTTTATTTCTTTCCTCCTTTCTTTCTTGCCTCTGTCTCTCTCTTTCCATCCTTTCCTCCCTTCCTTTCTTCCATTTTTTCTTTTACCTCATGTCTTTAAGCACTTAGCACGTGTCAAGACTGTGCTAGGTGCTGGTGAAAAGTAATGACATGGCCTGTGCCCTCAAAGACCTTGTAGTACAGTTGGGAAGATTGACAAGTCAAAAAGCAATTTTGGACTTCCCTGGCTCAGTGGTTAAGAATCCGCCTGCCAATGTGGAGGACAGGGGTTCAATTCCCTTGTCCAGGAAGATCCCACATGCCACGGAGCAACCAAGCCCATGCACCACAACTACTGAGCCTGCTCTCTGGAGCCCTTGAGCCACAACTACTGAGCCCGCATGCTGCAACTACTGAGGCCCATGTGCCTAGAGCCCATGCTCTGCAACAAGAGAAGCCACTGCAATAAGAAGCACGCACACCGCAATGAAGAGCAGCCCCGGCCCTCGCTGCAACTAGAGAAAGCCCGTACTCAGCAACAAAGATCCAACACAGCCAAAAATAAATAAATAAAATACATTTAAAAAAATAAAAAAGCAATTTCAATTCCTTGTTTAAGGGCCCTCTACCAGGATTTTATAAGAGAGCTGCTCTTTTATAAGAGAGATGCCTAACCTAGACTTGGCAGAGTCCTCTAAGCAGAATTCAGAAGATTTTTTTTTTTTTTTTTGAACTCAGAAAATTGATTAAGCACTAGTTAGGTAAATAGAAATGTGAATTATTTCAGGGCATTGGAAATATCAGGAACAAGGCCACAGAGCAAAGAGAGAACATAGAACTTTCAAGACGTCTTTTTCCTGTCACCTTTCCCCCACCCAATTATGGAAAATCTTGTGAGTTCTAGGGGTGTGTGTCTAAGTGTCTGTCTGTCTAGAATAAAGAGAATTGCACTTGTCTAGAGAATGTAGGATTGTCTGAGAATTCTGCTTTGAAATTTCTGGAGAGGAGAAAGGAGTATATATGGATGATATAATAAAAACTATTTACTGGGTGCTTTAAGATGTGACAATCACTGAGTTAAATTATTTATTGTAATTTTAATTTAGAAATGTATTACTACTACTACTACTACTATTATTATTTGGTTTATAAGCGAAGAAGTTAAAGCTTTGAGGGTTTAAGCAACTTGCCCAAGGTGCCATTGAGGCAGGTCTCAAATCCACCTGTTTGGTTTGATAATCTACTCTTTTCATATCTTATACTGCCTTGTGAAAATATAAAAAAATAAAGATCTAAAAGAGAAAAAACAAAGACACAAACAAACGTAATTAGGAGGATGAGCAGAAACAGTAGCCATATAACACTTCTCAGTACATATAAGGCCCTGTGCAGGGTACCTTGGCAAATATACGAAATAATTATATTTCTTATATAATTCTCACATAGTTGTTATTCTTATGTAATATATACTTCTTATATAATTATACAATTATTTTATTTTTATATAAAATGGTCTTATCTATAATATTTTACAGTTTAGAATGTGGAGATGAGAAGTATATATATAAAATAATTCATAATACTGAGGAGCAATGATCATAAATAACATTTGAATTGTGATATTCAATTTCTAAAATCATCTTCACATAAATATATTATTTTATAAAAGTATGTAAGATGGTTATATTATTCAGTTTTGGCTGAAACTAGGCTATGTGACAATCCTCAAATGTCAATGGCTTATAACCTCAAGCATTTTTTTCTCTTGACATTTGATCTGTGGGTTGGTTTTGGTTCTCTGATCTCATGTGGGCTTGCCTGGCTTTGAGTGGGTTACTCTCAACTGCAGGCTTCCATTTAGGTTTGGTTCAGCTTCATTTGTCTTCATTCTGAGGCCCAGGATAAAGTTATAGCTTCTTGGGGCATGTTAACCACAGAGTGGATCATAGGAGCACAAAGGAAGGCAAACAGAACCATGGAAGCACACTTAAAGTATCTGCTTATGTCATGTCTCTTAACCTTCCATCAGCCAAATCAAGTCACATGGCCAAGGCCAACATCAGTGGGAAGAGGAAGTGTATTCCACCCACAGTGGCAAGCAATGCAAAGTCACAAGGCAAAGGATGTGGATGTATAATCCTACTACAGGGAGGAAAAGAAATGAAGACAATAGTCCTATTTACAAATGAGGACAGAAATCCAAAGAGTTTAAGTGGCCTGCTCCTGATCACACAGTTAATAAGTAGAGGAGCTGGGATTCAGGTCTTCATCTTTGGGTTCCGACTTGTATGTGCAAAGTGCTCTAAAAAGGGAAAATGATTACTTAAGCCCAGGGAGTTTAAAAACTTTTCTGGAAAGGTGAGATTTGATATAGATATAGATATCATTTGATATAGATATGAAAATTTACATAGATATTAATAGGTTAATTATACATGCTGGTTTACCTGAGACAGTCCCTGAGTGATCACTTCTCTTCCTACCTGCCTCACCCCAACCCCACCAAAGGGTCCCCGTTTGGAAGATAAATTGTACAGTCACTTTAGGTTCTAATAAGTGGATCAGAATAAGAAGTGTGTTCCACTGAAGTAGAACCTTGTGTATAATTCCTGAAAAAAGGCAAAAATACACATGGTATATTCAAATGCAATGAAGAGACTAGTTTGTTTGGTATGGAGGCTACAAGTTGGGGAGTATTTGGAGAAATTTATTGGAGACACAGCTGAGACCAATTTGTTGGTTGCCAGACAGAGAAGATGGGGTTTATTTTCATAGTAGGGAGCCACTGAAAATATTGGAGCAGGAAGGTGGCAATATTACAGGTGGTGATTTAGAAAGATAAATGTAGGACAAGTTGAATAAAAGTATGGGGTAAAGGAACCAGTTATTAAACAAAATCAGTAGTCTTGATATGAGTCCATGATAGTCTATGCCAAATGGAAGAGAATGGACTGCAAGAGATAGGTATTAGAGCTGCCACACAAAAAAAGTGTTAAACACTCAAGTGGAAATGTAGAGAAGGCAGTTGAATATATGGAACTGGAGCTCAAGGAGAGGTCTATGCTAGAAGTATGATTTTGAGAGTCTAGTCTTGACATTTAATGTGTGACCTTATACAAGTTACTTAACCACTTTGAACTTCAGGGTCTTTGTTGTCCAATTTCTTAAGAAAAAATAAAAGTCACACTTCCATGAAATAGAAAGTGTCCACTCCTCCAAAAAAAGTTAGCTATGATTATTCATTTGTACATTAAGCAAACAAACATTTATTGTATTCCTGCTATTGGCAGGAACATCGAGTTATTGGCACTGGAGTATTTTCTCTGAGGAATGCATTGCTCACTAGAAGTAGTTCTACTCTTAGGAGCTCATGGTCTAGGAGAGATACACTTGATAAGCTAAAATATACAAAACAGGGGGACAGAAAAACACTTGAATTTTGGGGTGGGAGTTATTTCCAGTTGTAGGAAGCATTTACAAAGAAGGAAGCAAATGAGTTGGGCCCTGCTGAATTATTGGTATCTGGATATAGAAAGATGATGGGATAGAACATGTGTAACAGAATGACCAATATAATAATAACATTCAACTTTCAGCTTTATATCCTAACAAATAACAATCCAGTGGTTAAGTTTAGTTTATCTTGTGGTTATATGAGGAGAATTAGTGGGAAATAAGCTTGGGAATGAGGTCTTGGAGAGACTTAATGCTTTAAATGTTAGGCTAAGGAACGTAAAGGAGCCACACTGAGAGATTTGAGGGAAGAGGAAGGAATGACAGTATTAGAGAAGTGCATTATTTAGAAATATTTTGACCATATTTTAAATGAGTTAGTATAAAAGGAGGCTTCCATTAGGAGGTTCTTGCAATAACTTGAGAGAAATAATAAGGACCTGAACTGGGATATAGGCAATGAGATTGGAGAGAGGAGGGTGGATGAGGGAAATATTAAAAATGTAGATTCAAAAGTGCTAAGAAAATGGCTGGATTGGATTGTGGGGTTCATGGAGCAAGGGAAAGAAAACAATCACTGAGATTGCTGAAGTTTCAAATCCATGAAACATTGACAGAAACAGGATAAAGTTTGTGTAGAGAAACAAGTTCCATTTTGGCTTATCAGGTTTCATGTGTAAGTGGAATAGCCAAGTAGTGACATTTAGCAGATGACTGGAAATGTGGCTCAAAAACTTAGGAGAGAGGAAGAGTCTGAAGATATTAATCTAATTACCAAATACATGGAACTGAAGTCATTGACTGTCAAGGAATGTCAAGAAGAAAATGTAAAGAAAAGAAAAATAAATTTAAGGACAAAGATGGAGAATAATAACCTTGAGAGGGTAAGAAGAGGTCAAGAAGACATGAAGACATGAACTAGAAGGAGAGCCATGAAGAGGTAGTGTCAGGTAAAGGACAGAAGGATATGGACCCTTTCGAAGGAAATCATGCTGGGAGCTGCCATGGGGGAGAAGAAAGTCCACCATCTTGGTATTTGTAGAATACATTGAATTTGACTTGGTGGTGGAATGATCACAGAGAGATTCAGAGCAGCATCAGAAAGGTTGGCCCTGTTGAGGTAGACCTGTGAATCTTTTTTTTACAGAAGGATCAGATAAAGCTGAGAAAACCACACCTGATGATGAAAGTTTAATTAGAACAGAACATTAAGGCCAAAAGTTAGAGACAAGAGGAGGATGTGAGTGAACCTTTCTGTGGTTGTTTCAGGGATAAGTAAGTTTAAAATATAACAGCTTACCTACTGCTGTTCACCAGGCTCATAAGGAACACATAGCAGAAGTTTAGTCTTAAAGATATGCCTGGATCTGTATGCTCCAGATCAATACCTATTATTTAAGTACTCCTGCTTGCCTCCACTTTTTTTTCACCAATAAACACTTTCATTCAAACTTTATTTTCTGGAAAAAGACCATTTTCTTAAAAGTCAACATTCTAGTGTACTGACAGCAGTTCTTCATAATTTTCTATTTTGATTTAACTCACTCAAATCTAAGGTCATTTCTCTTGTAATGAACTAGCCTTGGCTTTTGTGCAGACTGAACTTATTGAAACTTCAGCTTTCATTTAGAGATGAGGGTTCAGGACCTGCACAAGCTCCACTGGACGTGTGTGGTAAAGGCAGGGAATCTACCTTATGACAATGTGAAGTGAACTGGTCACAGCAACAGGAAGGCATATGCCCCATCTTGGGGGCACTTTTCCTCAGTTAATGCTTATTTGTTGCTCATTCAGTGTACCTCACTATAATATATATCACTGGGGCTTTTACGGCTTAGGAAAAACCTGTTCTCTGTTCCCAAGGATTCTCTGAAGGGATCTAAAACCATCTGTAAGATTAGGTAATATTCTATTATGCTATTGAAGAGGGTTCTGGTTCTTTTACTAAAATACTTAACCTTACAGAAGATACTGGATGTTTTCAAGAGAAAAGCATAGGGTAGTACCTTATATCGTCTGTATTTTTCCAGAAGGATACGATTTCCAGGTTGTTTCCATTTATTTTGTCCAGTTTTCTTCTTTGTGTGTGTCTTACTAGAAGGCATCGTACTGCCTACTACTCTGTTAGAACCAGGTAAGAGCTTAGTTCCGTAGCTTCTTCCTGGTTAGCTCCTTTGGAACTGCACCTATCAATTTCTTCCCTATCCCTTTTTATCCCTAATAAATATGCCATGATATTACGGATGTCTCCATGCATGTATAACTTCTCTGTTCTCTTAAATCTCCTATTTCTTTCTTAAGTGATACATATTCTTGAGCTTCAACTCTGATTCTTCCATTAGTGCAGACTTCCCAGTTCCCTGCATGCTATAGCAAATTTATGGCAGGAAGTATAGTATGATGGAAAGAAGTCAGGAGTGATTAATCAGACTGGGGTTCTGACTTCAGGTTTTTTACTCTGAGTAAATTTCAATCTTTGGAGTCATAGTTTTCCCATCCATAAGATAAAAAGGTTGAGTTAGATAATCTCTAAGAACCAAGGCCGGGCCAAGACTTGGCATCTCTCCTTGCCAAATGATTTGGCAGTCCTTCAAACTGATAATCTTCAAAAATTGTTCAACATGTATTCAGTACAACCAAGGTCGATAAGGTCAATGCTGCAAGGATTTATTTTCCCCACTTGAAGTCCCTGTCTATATTGGCAGCAATGAGATCAATTTATATTTTCCCAGTTATATGAGGACTCCCTCACTCTTGTTAACTGACCCTTTATTTCTTATGAATTCTTGCCCTGTTTCAGCACACTTTTTAGAGCAATACTCAAAAGCACCCCCTACTATAGCTCTGATAAGGTCCCTTGGAGTCTCTATGATCTGCATGTGCCTAATTTAACCAGTGGCTCCCTGTCTTGCTTCTATTCTCCTGCCTGGAATATCCTCACTCTTCCTCTCCCTTCTTTATCCAAATGGTCCAATGTTGTTTTCTCCTATGGACAGCTTTCCTCCAACTTCTTGACAGAATTAAGTATTCTAAACTCTGTGTTCCCATGTGCTTTTTCATACCTCTTTGAAAAATTACTTTATTGCTATGAGATATATATATAACTCTTTGTTAATAAACTGTGAACCCGGGGAAGTTAAAATCCACGTATTTGGTTTTGTGTCTTATGTCTCTAGCTTTTAGTCTTTGTTAGTCAACTACTGCTAAAATGATGCTATACTGCATAATAAACATCTCAAAACTCAATGGCTGTATTAATAAATATTTATTTTTTATTTATGCATCTGTGGATCAGCTGGGAAGGTGCTGCTTTAATCTGCAGGTCTGTGGGTTGGCTAGGACATCTCTGTACCATATTACCATATTCTTTAAATTTTTTTTAATTTAAAATTTTTTTCAGGTTTATTGAGATATAATTGACATATAACACTGTGTAGGTTTAAGGCATACAATGTACTGATTTGATACACTTATATATTGGGAAATGATTACCACCATAGCAGTAGCATCACATCACATAATTACCATTTCTTTTTGGTGGTGAGATCATTTAACAAATTATTGACCTATTGACCAGAGACATATTAATACATCTTTTGTTACCCAAATGCTATTGACCAGACACGTTTCAATATTCATTTACATGATAAATCGCCAGCCACATGCATTAGTTTCTGCAAAAATCCCCCGGTCAATAATGAGTTAACATCTACTCTCTTAGCAACTTTCAAGCATATAATACTGTATTGTTAACTCTAGTCACCATGCTGTACATTATACCCCTAGAATTTACTCATCTTATTAATGAACATTTGTACCCTTTGACCAACATCTCTCCATTCCTCCCACCCTCCAGCCCCAGGTAATCACCATTCTAGTCTCTATTTTAATAAGTTCAGCTTCTTTAGATTCCACATATAAGTGATATCATACAGTATATGTCTTTCTCTGTCTGACTTATCTCATGTAGCATAATGCCCTCACTCCAGGCTGGATTTGACAAGATGGCAGAGTAGAAGGATGTGAGCTCAACTCTTAAGAAAACACCAAAATAACAACTGCTGAACACCACTGACCAAAAAAAAATGCTGGAACCTACCAAAAAAGATATCTTACACCCACAAACAAAGAAACCACAATGAGATGGTAGGATGCGTGCAATCATGATAAAATCAAATCCCACACCTACTGGGTGGGCAACCCACAAACTGGAAAATAATTATACCACAGAAATTCTCCCACAGGAATGAAAGTCCTGAGCCCCACGTAAGGATCTCAAGCCTGGGGGTCTGGCAACAGGAGGAGGAGCCCCCAGAGAATCTGACTTTGAAGGCCAGTGGGGTTTGATCTCAGGAATTCCATAGGAATAGGGGAAATAGAAACTCTACTCTTGTAGGGTACACACAAGGTCTCAGGCACACCAGGAACAAGGGCAAAAAGCAGCGACCTCAGAAGTGCCTTGGCCAGACCTACCTGCTAGTATTGGAGGGTCTCCTGTGGAGGGTGGCTATGGCTAATTGCAGGTACAAAGACACAGGTGGTGGTAGTTCTGGGGAGTACTCATTGGCATGAGTCCTCCTGGAGGCTGCCATTTTCTCACCAGGATCTGGCCCCACCCAACAGCAAGTAGGCTCCAGTGCTGAGATGCCTCAGGCCAAACAATCAACAGGGTGGGAACACAGACCCACCCATCAGCAGACAGGCTGCTTAAAGTCTTCCTGAGCACATGGCTGCCTGCTAAACACACCCCTTATCCTGGCCCTGCCCACCAGAGGAACAAGACCCAGCTCTGCCCACCAATGGGCAGGAAACAGTCCCTTCCACCAGAAAGCCTGCACAAGCCTCTCCTACAGCCTCACCCAGCAGGGGGCAGACAGCAGAAGAAAGAAAAACTATAACGCTACAGCCTGCAGAACAGAAACCACAATCACAGAAAGTTAGATAAAATGAGACAGCAGAGGAATATGTCCCAGATGAAGGAACAAGATAAAAACCCAGAAGAACAACTAAGTGAAGTGGAGATAGGTAATCTACACACACACACACAAAAGAATTCAGAGGAATGATAGTAAAGATGATCCAAGATCTCAGAAAAAGAATGGAGGCACAGACAGAGAAGATACAAGAAATGTTTAACAAAGATCTAGAAGAACTAAAGAACAAACAAACAGAGATGAACAATACAATAACTGAAATGAAAAATACACTGAAAGGAATCAATAGCAGAATAACTAAGGCTGAAGAACAGATAAGTGAGCTGGAAGACAGAATGGTGGAATCACTGCCATGGAACAGAATAAAAAAAAAAGAATGAAAAGAAATGAGGAAAACCTTAGAGACTTCTAGGACAACATTAAACATGCCAACATTCACATTGTAGTGGTCCCAGGAGAAGAGAGAGTAAAAGGACCGGAGAAAATACTTGAAGAGATAATAGCTGAAAACTTCCCTAACATGGGAAAGGAAACAGTCAACCAATTCCAGGAAGTGTAGAGAGTCCCAGGAGGGATAAACCCAAGGAGGAATATGCCAAGACACATAGTAATCAAATTGACAAAAATTAAAGACAAAATATTAAAAGCAACAAGGGAAAAGCAACAAATAACATACAAGGGATTCCCATAAGGTTATCAGCTGATCTCTCAGCAGGAACTACGCAGGCCAGGAAGGAGTGGCACAATATATTTAAAGTGATGAAGGGGAAGAACCTTCAACCAAGAATACTCTACCTAGCAAGGCTCTCATTCAGATTCAGTGGAGAAATCGAACACTTTACAGAAAAGCAAAAGTTAACAGAATTCATCACCACCAGATCAGCTTTGCAACAAATGCTAAAGGAAGTTCTCTAGGCAGAAAAGAAAAGGCCACAACTAGAAACAAGAAAATTACAAACAGAAAAGTTCACCAGTAAAGGCAAACATAAAGTAAACTAGGAAATCATCCACACACAAATATGATATCAAAAACCAGCAATCATGAGAAGAGGAGGGTACAAATGAATGGTATTGGAAATGCATTTGAAATTAAAAGACCAGCAACCTAAAATGATCTTGTTTATATATAGACTGCTGTATCAAAACCCCATGGTAACCACAAACC
This sequence comes from Balaenoptera acutorostrata, assembly GCF_949987535.1. Lineage (NCBI taxonomy): Eukaryota > Metazoa > Chordata > Mammalia > Artiodactyla > Balaenopteridae > Balaenoptera > Balaenoptera acutorostrata. The sequence goes on along the minus strand of NC_080068.1, from coordinate 109,179,527 downwards.
AAAAATCTACAATAGATACACACACAAAAAAGAAAAAGGAATCCAAACACAACACTAAAGTTAGTCATCAAATCACAAGAGAAGAGAATAAAAGAGGAAGTGAAGAAAAAATACCTACAAAAACAAATCCAAAACAATTAACAAAATGGAACATAAATATCAATGATTACCTTGAATGTAAACAGATTAAATTCTCCAACCAAAAGACATAGACTGGCTGAATGGATACAAAAACAAAACCTGTATATATGCTGTCTATAAGAGACCCACTTCAGACCCAGGGACGCATACAGACTACAAGTGAGGGCACGGAAAAATGTATTCCATGCACATAGTAATCAAAACAAAGCTAAAATAGGAATCCTCATATCAGACAAAACAGACTTTAAAATAAAGACTGGTACAAGAGACAAAGAAGGACATTACATACTGATCAAGGGCTCAATCCAAGAAGAAGATATAACAATTGTAAATATTTATGCACCCAACATAGGAGCACCTCAGTATACAAGGCAAATGCTAACAGCCATAAAAGGAGAAATCAACAGTAACACAATAATATTGGGGGACTTTAACATCCCACTTTCATCAATGGACAGATCATCCAGACACAGAATCAATAAGGAAACACACACCTTAAATGACACATTAGACTAGATGGATTAAATTGATATTTATAGAGCATTCCATCCAAAAGCAGCAGAATACACATTCTTCTCAAGGGCACATGGAACATTCTCCAGGATTGATCACATGCTGGACCACAAAGAGAGCCTCAGTAAATATAAGAAAACTGAAATCATATCAAGCATCTTTTCTGATGATAGTGCTATGAGATTAGACATCAACTACAAGAAAAAAACCGTAAAAAACCCACAAACACATGGAGGTTACACAATATGCTACTAACCACCCAATGGATCACTGAAGAAATCAAAGAGGATATCAAAAAATACCTAGAGATAAATGAAGACGAAAGCACAACCATCCATAACCAGTGGGACACAGCAAAAGTAGTCTAAAAGGGCAGTTTATAGCAATACAATCTTACCTCAGGAAACAAGAAAAATCTCAAATAAACAACTTATTCTTACACCTATAGAAACTAGAGTAAGAAGAACAAACATAACCCAAAATTAGTAGAAGGAAAGAAATCATAAAGGTCAGAGCAGAAATAAATGAAATAGAGATGAAGAAAACAATAGAAAAGATCAATGAAACTAAAAGTTGGTTCTTTGGAAAGATAAACAAGATTGATAAACTTTTAGTCAGACTCATCAAGAAAAAATGGGAGAGGCCTCAAATCAATAAAATTAGAAATGAAAAATAAGTGACCATGGACACCACAGAAATACAAAGGATCATGAGAGACTACTACAAGCAACTATATGCTTGTATATGCTACTATAAAATGGACAACCTAGAAGAAATGTACAAATTCTTAGAAAGGTACAATCTCCCAAGAGTGAACCAGGAAGAAATAGAAAATATGAACAGAAAAATCACAAGTACTGAAATGGAAACTGTAATTAAAAATCTTCCAACAAACAAAAGTCCAGGACCAGACGGCTTCACAGGTGAATTCCACCAAACATTTAGAGAAGAGTTAATACCTATCCTTCTGCAATACCATTCCAAAACATTGCAGAGGAAGCAACACTCCCATACTCATTCTATGAGGCCAACATCACCCTGATACCCAAACCAGACAAAGATACCACACAAAAAAAATTACAGGCCAATATCACTGATGAACATAGACACAAAAACCCTCAACAAAATACTAGGAAACAAAATCCAACAATACAATAAAAGGATCATACACCATGATCAAGTGGGATTTATCCCAGGGATGCAAGGATTTTTCAGTATCTGCAAATCAATCAGTGGGATACACCACATCAACAAATTGAAGAATAAAAGCCACATGGTCATCTCAATAGATGCAGAAAAGGCTTTTGACAAAATTCAATAACCATTTATGATAAAAACTCTCCAGAAAGTGGGCACTGAGAGAACATACCTCAACATAATAAAGGCCATATATGACAAACCTACATCTAGCATCATAGTCAATGAGGGAAAAGCAGAAAGCATTTCCTCTAAGATCAGGAACAAGACAAGAATATCCACTCTCACCACTTTTATTCAACATAATTCTGGAAGTCCTAGCCATGGTAGTCAGAAAAGAAAAAGAAATATAACAAATCCAAATTGGAAAAGAAGAAGTAAAACTGTCACTGTTCACAGATGACATGATACTATACATAGAAAATCCTAAAGATACAACCAGAAAACTACTAGAGCTCATCAATGAATTTGGTAAAGTTGCAGGATACAAAATTAATACACAGAAATCTCTTGCATTCCTATACACTAACAACGAAAGATCAGAAAGAGAAATCAAGGAAACACTCCCATTTACCACTGCAACAAAAAGAATAAAGTACCTAGGAATAAACCTACCTAAGGAAGCAAAAGACCTGTATGCAGAAAACTATAAGACGCTGATGAAAGAAATCAAAGATGACACAAACAGATGGAAAGATACACCATATTCTTGGACTGGAAGAATCAATATTGTCAAAATGACTGTACTACCCAAGGTAATCTACAGATTTAATGCAATCCCTATCAAATTACCAATAGCATTTTTCACAGAACTGGAACAAAACATTTTTAAATTTGTATGGAAACACAAAAGACCCCTAATAGCCAAAGTAATCTTGAGAAAGAAAAACGGAGCTGGAGGAATCAGGCTCCCTGATTTCAGACTATACTACAAAGCTACAGTCATCAAAAAGTATGGTACTGGCACCAAAACAGAAATATAGATCATTGGAACAGGATAGAAAACCCAGAAATAAACCCGGGCATCTATGGTCAATTAATCTACAACAAAGGAGGCAAGGATATACAATGGAGAAAATACAGTCTTTTCAATAAGTGGTGCTGGCAAAACTGGACAGCTACACATAAAAGAATGAAATTAGAACACTTTCTAACACCATACACAAAAATAAACTCAAAATGGATTAAAGACCTAAATGTAAGACCGGATACTATAAAAACTCTTAGAGGAAAATATAGGCAGAACAGATTTTGACATAAATTGCAGCAATATCTTTTTCAATCTGCCTTCTAGAGTAATGAAAATAAAAGCAAAAATAAACAAATGGAACCTAATTAAACTCAAAAGCTTCTGCACAGCAAAAGGAAACCCTAAACAAAATGAAAAGGCAACCCACAGAATGGGAGAAAATATTTGCAAACAATGTGACCAATGAAGGATTAATCTCCAAAATTTAAAAAGAGCTCATGTGGCTCAATATACAAAAAAAACCCTCAAAAAACAAACAAACAAAGAAACCCAACCTAATCAAAAAATGGGCAGAAGACCTAAATAGATATTTCTCCAAAGAAAATATACAGATTGCCAAGAGGCACAAGAAAAGATGCTCAACATCACTAATTATTAGAGAAATGCAAATCAAAACTACAATGAGATATCACCTCACACTAGTCAGAATGGCCATCATCAAAAAGTCTACAAACAATAAGTGCTGGAGAGGGTATGGAGAAAATGGAACCCTCCTACACTTTTGGTGGGAATGAAAATTGGTGCAGGCACTGTGGAGAACAGTATGCAGGTTCCTTAAAAAGCTGAAACTAGAGCTACCATATGATCCAACAATCCCACCTCTGGGCATATATCCAGAGAAAACCATGGTTCTAAAGGATACATGCACCGTAATTTTTATTGCAGTGCTGTTTACAATAGCCAAGACACGGAAGCAATCTAAATGTCCATTGACGGATGGATAAAGAAGATGTGGTACATATAAACAATGAAATATTACTCAGCCATTAAAAAGAATGAAATAATGCCATTTGCAGCAACATGGATGGACCTGGAGATTTTCATACCAAGTGAAGTAAATTAGACAGAGAAAGACAAATATCATATGATATCACTTATATGTGGAATCTTAAAAAAACGATACAAATGAACTTATTTACAAAACAGAAACAGACTCACAGACTTAGAGAATGAACTTATGGTTACATGGGGGGAAGAGTCAGGGGAGGGACAGATAGGGAGTTTGGGACTGACATATACACACTGCTACATTTAAAACAGATAACCAACAAGGACCTACTGTATAGCACAGGGAACTCTGCTTAATGTACTGTAATAACCTAAATGGGAAAAGAACTTGAAAAGGAGTAGATGCATGCATACGCATAACTGAATTACTTTGCTGTATACCTGAAACTAACTCAAGGTTGTTAATCAACTATACTCCAATATAAAATTAAAATTTTTTAAAAAAGAGAAAAAAGATAGTCACTCCATCCATGTTCTCACAAATAGCAGGGTGACCTTCTTTCTCATGGCTGAATAATATATATATACACACACAATACATATATATATATTTCATATGTGTGTATACACACACACATGCGTGCACACACACACACACACACACACACCCTCCCCCATATACCACATTCTGAGGTCCACTGGATAGAGAAACAGTGGTTATTCTTCTCATGGAAGTGGCAGCAGTACAAGCACTAATTAAATCATGACCACTGTATCCTATTGTCTAAAGCAAGAAGAATGGCCAAGTCAAAAGTCAGGGGGAATAAAAGCACACCCCTCTCACCATTAGGCCATGAAAAGGATAAGGACGCATTATATACTATAATGGTGTGAAAAACTAAGACCACGAATTTAATCTACCACAGTACTTGACAATATGTTTCTAGTTGAATGAATGCACATGCATGAAAACATTTCAAAATTACAGGTGATTCAGTAAGGATGTAATTTAATAAGTAGGAAAAGATGGGGGCAAAGTGCTAATCTGAGCTGCAAACTGTGCTGCTCTTTGAGGCTGTTCGTTGATTAGTAAGATTGAAGCCAAATGACATGACCCAGTCATGCCTAGTGGCACCACAAGGTCCTGGAAAACTGCAGTGTCTGTAGCAATGCATTCCTTAATCTAGACCTAAGCTCAGGTACAAAAGCAGCCTATTTTATGTCCTGAGAGCAACAGAGTATAAGGGAGAAAAGGAAAGCAGAGGTAATTCCTGTTTCCTGTAATAAACCCCCGACACTGAGGATAGGAAGTGATTCCCCTTTATTACCGCTCTGTCCTTTAGTTTCTGAGATGCCACACCCTCATTCCCATGGCAAATTCTCACTGGGATTAGTTAGCAAGAGATGGTTCTTCTCTTTATTAAAGAGAACAATATACCTATCTTAACAAACCAATTATTATTTTGGTTCTAAAATGGGAGGGAATATGACAGGTCAGTAAGTAAACTGTGAGTCTGGATGGAGGGATAAGCTCAGATAAAGGGGAGTGTGTGAATGAGGTAAAATGGCCATGTAGGGCTTTCATATTTTATATGTTTATAGAAAGACCATGAGAACTTCCCAAGCAAGGAGTGGTGTGACAGACACGTGAGAATTAAAGTCCTATGTGAGCTTTTCAGAAAGCCAGCTTCCAAGAGAAAGGGAAGAGAAGGAGCAGAGAGATTTGGGAGTGCAGGCACTTCACCAGGAGGGAGCGGTCCCCAAAGTCAGCTCCCAGACGAGTCTGGATCAAGGTGGAAGAGGCGAGCCAGGTGGGAATGCAAAGCCCCCAAGGCACTCTCAGGCACTCTGCCCAGCTGATGCGAGGAGACAGGCGACACAGCAGGAACAGCTTCAGCCAGAAGTCAAAGGAGGGTCAGGAAGGAGCACTAATTTTCCAGAGAATAAAAGGAGGTCGGGGTCTGGGCAAGATGGCGGAGGAGTAAGACGCGGAGATCACCTTCCTTCCCACAGATATGTTAGAAGTGCATCTACACGTGGAACTGCTCCTACAGAACACCCACTGAACGCTGGCAGAAGACGTCAGACCTCCCAAAAGGCAAGAAACTCCCCACGTACTTGGGTAGGGCAAAAGAAAGAATAAATAACAGAGACAAAAGAATAGGGACGGGACCTGCACCAGTGGGAGGGAGCTGTGAAGGAGGAAAGGTTTCCATGCACTAGGAAGCCCCTTCACGGGCGGAGACTGCGGGTGGCAGAGGGGGTGAGCTTCAGAGCCACGGAGGAGAGCGCAGCCACAGGGGTGCGGAGGGCAAAGCGGAGAGACTCTCGCACAGAGGCTCGGCGCCGAGCAGCACTCAACAGCCCGAGAGGCTTGTCTGCTCACCCGCCGGGGTGGGCGGGGGCTGGGAGCTGAGGCTCAGGCTTCGGTCGGATCGCAGGGAGAGGACTGGGGTTGGCGGCGTGAACACAGCCTGAAGGGGGCTAGTGCACCACAGCTAGCCGGGAGGGAGTCCAGGAAAAAGTCTGCAGCTGCTGAAGAGACAAGAGACTTTTTCTTGCCTCTTTGTTTCCTGGTGTGCAAGGAGAGGGGATTCAGAGCGCCGCCTACACGAACTCCAGAGACGGGCGTGAGCCGCGGCTACAAGCGCGTACCCCAGAGACGGGCGCGAGCTGCGGCTATCAGCGCAGACCCCAGAAATGGGCATGAGACGCTAAAGCTGCTGCTGCCACCACCAAGAAGCCGGTGTGCAAGCACAGGTCACTCTCCACACCGCCCCTCCCAGGAGCTGGTGCAGCCCGCCACTGCCAGCGTCCTGTGATCTGGGGACAACTTCCCTGGGAGAACGCATGGCGCGCCTAGGGCTGGTGCAACATCACGCCGGCCTCTGCCACCGAAGGCTCGCCCCGCATCCGTACCCCTCCCTCCCCACGGCATGAGTGAGCCATAGCCCCCGAAGCAGCTGCTTCTTTAACCCCGTCCTGTGTGAGCGAAGAACAGACGCCCTCAGGCGACCTACACGCAGAGGCGGGTCCAAATCCGAAGCTGAACCCCGGGAGCTGTACGAACAAAGAAGAGAAAGGGAAATTTCTCCCAGCAGCCTCAGAAGCAGCAGATTAAAGCTCCACAAACAACTTGATGTACCTGTATCTGTTGAATAACTGCATAGACAACAAAACATCCCAAATTTAGGAGGTGGACTTTGGGAGCAAGAAATATTAATTTTTCCCCTTTTCCTTTTTTTGTGAGTGTATATGTGTATGCTTCTGGGTGAGATTTTGTCTGTATAGCTTTGCTTTCAACATTTGTCCTAGGATTTGGTCCGTATTTTTTTTTTTTTTTTTTACTTAAAAAATGTTTTTTCTTAATAAATTTTTAAATAATTTTTCCTTATTTTTTATTTTAAAAAATTAAAAAAAAATTTTCTTAATAATTTTTTCCTATTTTTTATTTTAAAAAATTAAAAATTTATTTTTTTAATAAATTTTTTTCTTAATAATTTTTTTATTATAAAAATTAATAAATTTATTTTAAAAAATTTTAAAAAAATGGGGGCTTCCTTGGTGGTGCAGTGGTTGAGAATCTGCCTGCCAATGCAGGGGACACGGGTTCGAGCCCTGGTCTGGGAGGATCCCACATGCCGCGGAGTGGCTGGGCCTGTGGGCCACAATTGCTGAGCCTGCGCGTCTGGAGCCTGTGCTCCGCAACGGGAGAGGCCGCGATAGTGAGAGGCCCGTGCACCGCGATGAAGAGTGGCCCCCACTTGCCGCAACTGGAGAGGGCCCTCGCACAGAAACGAAGACCCAATGCAGCCAAAAATCAATAAATAAATAAAATTAAAGAAAAAAAAAGAGTCAATTTGTATTTGTAACCTAAAATTAAAAAAAATTTAAAAAAATGTTTTTTCTTAATAATTTTTTTATTATAATAGCTTTATTTTATTTTATCCTCTTTCTTTCTCTCTTTCTATTTCTTTCTCCCTTTTATTCCGAGCCATGTGGATGAAAGGCTCTTGGTGCTCCAGCCAGATATCAGGGCTGTGCCTCTGAGGTGGGAGAGCCAACTTCAGGACACTGGTCCACAAGAAACCTCCCAGCTCCACGTAATACCAAACGGTGAAAATCAGAGATCTCCATCTCAACATCAAGACCCAGCTTCACTCAACGACCAGCAAGCTACAGTGCTGGACACGCTATGCCAAACAACTAGCAAGACAGGAACACAGCCCCATCCATTAGCAGAGAGGCTGCCTAAAATCATAATAAGGTCACAGACACCCCAAAACACACCACCAGACATGGACGTGCCCACCAGAAAGACAAGACCCAGCCTCATCCACCAGAACACAGGCACTAGTCCCCTCCACCAGAAAGCCTACACAACCCACTGAACCAACCTTAGCCACTGGGGACAGATACCAAAACAACGGGAACTACGAACCTGCAGCCTGTGAAAAGGAGACCCCAAACACAGTAAGATAAGCAAAATGGGAAGACAGAAAAACACACAGCAGATGAAGGAGCAGGGTCAAAACACACCAGACGTAACAAATGAAGAGGAAATAGGCAGTCTACCTGAAAAAAGAATTCAGAATAATGATAGTAAAGATGATCCAGAATCTTGGAAATAAAATAGACAAAATGCAAGAAACATTTAACAAGGATGTAGAAGAACTAAAGAGGAAGCAAGCAATGATAAAAAGTACAATAAATGAAATTAAAAATACCCTAGAAGGGATCAATAGCAGAATAACTGAGGCAGAAAAACGGGTAAGTGACCTGGAAGATAAAATGGTGTAAATAACTACTACAGAGCAGGATAAAGAAAAAAGAATGAAAAGAACTGAGGACAGTCTCAGGGACCTCTGGGACAACATTAAACGCACCAACATTCGAATTATAGGGGTCCCAGAAGAAGAAGAGAAAAAGAAAGGGACTGAGAAAATATTTGAAGAGATTATAGTTGAAAACTTCCCTAATATGGGAAAGGAAATAGTTAATCAAGTCCTGGAAGCACAGAGAGTCCCATACAGGATAAACCCAAGGAGAAACACGCCAAGACACATATTAATCAAACTGTCAAAAATTAAATATAAGGAAAACATATTAAAGGCAGCAAGGGAAAAACAACAAATAACACACAAGGGAATCCCCATAAGGTTAACATCTGATCTTTCAGCAGAAACTCTGCAAGCCAGAGGGAGTGGCAGGATATACTTAAAGTGATGAAGGAGAAAAACCTACAACCAAGGTTACTCTACCCAGCAAGGATCTCATTCAGATTCGATGGAGAAATTAAAACCTTTACAGACAAGCAAAAGCTGAGAGAGTTCAGCACCACCAAACCAGCTTTACAACAAATGCTAAAGGAACTTCTCTAGGCAAGAAACACAAGAGAAGGAAAACACCTACAATAACAAACCCAAAACATTTAAGAAAATGGGAATAGGAACATACATATCGATAATTACCTTGAATGTAAATGGATTAAATGCTCCCACCAAAAGACACAGGCTGGCTGAATGGATACAAAAACAAGACCCATATATATGCTGTCTACAAGAGACCCACTTCAGACCTAGAGACACATACAGACTGAAAGTGAGGGGATGGAAAAAGATATTCCATGCAAATGGAAACCAAAAGAAAGCTGGAGTAGCAATTCTCATATCAGACAAAATAGACTTTAAAATAAAGACTATTACAAGAGACAAAGAAGGACACTATATAATGATCAAGGGATCGATCCAAGAGGAAGGTATAACAATTGTAAATATTTATGCACCCAACATAGGAGCACCTCAATACATAAGGCAAATACTAACAGCCATAAAAGGGGAAATCGACAGCAACACAATCATAGTAGGGGACTTTAATACCCCACTTTCACCAATGGACAGATCATCCAAAATGAAAATAAATAAGGAAACACAAGCTTTAAATGATACATTAAACAATATGGACTTAATTGATATTTATAGGACATTCCACCCAAAAACAACAGAATACACATTTTTCTCAAGTGCTCATGGAACATTCTCCAGGATAGATCATATCTTGGGTCACAAATCAAGCCTTGGTAAATTTAAGAAAATTGAAATCGTATCAAGTATCTTTTCCGACCACAACGTTATGAGATTAGATATCAATTACAGGAAAAGATCTGTAAAAAATACAAACACATGGAGGCTACACAATACGTTACTTAATAACGAAGTGATTACTGAAGAAATCAAAGGGGAAATCAAAAAATACCTAGAAACAAATGACAATGGAGATACGATGACCCAAAACCTATGGGACGCAGCAAAAGCAGTGCTAAGAGGGAAGTTTATAGCAATACAAGCCTACCTCAAGAAACAGGAAACATCTCGAATAAACAACCTAACCTTGAACCTAAAGCAATTAGAGAAAGAAGAGCAAAAAAACCCCAAAGCCAGCAGAAGGAAAGAAATTATAAAGATCAGGTCAGAAATAAATGAAAAAGAAATGAAGGAAACAATAGCAAAAATCAATGAAACTAAAAGCTGGTTCTTTGAGAAGATAAACAAAATTGATAAAGCATTAGCCAGACTCATCAAGAGAAAAAGAGAGAAGACTCAGATAAATAGAATTAGAAATGAAAAAGGAGAAGTAACCACTGACACTGCAGAAATACAAAAGATCATGAGAGATTACTACAAGCAACTCTATGCCAATAAAATGGACAACTTGGAAGAAATGGACAGATTCTTAGAAATGCACAAACTGCCGAGACTGAACCAGGAAGAAATAGAAAATATGAACAGACCAATCACAAGCACTGAAATTGAAACTGTGATTAAAAATCTTCCAACAAACAAAAGCCCAGGACCAGATGGCTTCACAGGGGAATTCTATCAAACATTTAGAGAAGAGCTAACACCTATCCTTCTCAAATTCTTCCAAAATATTGCAGAGGGAGGAACACTCCCAAACTCATTCTACGAGGCCACCATCACCCTGATACCAAAACCAGACAAAGATGTCACAAAGAACGAAAACTACAGGCCAACATCACTGATGAACATAGATGCAAAAATCCTCAACAAAATACTAGCAAACAGAATCCAACAGCACATTAAAAGGATCATACACCATGATCAAGTGGGGTTTATTCCAGGAATGCAAGGATTCTTCAATATACACAAATCAATCAACGTGATACATCATATTAACAAATTGAAGGAGAAAAACCATATGATCATCTCAATAGATGCAGAGAAAGCTTTCGACAAAATTCAACACCCATTTATGATAAAAGCCCTGCAGAAAGTAGGCATAGAGGGAACTTTCCTCAACATAATAAAGGCCATATATGACAAACCCACAGACAACATTGTCCTTAATGGTGAAAAACTGAAAGCATTTCCACTCAGATCAGGAACAAGACAAGGTTGCCTACTCTCACCACTATTATTCAACATAGTTTTGGAAGTGTTAGCCACAGCAATCAGAGAAGACAAAGAAATAAAAGGAATCCAAATTGGAAAAGAAGAAGTAAAGCTGTCACTGTTTGCAGATGACATGATACTATACATAGAGAATCCTAAAGATGCTACCAGAAAACTACTAGAGCTAATCAATGAATTTGGTAAAGTAGCAGGATACAAAATTAATGCACAGAAATCTCTTGCATTCCTATACACGAATGATGAAAAATCTGAAAGTGAAATTAAGAAAACACTCCCGTTTACCATTGCAACAAAAAGAATAAAATATCTAGGAATAAACCAACCTAAGGAGACAAAAGACCTGTATGCAGAAAATTATAAGACACTGATGAAACAAATTAAAGATGATACAAACAGATGGAGAGATATACCATGTTCTTGGATTGGAAGAATCAACATTGTGAAAATGACTCTACTACCCAAAGCAATCTACAGATTCACTGCAATCCCTATCTAACTACCACTGGCATTTTTCACAGAACTAGAACAAAAAATTTCACAATTTGTATGGAAACACAAAAGACCCCGAATAGCCAAAGCAATCTTGAGAACGAAAAATGGAGCTGGAGGAATCAGGCTCCCTGACTTCAGACTATATTACAAAGCTACAGTAATCAAGACAGTTTGGTACTGGCACAAAAACAGAAACATAGATCAATGGAACAGGATAGAAAGCCCAGAGATAAACCCATGCACATATGGTCACCTTATCTTTGATAAAGGAGGCAGGCATATACAGTGGAGAAAGGACAGCCTCTTCAATAAGTGGTGCTGGGAAAACTGGACAGCTACATGTAAAAGAATGAAATTAGAACACTCCCTAACACCATATACAAAAATAAACTCAAAATGGATTAAAGACCTAAATGTAAGGCCAGACACTATCAAACTCTTAGAGGAAAACATAGGCAGAACACTCTATGACATACATCACAGCAAGATCCTTTTTAACCCAACTCCTAGAGAAATGGAAATAAAAACACAAATAAACAAATGGGACCTAATGAAACTTAAAAGCTTTTGCACAGCAAAGGAAACCATAAACAAGACCAAAAGACAACCCTCAGAATGGGAGAAAATATTTGCAAATGAAGCAATGGACAAAGGATTAATCTCCAAGATTTACAAGCAGCTCATGCAGCTCAATAACAAAAGGAAAAAAAACCCAATCCAAAAATGGGCAGAAGACCTAAATAGAAATTTCTCCAAAGAAGATACACAGATTGCCAACAGACACATGAAAGAATGCTCAACATCATTAATCATTAGAGAAATGCAAATCAAAACTACAATGAGATATCATCTCACACTGGTCAGAATGGCCAGCATCAAAAAATCTAGAAACAATAAATGCTGGAGAGGGTGTGGAGAAAAGGGAACACTCTTGCACTGTTGGTGGGAATGTAAATTGATACAGCCACTATGGAGAACAGTATGGAGGTTCCTTAAAAAACTAAAACTATAACTACCATACGACCCAGCAAGCCCACTACTGGGCATATACCCTGAGAAAACCATAATTCAAAAAGAGTCATGTACCAAAATGTTCATTGCAGCTCTATTTACAATAGCCAGGACATGGAAGCAACCTAAGTGTCCATCATCGGATGAATGGATAAAGAAGATGTGGCACATATATACAATGGAATATTACTCAGCCATCAAAAGAAACGAAATGGAGGTATTTATAGTGAGGTGGATGGAGTTAGAGTCTGTCATACAGAGTGAAGTCAGAAAGTGAAAACAAATACAGTATGCTAACACATATATATGGAATCTAAGGGAAAAAAAAAAAAGTTCATGAAGAACCTAATGGCAAGACGGGAATAAAGACACAGACCTACTAGAGAATGGACTTGAGGATATTGGGAGGGGGAGGGGTAAGATGTGACAGGGTGAGAGAGTGGCATGGACATATATACACTACCAAATGTAAAATAGATAGCTAGTGGGAAGTAGCCGCATAGCACAGGGAGATCAGCTCGGTGCTTTGTGACCACCTAGAGGGGTGGGATGGGGAGGGTGGGATGGAGTGAGACGCAAGAGGGAAGAGATATGGGAACATATTGTATATGTATAACTGATTCACTTTGTTATAAAGCAGAAACTAACACACCATTGTAAAGCAATTATACTGCAATAAAGATGTTAAAAAAAAAAAAAATGGAGGTCGGAGGCCTTGACTTGGCGAGTGCAGAGAGGCTGGATCAGAGACTCCACAGTTCCAGAATCCGGGTCTCTAAGTGCCTGTAGTTCAGAGAGCAGAGATGACAAGGAAGGCTAGGATGGGGTGTGCCACCTTAAAACCTGTGTCACTCTGAGCAATTGGGAGACATGTCGGTGATTTTTCCTTCCCGTGTGTACTTTGTACGTTAATATGCACTTATGGTCTCAAAAGTCATGAACCTAGAGGGAAATGGAAAGCCACAGAAGAAAAAATGAGGGAAGGTCGGAGGCACCCCAAATGCAAGTTTCCTTCTCTTTCCTCTGACTTTCCTTCTTCTTTGGCAAGTTAAAAAATAGCCACAGTACATCTTCCCTTTCCCTTAGGATTTTGCGAAAAGCGGTTTATAAATTATTGCAGAGCACTCGGAAAGAGTCAAGCACTTAATAACATTCCAAACCAGGCCAGGCGCAGCAAACCTGCTGAGTGTTGTGGGGAATTTCTTTGCGGTTTCAAATCCCATTGAGAATGTGAAAAGCCCAGTACTTTTTCCTTTACTTGAACTTTAAGTTAGTATGTGCATAAATAAGTAAAGTAAGGCTATTTGACTTTTTCCCAGACAGAAGAATAGGAACCCAGAATTTCTCCTATATCCATTTTCATACCATTACCTGCTCATCTCTCTCAGCCTCTATTTTTTTTTAATAAATTTATTTATTTTTATTTTATTATTTATTTTTGGCTGTGTTGGGTCTTTGCCTCCGTGCAAGGGCCCTCTCCAGTTGCGGCGAGCGGGGGCCACTCCTCATCGCGGCGCGCGGGCCTCTCACCGCCGCGGCCTCTCCCGTTGCGGAGCACAGGCTCCAGACGCGCAGGCTCAGCAGCTGTGGCTCACGGGCCCAGCCGCTCCGCGGCATGTGGGACCCTCCCGGACCGGGGCACGAACCCGTGTCCCCCGAATCGGCAGGCGGATTCCCAACCACTGCGCCACCAGGGAAGCCCTCAGCCTCTATTTTTAAGTGTTTACTTTCAGGGTTGGGGGAGGAATAACAAAAACAACAAAAGTAAAAAGCTAAACTGCCTGAACAAACCTGGACCCATATTAAATCTCCTTATCTTTCCTTGCATTCGTTTGTTGAAATAAACAAGAAAGAAAAGACAGGAAGAATGGGTAAGGATCAAATAATCAATCAGCATACATATTTTGGAAACCCTGTCTGTCCGGTGCTGTTCTAGGCACCCTGGTGCTGACTCAAATGTAAAGTGAGACTCATCTTTACAGAGGTTACAATTCAGTGGTAAAGACAGAATGACTGCAAGTTCAATGGAATGAAAAATACAAAAAAATGGTGTGGTACTGACGTGTGTGTGTATAAGCAATTTTCTGACATAAGACAGACATAACTGTTAGTCTTTTCTAACAGCTAGAGTAGCATAGAATGAAAGGCAAGAGATTCCTATATCAGGAAATTCTTTCCAAAGCCATTTCAGCCATGATATTTGAATTACAGATGGCCTCGATTATGGAGAGGGGGATATGTGTGTTTGGTAAGAATAGAAACAGAAATGCCATATGAAAACAAAATTGATAAGATTTAATAAATGACAGTCATTTTTAACAGTGACCAGGCTTCTTCAGTCTTCCAAGGCAATAGAAATAAAAACAAAAATAAACAAATAGGACCTAATCAAACTTATGAGGTTTTGCACAGCAAAGGAAACCATAAACAAAGTGAAAAGACAACGGGAGAAAATATTTGCAAACAATGCGACTGACAAGGGCTTAATTTCCAAAATGTACAAACAGCTCATACAACTGAACAACAAAAAAATGCACAACCCAATCAAAAAATGGGCAGAAGACCTAAATAGACATTTTTCCAAAGAAGAAATACAGATGGCCAATAGGCACATGAAAAGATACTCAACATCGCTAATTAATAGAGAAATGCAATTCAAAACTACAATGAGGTACCACCTCACACAGGTTAGAATGGCCGTCCTTAAAAAGTCTTCAAATAACAAATGCTAGAGAGGGTGTGGAGAGAAGGGAACCCTCCTACACCGTTGATGGGAATGTAAATTGGTGCAGCCACTATGGAGAACAGTATGGAGGTTCCCCAGAAAACTAAAAGTAGAACTACCATATGTTCCAGCAATCCCATTCCTGAGCATATATCCAGACAAAACTATAATTCAAAAAGATACATGCACCCAATGTTCATTGCAGCACTATTCACAGTAGCCAAGACATGGGAACAACCTAAATGTCCATCGACAGATGAATGGATAAAGAAAATGTACATATGTACAATGGAATATTACTCAGCCATAAAAAAATGCCATTTGCAGCAACATGGACGGATCTAGAGATTATCATACTAAGTGAAGTTAAGTCAGACAGAGAAAGACAAACACCACATGATACCACTTATATGTGGAATCTAAAATATGACACAAATGAACCTATCTATGAAACAGAAACAGAATCACAGACATAGAGAATAGACTTGTGGTTGCCAAGGGGGAAGGCGTAGGAGAGGGATGGATTGGGAGTTCAGGATTAGCAGATGCAAACTGATATATATAGAATGGATAAACAACAAGGTCCTACTGTATAGACAGGGAGCTATATTCAATATCCTGTGATAAACCATAATGGAAAAGAATATGAAAAAAGAATGTGTATATATGCATAACTGAGTCACTTTGCTGTATAGCAGCAATGAACACAACATTGGGAATTAACTATACTTCAATAAAACACAAAACAAAACAGTGACCAGGCTTCAAATGTGTGGTGCTTTCCCAAATCAATACTGAAGAAGGTCTAAGGAAAATTTTGTCCCTGCCTTGCCAGACCTCGGAAAATGCCCAAAGAGGAAGTATGCCAAGTGAGAAAAATTGGCCTAAATAATTTTAAACTAGGCATTCCTCTTTGCCTAAAATTTGTCAACTGCTCTAATATATGGAAACATACAGTGAGAAATAAATGTTGGAAATGAAACAAAGTAATTTTAAACCCAGACTCTGTCTTTCCAGCCTTGTATTGCCTCATTCATCTGTCTTGCCCTAACTGCTTTCTCTGGGTCACATAAATGTCCTGTTTCGTCAACATCCCCCAAATATGTTCATCTTCACATCTGTGTCCTTGCCTTTTTGCTATGCACATTTTTACACCTGGAATACTTTTCCACATAACCACGACCGACTCCCACATTGCATTCTTCAAGGACCAGCCCCAGACAACAACCACCATATGAATCTCCTTCTGATGCCCTCTTGCCACTCATTCTTCTGGGAAGAAGCAAACATGCCCTTTTCTGGGGTCCCCCAGCAGTTTGAACATATTTCTATCATATTAATTTCCAGATTGCTCTATGTCGATACAAGTAGTTGTGTACCTAGTTTTGCTCACTCTCTAGACTTGAATTCTTTGAGGGCAGGCATCCTGGTTTTTCCAGATTTGTATTCCTGGAGCATGGTATAGTGTCTGGCAGTTAGCTGGGATTCAATAAACAATAAAGGACTGCAAAAGAGAGACTATATTTTAAAATGAGGCATTATAGTCTAGGGAGGGAAAAAAGAGAGGTCATCTCATATTAGTATTCATACCAGTTTTGAAATTCACTTTCTATTTTAGTCCCTCTCTCTCTTATTTGAAACTTCAAGCTAAAAAAATAGAACCTTTCTAGGTCATAGGACTGGCACAGTGGCTGTGAGTGCCTTGATGTTTCCTGGAAGAAAGTTTGTAGGCATGTGCCTGTAAAAACTGAAGAAAAGGCATGGAAAGATGATATCTTCATTAAGTGAATGATAAAATATAAATCTGTACACATAAAATGTATCAGTGCCTATATGCAAATGAGAAAAAAGCACAAAACCAATTTCTACCAAAAAGTAGCCTTTGCTTCAACATTTAAGCTACCAATTAATTTTAATTTACTCAAGGGACATCTAGAGTATTTATTCTCTAGGTCTTTGGCTTCCTCACCTTCTCCCTACTGCTGCCCAGATTTTGATAATTTTACTATTTCTTATACAGCAGAATATAAGTGATGCTAAGGGAAAAATAAAACAGGAAAATTTGAAATTAGTTAATCAGTTTTTTTCTAAGGACTTGATTTGGACAAATATTTGGGGATTTAAATTTATTGATTACTTCTGAAATGTTTAACATTGAGCACTTTTATTCATCATATTGAGTATAGACCCAGGTGCACTTGAAATAATGCATCTCTTGAAGTATTTAAAAATATTTCAAATTCAATTCCTGCTGGTCTGGTGTGATACTTAAGTCCCCAGTAGCAATAACCTTGGGACTTCACTGTAGTTGTATCACACTTCCAGGATCATATTCAGTGATAATATACTGGGGTTTTTGCAGGGAAGCCTTTTAATCTTGTATCTGTTCTTACAGTTTGTCATGCAGGCATCTATTTCCCCTGCCTAATGGGCCATTCAGTTCCAACTTCTGCTGTTTCTGTGCCAAGCTTGGGGAACAGGAATCTTGGTACAGACTTGAGACCCCGATCACGCACAGCTATTCCCACCTGAGCCTTGCTGGCTACCAGGAAGCCAGGGTGTCCCTCCCACCCCAGGCCCTAGCCAGGGCAGGCCAATACACCTCTCTTGTCCCCTCATCCTCCCAACACACGGAATCCCTTTTTAGTTTGAAAGAATTCTTTCTCTTTTAAGTTTCTTAAAGACATTTTCCTCTATCTATAACTCCCTTTCCCTCCTGGGCCTTAGGTTTGGGAAACAAACGCTGCTTTTGCTGCTTTCCACTCTGCCACAAACATTCCTCATTGCAATAAGCAGTGTCTCACATGTTTGAATTAGGAGAAAGGAAATGGGAAAATAGAGGGAAAGACATTTTATCTCAAAACAGTATCCAGCTACAATAAAGAGTTGCTAAGTGAAAGAATGAATTTATCTTGTTCTCAGAATCACTAATCATCAATTGCAGACTCTCTCCACCACAACCTGTTGTTCCCTGAAAATGCAACAATTTGGCTCCCATGAAGAAATTAAGGAAACAAGGAACTGAAATTGTATCAATTTCATTACTTATATTTCTTTAAAATACAACAAATGATGTGTGAAATTATATAATTATTATATGAATATAATTTGTTAATTAATATTTCCCCAAATAGTTAATTAGAAAGTTCTTGCTTGGCAAATTTTTATATTACTTTTCACTCCCTTAGGCAACATATATCTCTTACTACTGAGCATGTTTTTGGCCCAGATTATTATGCTTGTCTTGGCAAATAGAGGGTTATAAACCTAATGATCAATTTTCCATTACAATTGCTCCTCTCTATCAGGAATATTGGGCTTCAGAGGAAGTTACTTTTCTAAAAAAAAAAGAAAATACATCAGAATATTGATACCTAAAAGAAAGATTATAATGAAAGTATCTTCCTCTAAGATGAACTCAGAAAAGTGGAAGTGATCTTATCATTTTAACATATCAGGAAACCAAGCATGAAGAAAGTTAAATTTTTGTCATATGACTATTTGATGGAAGAAGAGGAGCAAAACCCTTCTTATTTACTAACATCATCAACATTTTAAGCTTTATAAAGCACTTTCCTATGCTGTGAATTTTCTATCCAAACTGCATAATTCTCTAAATTATGCCTTACTTTACCCTCATTTATATATAAAGAAACAAAGTCAGTTACTAAATAAGAAGCTAAAACCCACATAGCTAGAAAGAGCATGTAGGTCTCTGATTTCAAATACCATTTTATTTGCAGTAAACAATCAGGATTTTCTAGATTATAGATTTTTACCAGACTATGTGATTGTCCATTTCAAATACTATTATATAAAATAAGAATTACTAGTTTAGACAATACCTACTTTGGTAACCTCATTTTCTGCCACATCTACTCACACACATACTTTTTGGGCAGGACACAAAGGATGGATGGCATGCTCATGAGTGACCCAGGGTTATGTATAATTATCAGTTGGCACACTGACTTTATCCTCGTCTGTTCCAATTAAGAAAGTACCCAGAGTGAGCCAAACCATGGGATTAAAGGTATAATCCTCCAGATTCCAAGTCTGGCCAAGCCTTTTGACACAGTACAAGTAGTTAGGGTCCAACTACAAAGTTAGAGGGAAGATTCCACACAACCCTCACCTCTGACATTGGGTTTCCCAAAATTACTCTCACATTTGGTAATTCACTTGAAAGACTTACAGAACTCAATGGATCTTATTGTATTCACAGTTATGGCTTATTATAAGGAAGGTACAAATTAGAATCAGCCAAAGGAAGAGGCACATGGGGAGGGTCCCAAATGCAAAGGTTTCAGTGTCCTTAGGATGTGCCGCCCTCCTGGCATCGATGAGCAATAATACACAGAGAGTACTGCCAACCTAAAATGCTCACTCATGCTTTGGTACCCAGAGTTTTTATTGAGACTTCATAATGTAAGCATGATTGTTTGATTGATGGTCCAAATAGTTAAACTCTGTCTTCAACCACCCTCAGTTCCACAAGAGGTTGGGCAGATATCACGTGACCCAAAGGGTTTACCAGGAATCCTCTTGTTAGCATAAATCTGTCAGGTTTTGTCTGAGAAGCCCACCATGAATAACAAAGACATTCCTATCATTCAGGAATAGAGTGACACAGAATAGAGAGATTACTTCCCAGGAGCCAGGAACGATGGCCAGACTACTCTTTGGGACAAACCCAAATCTTTACTATGCAAAAGGTCAGAATGGAATAAAGTACTGAGGGAGAGCTTTGAATTCTAATTTATTTCAATAGGTGAGTCAGTCACAAACCTCAGCATGTATCAATAAATATTATTAGTAACAAGTTACATCACACCTGACAAATGATTGCCACCCAGCCTTTCAGTGTGTCTGAAGTAGAGTGACAGCTTTTGCTCCAGTCACTCAGGAACTCACTTCATTCCCTTTTCTCTGCACCCAGGCTCACACAGGAATCTCTTCATTGAAAGCACTTCTCAACACCACAGTGAGAAAGAAAAGAAAAGAAAGAAAAACATAAGAAAAACTTTACATAAGAAAAACTTTTATTCTTACATTCTCTAAGATAAGGGTCAATTGTCGTCTCCTTCTTGAGACCATCCCCAAGTTTCTCAGGCGGCACTGTCTTCTATGAGCTAGGATACCAATATTGGCAAAGCTTGGTCCTCCTCTAAGACACAAGCAGTCCATTTTTCCCTAGCGGATTGTGAAAATGTGAAGGTAAGTACCATTTCATATTCATTTTTGTGTCTTTAGTACCTATATTCAACTAATATTTGTTAAATTTACCTGTAGTGATAAGTAGTCTTAATGTGGTAAAATTAAACGACCATTATAGATTCTTGAAGGGCAGGCTGACATGATGAAAACGTGGTTTAGGGAGATGCATCTGACATAGTTTACAAGATGAGCTGGAGGGGAATGGTACTATGGAAATGTCAACAAGCTAGGAAGCTCTTGTAGGTATCTGGGACAATAGTCCTAACTAATGACATTTCAAAGGAAGATCTCTACTTGACTTGTACAAATTGACAAAACTAATTCAGTAAATCAGTAATGTCAATCATTGGCAAAAGTTTGTCCTCCCCTATGTGGGTCATAGGTCCAGGATGTGGTAGCTTCTGTTTGACCAAAAACCATTCTCTGAAGGCACAGCTGTGAGTTGTCATTAGCCAACACTCAGAACAGCTATCAGATGATATCATATGCGGAATGGGAGCTGTGGCTAATGAAGAAAAGTGAGTCACCAACAGCATTTACTATTGTCCCCACCTTGAAACACTCAGATCCACTTGCTTCTTAATTCAGTTTACTCAATTCAGGCACAGCTTCTCAAGATTTTCTGATTAGTCACAATTTCTGGGAAAGCTTATATGAAGAGTTAGTAGAAAAACTGTAGTTCTCACTGCTCCGTTGGTCCTGAGTGTAAGACTACTACTCATCATCTTCCTCTTCTGCTGGTCTAAGTGGCTTGCCTGGTAGGTTGACCCAGACATTTGACCCTGAAGGGTCTAAGATCTGGTTACCTTCTCAGATTATATCTGGGCATGGGCATAACAACGAATGCTCTCCAGTGGATGACCTGAGTGTCAAATATATTCCTTCCCATCCTGATTATGTAAGATTAGTCCTACTTCCTCATGATGATCAGGATCAATTATACCTGCCAGAGATAATATTTTTTTCTTTCAATACTAGTTAACTGGCACAAGAGCCTAAAGTGTTAAGATGGTAGCTACAGCATAAAAGTTCAGTGGAAGCATCCCTTCCCTTGGAATCAGGAAACTTAGACCTATAGAGCCTAAAGTTGAAGAGACAGGAAACAAATTTTCCAAAGTAATTAAGTGGATGAATGGTAAGCAGCACCACTCCTGCTTCCACTCTTTGTTTCATGGACCCATATATTCTATTTATTGGGTATATGGGACCATATAATGACCATTGGTTTAAGGTATATGCCATATCTTGAAGAATACCTCCTTATCCTTGAAGGATGTCACCTCTTAGCTGTCCCTCAGGAAAACCTTCAGGAGTCAGCTTCTGAAGGTTATGGTATGTGATTAGGACCAGTGGATCTCATGGTCATGTGTCCAATGCCATGCTTCTTTTGCCATAAAATGAGTTCCCCAATTTAAGATGATATTATGATAGACCCTATGCCAATTTCTCATATACTCTGTGAGTCTTTGGAGAGTTCTGGTAGTGGCACTCTATGCAGGAAGACAGACTCATATGCAGATACATGTCAGTCAAGGTCATGATGGAACATTGCCCTTTCTAGGATATAAAGGGCCTCATGTTTTGTTTGGTACCATATGGGAAAGTCAATATTGAATTGTGTTACTGGCAGGTTGGACATTTATGAGTAGTAGTAGTTAGATCAGCCCTTGTGAAAAGAAGCCTGTGCTCTTGGGCTCATAAATAGCTTCCATCTTTTCCGCCATGCTTGCTTACCCTATGCATAAACCTATTGTATAAGCACTGAAATGGGCAAGGAGAGAGGCTGGCTGACACCTACTGGCCAAATCATCCTGTGGCTCAGTTATTCCATGCCTCTTTTTCAGTGGATGTCTTTTATGAACATTAATGTGTAGCACAGAGATCCTAATACTCTTTGCTTTTAACCATAGGTCCAGCCACTTACTTATTTCCTTGAACTGCCTTTTCCTGGTCTTGAAATCTTGCTCCTCTCAACGGCCCTGACCAGCAAGTTAAGCCATTCACCACTGCCCATGAGACTGTAACCTCAGGCAACTTTTCATTCCACTAGAAGGAAATGAACAGATGCATAGCTCAAAGGTCTGCTCTTTGGAAGGATAACTGTCCACTGCTGTCACTTGAGGTTATTCTTGAGTAGGGCCAACAGTGCAACAGCAGTCCCTCTTCTGCTTGTACCCCACGCCATGCCACTCATGAGCTGAGCTCAGGCTCTGTGCCCTGGGTACGGTTTCTTGAGTAAATGACCATAGATCCCTTTAAGAAAAAAAAGGAGAAAGCACTTCTAAATATATGCTATAGTATTTCAGGGCCCTTCTTCATGAAGATCTTGCCTCTTCTTTGGTTGACAGGTTTTTGGTCTTAGAACTGGTATAAATCTGGAAACTGAGTGAAGGATCGTGACTTTTCATGAGGACACCTGATCTCAGGCTTCTGTGCATTATTCTTGATCTCTTTTAATTATGTATTAGGCAGTTCTCATCTTTCTTGCCTTTAGAAATATCATGTCCTATGAGCCACCTCAATAGATTTCTGAAGGTCAGCAGCCCCCCCACCCCTATCCCCAATTGCCATTCCAGGTACTGCCCTTTTAAAGTAAAGTACCCTTTTACTTTGTTTCCATTTAAAGTAATTCTGTCTACTCTGCTTCTGAAGTTAAGTGCTGCCCCTAGTCTCTGATATTCTGGATCCCATCATCCCCCTTGCTACTAGGGAGCCCAGTTTTGTAACAGCATCTCCTACTACTAGTACCAACCTGCAAAAGATGGCCACTACCAGATATTCAATGTGCTAATACCCATCCTCACCAGCATGTTCTTTATCACCCTAGTAAAATTCTGGCATGAGGTGATGGATTTGTGGCTGATAAAAACTGGTTATTTGAGAAACTGGATTGAATTTATTCAGCATTCTTCCGGAAAGAGAGAGAGAGAGACCTTGTACATTCCACTTATCAGAAATGCTCTCTCTGTGGCTGGACAGGAATAATTCATGAGGCTTTTTCCATGACTTGAGGGGAAAATTTCATAATAATATGTAATTTTATTTTCTATTATTCTAAGTTTAGAAAGCATCCTTCTGATTATTCATTTAGTTTCCAGATACCTTGATAATGAAAGGTGCCCAGAATAGCAGGCATATGGTTCTGTTTTCTGAAGCTCCCTGGTGAGCTGATGAATTCACATTTCTAGGCCTGAAAAACTTAGTGCCCGCAGCAACAAGAAGTTATTTATTCAATACAAAATAAGCTAGAGTTCTCCATTTCCAAAAGTGTTCAGGCAGAGGTGAAGAACCGTCTGTCATGGGTGTTGTAGAGGATGTTTTTGCTTCGGGTGGAAAGAGATAATCCTATGGGTAGGGCATGCCCTACTTGTGGGGCCTGTGACACTTGACAACATTCATTTTATTTTTAAATTATTTATTTATTTAACATCTTTATTGGAGTATCATTGCTTTACAATGGTGTGTTAGTTTCTGCTTTATAACAAAGTGAATCAGCTATACATATACATATATCCCCATATCTCTTCCCTCTCGTGTCTCCCTCCCACCCTCCCTATCCAACACCTTTAGGTGGTCACAAAGCACCAAGCTGATCTCCCTGTGCCATGTGGCTGCTTCCCACTAGCTATCTATTTTACATTTGGTAGTGTATATATGTCCATGTCACTCTCTCACTTAGTCCCAGCTTACCCTTCCCCCTCCCCATGTCCTCAAGTCCATTCTCTACATCTGCGTCTTTATTCCTGTCCTGCCCCTAGTTCTTCAGAACCATTTTCTTTTTTTTTAGATCCCATATATATGTGTTAGCATACAGTATTTGTTTTTCTCTTTCTGACTTACTTTACTCTGTATGACAGACTCTAGGTTCATCCACCTCAATACAAATAACTCAATTTCGTTTCTTTTTATGGCTGAGTAATATTCCATTGTATATATGTGCCACATCTTCTTTATCTATTCATCTGTCAATGGACACTTAGGTTGCTTCCATGTCCTGGCTATTGTAAATAGTGCTGCAATGAATATTATGATACATGACTCTTTGAATTATGGCTTTCTCAGGGTGTATGCCCAGTAGGGGGATTGCTGGGTCATATGGTAGTTCTATTTTTAGTTTTTTAAGGAACCTCCATACTGTTCTCCATAGTGGCTGTATCAATTTACATTCCCCCCAACAGTGCAAGAGGGTTCCCTTTTCTCCACACCCTCTCCAGCATTTATTGTTTCTAGATTTTTCTGATGATGCCCATTCTAACCGGTGTGAGGTAATACCTCATTGTGGTTTTGATTTGCATTTCTCTAATAATTAGTGATGTTGAGCAGCTTTTCATGTGCCTCTTGGCCATCTGCATATCTTCTTTGGAGAAATGTCAATTTAGGTCTTCTGCCCATTTTGGGATTGGGTTGTTTGTTTTTTTGATATTGAGTTGCATGAGCTGCTTATAAATTTTGGAGATTAATCCTTTGTCCGTTGCTTCATTTGCAAATATTTTCTCCCATTCTGAGTGTTGTCTTTTCGTCTTATGGTTTCCTTTGCTGTGAAAAAGCTTTTAAGTTTCATTAGATCCCATTTGTTTATTTTTGTTTTTATTTCCATTTCTCTAGGAGGTAGGTCAAAAAGGATCTTGCTGTGATTTATGTTACAGTGTGTTCTGCCTATGTTTTCCTCTAAGAGTTTTATAGTGTCTGGTCTTACATTTAGGTCTTTAATCCATTTGGAGTTTATTATTGTCTATGGTGTTAGGGAGTGTTCTAATTTCATTCTTTTACATGTAGCTGTCCAGTTTTCCCAGCACCACTTATTGAAGAGACTGTATTTTCTCCATTGTATATTCTTGCCTCTTTTATCAAAAATAAGGTGACCATATGTGCGTGGGTTTATCTCTGGGCTTTCTATCCTGTTCCATTGATCTATATTTCTGTTTTTGTGCCAATACCATACTGTCTTGATTACTGTAGCTTTGTAGTATAGTCTGAAGTCAGGGAGCCTGATTCCAGCTCCATTTTTCTTTCTTAAGATTGCTTTGCTATTCAGGGTCTTTTGTATTTCCATACAAATTGTGAAATTTTTTGTTCTAGTCCTGTGAAAAATGCCATTGGTAGTTTGATAGGAATTGCACTGAATCTGTAGATTGCTTTGGGTAGTATAGTCATTTTCACAATGTTGATTCTTCCAATCCAAGAACATCATATATCTCTCCATCTGTTTGTATCATCTTTAATTTCTTTCATCAATGTCTTATAGTTTTCTGCATACAGGTGTTTTGTCTCCTTAGGTAGGTTTATTCCTAGGTATTTTATTCTTTTTGTTGCAGTGGTAAATGGCAGTGTTTCCTTAATTTCTCTTTCATATTTTTCATCGTTAGTATATAGGAATGCAAGAGATTTCTGTGCATTAATTTTGTATCCTGCTACTTTACCAAATTCATTGATTAGCTCTAGTAGTTTTCTGGTAATGTCTTTAGGATTTTCTATGTGTAGTATCATGTCATCTGTGAACAGTGACAGCTTTACTTCTTCTTTTCCAATTTGGATTGCTTTTACTTCTTTTGCTTCTCTGATTGCTGTGGCTAAAACTTCCAAAACTAGGTTGAATAATAGTGGTGAGAGTAGGCAACCTTGTATTGTACCTGATCTTAGTGGAAATGGTTTCAGTTTTTCACCATTGAGAATGATGTTGGCTGTGGGTTTGTCATATATGGCCTTTATTATGTTGAGGTAAGTTCCCTCTATGCCTACTTTCTGGAGGTTTTTCTTCATAAATCAGTGTTGAATTTTGTCGAAAGCTTTTTCTGAATCTATTGAGCTGATCATATGCTTTTTATCCTTCAGTTTGTTAATATGGTGTATCTCATTGATTGATTTGTGTATATTGAAGAATCCTTGCATTCCTGGAGTAAACCACACTTGATCATGGTGTATGATCCTTTTAATATGCTGTTGGATTCTGTTTGCTAGTATTTTGTTGAGGATTTTTGCATCCATGTTCATCAGTGATATTGGCCTGTAGTTTTCTTTTTTTGTGACATCTTTGTCTGGTTTTGGTATCAGGGTGATGGTGGCCTTGCAGAATGAGTTTGGGAGTGTTCCTCCCCCTGCTATATTTTGGAAGAGTTTGAGAAGGATAGGTGTTAGCTCTTCTCTAAAGACAACATTCATTTTAAAACCACCATAATTGCATCTAATCTTTGCAAAATCGTGCGCTACTGCTAAGGGTTCTGTCTTCTGTTACTAAACATCCTGATTTCCTCTAAAACCTCTCCTCATGGATTCCTAAGGTTCAACTTTGACACCCCAGCAGCCTCATGAGATGTTGCATCCTCCCTGTCTCTGGATTGTGTTGAACATCAGGACATCCAACTCTGAGGATCTGGAGCCCAGCTGATCTCCCAAAATTAAAGGGAGGCTTACTGCACTGTTTTCTGTTGGGAGAGATCTGTACAAATAGGTAAATGATCGCTACAAACCTGAATATTTATTTGTTACATAGATGCAAGCAAGTGGACATCAGAAATACACTGAGCACATACTGAATTTATACATCAAGAAATAGAGCAGCTAATGGTGGCTGAGAGGAAAAAGCAGAAAGAGTAGGGATACACTTATCATTGAAGATGCAAAAGCATCAGTGACTGGAGAGGCAGTAGCTAAGAGCAGGGCTGCTACAGTCAGACTGGCTTTGGTTCCATCCCAGATTCTATCATCAGCCAGGGCTGTGAAGTTCGACAACATAAGTAACAGCCTCGAGGCTGTGCCTTCATCTGATAATGAGGATAAGAAACTTATTGTGTTGCTGTGAGGTTTAAATTAGATGATATACTTAAGCACTTAACAGCACAATAATTATATTATTATCAACAGTACCATTATTATTATTAATAAAATTCAGAAGCAAAAGTAATTACAAAACCTCATAAATACCAGTCACATCTAAAAGTCAGGGATCTCATTGTACTTTTTGTATAAATATTAGTAGGTAATCTATTAGCTTTACTGTTATTATTTATAACCTATACTGTCTACTTGCAGATCTACTCCCACTAGCACTTTTACTTTTAAGTAGAAAATATTATATATATATATATATATATATATATATATATATATATATATAGCATATATCGGATATCAAGTATCATGGATGTCACATCATATAACATATGTATGTATATATGATATATATAGATAGAGATATTGACCACAGAAATATATATTGTTAAGTTTGTAAAAATAATTATCTTTATCTCCTCAGAGTCAGCTTCCCAACCATATCCATGTGACAGCAGATATTAAAAATACTACTTTTTCAGCTCACTGGGATCAGTTGGGAGTTCATTAAGTTGACTGAGATGCACAGGTCAGTGGGGAGTTCTGTCTGTCCCAGGCCCCAGCGATATTTGCAACAGGACCATAACACAGAATATGGTGGAAATATACAAAAAACCATAATCTGAGGCAGAATCCCAATCTCAACAGAAGGATAGAATCATAGAAACGTTGTGGATTTTTTTCTATAGCTCTCTTTTCTGATGGCCATATATCATTTACTTAAATTTCAGTAGTAGCAGGGAGTTCCCAACTTTTTAGAACAGTTATCTCATTCTTTAACAATTTTATTTTGTGGAAAGTTTCTTATCATGTTTAAATCTGCAAACACCAAACTTCCCCTTCCCCTGACATCTTCTTTCTTAGTCCTGCTTTCTGTTGTGGCAACTCAGAAAAACTCTGCCTGTTCTTCCACTTAGAGAGTGGATACATTGTATATTTCCTTGGCTGCCCAACATTTGAACCTTTCCCTCTGTTTGGAGAATTCACTAATTTGTGAATCTGGTAGTGGGGGTGGGGAAAGGCAAAAGCAGAAATATTTATTACCAGTCTTCCTTAGCTCAACTTTAAATCTGGTGTTAGTGACCCAAGAAAAAAACAGACCAAAGACAATGCACTGTAGCAGCAAGCAGTGGCAAGAGAGCTTGAAGGATTGTGTTTCTAGGGGCAGTAGCACAGAAGACCATCAGTGGTGTCCAGGGTTCAGAGCCAGGGTGACAGCAATACAAGCCATGAGATCACATGTCCAGTGGGGTGGCAGCACTATGTGCTTACTGGGCTGGTTTTGTGGGATGATTTGGGATGGGATCCTGGCTGCTACTAAACCTTCTTTGTTCGTGCCCATTTCTAAGCCTGACTCTATAGCCTTACCAGTGATTTTGTGAACTACTCCACAATTTACTTTTCTGCTTAAACAATTCAAAGTCCATTTCTGTTGCTTGCAACTAGCAACCCTGGCTGATACAGCACAACAGCCTTTCAAATAGCTGAAGGTAGATGCTGTGTCTTCCATGGTCTGCTGTTTGCTCTTTTCCAGAGATACAGACAGTTAACACCTATATCCTCAGTAACATATATTGTTTGTAATCATGTGAAGGTCTGATGAGTAACAAAAATTTTTAAGAAATCTTATAAATCTGAGATTTTTGAAACTGTTTACAATCTGGTTGTTTCTGTGCATGGAATAAGATGACTGAACTTCTTAAATATAAAATATACATTGTGGGGTTGACATAGACACACTACTGTATATAAAATAGATAACTAATAAGGACCTACTGTCTAGCACAGGGAACTCTACACAATACACTGTAAAGGCCTATATGGGAAAAGAATCTGAAAAATAATGGATATTTGTCTGTGTGTAACTGAATCACTTTGCTGTGCACCTGAAACTAACGCTGCAGTGTAAATCAACTATACTCCAATAATAATTTTTTTTAGAAAAGATGATCCCAGAAAAATAAAATAAATACTGTATCCTCTTTCTGAAAGTTCCTATTCTCCTCAGAGAAGAGCAAGTTTTCCCTGGAATCTACTCTTTCATGGTCTGCTGAGCTGTGGAATAAGATGAGACTATAACCTATTACGGTAACAGTGAGCAACTGGATGAGTATGAATGGAAGGAAATTATAGATTGACTGGAGTTTAAAAAGGACATTGCTCATGCATTCTTTATATAAATTCTAATTTAAAAATAAGGTACAATGTACTGAATGTTTTCTGTGTCCTTCAGTAATCTGGGTGCTTTACATAACATTTCTTATCATTCAAAAAATACTCCTACAAAGTTTTAAATCCTACTTTCAGGTAAGAAAACAGGCTCAGAAAGGTTGAACAATTTACCTCAAGGTCTGAATGTTGGTAGGTGGATTGGAACTCCACTTTGGTGTTTAAGACTCCAAAGCCAAAACAAAATAAAAACAACAACAACAAAGATGCCAAAGCTCTTCCTCTGTGCCATGTTGCTTCCTAAATGTGATCAATGTTTTAAATGATTCCTCATACGAAATATTAGTTAAAATAGATTTTCATACTCAATATTGTTTTATCAAAATGAACTGAATGTATATGTGTGTATGTGTGTGTTTTCGTGTGTGTATATGTGTAACACTAAGGTATTTTTGAACCATTCATATGGATTACTGTCAGACACATGTGAGTTTACACTACTTGACCTCTAAATTGAAATATTTAAAACTGCTCTTGAAAATTCAACAAATTAGCAAAGTGGAATCAGGATTTAAAGTCAAAACTTTTTTTAAGCCATACCTTTATATTCAATATATATTTTTACAACTATGAGTGCCTAAAATTGCTTCAAATAAATCTACATTTATTAATATTAAAAGACAAGTTCTAAAGAGATAAACTAAGTACTTTAAAATTAAATAAAGGCAACTTCAGAATTTCAAATACAGTAAAGCAAAGAATTTCAGAAGAAAGAAGTAAATTCTATCTGTATACATTCTTTTGTATACACTGTGAACTTAGATGGACTCAACATCAGAAGACTTGGTCATAATACTCACTGCCATGAACTAAACGAGTGACCTTGGGTAATATCTTAGTCTCTTTGAACCTCAGCATCCTTATCTATAAAATTAATGGGTTAAGCTGAATGATCCCTTACAGCCCTAAACCATTATATGATTCTAAGACTCTGCATGTAACTGGAGAAATAAACCAGTAACAATTAATTTTACATGACCCTATTAATTTTATAAGTCAAAATATATTCCTATTGTTAGTATGTAATAAATTAACTTAAAAGTCTCAGCAAAATTTGTTACCATTGAATAATTAGGTTAAAAGTTCTTGTTAATTTTATATAAACTTAAATCTGTTATTAATTACTAGATGCAGTTATCTATGTAATCTATAGATTATATGCAAATATGCATGTAACATGAAGGAAAATTTATGTCTAAATGTCAAATATGTATGAATCAAAATCTGAGAGAATATCAAATCTGAGATAATATCTCAGAAAACAGGAATTTATTTTTTGTTTAAAAGTTAAAAATACCATTTCTTTTATGGCAGAATAGTACTTGTTCATTGAGTAATATTAGAAATTTCAGATAAAGCAAAAAAAACTTCCACAATTCCATAACCTAGAGATAATCGTTATGAATTCATTCTTATATCTACGTATTTTATTTTTTATTCCTTGCTCATAGGAATGATTAATCACTGTAAATATTGTTTTATAATTTGCCTCTCTCTTTTTAACAGTACACTGTAAGTGTCTTTCCATGTTAATAGATATTATCTAATGGCATTCTCTACCTTGTTTTTGAGATCAGTTGCTAATTCTGTGCCCTTCATCCAGGTTTGGCCAATTAAGAAAGATCCTCCATTCACTCAAATAGAGACCTATGTCTAGAGCAAGAAAATGTGCCATCTTTCCCACAACTTACCTTAACCTCTTCCTTGACCTTTCCTTACACTGGGGTCTTTCTGAGACCAGATAAATGTGAAAATTAACTTCCTATGTGGTAGAATATTTTTTAAGGACTTTAAACATTCTCTAACAATATGAGAGAGTGAAATAGTTTGAAAAATTTGTTGTAACTTCTTGAATTTAGGGTTTACAAAGTCAATCCCATGGAGCCTTACAAAATACTTGTATTATACCTAAACACAGTTGACTCGTATGTCCTGCATTTATTTAACTATACTACATTAGCAACATATACTGTGCTTAATTTCAAAGCTGCTCTTAAAACTGTATCACATACAATGTAGAATGAAATTTAAAATAACATAGTACGCAACCCAAATGATCTATGTGTGTGTGTGCATGCGTGTGTGTGTATGTAAGGAGGTGGATATCAATGGACTTTAAAATCAACTGTTGAGGAGACAAGATGGCAGAGTAGAAGAATGTGAGCTCATCTCTTCTTATGAAAACACCACAATAACAACTAACTTCTGAACAACCATTGACCAAAAAAACGCT
The DNA here is from genome assembly GCF_949987535.1 of Balaenoptera acutorostrata. Lineage (NCBI taxonomy): Eukaryota > Metazoa > Chordata > Mammalia > Artiodactyla > Balaenopteridae > Balaenoptera > Balaenoptera acutorostrata. The sequence goes on along the minus strand of NC_080068.1, from coordinate 109,147,530 downwards.
GGAACCTACCAAGAAAAGATACCCTATATCCAAAGACAAAGAAGAAGCCACAACAAGAGGGTAGGAGGGGCTCAATAGCAATAAAATCAAATCCCATAACCACCAGATGGGCAACCCACAAACTGGAAAATAATTATACTACAGAAGTTCTCCCACAGGAGTGAAAGTCCTGAGCCCCACATCAGGCTCCCCAGCCTGGAGGTCTGGCAATGGGAGGAGAAGCCCCCCAGAGAACCTGGCTTTGAAGGCCAGTGGGGTTTGATCACAGGAATCCCGCAGGACAGGGGGAAAGAGAAGCTCCACTCTTGAGGGCACACACAAGATCTCGTGCATACCAGAACCTGGGGAAAAAGCAGTGACCTCGTAAGACCCCGGGCCAGACCTACCTGCTAGTATTTGAGGGTCTCCTGCAGAGGCAGGGGGCAGCTATGCCTCACTGCAGGGACAAAGACACTGGCAGCGGTAGTTCTGGGGAATACTCATTGGCATGAGCCCTCCTGTAGGCTGTCAATGAGTACAACTAGAAACAAGAAAATTACAAATGGAAAAACTCACCAGTAAAGGCAAACATACAGTAAAGGTAGGAAATCATCCACACAAATATGATATCAAAACCAGCAACTGTGAGAAGAGGAGAGCACAAATGCAGGGTATTGGAAATGCATTTGAAATTAAAAGACCAGCAACTTGAAACGACCTTGTTTATATATATGTTTATATAGATATATAGACTGGTATGTCAAAACCTCATGAAAAGTACATGAAAAAATGTTCAACATCACTAATTATTAGAGAAATGCAAATCAAAATTACAATGAGGCATCACCTCACACCAGTCAGAATGGGCATCATCAAAAAGTCTACAAACAATAAATGCTGGAGAGGGTGTAGAGAAAACGGAACCCTCCTGCACTACTGGTGGGTGTGTAAATTGGTACAGCTGTTATGGAGAACAGTATGGAGGTTCCTTAAAAAGCTAAAACTAGAGCTACCATATGATCCAGCAATCTCACTCCTTGGCATATATCTGGAGAAAAACATGGTTCGAAAGGATACATGCACCCCAATGTTCACTGCAGTGTTATTTAAAATAGCCAAGACATGGAAGCAACCTAAATGTCCAAAACAGATGAATGGGTAAAGAAGATGTATATATAAACAATGAAATATTACTCAGCCATTAAAAAGAATGAAATAATGCCATTTGCAGCAACATGGATGGACCTGGAGATTTTCATACTAAGTGAAGTAAGTCAGACAGAGAAAGACAAATATCATATGATATCACTTATATGTGGAATCTTAAAAAAAAACGATGCAAATGAACATATTTACAAAACAGAAACAGAGCCACAGACTTAGAGAACAAACTTATGGTTACTGGGGGGAAGGGTGGAGGGTAGGGATAGATTGGGAGCTTGGGATTGACATATACACACTGCCATATTTAAAATAGATAACCAACAAGGACCTACTGTGTAGCACAGGGAACTCTGCTCAATATTCTGTAATAACCTAAATGGAAAAAGAACTTGAAAAATAATAGACACATGTATATGTATAACTGAATGACTCTGCTCTACACCTGAAACACAACATTGTTAATCAACTATACTGAAATATAAAATTAAAAATTAAAAATAAATAAATAAATACAAGCAACTTTTGTTCACGTTGATAGGCTTACTGTCCACTCTGGCCTTTTATTTTTTCCATCTCTCCCAGACTATTCCTAGCTATTTTTTAGAATACGGTTATGAATTATTTTCCTAATATTACTCTTTGAATTCTGAGAAATATCTGTAAATTATATAGGAATTTTCATAAACACAATTGACATTTGGAATGTAAGTTGAAATGAACTATCTATATATATCCAGAGGCTAAAAACTATGGAGAATTTATAAAATTGTTTTTAAAATATTTCTAAAGCAACTTTAACTGCATTTAGGCTTTGAGCACATCATTTCTTTTTTGTAATGTGCACATATCATTCAGGATCTGAAAATGAATTATTGTTGCTTTATAAAATCAGAGTAAAGTGTGTCCAATGTCTATGTAAAGAAAGTATAAATTTGGAAGAGATATTAAATGACCAAAGCTCATGGTACTTGCTGGAAAACCATATTTTGAAGAAATGAACATACAAATACTCAAGCATCATCCTGCATCCTGCCTTATCAGCAGCAGTGATCGCCAGGAGTGCAAACAAGGGAGGGGTATGAAAGAGAGATTGAAAATAAGTGAAAAGTTGTCCCTCATAATGGAAACTTTTCCTTCGGAAACCATGCCTAAATATGTGTCAATGTCTCCAGTATTTTTACTCTAGTAGTTTGACTTTAGGTTTCCATTCCTTCCAAGAGATTCTTTTTAAATTTATTCAAGTACTGTTTCCAGAAATTTATACTTGTTTCACAAATATTTACAGGGTTCTCCTCTGCCGTATGTGTCACTGCTTTAAAGTGATACCCGTCACATGGTACTTACTGCAAGGTTATTTTTAAGGTTCATCTCTTATTTTGCAGCAGCAAATGTTTGGGTGAGTAGGCAGAGAATCTTTTTATTTCTATTTTTAAAAGTGCGGCAAGTGAGTAGAGATGAGTTTTAATTGATTTGCCAGAGGTCAGAAAGCAAGTCAAAGGCAGTTCTTGGCCCAGAGCTCCAATCTGCTGAAATCAGCTCAGTGTTCTTAATCATCTATATGCATTGATCAGCTGACATATTTTACTCCTCCACTACCTCCTTAAGAATTAAAGTGACACGTAGACCATGTTTTTATTTGCAAATCATCAATCAATCATCTGACATATATCATTTTTTAAAACTTCAATACTATTTGGTATAACCTACTTCTGGCTTTGAAATCAGGGAAATTTAAAAAAAAAAACAGTTTTTTTGCATGCCGGCTATGTTCTTTGCAGTAGAGAGACTACTTTCTGAGTAAGATAGATGACATAAGTTTGATTTACAAACATGGCTACCCTGTGACCCAGCAACTAAAATACAAACATTGGCCAATGTGTCCTGGACACTGCTCCACCATTACGGCCAGTGAGGTACTGGAGCTTTGTATTTTTAATGTCATATTTACAGGGTCTCTGATAAGTTCCATGGCATCCACTTTCCTATCCCTACTTCCTTCCAGGCAAATATCCATCATTTGCTTAGCTTGCTTTTAAAATTCCTCTCATTTGGAATAAAGATTTGTCTTCTGTAATTAGTGATGACTTAATGGGAATAACCCAGGTAAAGCTGGCATACCGTACACTATGGTTAAATGATTATTAGAGGTATTTCTTCAAAACACAGGGTTTGCTACATTGTAGTAGGGAAACTAGAGAAATATTAAGCAAAATGTGAAAGATGGAAAGGGAGACTTGGGGGTACTAAAAAACTTCGCATTTTCTGAGAGTCCTGCTTGCTGACATTCACTAAGATTGAGGAATGTGAGTAGTACAGTGACTGTAGATTCCAATGAAGATGGTAAAGGAGAAAGTTAATGTGATCAGTGCAAAGCCAGTTTCCTGGCTTGAGCTCTGCGGTAGGCACAGGAAGAGGAAGAGTGGGTGTATGTTCAGGTCTTGAACTGCAATACAGCTTTAGAGCTAGAAGAGAGTGATTTACAAGAGTGATTTTTCAGTACTTCTGCAAGAATGATTTCACCAGTTTCTAATGGGATGGCTTGTTAAGAAAAATTAAGAGGTATTATTTTCATGTTGATCATACCTTCACTGTATTACCCTGGTCCATATTTTCCACTGTGCTCTCTTTATTCCATATGTGTATAGGTAGCCCTTGCTATGTGATTTTCCTCTTTCTTGCATAAACTATTCCTGCTCTTTTTAGGTCCACACAGCCTGATGTATTCAATCATGTCAATGTCACCACCTCTCTTCACCATCCTTATTTTCTTGGTAAGCCACCAAAATTTCACCTTTGAAGTAGACCCCTCCTGGTCATTAATGAAAAGGTTAAACAAAGTACATGTATTTCTGAAATTTATGAACACTTTTGATATCCTTTTTCTAAATCACTCAGCTCTCTACTCACTTTGTTCTATTTTCTGCTTTTGCTATTTTCTTCCTAAGAAAATATAAGAAATTAAATTCAATAATAAATGCTGTGGGATTTCCCTGGTGGCTCAGTGGTTAAGAATCTGCCTGCCAATGCAGGGGACATGGTTCGATCCCTGGTCCAGGAAGATCCCACATGCCGCGGGGCAACTAAGCCCATGCACCACAACTACTGAGCCTGCGCTCTAGAGCCCGTGAGCCACAACTACTGAGGCTGTGTGCCACAACTACTGAAGCCCGTGTGCCTAGAGCCCATGCTCCACAACAAGAGAAGCCACTGCAATGAGAAGCCAGTGCACAGCAACAAAGAGTAGCCCCCACTCGCCACAACTAGAGAAAGCCTGCATGCAGCAATGAAGACCCAACGCAGCCAATAAATAAATAAATAAATAAAAATTAAAAAAATAAAAACAGTAAACTGATTTAAAAATAAATAAATAAATGCAGTTAGTGTGGTAGAGTTTGGTAGAAAAAATATAAAAATACAAAATGAGAGAATAATCTGGTCACATGATTTTGCAGTTCACTGTATTGTCTCCTCTCTAAATCTTTGTAAATATACTCTATGTTTAGAGCATCCTTTCTCACCTCTCCTTTACTTAACTCCTCTTGTTTCCTCTACAGCCCACCTTTCCCTTGACTAACCCGTGGCTGTGTCATGTACTCTCTTATATAATTCTGGACACTTTGGGTTTTTACTCTTTTAGCCTCTATCACACTATTATTGCCACTACTCTGGGAATTATTTGAGGGCAGTAATATATGTTTGCATGTCGTTATTGTTAAATATTACAGTCTGGCCTAGGAGATTCAATAAACATTTGCAGACAGGAAGGAAGGAGGGAGGGTAGAAAGAAAGGCAGGCAGACGGAGAGGAGGAAGGGCAAAAGGAAAAGAAAATGCAGTTTTTAAGCGATTAATGAACACTAAGTAATGCCACCTGCCCTTCCGATTTTAACTTCACAGTTCTGTGACTATTTACATTATTTTGAGGGGTTCATGGAAACACAGCTGGAGGCTGACACACGGAGCAGTTGTCCACTCTGAGCACATCCTCAGAAAGTGGACTGTTCTTATTTTTTTGTTTTTAAAAATAGTACGATGCCATGATAGTTGGTAAGACAATGACCAAAAGCACAGATGAATCACTGTGAGATCCAAACCCTGAGACAGAGAATGACTCCCCCTCAAACCACTCCCTGGCTATAGTATTGTACACAAGTATGTGTTTAATGATCGCACAGTGATGGTGATGATGAAAGTGACAACGGACAGTAATTTCCAAAAGCTTTCCTTCCCATTTCACATATACACATTCCCTTGAGTCTAGGGATAGTTTGGATTTACTCTCATACTACTGCATTTAATGCAGACAGATTATAGATGAAATTATGAGAAAGAATTTAGGAAATTTAGACGCAGTTAAGTGAATTCCATTTTTACCTGTATGGAATAGTGCATAAATGCCCCATTTCTGTGAAAATACCAATTGTTTGTGATTTATAAAGCTAATGTTAACTCTTCACCAGATAATGTATTTCTAAAAACTGCAAGACGAGGGTGGGCCTATCTGCTTTGTAACCATGACTCAGATTATTGTTGGCTAGATTTCTAAAGATTCCCAGGATTTCTTTTAAACACCTAGTCCTAGAATAGCTCCCAGCTCAATTCTTCAGTCTCCTTTGAGCAAGCTATCAAGAAACACTGCTGAAGGCATTTCGTGTTTCCTTTGCACTTTTCTCCGATTTCTATGACATACTTAATCTGGGTCTTGTGACCTGTCAACTTTTAATAGTTCTAATTGTCCAACTATCTGCTCTTGTGTGATCATAAAATCCTTTTAACATTTCACTTTTCCCCTCAAGAAAATGTATCCCGATTTCCGGGATGTGACCTTCAGCTTCTTTGGTAAATACACAGGCAGAGAATTCATTCAGGCTCTCAGCAAAGGCAGCCTCGTCGTCTGTCACTGACTTCCCACTCATCCCCTTAATGGCCCTATGGATGCCTTGCCGGGTTGTGTGCTTTTAATGTCATAAAAGAAGTTTGTCTTCTGAGTTGGTAATTTTTTTGCCTCTCTTTTCTCCCCTGGGTCCTTTTAGAGTTCCCTTCCAAGTATAGAGGATTTTATTTTCTATTTAAGATTTCTGGATCTTGGAAAAGGGTAGGGGAGCCTTTTCTTTGCTGCATCATTCTAGAAACACTACTTTTCCACTGTGATCTTGTAAAAGGCTAAACAAATTTACCACTTATTAGTGGGACTGGCATTCTGGGTGATGCTGTGTTTTTAAAAACCATTTCCCTGCTATTTACCCTGACCTTAATTCGGTGGCATGTCTCTTTCTGAGTTAATGATTATATGCTGTATTTAATTTTCTGTCTTCCTAAAATTCCATGTTGTCTCTAAACACCTCTAGCTTGTATCTGGGATTAAATCCTATGCTTAATGAGGTTTAATCACTGTTTTCCACATTCTCTTTCCTTTGAGTCCTAAATATTATTTAATCATAGACCTGGCATTCTTTCCTCCCTTTTCAGGTTGATGTACACATTAAATTAGAAAGCAGCTTTGCACCAGATCCAGCCCTACTTCCTCCACTTGATGTAATCCTGTCCTATGCGTAGGTAATTAAAATCTTCCACTATTACTACCCTGCCCTTTTCTTGCTGTATATGTGTGTGTGTGAGATATTTCATAGTTCATTTCTGCAAGACAGTCTATAGCATTACTGTTATCACATTTTCAACAAATTTATAATACATAACTCCTGCCCTTCGTCACAGCTTGTTTCAGAAAACTATTAATAAGGAACTCTCAAATTTTCCCTCTAAACAAAGCAGTATATTTTTAAGTTTCTGTTGATTCTTACTAATATGAGTGCCTAATAGAAAGTAGTCATTAAAAGGCTTATAAAAAGCCCCAGAATTAATATACTAGCATTAACAAGGTGTTGCTAAACAATAATTGACCACTTTAGGTAAGCAATTCCCCGGGGGTGGCTAGGAAGTGATTAAAACATGTCACATGTGTGCTGATGACCTTATAAAATGGCCGCATATCTTAAAAAGAAACAGAGCCCTGTGTATAAAGGAAATGTTGAAAATCTGGGAGCAGTCTTTGGATTGTTTGCTGCCACTGCTTCTAGGCAACAGGCAAGAGATGTTTACAGTCTGGGCTTTCCCCTGCCCCCACCTCTAGAAGCTTCTCATCTGCTGCTGCCGCCGCCGCTGCCGATAGAACTACAAGCCCTGGTGCCTGGTGATACCCCTCCCCCACCCCGCTGCCTGCTCCGGGAGCCCAGCTGTTAAGGCCTATCTAGTTAATCACCCCCTTTACCACCAGGCTCATTTGTGGAAGTTAACGTCATGTTCAGAGAGGACAGTGCAGCCTGAAGAGGGGAGGATTTGATTTCTCATTTTACCTGGAAGAAAAACAGCACCAGGACTAAGGTGCCTCTTTTGTCCTTGATGTTTGACTCCATTTTAACTCACCTTGGGCGCTGCGGGGTAACCCGGTGAAGTGGGATCACGGCCCTCCAGCTGAAGTAGACCTTAGAATGGGAACCCTTGACCTGAGCTTCAGAAAAATAGTTTTTCTCAAAGGGAATGCCCGCGTTTTCCAAAAGGATAAACAGAAAGGAATACAATTTTTAATTTACTTTTTAAAAACATGCAGCCTGTATCTGTTAAGAAGTGGAGGGGTGGAAATTCAAAAAATAACATTTAAAAAAATAACAATAATTGAATATCAAATTCTAAAGGTAACTCATTTCTGGCCTCATGAAACAAGTTTTAATTCTTCTTTTATCTTGTAGAAAGCAAGAAGAAGATATTTGAAAAAGAAAGGGAAGACATGTCTGAGTGAATTGAGGGAAAGAAAAATTGAGCACTGGGGCTGTTAGGCCAAGGTTACTGTTCTAGTTGCCAGGAAACCTCTTCCACCTTGTTTTGATACTACCCAGAGCTGGCTCAGGCTGACCAAATAGAATAGCAGCTGAATTTCAAACATGTCAGCTCGACAGAAGCTGGATGCAACCTCTCAGGGATGTTGTAGGCCGCCTCCATTTCTCCATGTGGGGGGAGGGTAGACTAGTGGGTTTCTTAGCTCCTTTCATTCTAACTTTCCCTGATTAATGATTCTTTCTGTATACAGTACACAGTCACGTGGAGAGGTCTTATAGTCTATCCCTTATGAATCCAGACTTTGGGGGGTTGATGTCTCTGTTCCAACTCTGGCACTGTTGCTTGTCAATCAGGTCAATGCTCTTCTGGGTTTTCCTTTCTTCATCCATAAAGTGGGAACGATCCCTCATAGGACTGTTACAATGATTTAATGAGATAATACACATCAGTCACTTAGAACACTGCCTGGAACATAGTAAGCACCCAAGTAATGTTGGCTGTTATAATTAATATCCTTTTTGATGAATTAAAGGAAAGAATTGGTAATTAAAATGCATTTTCATGCTATTTGCTATCATAGTTATTATCACCAACAAAATGTGGTTAGTATTCAATATTTCTGGGCCTGACATTTTCTGAATTCCATGTGGATTAGAAGAGACTCCAACCTAAAAATTAGATTCTAAAAATTGAGCTTAAACGTAGACATTTCTGAGGTCATTAAATTCTGTGCTTTTCTCACTATGTGCTTGTATTTCTGCCATGGGAGATGGGGCATTCGAGTGGGAGGTAGATTGAAGATATGGAAAGAATGAATGAGGAGGGAGAGAAAGAAAAAGAAGGACATACGTGTACAGAATAATAAGTTATTTATAATTGTATCCTGCATAGCAAGAAATATGTTGCTGAAAGGAAACCACCACAAACCCTACCGTTTATGAAAAGTTTAGCATCAGGGCCTTAGTTCTATTTAGAGACACATCAGGAAAGGGCATGACCCTGACTCCTGACCCACTAGCCCAGGTACAAATGGAAGTCTCTTTCTCAAGGACCCCTTGTATTTTCTGTCTGAATTTCTCTTATATTTCAAACATTTACAATTTCAGGCAAAGCTTTATCAGGAGACCAAAGTGAGAGTTTGGCTGGAAGTTTTGAACTATGATGCTCTAATTACAACCTGTTTGTCTACGGCTGTTGGTCATAGAGAGTGTGGAACACCTGCACTTCACAGCCAGTCCAGGATATGATTTCATTTTAAGTGTTGACTTTAATCTATAAGACTTTATTTTACTTGGACCCTTGTTATCTTAGAGATCAGCTGTCTTCCTTTATACACTCATAACAACTGAGAGCTACTGAGAAGCATTTGGTCATAATTTTTAACTGCCAAAGGCAGAGGGTGTGTGTGTGTGCGTGTGTATGAGAGAGAGAGAGAGAGAGAGAGAGAGAGAGGGAGAGAGAGGGAGAGAGAGGGAGAGAGGGGAGAGGGAGGGAGAGGGAGGGAGAGGGAGGGAGAGGGAGGGAGAGGGATGGAGATGGAGAGAGAGAGAGAGAGGAGATCTTCCTGCTTTCTTTCCCAATCAGTCCTCTACATTTGTGAGTTGTATCTGTATGAAGGATTTGAACTCAGGGTGTTTCTTAAGATGGCATTTCAAATGGCCTGAAAGAATACCAGAAGCCATGGTGTATGTTGGCAGTTACCTGCCTCACAACTCTGGACCTTCAACTGGATCAGGAAACCAACTCTAGAATAGAGATTTTTAAGAGAAGAGATAGGTTAAAGTTTGGCCGACCCCTCTGCTTGAAGGCTTCCAAAGAATGGGAATTTTAGATGATCATAAGACACAACTAACCTCACCAGGAATGGAAGCTGTAAGTAGTGGATCTAGTTTGAATGTTGTCCTATCTTGCAACTGAGAGGGATTTTTGTCCTCTGTTTCTAGGAGTACTATTAGATTTTTCTATTTTAAATACATTAATAAATACTATGATATTGACAGTGGGTGAATAAATATTTCATTAAGATGGAAGTTATGAGAGAGAGAGAGTTGACATTGCCTGGGGATTAAGGGAAAGCAATATCGAAGAGGGAGACCAAAGGACCCAGCAGGAAAGACCCAGTGGGAAGCTCTAAAACCAGTGAAGTTGTAGGAACCAAGAACACAGGTGATGTAGGATTACAGAGATCATGGAAACAGAGTTAGGAGGCAGGATGAGGGATTTAGGATAATTTTTAAAGAATGTGGTATTTTTGTGACTTAATGTCCATTGCATTATGTAGTTATAGAATTTGCTGATATTATTTTATATTAATTTAGCAACTTTCTAACGTGTTCTATAAGGACTTATAACTGGCCATGTAGAGCTGTTTAAGGACATTATTTTCCCAGTGGATAGATTGAGTCAATTGTAATTCTGCTCAACAATACCTTGCTCCTATGTGGACAGGGTGTTTCTGCTACAAGAGTTGTAGCACATTTTACATCCTAGAAGCCAAGTCACATGATCCACAAGACTGGTTGAAAATCAGAGTTTTAATCTCTGATGAGTTTGTACCAAAGAAACACAGCTGAAGGTGGAGAGTTTTATGCTGAAAACAGTGGGATTACATGCAAATCTACATTCTGAATAGTGAGATACCTTCTCTACTTGAATCTAAGAACAGTGGCAGCCAGACTATAAATCCCAGGTAGGAAAGTAAAGCATTCCTTTTGGTAGAAGATATCCTAGAGGTATTAAGAATTTCAGAACTCCTGGTAAAATGGTTCAGCTTTATCACCTTATATTGCAGAGAACCAGTAAATAAGCCCAGCCCATGGATACAGAACACCCTAGCAGTTTCTTAGCACTTCAACTGAAATATGAATGGACAATCATTTTATGGGAAAAAAAATGTCCCATAACATGGGAGATAGAACACACATAAACCAAAGACAAAAGAACTTTGAAGAATTTTTAAACAACTCAGAGAGCAAAAATAATTTTAAAAAGTTATGATTAATGTCTTCAAATAAATAGTGAAGCTGCTGCAACCTTGAAATAAGAAAAGGAGGCTGTAAAAAAGAGGAAAGAACATAATGGTGCTCTTGGAAATAACTGCAGGGACAAAGCATTCATCTGAAGGCTTAAATTATGAAGTTGAGAAAATCTCCCCAAAAGTGGGAAAAGATATAGAAAGGAGGGAGAAAGATAATAAAATTAGGAGTTCACTGTAGGAGATTAACATTCAAAAAATAGAAATTTTAAAAAGGCACAATGGAAAAAAAATTAAGGAAGAAAATCAATGAATAAACTATTTTAAAACATTTCCCAGAATTTAGAGATAGTTTTCAGACTGAAAAGGACAATTAAGAAGAGTCCAGGGCTTCCCTGGTGGCACAGTGGTTGAGAATCTGCCTGCCAATGCAGGGGACACGGGTTCAAGCCCTGGTCTGGGAAGATCCCACATGCCGTGGAGCAACTAGCCCCGTGAGCCACAATTACTGAGCCTGCGCATCTGGAGCCTGTGCTCCGTAAAAAGAGAGGCCACGATAACGAGAGGCCCGCGCACCGCGATGAAGAGTGGCCCCCACTTGCTGCAACTAGAGAAAGCCCTCGCACAGAAACGAAGACCCAACACAGCCATAAATAAATAAATAAATAAACCCAAAGTTAAAAAAAAAAGGCTGTGGAGTCATGAGACCCAGCCAAGCTCCGATTAAAAAAAAAAAAAAAAAAAAAAAAAGAAGAGTCCAGCACACAACTGGGCCCAAAAAGATGATTCTAAAACTTTATAAGGAAAAACAAGAAACAGGTTTCTTAAAAGGATCGGGAATTATAATAGCATCAGACTTCTCAAAACTAACTCTGGAAACTAGAAAAGAAGAAGAAATGCCTTCAAAACTCCCTACATGGGATTCTCATACCCAGCTGAACTCTCAATCAAATATAAGTTTAATAAAGACAACATCAGACATTCAAGGTCTCAAAAAATTTGCCTCCCATTTGCTCTTTCTCAGGAAGTTACTAGAATCTGTGTTTCAAAAGAAGGGTATAAGTAAAGTAGGAGGCAGATCTGGGGTCCATGAAACTAGGAATCCTTGACAAGAGAGCAGTACATAGAGAAAAGAAAGCTAAAAAAAAAAGACAATAAGTTGGATGAAGAAGGACACCTACTGCATGATTTCACTCATGTAGAATTTAAAAAACAAAAACCAAAACAAACAAAACAAAAATAAATTCATAGATATAGAGAACAGACCAGTAGTTACCAGAGGGGAAGGGGACTGGGGATAGGGAAAATGGGTGAAGGGGGTCAACTGTATGGTGATAGTTGGTAACTAGACTTGTGGTGATGATCTCTCTGTAGTGTATCTTCAGTGTATACAGATGTTGAACTGTAATGCTGCACACCTGACACTTATATAATTTTTTAAAAAGGGAAATGTAGATGTAAAAGAAAGCAAATGGGATCATAGAATATTATACAGCTGAACTATGATTCTATAGTTGTAGTTTTAATAATGTTAAAATTGAATATTATTGTAACACAAAATTATTATATAGCTATTGGGAAGTTGACGTGGGAAGAAGGGTGTGTGTGTATACATGTGCACACATACACTCAAGCATGTGTGGATAGAGAAGAGTTGGAGGAAATATAAAGAGAGTTTTAATCTCCCAAAGTAAGAAGTCAATAGATAATATCTGAAACTGTAAAATCAGGAAATTTAGGCATATGGAAGAAAATACCAAAATAAATAGTTAAAATGATTGAAAAGAGTTGCCTTTAAGGAGCCAAGGGACTGCTTTTTTGGTTTTGGATGTTGTTGATGTTGTAAATGTTGTGCAACAATTTGTCATTTTGTATTTATAAATTTGATGGGGAAAATTTAAAGCAGGAGATGTCTATACTAATAGAATGAATAGTGAGAAAAGGAATCATAGGAAAGGAGGATACACATAAATCTAGTTAGTCCTTAATACAGACCCTAGCAAAGTTCCCAGAAAGCTATTAAAATAAGGAGGGCAATGTTATCAGCATTTGTAAGTGTGTGGAATATGGCAGGCACTTGGTTTAATATTTGCACATACTCTGGAAGGTGAAAAATAATATAAAATGGTCACAAATGCCTCTATGTCGGCACAAACTGTTCATAATTATTTCATGAAACCTGATTGCTACATTTTGCTTGAACAGAAAATTCAAAAATTATTAGTAGCTGATTGCTAATCAGGGTATTTAAAATATTTACTGAGAAAAATAAGTTTCTGAATTGTCCCAATAATGTTGAAAATGTTCTTTATATGAATAATTTGCTAATAACTCAATAGTGTATGGTGGCCAAGTCTTGATCTACATGGAATCCACATTAGCAACCAACATAACAAAGAAACTACACATATATTTATGAAAATTACTTATAGAAAGCGGATATGTCACTTAAGAAGAGGAAGTATTAAATTACGGATTTGTTCTGATAGAACAGTGTGTAGAAGTCTGATAACTTTATTTGGTGTATATCAGGAAGGGTTTTTGTAATCTCTTTTTAAAACCTAGATAGTCAAGTCTTCCATTTTTTGACATTCTAGGCAGTACCTGGTATATGGTGGGTGCTAAAAAAATATTTTCTAAATGAATGATTAGATAAAATTTGATTGAATAAAACTGAACAAAATTTTGGGAGGTATTTTGAGACATCTAGAATCACAATTAGAGCAAACCAGAAAGAAAAGGACCTATTAAAAAAAAACAACAACAACTCATAGGGATTTTGTAGTCCTCATTCCAGTCTCTTTAAAGTCCCACTATCATAAAATATCGTTTTGTACCTAAATTAGACCTCTAGTTTCAGAGTTTAAGATCATTTCCTCTTTTCCACTCATTCATTTTTGGATAAGAAAACTCTCCTAGCAGAATGGATCATAGGCAAGCCTAAAGTCTGGGCAAGCTAGTGGCGTGCTATGCCTGGAAAAATTCAACTCAGGCACGTGTGGAGGTTTTTACAAATTTCTTGAACCTGGTGAGGAGTTAAGCACATAGCCAGAGTTTCAATAACAGCTAGGAACAGCCAGGAGTTACAAAACCTTTGAGAATGATAAGTCAAGTCTGTTTGAAAGATGTGACAGAATTCTCACCCTGATTAAGTAGTATCCCAGTAGAAAAACTGCTTCGGGAAGACTTGAAGGGTAAGGGAGCGTTCCTTGCCTTTCTGTCTGGATGTGCTGGTGTTTTGCTTGGCTTGTATAGCTGTCTGTTTGTAGTGAATTATATATATTTTACCTGCATTAAGAGGTAAATATGTATCTTGACTCTGCCCCTCGGGGGTGGGGGGCAGAGTCAAGATGGTGGAGTAGGAGGACACAGAGTTTGTGTCTCCTCAAAACTAGGCCACCTACCAGATGCTGGTGGGAGACCTCAACACCCAAGGGAACAGGAGGAATCCCCAAGCAACTGGGTAGGACATGGGGGGAGTGTGGAGGTAGGAGAAGTGGAGGTGGGATGGGACCAGCATCCCTGAGGGGCGACTGGGGGAGGGGAGGGGTTCCCACACCTGGAGAGGCCCACTCACCATGAGGGGATCAACAGGGATGGGGAGAAAACCCTCGGGGGTTCAGAGGATTGGAGGGGAATGTGGCTAGCATTTCCCCCGCCAACTTGGGCCCCAAGGAGCCTGCTGGCGTCCTGGGCCTGGTCCTCTGCCCTTTGAGGCCATCTCTGGCAACGTGTGGGGGGGGAAGAGGAAGAGTAGAGGTGAATGGAGAGGGACCCTCGGGGATTGGAGGATTGGGGAAGGAACATGGCTAGTGTTTCCCCTGCCCACTTGGGCCCTGGGGAGCCTCTGGGGTCCCGGGCCTGGTCCTCCTCCCTCCAAGGCTGGAGGCAAACTGAGACCCTCTCTGGCTGCACTGAGCCTAGACCACACCTCCCGCCTAAACCCCACACCTGCCTAAGCTCCGCCCCCCCACAGCCAAGGCCTTTTCCAGCCCCCCCTTTGTTTCTTTTTGCTATTGTGGTTCTGTTTTACATTCCAATTGTCGTTTCATTTATATTTTTTTTCTAATATATCTGTTAGTTTTCTAATTTTATTTTTTATTCTTTGTTATTGTTCTTTTTTTCTTTTGCTGCACAGTTTGCAGGATCTGGGTTCATGGACTGGGGGTCAGGCCTGAGCTCATGTGGTGGGAGTACCAAGTCTGAACTGCTGTACTAACAGAGAACCTCAGACCCCAGTGAATATTAATCAGAGTGAGGTCTCCCAGAGGTCCTCATCTAGGCACCAAGACCCAGCTATACACAACTGCCTGCAAACTCCAGTGCTGGAAGCCTCAGGCCAAACAACCAGTAAGACAGGAACATAGTCCCACCCATCAAAAAAAATGAGATGACAAAAAAATATGTTACAGACAAAGGAGCAAGGTAAAAACCTAGAAGACCAAATAAATGAAGAGGAAATAGGCAACCTACCTGAAAGAGAATTCAGAGTAATGATAGTAAAGGTGATCCAAAATCTCAGAAACAGAATGGAGGCATGGATTGAGAAATACAAGAAATGTATAACAAAGACGTAGAAGAACTAAAGAACAAACAAACAGAGATGAACAACACAATAAGTGAAATGAAAAATACACTAGAAGGAATCAATAGCAGAATAATTGAGGCAGAAGAATGAATAAGTGCACTGGAAGATAGAATAGTGGAAATAACTGCCGAGGAGCAGAATAAAGAAAAAAGAATGAAAAGGATTGCAGACAGTCTCAGAGATCTCTGGGACAGCACTAAACACACCAACATTCAAATTACAGGGGTTGCATAAGAAGAAGCGAAAAGAAATGGTCTGAGAAAATATTTGAAGAGGTTATAGTCAAAAACTGCCCTAACATGGGAAAGGAAATAGCCACCCAAGTCCAGAAAGCACAGAGAGCCCCATATAGGATAAACCCTAGGAGAAACACACCAAGACACATATTCATCAAACAAAAATTAAATTCAAAGGAAAAATATTAAAAGCAGCAAGGGAAAAGCAACAAAAAACATACAAGGGAATCCTCATACGGTGATTCTCCGGCAGAAACTCTGCAAGCCAGAAGGGAGTGGCAGGATATATTTAAAGTGATGAAAGGGAAAAACCTATAACCAAGATTACTCTACCCAGCAGGATATCATTCAGATTTGACAGAGAAATCAAACGCTTCACAGACAAGCAAAAGCTAAGAGAATTCAGCACCAACAAACCAGCTTTACAAATGCTAAAGGAACTTCACTAGGAAGGAAACACAAGAGAAGAAAAAGACCCACAAAAACAAACACAAAACAATTAAGAAAATGGTAATGATAGGAACATATATATCGATAATTACCTTAAATGTAAACGGATTAAATGCTCCAACCAAAGACACAGAATGGCTGAATGGATACAAAAAAAGACCTGTATATATGCTGTCTACAAGAGACTCACTTCAGACCTAGGGACACATACAGACTGACAGTGGGGGATAGAAAAAGATATTCCATGCAAATGGAATCAAAAGAAAGCTGGAGTAGCAATACTCATATCAGACAAAATAGACTTTAAAATAAAGACTGTTACAAGAGATAAGGAAGGACACTACATAATGATCAAGGGATCAATCCAAGAAGAAGATATAACAATTATACATATTTATGCACCCAACACAGGAGCACCTCAATCCATAAGGCAAATGCTAGCAGCCATAAAAGGGGAAATTGACAATAACACAATAATAGTGGGGGGCTTTAACATCCAGTTACACCAATGGTCAGATCATACGGACAGAAAATAAATAAGGAAACACAAACTTTAAATGACACAGTAGACCAGATAGATTTGATATTTATAGGGTATTCTACCCAGAAGCACAGAATACACTTTCTTCTCAAGTGCACATGGAACATTCTCCAGGATAGATCACATCTTGGGTCACAAATCAAGCCTTGGTAAATTTAAGAAAATTGAAATCGTATCAAGCATCTTTTCTGACCACAATACTATGAGATTAGAAATAAATTATAGGGAAAAAAAACTGTAAAAAACACAAACACAGGGAGGCTCAACAGTGCACTGCTAAATAAGCAAGATATCACTGAAGAAATCAAAGAGGAAATCAAAAAATACACAGAAACAAATGACAATGAAAACACGATGATCCAAAACCTATGGGACACAGCAAAAGCAGTTCTGAAGGGAAGTTTATAACAATTCAATCTCACCTCAAGAAACAAGAAGAATCTCAAATAAACAATCTAACCTTACACCTAAAGCAACTAAAGAAAGAAGAACAAAGAAAACCCAAAGAACAAAGAAAACCCAAAGTCAGTAGAAGTAAAGAAATCATAAAGATTAGAGCAGAAATAAATTAAATAGAAATAAAGAAAACAATAGCAAAGATCAATAAAACTAAAAGTTGGTTCTTTGAGAAGAGAAACAAAATTGATAAACCCTTAGCCAGACTCATGAAGAAAAAAAGGGAGAAGAGGCAAATCAATAAAATTAGGAATGAAAAAAGGAGAAATTACAACTGACTCTGTAGAAATATAAAGGATCATAAGAGACTATTATAAGCAACTATATGCCAATAAAATGGACAACCTGGAAGCAATGGACAAATTCTTATAAAGGTACAATTTTCCAAGACTGAACCAGGAAGAATTAGAAAATATAAACAGACTAATCACAACTAATAAAATTGAAACTGTAGTTAAAAATCTTCCAACAAACAAAAGCCCAGGACCTAATGGCTTCACAGGTGAATTCTATCAAACATTTAGAGAAGAGCTAACACCTATCCTTCTCAAAATCTTCCAAAAAGTTGCAGAGGGAGGAACAGTACCAAATTCATTCTATGAGGCCACCACCAAACTGATACCAAAACCACACAAAGATATCACAAAAAAAGAAAATTACAGGCCAATGTCACTGATGAACATAGATGCAAAAATCCTCAACAAAATACTAGCAAACAGAATCCAACAACATATTAAAAGGATTATACACAATGATCAAGTGGGATTTATCCCAGGGATGAAAGGATTCTTCAACATACGCTAATCAATGTGATACACCATATTAACAAATTGAAGGATAAAAACCATATCATCTCAATAGATGCAGAAAAGGCTTTTGACAAAATTCAACAGCCATTTATGATGAAAACTCTCAAGAAAATGGGCATAGAGGGAACCTACCTCAACATAGCAAAGGCCATGTATGACAAACCCACAGCAAACATCAGTCTCAATGGTGAAAAACTAAAATCATTTCCTCTAAGATCAGGAACAAGACAAGGATGTCCACTCTCGCTACTCTTATTCAACATAGTTTTGGAAGTCCTAGCCACAGCAATCAGAGAAGTAAAACAAATAAAAGGAATACAAATTGGAAAAGAACAAGTAAAACTGTCACTGTTCGCAGATGACATGATACTATACATAGAAAATCCTAGAGATGCTACCAGAAAACTACTAGAGCTCGTCAATGAACTTGGCAAAGTTGCCAGGATACAAAATTAATACAGAGAAATCTCTTGCATTCCTGTGCACTAACGATGAAAGATCAGAAAGAGAAAACAAGGAAACAATCCTATTTGCCATCACATCAAAAAGAATAAAATACCTACAAATAAACCTACCTAAGGAAGCAAAAGACCTGTACTCAGAAAACTATAAGACACTGATGAAAGAAATCAAGGATAACACACAGATGGAAAGCTATACCATGTTCTTGGATTGGAAGAATCAATATTGTGAAAATGACTATACTACCCAAAGCAATCTACAGATTCAATGCAATCCTAACGAATTACGAATGGCATTCTTTACAGAATTAGAACAAGAAATTTTGCAGCTTGTATGGATACACAAAAGACCCTGAATAGCCAAAGCAATCTTGAGAAAGAAAAGGAGAGCTGGAGGAATCAGGCTCTCCAACTTCAAAATATAATACAAAGCTACAGTAATCAAGACAGTATGGTACTGGCACAAAACAGAAATATTGATCAATGGTACAGGTTAGACAGACCAGAGATAAACCCACACACCTATGGTCACCTAATCTATGACAAAGGAGGAAAGGACATACAATGGAGAAAAGACAGCCTCTTCAATAATTGGTGCTGGGAAAACTGGACAGCTACATGTAAAAGAATGAAATTAGAACACTACCTAGCACCATACACAAAAATAAACTCAAAATGGATTAAAGACCTAAATGTACAACTGAACATTATAAAACTCTTAGAAGAAAACATAGGAAAAACACTCTTTGACATAAACCACAGCAAGATCTTCTTTGACCCACCTCCTAGAGTAGTGAAAATAAAAACAAAAGTAAACAAATGGGACCTAATGAAACTTAAAAGCTTTTGCACAGCAAAGGAAACCATAAACTAGACAAAAAGAGAACCCTCAGAAGGGGAGAAAATATTTGCAAATGAAGCAATGGACAAAGGATTAATCCCCAAAATATACAAACAGTTCACGCAGCTCAATATCAAAATAACAAACAACCCTATCAAAAAGTGAGTGGAAGATCTAAATAGACATCTCTCCAAAGAAGACACGCAGATGGCCAAGAGACACATGAAAAGATGCTCAACATCACTCATTATTAGAGAAATGCAAATCAAAACTACATTGAGGTATCACCTCACACTGGTCAGAATGGCCATCACTGAAAAATCTACAAACAATAAATGTTGGAGAGAGTGTGGAGAAAAGGGAACCCTCTTGCACAGTTGGTGGGAAGGTAAATTGATACACCTACTGTGGAGAACAGTATGGAGACTCCTTAAAAAACGAAATATGGAACTACCATATGACCCAGCAATCCCTCTACTGGGCATATACCCTGAGAAAATCATAATTCAAAGGACACATGTACCCCAATGTTCCTTGCAGCACTGTTTACAATAGCCAGGACATGGAAACAACCTAAATGTCCAACAACAGATGAATGGATAGAGATGTGGTACATATATACAATGGAATATTACTCAGCCATAAAAAGGAATAAAACTGGGTCTTTTGTAGAGATGTGGATGGACATAGAGTTTGTCATACAGAGAGAAGTAAGTCAGAAAGAGAAAAACAAATATCATATATTAACACATATATGTGGAATCTAGAAAAATGGTACATATGAACCTATTTCTAGGGCTGGAATCAAGATGCAGCTGTAGAGGACAGACATGTGGACATGGGGGTGGCAGTTGGGGAAGGGGAGGATGGGATGAATTGGGAGATTAGGATTGACATATATACACTACCATGTGTAAAATAGCTAGCTAGTGGGAACCAGCTATAAAGCACAGGGTGCTCAGCTTGGTGCTCTGTGATGACCCAGATGGGTGGAATGGGGGGAGTGAGTGAGAGGGAAGTGCAAGAGGGAGGAATACATATAGCTGATTCACTTCATTGTACATCAGAGACTAACACAACATTGTAAAGCAATTATACTCCAATAAACAAAAAGTGGGGAAAACTGAACTATAAAAATATATGTATATGTATATATATACATACATACACACACACAAAAGAGAACTCATATCCTTTGCCTATATGTGTTGGTGTCTTCCTGTCAATCACAGAATCATCAGATTTTTGACAACCATGCAATCCTATGAGTAAGAATCTTTCATATATGTGAAGACTATTCTACCTTTCAACTTCCTCTTCTCTGGATGTAATACCTTTTTAAAATGAGTTATTACAAGCCACCTAATTATCATTGCTTTCATCTACTTGCCATTATCGTGTTCAAGCTCATTGAAAATTTTTGGTATTTTTTCTTAATAGTTTTAACCATGATTTTTTTTGTTTGTTTTTACTGTAATTCTGTAGAAAATGCATCTCTACTTTGACTTCAAAGACCCATGTTCAGATTCATGTTTTGCCATAAATTCTGTATTCTTTGGTATTTATTTCACCTCTGAGCCTACTTTTTAAATGAAATCATGGTAAATTAGAGAATACACTACTATGCAGTTGTGAGGATTATTATGGTAATGTGAAATGTGTTGAGAAATATCCCTGATACAGAATGAGTATTCAAAGAAAGTTAATTTCTTTTATGCATTTATCAATATATGATTGTTCTTAATATCATACTCATGCATTTATTCTTATATATTTATGGCAGGATTTAATATTCAGTGATATAAACAAGACATGGTAATTTACCATAGGGGTTGAGAAATGGTCTTATTGAGAAATACATTTTCCAGAATTCTCTTGCCTGTATGGTTCCAAGTTGGAGTTGCCTACAAGAAAATTTATGTAAGATTTCAAAGATGGAAGTGAAGCAGCAGTAATTATGATTGGAAGGTTTGTGCAGGACCTCAAACACAGCTGCAGCTTACGCATGTTGTAGCTGATCTTCAGATACACTTTGTTGATGTCCTGCAGCAGCTGGATCTGCAGCTTCTTTGCCTCTCACTGGATATTCTCAGCTTCTCTGAGACCTGGGCCAGACACCTACACAGCTATGAGGTCAAATGTGCCAGCTTTAAAATATACAGGTCACTGTGTGGTCAGATTTAAATGCAATGAGAGCTAGCTGTGGGCAGTTTCCAGTTTGTCTTCTGGGTTCCTGTTTATTCTTTTAGATTCCAATTTGCCTTTGCTTTCACTCATTTCATGCCCAGCTTTTAATCTTAGATGTGTGCCCTGCTTACATTCATGACTTCAGCCCTCTTTAGACACAGAATGGCTTTCCATAGGTGTCATTACCAGCTCCCACAATTCAGTAAGTTCTATCATAAATCCCTTATTCCTTATCTCTCATAGTGGTCCTTCTTGCTTGAACTGATATGCCATAGGAAACTGGCTTACTATTTTGGGAAAAAGTTTTTTTTTTTTATTTGAAAAGATGACATTTTTTATATCTGAGGCTCAAGAACTGGTCTCGTTTAATCATTCCATAGCCAATGTAGTGTGAGTTATAAAAGCACTGTTTGTGTCCAACTCTCATTCATCTAGTATCCTTTTTTCCCTTTAGATAATCCAGATTTATTGAATCTCTATTGTGTGCCAGGACTTTGCCAAGTAGCTTGCATTATCTCATTTAATCTTCACAGAAATTCCATGAGGTGGGTTACTATTGCTACTGTCTACAGAAATGACAGAATAAAAGTTCAGAGATAGCTGAGTTTCATACTGTCTCTGTGTTACTGGAACATAGTTCATGGCCCATTTGTAAACTACCAACACATCAGTTTATAGAAAATCATAAATGTTGTTTACAAAGTGAGGGGACATACCAAATTTCAGACAAATTAAATATCACAGTGAGTTGTGAAATTTTATTTGGTTAAAGGTCACACATAGAAGATGGTACAGCCAAGAGTTTGAGTCTAGGATCTGAGTCCTGAACCAATATTCTATACTACCACACATTTTAGCATCATACTCTGTGAATCAGTTTGTTGTTTTCCACAAAAACTTGTTAGAATTGTGATTGGGATTACACTGAATATATTGACCCATTTGGGAAAATTTGACATGTTAGAAATATTGATTCTTTCAGTCTATAAATCTGTTATATTTCTCCATCTGTTTTCATCTCCTTTACTTTCTCTCAACTTTTATTTTTAAGTATAGAGGATTTACACATCTTTTGTTAAATTTATTCAAGTATTTTGTTCTTATATGAATTACCCTTCCAAGTCCAAGGAATTAGGTAAGTTTTTTTTAAAGTTATTGTGACACACTCTTGCTCATTTTAATTAGTTAATTAATTAGTTTGTTTATTTATTTATGGCTGTGTTGGATCTTTGTTGCTACGCACGGGCTTTCTCTAGTTGCGGCGAGCTGGGGTTACTCTTTGTTGCGGTGTGCGGGCTTCTCACTGCGGTGTCTTCTCTTGTTGTGGAGCACGGGCTCCAGGCATGTGGGCTTCAGTAGGTTTGGCATGTGGGCTCAGTAGTTGTGGCTCACGGGCTCTAGATCTCAGGTTCAGTAGTTGTGGCACATGGGCTTAGCTGCTCCACAGCATGTGGGATCTTCCCAGACCAGGGCTCAAACCCGTGTCCCCTGCATTGGCAGACAGATTCTTAACCACTGCGCCACCAGGGAAGTCCCAGAATTAGGTCATTTGAATAATGTAACAAAACACACAGTGACACAATTGGACTAGAAAAAAGCTACTTATTAATGGCAAAATTTTCAAGTTGGGTAGCCCCTTTGCAACCTGTTATGGTAATATAAATATACTGACCAAAATATAGATAAATGTAGATCATTGTACCCTGAATAAGTACATTAGAATACATCATTAAATAGTACTCCAAATTTAGAATGTCTTGAGTTATTTCTTAGTGAGTCGCTGGATTTTGGTGTTAGATGGCAGAGTAAAAATTATCAAATTCTAATGGAAGCAATGAGAAAATTGGTTCCATAGGCGTTCAACTAAGATTGTCAAGATTGCCAACACAATAATTGGCCTAAAAATGGGGTTCTCAGATCAAGGCTGGTGGAAATTTCAAGAGCAATGGGAATACAGAGTGCTTCATCCTCTCAAAATTTGTGGACATTTATGAAGGATGACATGGGACTAAATAAAAGCTTCTAAGTGATTGCAGATAAGATGTGCATTTTGAGGATCTAGTGGCAGTTCTAGTAGTATGATGATGAGAAGAAAGGAGGTGATAAGACTCATGATGAAAGTTAGTATTTTGTTCATTCAAATGAAAGTTTCCAGCATGAAAATGGGTAAGTAATGGAAGGTATTTTTCAGTGTGAATTGACAACATATACTTGTTTACCAGGGTCAAACTAGAAGCTATAGAATAATGATGCACTAACTGATTATAATCCTAGTATTAAGGATTTAGCAATAAAGAAGCAGATACTCTTTGTGCTGGCCCCACTTATAAATTCTTGGTGGCACTCAGGGCTATTCAGGACTCTGAAAGTGTAGTATATAAAATTGACTCCAATCCTTCCCTGCATGAATATTCTGCCATGGTCTCATCAAGGGTGGTTTATATTTTTTTGTTACGGGACTTTAGGCTTAATTAAGGGACTTCCTTAGTCAATGGCAGGTGGGGGAAAAGTAACAAAGTGCCAGTTCCAAGAGTAGGCGGTAAGGGCCTCAAGTGTTTGCACTATTCTCTTTGTACCTCTGTCACCATCCTAAGAAAGGATTCCCTAGGTACCTATTATTCCTTCAGCCAGAGCCCTGGAGTAGGCCTGAATGATGGGTCAGGATTAGCTACACCTGCAGCTTAATGCAGGAGCCACCAGGCCGTGCCCTATCTCACATCTCTGAGAATAAATTATTATCTTGTTTTAAGCTTCTGAGTTGAGGTTGTTTGTTCAGCAGCCACACTGCAGCAACAATTAACTGATACAAACTTGGTACTGAAGTAGACAGCAGATGTAAGTAAAACATGAAATACATGCCATTGGATTTGGGACTGAGTAGTGGGTGAAGATTGGGGAAATGGTAGGGAAATTGAAAAATATCTGGGGGAGCTCCAATCAAAATGGTGGAGGAGAAGGACATGGAACTCACCTCCTCCCACAAATGCATCAAAAATACATCTACAAATGAAACAATTCCTTCTGAACACTAGCAGAAGACCTCAAACACATGAAAGGTCAAGAAAGATCTCCGTAATCAGGTAGGATGAAAGGAGAATAAAAAGGAAGCAGGACAGGACCTGCGTCCCTGGGAGGGAGCTTCAGCATCCTGGGAAGCCCCCTCACTGGTGGAGAGACCAGCTGGGACAGAAAGGCAGCTTCAAAGGCTCAGAGGAGAATGCAACAACTGGTTAGTGGCAGGCAGAACAGAGACTTACACAGATGGTCTGTGCCACTCCCCAGCCTGAGATGTGTGTCTGCTGGTACAGGCAGGGGCTGGGTGCTGAAACTTGGGGTTTAGAGGACAGATCCAGGGAAAGAACTGGTGTTGGCTGCATGAAGACAGCCTGAAGGGATTGGAGTGTGGTACAACCACAACTGGAAGTGTTCACAGAAGAAGCCTGGGCCACCATAGAAGGGAGGTGCCACTGTTTAGTGGCACACAGAGGGCAGGGCTGCCATTGCAGCCTCTTTCTCTACATACTGGCCACCACCTCACCTTGGTGGGCTCTGGGAGCAGACACCAGCAGGTTGCCCGTGTGCAGAGGCAGGGCTGAGGCCACAGCTGAGCCCCAGGGGCCGCGTGACTTGTGAAACAGGGCTGAAATCTTTCCCCATGGCTGCATGAGCCACGGACTTACACCTTTGCCATTGGCTTTGTGAATTCAGCACCTGGGGGACATCCAAACAGACAATGGGTGCTCCCGCAGCTGGGATGGGTCTGCCCTTAGCAGCTGTGGGCTTTGTGGGCATGTGCATGCAGGGGGCTGGGACAAGCCAGGGTCTGAGCTGCCTCCATAGCTCCAACAGCAGTTCCAGGTGCATGACTACTGTTGTCCTGGGACCTGATTTCAATGGATCTGCGCTGGTGGCCTTGTGAAAACAATCCCTGAGGGACACCAGGGCCGATTGCTGGCATTCCCACAGTTGAGGTGGGGCTGAGGGCAGTGCCAACAACAGTGTACTTTGTGAGCCCACACAAAGTGTGACATGTTACACAACAGAGCACACTCACCAGTGAACACCTCTGGTGGAGGACTACTCGGTGGCTCCTCTCCCAGTGGGAGCACTCCAATCCTCTCTACTTTGCACCACTGCTCAGAAACAGATCTGTGGGCTTACACTGAACAACTAGGGAACAGACCCTGCCACTGACAGGGCAGTGACAACCACAGAGCAAAGAGGAGACCCTGCTCAATATCCAATGCGGCTCTGGTCACCACAACACCATTCACACCTCTTATCAAGAGGAAAATGGACAGCATACACTGAGGAAAGAGGCGGCAGACATCCAAAATAAAAACAGCCCTTGCACCAGAAACATTAAACCCATGCAGGATATGCAGTGATGTTCCCACGTAAAAATAGCCCTCCAAGACCACAGTAGATAATTGTTTCTCCTAAACTCATAGAGCAAGAGAAATATAAGTAAAAAAAGAAGCAGAGGAAACACTTCCAATTAAAACATCAAGAGAATTCCCCTGGAAGACCAAACAATGAAACAGACCTATTCAGTCTAACAGACATCGAGTTCAAAAAGGAGATAATGAAAATACTGAAGGAATTAAGAAAGGCTATTGACAGACATGCAGATTATTGTAAAAAGGACCTAGAAAATATAAGGAGGAGTTAAGAAAAATTAGAAAATTCATTTGCAGAGATGAAAGCTGAACTAAAGGCAATGAATATCAGAATGAATGATGCAGAAGAATGAATAAGTGATCTGGAAGATAGAATAATGGAAATCACCCAATTAGAACAGCAAATAGAAACCAAAATTAAAAAAAAAAAAAAACAATACAAGAGACCTATGGGATAATACAAAGCTTGTCAATCTATGCATAATAGGGATACCAGAAAGAGAAGAAAGAGAAAAGGGGATTGAAAATGTATTTGAAGAAATTATGGCTGAAAACTTCCAAAATCTAAGGAAGGAAACAGATGTCTAGGTACAGGAAGTACAGAGGGTCCCAAACAAGATAAACCCAAACAGACCTACACCAAGATATATAATTAAAGTGGCAAAAGTTAAAGATAAAGAGATGATTCTAAAGGCAGCAAGAGAAAAACAAAGAGTTAATTACAAGGGAACCCCCATAAGTCTATCAGCTGATTTCTCTACAGAAACTTTGCAGGCCAGAAGGGAGTGGCAAGATATATTCAAAGTCCTGAAAGGGAAAAATCTGCAACCTAGTATACTCTATCCAGCAAAATTATCATTTAGAATGGGAGGAGAGAGAAAGAATTTCTCAGACAAGCAAAACTAAAAGAATACAGCAGTATTAAACCTATCCTAAAGAAAATTTGACAGGTCTTCCCTAAATGGAAAAGAAGAATCTATAGGAAAGAGAAAATCACAATTAGAAAGTAAATCACTTAAATAAGCCAGTACACAGATTTTAAAAAAAAATCAAAATACTTCTGTGAAAGCAATGATAACCACAATGAACAGCAAAAGAATGAACATGAAGATGTAAAAGAGGACATCAAAATCATAAAGTGTGGGAGAGAGGAGTAAGAAAATGTAGATTGTTTTCTTACAATGTGTTTGAGCTTATATGACTACCAGTCTAAAGCAAGTAGATATAGGAAGGGGTTAACGTACTTGAAAAACAGGGCAACCACAAATCAAAAACTTAAAATGTATTCACAAAAACCAAAAATAAGAGAACACAAGGATGATACAAAAGAAAGTCATCAAACCACAAAAGGAAAAACAAAAAGAAAAAAGGGACAAAGAAGAAACATAAAACCAATGTGAAAACAAGGTTTAAAATGACAATAAATACATATATCAATAATTACCTTAAATGTCAATGGACTAAATGCTCCAATCAAAAGACACAGAGTGGCAGACTGGATAAAGAAAACAAGAGCCTACAATATGCTGTCTACAAGAGACTCCCTTTAGGGCAAAGGACACACATAGATTGAAAGCGAGGAGATGGAAAAAGGTATTTCATGCAAATGGAAATGACAAGAAAGTGGGGGTCACAATACTCATCAGACAAAATACACTTTAAAACAAAATCTATAAAGAAAGATAAATAAAGACATTATATAATGATAAAAGGATCAATACAAGGAGAGGATATTACACTTGTCAACATATATGCACCCAATATAGGAGCACCCAAATACATAAAAAAATACTAACAGAAATAAAGGGAGAAATTGATGGGAATACAGTAATAGTAGGAGACTTTAATACCCCACTCACATCAATGGACAGATCTTTGAGACAGAAAATCAATAAGGCAGCAGAGATCCTAAATGATACAATAGAGCAGTTAGACATAATTGATATTTTCTGGACATTTGATCCAAATAAAAAGAGAATACACATTCTTTTCAAGTGCACATGAAATAGTCTCTAGGATTGACCACATACTAGGGCACAAAACAAGCCTCAACCAATTTAAGAGTTCTATTTCAAGCATCTTTTCTGACCACAATGGCATGAAACTAGAAATCAACCACAGGAAAAGAAATGAGGAAAAAACAATTACATGGAGACTGAACAACATGTTACTAAAAAACCAATGGGTCAGTGATGAAATCAAAGAAAAAACTTAAAAATACCTTGAGGCAAATTACAATAAAAACACAACCACACAAAATCTATGGGATACAGCAAAAGCTGTTCTTAGAGGGAGGTTCATAGTGATACAGGCCTTCTTTAAGAAACAAGAGAAACCTCAAAAAAACCTAACCCACCACCTAAAAGAATTAGAAAAAGGAGAACAAACAAAACCTCAATTCAGCAGAAGGAAGGAGATAATAAAGATCAGAGAGGAAATAAATAAAAGAAAATAGAAAAAAAATCAATAAAACCAAGAGCTGGTTCTTTGAAACAAAATTGACAAACCTCTGATCAGGCTCACCAAGAAGAAAAGAGAGAAGACCCAAATAAACAAAATATTTAAGAAATGAAAGAAGAGAAATCACAACTGATACTGCAGAAATACAAAAAAAGAGAGAGAGAATACTATGAACAATGATATGTTAACAAATTTAACAACCTAGAAGAAATGGACAATTTTCTAGAAACATACAGCCTACCAAAACTGAATCAAGAATAAACAGATAACTTGAACAGACCAATCAATAGAAGCGAAATAGTATCTGTAATAAAAAACTCCCTACAAACAAAAGTCCAGGACCAGATGGCTTCACTGGGGAATTCTACAAAACATAGAAAGAAGAATTTATAGCAATCCTTCTCAAACTCCTCCAAAATACTGAAGAGGAAGAAACACTCTCAAAGATGTTCTATGAAGCCACCATCACCCTGATACCAAAACCAAAGACACTACCAAAAAAGAAAATTACAGGCCAATACCTTTGATGAATATAGATGCAAAAATTCTCAACAAAATATTAGCAAATCAAATCCAACAACACATAAAAACGATCATACACCACGACCAAATTGGATTCATTCCAGGGTCACAAGGATGATTCAACATATGCAAAATCAATATAATACACCACAACAAAAGACAAGACAAAAGCCACATGATCATCTAAATAGATAAGAGAAAACACTTGATAAAATTCAACACCCATTCATGATAAAAAAAAAAAAACTTATGAAAGTGGGTATAGAGAGAATGTCTCTAAACATAATAAAAGCTATTTATGACAACCCACAGCCATTATAATACTCAATTATATTTCAGCTTTTCAGTGAAAAGATGAAAAAGCCTTCCTGCTAAAATCTGGAACAAGACAATGATGCCCACCCTCACCATTTCTCTTCAATATAGTATTGGAAGTCCTAGCCACAGCAATCAGACAAGAAAAGAAATAAAAAGTATTCAAATTGGTAGGGAAGAGGTACAATTGTCATTATACACAGATGATGTACTATATATAGAGAAAACCCTAAAGACTCCACACACAAAACTACTAGAACTGATAAACGAATTCAGCAAGGTAGCAGGATACAAGATTAACATACAGAAATCAGTTGCATTTCTTTACACTAAAAATGAAATATCAGAAAGGGAATGCAAACAAACAATCTATTTTAAAATCACATAAAAAAAACTTAGGGGGCTTACCTGGTGGCTCAGTGGTTGAGAGTCCGCCTGCCAATGCAGAGGACACAGATTCGAGCCCTGGTCCAGGAAGATCCCACATGCTGCAGAGCAACTAAGCCTGTGTGCCACAACTGCTGAGCCTGTGTGCCTGGAGCCTGTGCTCTGCAATGGGAGAGGCCACTGCAGTGAGAGGTCCACGCACCGCAGCAAAGAGTGGGCCCCGCTCACCACAACTGGAGAAAGCCTGCGTGTAGCAACGAAGACCCAACACAGCCAAAAATAAAAATAAATAAATATATTTTTTTAAAAAAGAAAACTTAGGAATAAACCTTACCAAGAAGGTTGAAAGACTTATATGATGAGAACTATAAAACATTAATAAAAGAAATTGAAGGTGATTCAAAGAAATAGAAAGATATACCATGCTCTTGGACTGGAAGAATTAATACTGTTAAAATAACCATACTACCTAAAGCAGTCTACAGATTTAATGAGATCCCTATCAAATTACCCATGACATTTTTCACAGAAGTAGAACAAATGACCCTAAAGTTTGTATGGAACTATAAAAGACCCAGAATCGCCAAAGCAATCCTAAGGAAAAAGAACAGTCAGAGGCATAACCCTCCCAGACTTTAGACAACACTACAAAGCTACAGTAATCAAAACAGCATGGCAATGGCACAAAAACAGACATACAGATCAATGGAACAGAATAGAGAGCCCAGAAATAAACCCACACACCTATGGACAATTAATATTCGACAAAGGAAGCAAGAATATACAATGGGAAAAAGTCTCTTCAGCAAGTGGTGTTGGGAAAGTTGGGCAGCTGCATGTAAATCAGTGAAGTTAGAACACACTCTCATAACATACACAAAAATAAACTCGAAATGGCTTAAAAACTTAAATGTAAGGCAAGACATCATAAAACCCCTAGAAGAGAGCATAGGCAAAATATTCTCTGACATAAATCCTACCAATATTTTTTCTTAGGTCAGTCTCCCAAGACAATAGAAATAAAAGCAAAAATAAACAAATGGGACCTAGTCAAACTTACAATTTTTGCACAGCAAAGGAAAACATAAACAAAATGAAGAGCAACCTACAGAATGGGAGAAAATATTTACAAATGATGTGACCGACAAGGGTTTAATTTCCAAAATATACAAACAACTCATACAATTCAATAACAAAACCCAAACAATCCAATTGAAAAATGGGCAGAAGACCTAAATAGACATTTCTCCAAAGAAGACATACAGATGACCAACAGGCACATGAAAAGATGCTTGTCATCACTAATCGTTATAGAAATCTAAATCAAAACTATAATGAGGTATCACCTCACAGTGGTCAGAATGGCCATCATTAAAAAGTTTACAAATAACAAATGTGGAGAGGGTGTGGAGAAATGGGAACCCTATTACAATGTTGGTGGGAATGTAAATTGGTGCAGCCACTATGGAGAACAGTATGTTGGTTCCTCAAAAAACTAAAAATAGGGTTGCTATATAATCTAGCAATCCCACTCCTGGGCATATACCCAGACAAAACTATAATTTGAAAAGATACATGCACCCCTATGTTCAGAGCAGCACTATTCACAATAGCCAAAACATGGAAACAACCTAAATGTCCATTTGACAGATGAATGGATAAAGAAGATGTGGTACATATATACAATGGAGTACTACTTGGCCATAAAGAAGAATGAAATAATGTCATTTGCAGCAACATGGATGCAACTAGAGATTATCATACTAAGCAAAGTAAGTCAGCAAGTGAAAGATAAATACCATATGATA
This sequence comes from Balaenoptera acutorostrata, assembly GCF_949987535.1. NCBI lineage: Eukaryota > Metazoa > Chordata > Mammalia > Artiodactyla > Balaenopteridae > Balaenoptera > Balaenoptera acutorostrata. The sequence continues at coordinate 109,116,119 of NC_080068.1, read as the reverse complement.
TCACTTACATGTGGAATCTAAAATACAAAACAAATGAACATACCTACAAAACAGAAACAGGACTCACAGATATAGACTTGTGGTTGCCAAGGTGGGAATTGGAGGAAGAACGGATTGGGAGTTTGAGATTAATAGACGCAAACTACTGTATATAGGATGGATAAACAGCAAGGTCCTACTGTATAGCACAGGGAAATATATTCAATGTCCTATGATAAAATATAATGGAAAAGAATATGAAAAAGAATATATATATGTATTACTGAGTCACTTTGATATATAGCAGAAATTAACAACACTGTAAATCAACTATACTTCAATAAAATAAAAAAAAAAAAAAATATATATATATATATATATATATATATATATATAGAAAAATAACGACATATTGGGAAGAGGCAAAAACTTTTAAACTTTCACCTGATATAACTTGGAAGATAAAAATGTACCACACCAAATTGTAGACTCGGGCAAGATAGGTTATAAGCAAAATATAAAAAGTGTGAGCTGATCTCTTTCACCTGCATATAGTGTATTTCTACAAGAAAGAAATGAGATCAGAAAATAAGTTAACAGTTTGTAAGCAGAATGTTATAAACCCAGAAATTATTGGATTTGAAAATTAAACTGTTTCTCATCCTCAGCTTTCCAGCCAGTAGAAGATTAAGATACAGGATGGGAGCAAAGATTAAATCAATATTAGCATACAGCCTGGGGGCATAGGACAAATCAGAGTTTGGCCCTCACACCATTTGTTAAGGTCTCTGAAAAAATTAAGGTGGTGCCTAGTAGATCTCTTCCAGCCCTAAAAAAGGGCATCTGTAGAAAGGCTTTCTGGATAAAAGAGCCTGTTGTTTTTTTTAACTTTTTAATAGCATATAAAAACACTGATAATTTTATATAAATCAGGCAAGCTTAATTTTTAACATATTCATTTTGAATTATATAAAAGAATCAGGTTATATATTTTTAGAAGATTAAATATTTTATTATTGGTAGATACTTTGGGTTTTGATCCTCAGGAACAATTATTTTTCATCACAAAATACAGCATTTTCTACATAGGAAGATAGTTACATTGAGAAATGTGAGACTACTGGCATAGTCCACAGAAGCCTACTGTGTCCAAGATTAAGAGTAGGAAAAAAAGTGCACATTCAAGAAAATTGTGGCTGTTTGGGGGCCCATGAAATACATTGAAAAATATAGAGAAGATACACAATATTCTTGAGATATTTGATTGGCAAAATGCTGAAATCCAGGACTGAGAGAACTGGGCCTGCTGGAATTGTAAGACCTCTGAGCCCCCAGCTGTCTACAGCAGGGAACAGTCTGAGAAAGTTGCTCAGCTTCCACAAAGGTTATCTGCGACAAAGTTCTTTTCAGAAATGGCCAAAGAAGATAATTGGGGGAAAAGGATGTTCAAGAGGGTAGAACAACAAACCAGGAGAGTGATTAACTGGGGAACCACTTCCTGCAAGCACAATTAGGATCTTATCTAAGACCACTCCCTATCTCTAAAAAGGGGTGGCCTGGCAACATTTTCCCAATGGGTTTTCAAAATTATAGCCCAATGCCTACTATGTACTTGTGTCTCATTCTTCTCTCTTCCTCCTTTCAAATGGGAGTGCTTATTGCAACTATTCTTTCACTCTTCCAGTGGTGTGTGTTGTGTTTGGGGGAAACGACTTGCCATTTTAGTTCATAGGTTTCCAGATCAAAAAGGGCCTCATCTGGACTGATGTTGATTATAAGATCCTGAACTTTGAGCCTAATGTCATGTGGTATGACACTTTTAATGACTCTGGGAAGAGGGTGAGATTTTTGTTTGTTTCTGTTGTTTTGTTTTTTTGCCTGGGGTGAGGGGTCACAAATGAATAATTGTGGCCAGAGTATAGGTTATGGTAGATTGAAATTTTGTATCCAATTCTTCATTCCTTTCCACACCTATATTCTTGCCATGACCTTATCTGGAGCATAATGTTCTTTCCTATGCCTTGATTTTGACCTTAGCCATGTGTCTTATATTGTCCACTTGCTTGTGGAGAATAGTGACAGTGTGCTTATTCTGAGCCTAGACCTGAAGTGGCATTATTATTTTTATACAACCCTCTTTGTATATCTGCCATCTCTGTGAAAAGAGCATCCCTGCTGCCCTATCAGCCAGAATGAACTGAGTAAACCAAGCTAACCAGACCTACAGCTTGAAGCAGAGCCACATAGTTGGGTCCAATCTAGATTAGCTGATCCCCAGCTTACCTGCAGTACTATGAGGAAGAACAGATTATTGATGTTTTATGCCACATTTGAGCTTTAGAGTGGTTTGTTAAATAGCATTTAACAATATGTAACTGATACACAATGTATAGTACTCACAAAAAGGAGGAGCAAAGAGTAACACCAGCAGGAAAGAGTACATCTGCTAGTGCAGCCACCCGCTTGCCAATGAGACTGCCCTTTTTAGTTTCTGACTCCCGCCCTGTTCGTCCTAACCCTGCTAAAACCCTTTCTCATATTCAGGTGACCTTAGTTAGCAGTCTCATGTGCTTCAGAGGTCTAAAATGAAGTAGACCAACAAAGTCTCCTGGGTAAGAAAACACAGTTTATCTTCTAGAAAGCATTCTGAATGAATGGTGATGGCTGATATTTTTTTCCTGTGCAATGAACTGAATGTTTGTGTTCCCACATTATTCAGATGTTGAAGCCCTAATCTGCAAAGTGGTATTTGGAGCTGGGGCCTTTGGTAAGTAATTGGGTTTAGATAAGGTCATGAGGGTTTAACTCTGATGATGGGATTAGTGCCCTTATTAGAAGAGGAAGAGACCAGAGCCCTCTCAGTCTCCAACATGTAAAAATACAGCAAAAATGCAGCCTTCTGCCAACCACAAAGAGGGCTCTCGCTAGTTACTGAATCTGCCAGCACCTTGATCTCGGGCCCCTCAGCCTTCAGAACTTTGAGAAATAAACATTTGTTGTTTAAGCTACCCAGTCTATAGTATTTTGTTATAACAGCCCAAGCACCAAAGACATTCTATTATTTGAAATTACTTAAAAATGAGGCATTAAAGGAATAATGTCGGCTACATGGCTGAATAAGATGTCCCTCATTGTATTCCCCTCTCAGCAACAAAAATTTGGCATCTATCTGTGGGCAAAAGTGCCTTTGTGGAAGCTGTGGGATCCAGCACCATACAATAAGGGACCTGAGAGACGTCTCATCCACCCATGCCTTGAGTAATAAGCATACAGACCTTGGTCTTGGCTCTGGACAACAAACTGGCTCCAGCATCCCTTGGCCATGGTCTGAAAGTCCCTAGAGAACGCTGTCTTAGAGAGCCACCCACAGATGAGAGAGGTTTATGGAAATCCAGGTTTCTAGGGGAAAACTTCCAGCACAGCATTGGAGCAAACAAATACAAGTTTGGGTGTATTGGAGAGGGTAAGAGAAACTGTTTGACTTTACCCACATTATCGCTTAGCACATAGCTGAGTGCCAAGATAAATCTTCTCAGCCCATGATTTCTCCCACTGGGGAAAGTGGAAGCTGTGTGGGATGCTGCCCTAGAGGCTCTCTCTCATCCCATCTAGAATACTGAGTCATGGGTGGGAAGAGGATGAGAGTGTAGCAGCTGGGACTCTTGAAGAGCATTAAAGGAAAATAGATTCTACTGACTGCATCATGGACTCCATCAAGAAAATCACCCATGAGCTAGTAGGATGCCTTACCCATGGATCACCTCAGCTGACCAATGGGCAGCTCCAGCACTCTGCACACCTCACTCACACACACCCCCACCTTATGGCCAGCTCTCTGAGTACACTCTGACAATGGGGAGAGTGGGCTTAGGCAGATGACTAGTGAACATGAGCAGAAAACCAGCAAAATCTGTGGGCTACAGAGAGAGCACAAAATTGAGCTTTATCTCTGCCCTTAAGAAAGCAACAGGAAAGCTGTCAGTATGAGGCCTGGTGCCTTGCAGGATCCAGAGAAGACGTACAAGCTTAAGAATTCTGTCATAAGAGGGACCAAGACGTGTGAAACAGGTGTATCCATAGAAGGTGAGGAAAGCCTCAGAATCCTTAAAAGGGCTGATGGAAGGTTTTTCTCCCAAAGTCAGTTAATAAAAAACTGGAGGAGGTGACAGCTACTTCAAATGTGAAGACAGCAACACAAAACTTTAAGGAACATGAAAAATCAAAGTCACATGACAACACCAAAGAATCATAATACTCTTCCAGAAACCAACTCCCAAAGGCACGGAGATCTTCAATTTATCTCAAAGAATTCAAAATAGTTGTTTTAAGTAAGTTCAATGAGGTACAAGAAAAAGACAATGGAACAAAATCAGGAAAACAGTACATGAATAAAATGAGAGTTTAACAAAGAGATAAAAATCATTAAAAAAAGAACAGAAAGCTAAAGAATACAATGAATAAAATGAAAAGTGCAATAGAGAACATCAACAAAAAGAATGGATCAGAAGAAGAAAAATCTGTGAATTAGAAGACAGGACTTTTGAAATTATCCAGTCAGAGGAGAACAAAGGAAAAAGAATGAGAAGAGTGAAGAAAGCCTTCATGACCTATAGGATACCATCAAAAGAAATGATGGTATTTCAAAAGAAATGTGAATTGCTGAGAGTCCCAGGAGAGGGAGAAGATGGCAGAAAATTTATTTAAAGAAAGAATGGCTGAGAACTTCCCAAATCTGGGGAGACATTTGGATATCCAAGATAATGAAGCTCATAGGTCACCAAACAACCTCAACATAAAGAGATCTTCTCCAGGACACATTATAATAAAACTATCAAAAATCAAAGACAAAGAGAGAATTTTAAAAGTGGCAGGAGGACAAGAGAAAAGACACTTGTAATTTACAAAAGAAACCTCTATAACACTATATAAGTTGTCTCCTCAGCAGAAACCTTATTGGCCAGGAGGGAATGGCATGATATATTCAAAGTGCTGAAAGAATTAAAAAACTACCAACCAAGAGTATTCTGTCCAGCAAAGTTGTCCTTCAGAAATTAAGGAGAGATAAAGACTTTCCCAGACAAAAGCAGAGGTAGTTCATCACTATTAGAAATTCCTTACAAGAAATAATGAAAGAATTTATTCAAGCTAAAATGAAAGGATGCTAATGAGTAACATGAAAATATATGAAAATACACATCACATGGTAAAGGTAAATATATAGTCAAAATCAGAATACTATAATACTATAATATAGCTACCATAATTTTTTACTGAATACACAATATAAAAGAGTTAATTACAACATCAAAAACATAAAATGGGAGAGTAAACAGGTACAGTTTTTGTATACAGTTAAAGTTAGGCTGTTATCAGCATAAAATAGACCTTATAACATTTTTAATGTAAGCTGCATGGTAACAATGAAGCATAAACCTGGAGTAGATACAGAAGAGATAAGGAGAAGGAAATCAAAGCATGCCAATATGGAAAGTCATCAATTTGCAAAGGAAGGGCAGCAAGAGAGGGAGAAAAAAAACAAGGGAACTATAAAACAGCCAGACACAATAAGATGTCATTAGTAAGTCCTTACCTATTAATTATGTCTCCAAATGTAAATGGATTAAATTCTCCAATTAAAAGGTGTACAATGGCTGGGTGGATTAAAAAAAAAAAGATACAACTATATGTCATCTACAAGAGATTCACTTCAGCTTTAAGCACACACAGGCTCAAAGGGATGGGAAAAGATATTCCATGTAAGTGGAAACAAAACAAAAAAGCAGAAGTAGCTATACTTACATTAGACAAAATAGACTTTAAGTCAAAAACTGTAACAAGAGACAAAAAAGATAATTTTATAATGATAAAGTGGTCAATTCATCAATAGGATGTAAAAATCATAAATATATATGTACCCAACATCAGAGCATCTAAATATATTAAACAAATGCTAACAGATCTGAAAGGAAAAATAAACAATACTATAATAGTAGGGAACTTCAGTAACCCATTTTCAACAACACGGATCATCTAGATAGAAAGTCAATAAGGAAACATTAACTTGAACTATACTTTAGAGAGAATAGACCTAACAGACATATATAGAACATTACATCCAACAGCAGCAAAATAAACATTCTTCTCAAGTGCACGCATAACATTCTCCAGAATAGATTATATAATAGATCACAAAGCAAGTTTTAGCAAATTTAAGAAGATTGAAATTGTATCAAGTATCTTTTCTGGCCCAAATAGTATGAAACTAGACCAGTAAAAAAGGAAAACTGGAAAATTCATAAATATGTGGAATTTAAACAATACACTCATGAACTACCAATGACAAGGAAGAAATCAAAATATTTTGAAACAAATGAAAATGGAAATACAACATACCAAAACTTATGGGATGCAGAAAAAGAGTTCTAAAAGGAAAATTTATAGCAATCAATGGCTATGTAAAGAAAAAAGAAAGATCTAAAACAATCTAACTTTACAACTCAAGGAACTAGAAAAAGAACAAAGCCCAAAGTTAGCAGAAGGAAGAAAATAACAAAGATCAGAGAAGAAATAAATGAAATAAAGACCAAAAAAATAGAAAAAAAATCAATAAAGCTAAGAGCTGTTTTTTGAAAAGATAAACAAAATTGACAAACCTTTAGCTAGATTAACTGAGAAAAATGAAAGAAGACTCAAGTAAATAAAATCAGGAATAGAAGAGGAGACATTACAACTGATACCACAGAAATACAAATGATCATAGGAGACTATAGTGAAGAATCATATGCCAACAAATTGGATAACATAGAAAAAATGGATAAGTTCCTAGAAACATGCAACCTACCAAGACTGAATTATGAAGAAATAGAAAATCTGAACAGACCAATTACAAGTATGGAGATTGAATCAGTAATCAAAAAACTCCCAATAAAGAAGAGCCTGGAACTAAATGGCTTCACTGATAAATTCTACCAAACATTTGAAGAAGAATTAATGCCAGTTCTTTTCAAACTCTTCCAATAAATTGAAAAGGAGGGAACATTTCCAGACTCATTTTACAAGGCCAGAATTACTCTGATAGCAAAGCTAGATAAAGACATTACAAGAAAAGAAAATCATAGGTCAATATCCCTGATGAATATAGTTACAAAAATTCTCAATAAAATATTAGCAAACATAATTTGACAGTACACTAAAAACATTAAAATGATCATACACCATGGTCAAGTAGGATTCATCCCTGGGGTGCAAGGACAGTTCAACATATGCAAACCAATAAATATGAGACACCACATTAATAGAATGAAAGATAAAAATCTATGATCATCTCAAGAGATGCAGAAAAGCATTTGAAAAATACAAATCCTTTTATGATTAAAAACTCAACAAATTGGGTATAAAAGAAACATACCTCAACATAATAAAGGCCATATATGAAAACCCCACACCTACCATCAACAATGAAAAGTTGAAAGCTTTTTGTCTAAAATCAGGAATAAGACAAGGGTACCTATTCTCACCACTGCTATTCAACACAGTAATAGAAATCCTAGCCAATCGGGCAAGAAAAAGAAATGAAAGGCATCCAAATCAGAAATAAAGAAGTAAAATTGTTTGCAGATATGATCTTATATAAAGAAAATTCTGAAGACTCCATTAAAAAAACCTGTTTTAACTAATCAGCAAATTCAGTAAAGTTGGAGGATACAAAAATCAACATAAGAAATCAGCTGCATTTCTATAAACTACTTCTAGTTCTATGAACTATCTGAAAAGGAAACAAAGAAAACAATCCCATTCACAATAACATCAAAAACAATAAAGTACTTAGGAATAAATTTAACCAAGAAGGTGAAAGACATGTACACTGAAAACTATAAATTTTGATTAGAGAAATTAAAGAAAACACACATACATGGAAATATATATCTCGTTCATGGATTGGAAGAATTAATATGGTTAAAATATCCCTTCAATCCAAAGCCATCTATAGTTTCAAAGCCATCTATCAAAGTTCCAATCCATTTTTCACAGGTAAAAATAATCCCAAAATTTGTATGGAACCACAAAAGACCCTGTATAATCAAAGCAATCATGAGGAAGAAGAACAATGCTGGAGGCATCACATTTCTTGATTTCAAACTACTACAAATCTGTAGTAATCGAAACAATATGGTTCTACCATAAAAATAGACACATAGACCAATGGAACAGAATTGAGAGCCCAGAAATAAACACTCATGTATATAGTCAACTAATATTTGACAAGAGAGCCAAGAATACTCAATGGGAAAGACAGTCTCTTCAATAAATGGTTTTGGGAAAACTGGATAATGGCATGCAGAAGAATGAAATTCAATCTCTATCTTATACTACTCAAAAAATTACCTCAAAATAGATTAAAGACTTAATCATAAGACCTGAAATCATAAAGCTCCTAGGAGAAAACTTAGGGGAAAATCTCCTTGACATTGATTCTGGCAATAAGACGTTGGATATAACATCAAAAGTACAAGCAACAAAAGCAAAAATGAATCAGTGTGACTACATCAAACTAAAAAGCTCCTGCACAGCAAAAGAAACAATCATGATAATGAAAAGGCAACCTATGGAATGGGACATAAATATTGTAAACCAGATATATGATAAGCAGTTAACATCTAAACTATTAGGAACTCATACAACTCAACAGAAAAAAACAAAAAATCTGCTTAAAAAGTGAACAGAGGAACTGAATAGACATTTTTCCAAAGATGACATATAAATGGTCAATAGGTACTTGAAAAAAATGCTTAACATCATTAATCATCAGGGAAATGCAAATCAAATCCACAAGATATCACCTCACACCTATTAGAATTGCTATTATCAAAAAGACAGGAGATAACAAGTGTTGGCATGGATGTAGAGAAAACGGAGCCCTTGTGCATTGTTGGTGGGAAGGTAAATTGGTACAGCCATAATGGAAAACACAATGGAGGTTCCTCAAAAAATTAAAAATAGAACTACCATACGATCCAGCAATCCTACTACTTGGATATATACTTTGGTATATGAAATGAAATATCTTAAAGAGATATCTGTATTCCTATGTTCATTGCAGCATTATTTACAACAGCCAACATATGGAAACAACCTAAGTGTCTGCCCACAGATGAACAGTTAAAAAAATTTGGTATATATATATATATATATATATATATATATATATATATATATATATATATATATATGTGTGTGTGTGTGTGTGTGTGTGTGTGTGTGTGTGTGTGTGTGTGTATCTATATATATACAATTTAATGTTCAGCCATGAGAATAAAGGAAATCCTGTCATTTGGTACAACTTGGATGGACCTTGAGGGCATTACGCTAAGTGAAATAAGTCAGAGAGAGAAGGAAAATACCATATGATCTCACTTGTAGGTGGACTCTAAAAAAGCTTAATTCAGAAACAGAGGCTAGAATGGTGGTTGCCAAGAGCAGGCAGTGGGGGAAATGGGGAGACGTTGGACAAATTTCCAATTATAAATTAAGTTCTGGAGAGCTCATGTATAGCATGGTGACTATAGTTAACAATACTGTATTATACACATGAAAGTTGCTAAGAGAGTGGATATTAAATGGTCTCACCACAAAAAGAAATGGAAATTATGTGAGGGGATAGAGGTGTTAACAAACCCTACTGTGGTAATCATTTTGCAATATATGTATCAAATCATCACATTGTATACCTTAAACTTACACAATGTTATATGCCAATTGTATCTCAATAAAGCTGAAAAAATAAAATGAGGCATTAAATAGGTAGAATTTATCATTATTTCTTTCACCACACTGTGCAGTAAATCTTCTGTTTGCCCAACCAGATGTACTATCCACCATTATCCACGTTGCTCTCTGCCCTGGGAGGTGACCTATGTAGATGACCTAGTGGGATCCCCAACCCTTTGGCTTCTGGTGGTGGTCTGCCAATGACGAATCCTGGCAGGAGATCAGAGATGGGTAGGGGATTGAGACCAGGGTAGTTATTCTCCTGGATCCTTCCTTTCAGGTTTACCATGGGTTGGCAACTTCCCCTAAGTGGAATCTGTGGTCTCTTGGCAGTGCTCCCTACATGATCTTTTCCTGCTGAGTTCCAGGGAGAGCTACCTCTCCTCAGGTCCTTAGGGACGTAACATCATTCTCAGTCTCAGGGGATGACCTTCTGGCTTGTGATTTTCCTATATCTTGTCCTTTATGTGGTCATCCCAATTTAGTGTGCTGGAACCTTGATGGAAACACAAGTAATCAGACCCACACAATGTAAATCATAGCTAGTTGATCTCACCTGAAATAATCAGAAAACAATAGTGTATAAAGAAAACACATTTCTTAAAAATTATGACTACTCAGAATTTACACACACACTGTCATAACATGACAATTAATTAGACTTAGCTGATGTCTCAAGTTTCAATTTATGATATATAAAACTCTAATATTGATAACAGATTTATAAAAATCAGGCACGTTTAATTCTGACACATTTTAAATTATATGAAAGCAGTCAGGTTATATATTTTAGAGAACTAAATAATTGCTATTTGTGATAGCATGCTTTGAATTTTGACCTCCAGGGGCAATTTTACCTTTTATCATACTACTAAAGTATTTCTTATATAGAAAGTTAGTCATTAAAAAAATAAAGTTAGTCATATCTGGAAATGTGTATAAGTTTAGAAAGTGTTGAATACATTAAAATATTAACAGAATTCATCCATTTGGTGGTCACAGGTTTAAGTTTTCATTACTAATGACTCAAGTCGAATTCTTTAGAGCCCCGTTCTCAGCCAATACTGGAAAAGTGTCGATGTATATTATCACCAGAAACCTGTGCCTTACATTAAAGCTAAGGCAATGTGGACACGTTAGAGCATGAAGCTGGATGTGCACAACTGAAATGGATCCATCTAACTTTTTAAGGGAAGAAGCTGATATCCCCTTAGGATGTTCTTACAAAATGTAAATTTGCTGATGTGGAGACCTCAGCATAAAAACCCTTATTTTACTTGATGGCATTTTAACACCATCCTTTCCTAAAGAAAAGAATAAAGCAGGATGAAACTAAACCCATAACTTGAGAGAAAACATTTATAGAAAATATAGCATATTTTAATATCAACTGATGACTGCTGCCATTCAGAATTATAGAAATTCTGTATGCTTCCATTTGAGAAAAAAAGAGCTCAAATATTTATGTTGAATAAACTGTGGTCCCGCTCTCCTTTCCCCCTCCCCCTCCCCCTCCCTCTCCCTCTCTCTCTCACACACACACACACACACACACACACACACACACACACACACAGTGGCTACAAGACATGAATAATTCTGTTCTTCCCACTGAAATCTTTGGTTAAGTTTACTTCAGAGGCCTGGACTATAGTTCTAGCTCTGTAGCTGCGCATGAAACACTAATTTTAACAGGCTGAGACAGAAGGGAATAGTAGAACTGAAAAACTGAAAAGCAGAGGATGTGTTACCTAATTAAGTCATATGGACCCTGCTCAGGCCCTAGCCCGGCAGAGGCTCTCTGCCTCAGTGTGGGGAGGGTTTTCTCCTTTTGGGTTTGAGTACCGTGAATAATGAAATGGAAGCTGAGAATGACACAGCACAAGCTTTATTCAGTGGCCAAAGAATGAAGAAGTGAGAACTAAGTTCACAGATCAACTTCTCACCCACCTGGCAAGAGTGATTTAATTTTAAAGAGTAAAGACAAAAGAAGGAGGAGCGAGGCTAATGATGGGGAGGTATGTGCATCAGTCTACTGGGGAGGAAGCAAGGCTTTTTCAGGGGAGTTCAGTGCCACCCCCTTTTTATCCTTTCTTGTTCTTAATGTTCAGTCATGGCCACCAGCAGGTGTATCATTTAATATGCTAATGTAGTAAAATCAGCATATAATGAGACTCAGGGTCTCGCCAGGTCAGATGTATCGCCTGTTGGCCTGTTGGTCCCAGCTGGTTCCATCTGATTTTTTTTTGTTTGTAGCTTCCTTTATCTCTGGACCCTTTAACTTAAAGAGTTATGTTAACTCCAGCTAACAGTGGGGGTTGGAGGGTTTGGAGCAAACACCCGAGCAGCTCTGACAACAGATGGAGAATGAGATGAGCTGGTTTTATTCCCTTTCCCAGTTCCTTCATGGAGAGTCTGACTAAAGGGGTCACTTTCAACCAAACCTCAAGGACAAAATAAGGCCCCATATCTCAGCACCATATCAGGTCTCATCCTTAAAAAGCAATTTGGATCCAGATTGTTGAAAACAAGACCTATGCAGTAATAAAAGTGCCCCAAGATCCAAAAGGATACATAGAAAATAATAAAAGAATGTTATAAAGATTGTATAGAAGGATACCCTTTGACAAAGCAAACCTACAATTTAGCTTAGACATGAGGGTAAAATTTAGAGTAATTCAGTTTTCCCAAAGATGCAGACTCCAAACCACATAGTCACCTCTGACTCTTTCTTCATTGCCAGTCAGTCAGTCATCAAGAACTAATGATTTTTGCAGCCTATATGTCTCAGCAAACTATCCCTTCCTTTCCATTTCCATGACCACTACTCAACCTTTGGGCCAAATACCTGGGTACAGGACAATAGGCTCCTACATTAACCCCCCAATCCTGGTATTTCCTCTCTTCAGTCCCTACATCACGATTAGATAAATTATTGCTAAAACTCAGCTTTTAACTGGCCACTACCTTACTTTAAATCTCTAAGGATACTAGAAAGTAAAGTCCAAACTCTTTTACTAGCTATGCAAATCCAGTACAACTTAACATTTTAAAAGCTAATGGAGCCATGAATAAAAATATCATTAAATAAGTAATATTATGAATAATAATAATATTAAAACCTAGGCCTACTTAATTTACAAATTGTATTCAAGTACATAAACTCATTATATCCTCTAAACAACCTTTTAGAAAGGTGATATTTACCATGAGTGTCATTATTGCCATGTTTAGGTACCTCAGCATGAATGGTCTATATCTCTGTGCACTGTGCTGGCGTGAGGGGAGCAGGTGCAATAGGAATGTGGCAAAGAAAGGAGCTGAGACAGGTTTTACAAAGCGGCCTGAGGTCTAGGGCAGGGCTACTCTGTGTGGTCAAAGGAGCCAACTTCCTGGCATCTGAAGAGCAAGAGAAGCAAGTGTTTGAATGTCTTAGGACAAGTTGACCCCTGCAGAGGAGGAAGTGCCTTTGCTACTAGGGATAAGTCATTTGCTAGAAAGAAGTTGGTACCATAAGGTTTTAATGTTCATCACTTGGTGCTGCTGGTGCATGGTAGGAGATGAGAATTATAAGTAGTAGAATTTAGGGAGAGGATGTACGAAAGTGACTTAGAAGCCTAAGAACCTTTTTCCACTCATATGAATTTCCTTCTCACCAGCTCTGTGTTCTGTTATTCCTGCCAAAAAGACTTCTGCCCATTCAAATTGGGCCCCACGGCTGACCATCCAAATGCCTCGCTCCTTCAAGTTTCCTTGCCTTTTTCTTATATTACGTAAAGGATTATGGTTAGTCTTAGATTATATTTACTCAGAGTTCCTAAAAAAGGAGTTTAACAATACTCATAAATAGAAATAAGAACTGGCAATGGTGGAGGAGTAGGAGGCTGTGGAGTTCCCCTCTCCCCACAAATGCATCAAGAATACATCTACAAATGGAACAATTCTCACAGAGCACCTGCTGAACACTAGCAGAGTACCTCAGATACCTAAAAGGAAAAGAAAGATCCCTGTGTAACAGGATAGGACAAAAGAAAGAAGAAGGGAAAAGGAAGAGGAGAGGAAGTGGGATAGGACCTGCATCCCTGGGGTCGAGGAAGCTGAAGGAGAGGAGAGGTTCCCGCACCCAGGGAAGTCTCCTCACGGGTGGGAAATCAGCTGGGACAGAAGGGGAACTTTGAGGGCCAGGAGAAGAGCGCAGCAACCAGTCTGTGGCAGGCAGGACAGAGTGAGACCTATACAGATGGTCCGTGCCATGAGCCCTGCGTGCCTCAGCCTGAGACATGTGTCCACCAGTGCAGATAGGGGCTGGGTGCTGGAATATGGGTTTTGGAGAGCAGACTTGAGGAGAAGACTGCTGTTAGCTGCAAGGAGACAGCCTGAGAGGACAGGAGTGAGGAGCCTCACAACCAGGAATGCTCATGGAGGAAGCCCGGACTGCCATAAAAGTGAAGCACCATTGTTGAGTGACGTGCAAAGGACAGGGCCACCATTGCAGCCTCTCTTCCCATGTGACGGCCCTGCCTCCATGGAAACTAGGAAGGGTTCCTGCTGAAGCAGCACCCCCGGCCACTACCTCCTACACCCCCGCCTGCTCGGGTGGGCTCATATGCTCCAGGGCAGCCTCAGGAGCAGACACCTGTGGATGGCCCAGAGGCAGAGGTGGGGCTGAAACCACAGCTGAGCCCCAGGAGGCCATGTGACTAAGGAAGAAGAGCTGAAATCTCTCCTCGTAGCTGCACAAACTGTGGATTTATACCCCCTCAACTGGCTTTGTAAACTCAGAGCCTGCAGGACATCTGAATGGATGAGTGCTCCCACAGCAGAGTTGGCTCTAGCTTTAGCAGCTGTGGAATTTGTGGGCACATACATGTGGTGGTTGGGCCAGGGTAGAGTGTGAGCTGTCTCCCTAGTACCCAAAGCTGGTCCAGATCCATGATTACTGCAATCCTGGGACCTGACTTCAGTGGATCTACACTGGTGGCCTGGTGAAACCAATGCCTGAGAGATACCAGGACCAGTTGCTGGCATACCCATGGTTAAGGTTGGACTGAGAGCAGTGCCAACAGCGTAGTCTGAGAGCTCATACAACAGGTGAAATGTGACACAACGGAGCACACTCACCACTGAACAACTCCAGAGGAGGAATATTCAGTGGCTTCTCTCCCAGTAGGAGTCCTCCAATCTCACCTGCTTTGAACCACAGATCAGAAACACAGCTAAGAAACAGATCGGGGGACCGCTACTCTAACAACTAGGGAGCAGACCCCACCCGGCAGGGTAGTGACAACCACATAGCAGAGGAGGTTCTGCTCAATATCCAGTGCAGGCTCTGCTCACCACAACATCAGTTACAACTCCTATCAAGGGGATAATGGCCAGCATACACAGAGGAAAGAAGTGTGCAGACATCTATACTAAAAACAGCCCTTGCACCAAAAAATATTAAACCCACGCAGGCTACACAGGGACGTTCACACATAAAAATAGCCCTCCAAGACAGTCTGAGGGTGTGGCATGGGGAGGAAGAACCTCCAGAGCATTTAGCCTTGAAGGCCAGTGGGACTTGAGCGCAGGAGCTCCACAGGGCTGGGGGAAACAGAGACTCCACCTTTGGGGGGAGCATACAAGGTCTCACATGCACTGGGACCCAGAACAAAACAGTACCTCCATAGGAACCTGGGCTAGACCTACACAGGGGTCTTGGAGTGTCTCCTGGGGAGATGAGGGTTAGCTGTAGCTCACTGTGGGGGCAAGGACACTGGTAGCAGAGGCCCCAGGGAATAGTGATTGGCATGAGCTCTCCCAGAGGTCCCCATTTTGGCACTAAGACCCAGCCACACCCAACAGCCTGCAGGATCCAGTGCTGGAAGGCCTTGGGCCAAACAACCAACAAGATAGGAACACAGCCCCACCCATCAGCAGACAGGTTGCCTAAAGTGAGCTCACAGCTACCTCAAAATACACCACTTGACACAGCCCTGCCCACCAGAGGGACAAAATCCAACTCAACCCACCAGAGTGCAGGCACCAGTCCCTCCCGCCTGGAAGCCTGCACAAGCACCTGGACCAACCTCACCCACCAGGGGGCAGACACCAGATGCAAGAGGTACTATGATCCTGCAGCCTGCAGAACGGAGACCACAAACACAGAAAGTTAGATGAAATGAGGCAACAGAAAAATATGGTGCAGATGAAAGAACAAAATAAACACCCACAAGAATAACCAAATGAAGAGGAGATAGGCAATCTACCTGAGAAAGAATTCAGAGTAATGATAGTAAAGATGATCCAAAATCTCGGAAAAGAAATGGAGGCGCAGACCGAGAAAATACAAGAAATGTTTAACAAAGAGATAGAAGATTTAAAGAACAAACAGAGATGAACAACACAATAAATGAATTGAAAAATACGCTAGACGGAATCAATAGCAAAACAACTGAGGCAGAAGAATGAGTAAGTGAGCTGGAAGACAGAGTGGTGAAAATCACTGCCACAGAACAGAATAAAGAAAACAGAATGAAAAGAAATGAGGACAGTCTCAGAGACCTCTGGGACAACATTAAACACACCAACACTTGCATCATAGGGCTCCCAGAAGAAGAAGAGAGAGGGAAAGGGTCTGAGAAAATATTTGAAGCAATATAGCTGAAAACCTCCCTAACATGGGAAGGGAAACAGTCACCCATGTTCAGGAAGTGAAGAGAGTCCCATACAGGATAGGCACAAGAAGGAACATGTCGAGACACATAGTAATCAAAGTAAAAAAATTACATACAGAGAAAAAATATTAAAAGCAACAAGGGAAAAGCAACAAATAACATACAAGGGAATCCCCATAAGGTTATCAGCTGATTTTTCAGCAAAAATTCAGCAGGCCAGAAGGGAGTGGCATGATATATTTAAAGTGATGTAAGGGAAAAACCTACAACAAAGAGTAGTCTACCCAGTAAGGCTCTCATTCAGATTCAATGGAGAAATCAAAAGATTTACAGACAGAAAAAAAACCCTCAGAGAATTCAGAACCACCAAACCAGCCTTACAACAAATGGTAGAGAAACTTCTCTAGGCAAGAAAAAAAAAAAAAAAAAAAAAGAGGCCACAACTAGAAACAAGAAAATCACAAATGCGGAAGCTCACCTGTAAAGGTAAATATATGGTAAAAGTAGGAAATCATCCACACATAAATATGATATCAAAACCTGCAACTATGAGAAGAGGAGATTATAAATGCAGGAAATGGGAACTGCATTTGAAATTAAGAGACCAGCAATTTAAAACAACCTTATACATATATAGACTGCTATATCAAAACCTCATGGGAACTGCAAACCAAAAATCTACAATAGATACGCACACCAAAAAGACAAAGCAACCCAAACACAACACTAAGTATAGTCATCAAATCCTGAACAAATGAAGAGAACTAAATATAGTCATCAAATCGTAAGAGAAGAGAACAAATGAAGAAGGGAAGAAAGAAGACCAACAAAAACAAATCAAAAACAACTAAGAAAATGGCAATGGGAACATACATGTCAATAATTACCCTAAATGTAAATGGATTAAATCCTCCAACCAAAAGACATAGACTGGCTGAATGGATACAAAAACAAGACCCATATATATTCTGTCTGCAAGAGACTCACTTCAGACGTAGGGACACACACAGACTGAAAGTGAGAGGATGGAAAAAGATATTCCATGCAAATGGAAATCAAAAGAAAGCTGGAGTAGCAATACTCATATCAGACAAAATAGATTTTAAAAAAAGACTGGTATAAGAAACAAGGAAGGACACTACGTAATGATCAAGGGATCAATCCAAGAAGAAGATATGACAATTGTAAATATTTATGTACCAAACATAGGAGCACCTCAATCCATAAGGCAAATATTAACAGCCATAAAATAAGAAACAGAAAGTAACACAGTATAGCAAGAGACTGAACTCCACTTGAACCAATGAACAGATCATCCAGACAGAAAATCAATAAGGAAACACAAGCCTTAAATGACACATGAGACCAGGTGGACTTAACTGATATTTATAGGGCATTCCATCTGAAAGCAGCAGAATATTCTTTCTTCTCAAGTGCACATGGAACATTCTCCAGGATAGATCATATCTTAGGCCACAAATCAAGCCTTGGTAAATTTAAGAAAATCAAAATCATATCAAGCATCTTTTCCAACCACAATGCTATGAGATTAAAAATCAATTACAGGAAAAAAATGGTAAAAAACACAAACACATGGAGGCTAAACAGTATATTATTAAACAATGAATGGATCACTGAAGAAATCAAAGAGGATATCAAAAAATACCTATAGACAAATGACAACAAAAACATGATGATCCAAAACCTATGGGACACAGGAAAAGCAGTTCTAAGAGGGAAGTTTATAGCAATAGAATCTTACCTCAAGAAATAAGAAAAACCTCAAGTAAACAACCTAACCTTACAACTAAAGCAACTAGAGAAAGAAGACCAAGCAAAACCCAAAGTTAGAAGAAATCATGAATATCAGAGCAGAAATAAATGAAATAGAGACAAAGAAAACAATAGAAAAGATCAATGAAACTAAAAGCTGGTTCTATGAACAGGTAAACAAAATTGATAAACCTTTAGCTAGACTCATCAGGAAAAAAAAGGGAGAGGGCTCAAATCAATAAAATTAGGGATGAAAAAGGAGAAGTTACAACAGACACCACAGAAATACAAAGGATCATAAGAGACTACTACAAGCAACTATATGCCAATAAAGTGGACAACCTAGAAGAAATGGACAAATTTTTAGAAAGGTACAAACTTCCAAGACCGAACAAGAACGGAATAGAAAATATGAACAGCCCAATCACAAGTACTGAAATTGAAACTGTGATTAAAAATCTTCCAACAAACAAAAGTCCAGGACCAGATGGCTTCACAGGTGAATTCTATCAAACATTTAGAGAATTCTAATGTTTGATAGACTTCTAATTCTAACATTTCCTTCTGAAACTCTTCCAAAAAATTGCAGAGGAATGCTCCCAAGCTCAATCTACGAGGCCACCATCATCCTGATACTAAAACCAGACAAAGATACCACAAAAAAAGAAAATTACAGGCCGATATCACTGATGAACACAGATGCAAAACTCCTCAACAAAATATTAGCAAACCAAATCCAACAACACATTAAAAGCATTATACACCATGATCAAGCGGGATTTATCCCAGGGGTGCAAGGATTTTTCAGTATATGCAAATCAATCAATGTGATACACCACATTAAAAAACTGAAGAATAAAAACTATGTGATCATCTCAATAGATGCAGAAAAAGCTTTTGACAATATTCAACATTCATTTATGATAAAAACTCCCCAGAATGTGGGTGTAAAGGGAATCGACTTCAACATAATAAAGGCCATATATGACAAACCCAAGCTAACATCATTCTCAATGGTGAAAAACTGAAAGTGTTTCCTCTAAGATCAGGAACAAGACAAGGATGTCCACTCTCACCACTTTTATTCAACATAGTTTGGAAGTTCTAGCTACAGCAATCAGAAGAAAAAGAAATAAAAGGAATACAAATTGGAAAAGAAGAAGTAAAATTATCACTGTTTTCAGATGACATGACACTATACATAGAAAATCCTAAAGATGCTACCAGAAAACTACTAGAGCTCATCAATGAATTTGGTAAAGTTGCAGGGTACAAAATTAATACACAGAAATCTCCTGCAGTCCTGTACACTAACAATGAAAGATCAGAAAGAGAAATCAAGGAAACAATCCCACTTGCCATTACATCAAAAAGAATAAAATACCTAGGAATAAACCTTCCCAAGGAGGCAGAAGAGCTGTACTCAGAAAACTATAAGATACTGATGAAAGAAATCAAAAATGACACAAACAGATGGAGAGATACACCATGTTCTTGGATTGGAAGAATCAATATTGTCAAAATGACTATACTACCCTAAGCCATCTATAGGTTCAATGCAATCCCTATCAAATTCCCAATGGCATTTTCCACAGAACTAGAACAAAAAATCTTAAAATTTGTATGAAGACACAAAAGACCCTGAATAGCCAAAGCAATCTTGAGAGAGAAAAACGAAGCTGGAGCAATCAGGCCCCCTCACTTCAGACTACACTACAAAGCTACAGTCATCAAACAGTATGGTACTGGCACAAACACAGAAATATTGGATTGGCCAAAAAGTTCATTCGGGTTTTTCCATACCATCAAACAGAAAAACCCGAACAACCTTTTTGGCCAACCCAATATAAAATCAATGGAACAGCATAGACAGTCCAGAGATAAATCCACGCACTAAGGTCAACTAATCTATGACAAAGGAGGAAAGACTATACAATGGATAAAAGACAGTTCTTCAATAAGTGGTGTTGGGAAAACTGGACAGCTACATGTAAACAAATGAAATTAGAACACTCTCTAACACTATACAAAAAAGAAACTCAAAATGGGTTAAAAACTTAAATGTAAGGCTGGATACTATAAAACTCCTAGAGGAAAACATAAGTAGGACACTCTGACATAAATTGAAGCAAGATCTTTTTTGATCCACCTCCCAGAGTAATAAAAATAAAAACAAAATAAACAAATGGGACCTAATTAAACTTAAAAGCTTTTACACAGCAACAGAAACCAGAAACAAAAAGACAACCCTCAGAATGTGAGAAAATATTTACAAATGAAGCAACAAAAGAGGGATTAATCTCCAAAATATACAAACAGCTCATGCAGCTCAATATCAAAAAAAAAAAAGCAACCAAAAAATGGGCAGAAGATCTAAATAGACATTTCTCCAAAGAAGACATACAGATGGCCAAAAAGCACATGAAAAAATGCTCAACATCACTAATTATTAGAGAGATGCAAATCAAAACTACAATGATGTATCACCTCATACCAAATAGAATGGCCATCATCAAAAAATCTACAAACAATAAATGCTCAAGAGGGTGTGGAAAAAGGGAACCCTCCTACACTTTTGGTGGGAATATAAATTGGTAAAACCATTATGAAGAACAGTATGGAGGTTTCTTAAAAAACTAAATATAGAACTACTATATGATTCAGCAGTCCCACTCCTAGGCATATATATGGAGAAAAGCATAATTTGAAAAGATACATGCACCCCAATACTCATTGCAGCACTATTTACAATAGCCAAGATATGGAAGCAACCTAAATGTCCATTGACAGAGGAGTGGATAAAGATGTGGTACATATATACAAAGGAATATTACTCAGCCATAAAAAAAGAACAAAATAATGCCATTTGCAGCAACATTGATGGACCTAGAGATTGTCACACTCAGTGAAGTCAGAGAAAGACAAATATATGATATTGCTTACATGTGGAATCTAAAAAAATGGGACAAATGAACTTATTTACAAAAGAGTTAGAGTCACAGATGTAGAAAGAAACTTATGATTACCAGGGGGTAAAAGGGTGGGGAGGGATAAATTTGGAGATTGGGATTGACATATGCACACTACTATATATAAAATAGGTAACGAATAAGGACCTACAGTATAGCACAGGGAACTCTATACTCTGTAGTGACCTGTATGGGAAAAGAATCTAAAAAAGAGTGGATATATGTATACGTATAACTGAATCACTTTGCTGTACACCTGAAACTAACACAACGTTGTAAATCAAGTATACGCCAATAAAATTTTTTTTAAAAAAGAAAGAAGAACTGGCAAAAAATGTATAAAATATCTATGGAAAGGTTGTCTTTTTGTTTTTCTTATGTTGTATCTGCCTTTCCCTATATGTCTGTTCAGCTATTCTTGCTACCTACTGATGGTTCCCCTTCCATAGTCCATAGTCCAAATCCAAATAATTGGCTTAATTACTAGCATTAATTAATTACTGGCTGAGCACTTCATGCAAAGCCTCTCCATGGATTACTGACAAGACTGCAGATTCCACCTCTGTATTAAAAACCTACCCATAGTCCAATAAGTGATCTGAAAGAGTTTTGGGTAAAACAGTTAAATCTAGGAGAAGATGAACATGGCAGCCATCCTGAGTGACCTGTCCAGTAACTGACCCCTCCTGTAATGCCTCCTCTGTCCTTTCCACTGACCCATATTTCACAAATCCTTCAAAGAACAGCTCTTATCTTTCTTTCATGAAACTCTCTCAACTATTCCAGGTCACAGCCTACTGCAGTGGCAAAGATATGAGGTTTCACATCACGTAGATCTCACAATCATCACAGAATTCATACCTTAGCCAAGTGCTTCCCAGACTTAAGTGTGCATAAGAATCACCTAGAAAGCTGATTGAAACACAAATTTCTGAACCCCAGTCCCAGAGACCTGATTCAACAGGTCTGGGTTAGGCCTGGAAATTTGCATTTTTAACAAACTCCCAGGTGATGCTGGTGCTGCTTGTCCCTGGAACACACTTTGAGGGCAACTGCCTTACTTCACTCACCTCCTAGCTACAGGATTCTGAACATGTTATTTACTTTCTATCTGTAAAATGGGGATGCTAATAGCATTTTTATTGGGCTGCCGTGCAATTTATATGAATCAAAATAGATTCCATGTTTGGTTTATACCAGCAATAAAAATCAACTGGTCTACCTTGTCTTTCTCTGATCTTTGTTACTTATCCAATTAACAATGATAATTCAGTATGTTATACGATGCTTCCTTAAAATTAATTTTACACTGATATAAATTTAGATGGTGGCATATTATGGCTCTTCAATTAGATTCCAGGTCACTCAGGAGAGGTGGCATAGCCCTCACAGTGCTCTCCATACAGTATGCACTTCTGGCCCAATGGAGAGGCAGTGGGGTGACAGGGTTAAGGGCAGAAGCATGGCACTAGAGGACCTAAATTGGAATCACAGCTCTGCAACTTAGACTCTATGTGACCTCGGCCAAGTTATTTAGTCTCTTTCTTCCTCAGTTTCTTCCTCTGTAGATTAGGGATAATCATGAGTTTCGTCAAAAACATGTTGTATTAAATGAGGCAATATATGCAAGGCACTTGAAAAGCACCTTTTTAAGTTCTTTACACATAGTAAAAACTATAAAGGTGCTAGTTATTGAATTCATTTTGCAATTCCTCTCAGTAGAAAGACCAAACATTTTTAAAAGTGAATAAAAGCTAGATGTTAAGATAGTATAAAATGCATTACTAAAATATAATTATTTTTAAGTCTTACAAAGTAAAGTTCAGATTTCAGGTTGGTCTATGTTCTTTGTTCACAGATATAAATTCACATATATGGTCACAATTAATATGCTAACTATTGCCACATGTTTAAAGATAGTTATAAGTGTTTAAATCTCCTTCAGATTTACGTAACCTGCAAGTATCAGAGATGATCTCATCATCCTCCCCTTTATCCATGGTACACAACTACTTTGGTAAACACGTTTCCTGAACACATGCTTTTTGCACATTGTAAAAAGTGGCCTTGGGGCATGCCCAAGAAAGAAAACCTGTGTGCAAAACTAGGAACTATTGAATCAGCTATTGTATAAACAGAGTAAACAAAATGAGTGAAGCATTAAAATATATCTAGAGCAATAGCATTTCCTTTATAACTGTTTACTTGTTTCTCCTCCCTGATAAAATGTCACCTATTTGATTATAAGCATTTCACTTTTTTCCATAAGCCAGGAAGAGAGTAGATATCATGACAGAAAGAGTACAATCTGTAGAGTCAGACTGCTATAACTTTAAGTTAGATCTTCTTCAAATCAGCTATGTAAAAGTGGTAAAGTTTAAAGAGTGGAAATAAAACAAAACTTGTTGATAGTATCACTTACCGTGAAGTATCATAGTAAAGATGATATTTGATAATGTACATAAAAGCACTTGGCATAAAGTAGGTATTCAGTTAATAGTAGTTAGTATTCTTTTTTGTATTCTTGGCATCTACCACCGTTAGTAATACAGCCTAGGCACTTGAAAATGTTTCTTGAAAAAAATCAATGTATAAATTCAGCAGCTTGGTGGTACTTCATTTTCAATGTTGATTAATTCCAGACCACAAATCAGCGTGTTCAATAGCACTAAGTGACTAAGTCATGGCTCTCCTCACATTTTCCCTAGAAAATTATGACCAGTCCATTAAGTAAATAACCTAATTTCTCTGTGGGTTGGTTCAACCCAAGGACTCAACAATACGCAATGAGAAATTCTAAATACACTCTTGCCTCTCCCCAAGATATTTTTCTATTGTTTTGCTTGTCTCAATGGAAGGCAATAAAAGTTACTTTACTGCAATAGAATAAACCCCATCTAAAAGCAATGTCTGAGGGAATTCCAAAATAGCATGTTCCGGAATGAGCATAATTATTGGTTGTGATTCTTTGGACAAGTTATTTAAAATATTTACAGGCCTCAGATTTCACATGGGTCTAATAGGAATGATAATACTCACTAAACTGTGCTGTAATGAGATTTATATGTCTGTCTAGTCCTTTTCCTAGCTCTTTATTTTTATTCACTGGAGCTCTCTGTTGAAGATGCCTTGATTATCCTAATTCCTTCTGTTTAGATAGTCAAAATATTTATCAGCGTGGATTTCCTCTTATGTGAGGCTCCCATTCAGACAGTTTCATACACTGCCTTGTCGATAGGCCGTGTGAATGTGGAAGAGACAGCTAACTGCACATTGGAAGTCACACATTTCCTATAGTGTGGTCCTGGGACTGGGAAACAGCTGCCCAGCCAAGGCGATATTCATTTAGGTGTGGCTGTGTGACTAGTTCTCTCCAAAGGGGTGTATGCCAAGATGGATAAAAAGTGGGCATGCCTTCTCCACTCTCTCTTTCCCATCTGCCAGTTGGATGCAGAGGATTCCAGGCCCCAGGAGATATTAGAGCCATAATCCTGGGTCACTGTGTAGGGAAAAGCCTCTGGCCAAAAGGGAACAATTACACCGAAGTATTATGTGAATGAGAAAGAAATTTCTATAGTGTTAAGGCACTAAAATTTGGGGATTTATTTGTTAGCGTACCTAGCATTACCTTAAGAAATACAGTAGAGGAATCATTTTTCTTAGAATGGTTATGGGGTCCTCTGTACATAAGACTGGAAGAAGATGCTGTACTAAGAAAAAAGTAATAAACTATTACATATGTAGTAAGTGGAAGTTATACATGTCTAACCTTCACGTTATATGGGGTCTGCAGAGATGTTTAATTTGGCCTGCAGTCCTTACAAACACGGAATTAACTGCCAATGTTTTCTAAACAGCAGATTGTACATAAAAATCTGAATGTTCAGCTTCTTTTGAAAGTTTGGAGAATTTGACCACACTGTGTCTGAGTTCCTACGGTGTGCCAATTGACCACAGGTGAGGAGCAGGTGACCAGAAGGCTCCCACCATTCCACTCCTGGACTCTTGACAGCTATTCTTGCGTTTAAGCTTACAGAATCCATCAGTCAGAGTCTAACCAGGAATACAGAAACCAAAACTATAAGACAGGGAACTAGTGACACAGGTGATGGAGGAGAAGAGAGAATCACAGGGACTGTGAAATAAACCAGAGATTGACACAGCAAGACGCTGCTTCTACCACTTTGCTGAAGAGAAAAGGGAGATGGTGTTGTAGGAGCCCAGGGGCCATGGCTACTCCAGGTACTGGAATCCACAGGAGACGCAGCCTCTGCTGGAGGGGCTCTTAGAGGTAGAGAAAGAGGAGGACAGGAATAACTTGGCTTCCCTCTTTACCACGCCCTCTGGTCTCCTACTGTAACTTCACCCTGCAGGAAGCCAGCTGACTGGGAGCCTGCGGGACACATCCCTCAGGGGTGAACCCTTCTAGGATACAGAGCAGAGCAAGGAAAGGAAGGCATAGATAGCTGAAGGCAAACCAGCCTAGAACCTGGATACACATCACATACACGTGATTAAGTGCTTTCATCATTTATATTGTCTGCCTGATCCCTGTCAATATTTCAGCGTGTCACGTCTTTATAGGGTGAGGAGGTATACCTTTCAGTTTCTCTTCAGAGAAGTAGCCACTTTCCCACTTCTTTTTCTTTCTTATTTTAATGCAGTAGTATTGATGAAACCACTTTATTTGGTTTCTTACTTTAAACTGTGTTTTTATATGTCATGAGAAAACTTTCCCTAACCTTAAGAGTTATGGTAGGGTAAGAACAATAACATGTACAATAATAATGACTACCATTTACTAAATACACACTATGTGTCAGGCTCTGTATTGTGTGGCTGAATATAACAACAATATTGCAAAGTAAGTATTATTTCCCTCATTTTATTGAAGAGAAACCTGAATCCCAGGTAGGTTAAGGCAATTTCCAAGATCACAAGCAGCAGAACAGAATTCCAACCGAGGTCAGCAAAACTACTTTAGACACTGGTTATTTCCGTTATTTATTCTCTATCTCAGAGTAATCTTCTTGGTTTCCTTTCTGTAGAATTCTGGGTATGTGGTTGTCCTGAATGCCTCATCACCACCTGCTTACTGCTTAGATGTCAGAGTGATGTGATTGCATAGCACAACTCTTTGACTGTGTATAAAATAACAAATACATGGTTAGCTAAGAACCTTCCCTAATAAGGCCAAACACATTTGTATAAAGAAAAGTTTGGCTGGAACATTTTGTTGAGGGAAATTTGGATTCCAATTCAGGATAAAATGATAGATTCCTTCCAACATGTATACTGTTACAGCACAGACATATATAGATACTGAGAAATATACAAAGGTTCCAAGAGAACATATTATTTTGGAGAACACATAGAGAAGATTTAGGGTTGAAGAAGATTCCACACTGGGGTTATGGTGTAGGGAAAATAATAATAACAGTTTTAGTTACCTCAGAAATTAAGTATGTGATACTTTTGCTTCCCCGCCTTCTCATTTATAATTTAAGTCGCTACCCAAGACAGCTACTTCAGCAAATACTAGAGTACCTGGCTTTTCAAAGCCTATAAGTAAAATTCAATTCATATTAAAGGTTAATTTTTGTTTCTTTTTTACATTTGGTTTTTCTGCTGTGTTTCACATCAATGATGACTCCATTTCTTCTGAAACTCTTTACTGTCATTTTTTCAGACACGACCTGCTTTTGGCCCTCTTCCGTCTTGAGCATATTTGTCCAAATTCCTGAAGCATCCTCCCTCATTCTGCTGGGAGGCAGTGCAGTGTAGTGGTTCCAAGCACAGGCTCTGGAGCCAGAGCACCTGGACACGAATCTTGACTCTGCACTTACTAGCACTTACAAAACCTCCCCTTACTAAGCATTTGTGGTACAGAATATATATTGATTGAAAAGTTTGAGGGGAGGTACAAGACGGCAAAGTAGAAGGAACCTGAGCTCACCTCCTCTCACGAGCACACCAAAATCACAACTAACTGAACAACCATCAGTAAAAAGGACTGGAACCTACCAAAAAGATATTCTACATCCAAAGACACAAAGAAGAAACCACAGCAAGACAAATTACGAAATGGGAAAGCTTACTGGTAAAAGCAAACATTCAGTAAAAGTAGGAAATCATCCACACACCAATATATCAAAACCAGTAATCATGAGAGGAGGAGAGTACAAATGCAGGATATTTTAAATGCATTTGAAATTAAGAGATCAGCAACTCAAAACAATCGTGTGTGTGTGTGTGTGTGTGTGTGTATACATATATATATAGAGAGAGAGTGTGCTGTACCAAAACCTCATGGTAATCATAAACCAAAAATCTATAATAGATATACACACAAAAAAGGAAAAGGAATCCAAACACAACACTAAATACATTCATCAAATCACAAGAGAACAAAAGAGGAAAGGAAAAAAAAAATAGTCCTCCAATACTAGCTAGGCACTTGTATTTTTTTTTTTTTTTAGGCACTTGTACTTTGAACATGCATGTGTCCTTCTGCTCAGATCCTGAACAAGGTACTACACTGGCTACCCAACCCTCCTACTAATTGGGTCAGAATTCAGAGAACCTGGAGCAGCCCTGAGGTCCATAGGCTCACATAAGCATATGATGCCCTCTATAATAAACATAATAGTAACTACCATTTAATTAAACATCTACTATTTGAGTCCTCTATTAGACCCTGGACATGCATTTTCATTTGCCTAGGAAGACCATCTGAGGATAAAGTTACTCAAGGTTACACAAACCCATGTGTGACCCATGTTCTTTCTATGGCAATGCTTATGAATAAGGGTCTGTCCACCTGGGTCTCCAGGTTAATGTGCTGGTTTCCTCCTTTTGGGGCTATAGCCCTGTCCTGAATGTAGGCAGTCTTGACTGAGGCTCTGATGCTCTGTATATGTCTAATTAGTCCCCTCCCTGCAATGGTTGAACCTGACTTGTGGACTCAGTCACCGGCTGGAGTCCCCTCCTTCAGCAACGGGTTTCTGGAAACAAGGCCATTCACTGGTCCCTGTCCAGACCAGTACTGCTGGCCCCACCCACCATAGAAGCTCTGGGGTGGAGTTAGTTCACTCAGCCGCATCTACTTTCAACACCTTCTCCATAATAAATGCTGATGAGAGATGTTTGGATGGTCATCTCCTGGGGGCCAGCATTATATTAAGCACCTAAAATTTATTGTTGAACTTGAGTAGTACTCATCCACCCTGGACCCTCAGACTGCCTGTCATCCAAGCCCACATCAGATCATGGTCAAAAGTGTGAAGACATATTCCTCTGGTATGTTGACATAGTTGAAAAGGCCTTGTGCAAAGATATACCAAGAAACAACAAATGTAAGATGTACACAGAGAGACTCTGGGTTCCTGCAGAATCACGGGTTGTGAGTCATACTTCACATCGTCAGAGGGAAACTCACCCAACACAGGTTTGTAAAATTACATTGGTTGCGATAAGGAAGTTGGAAAAAGTAGTGATTGGTAAGGTTGAGTCACAATTAGTCTCAGGTGGGAGCAGTTCATCCTGTAAGTGCTACATCATACATCAGTTCTTTACAATGTGCATGAAAATCACCTGGGGCTCTTGTTACACCGTGGATTCTAACTCAGTACATCTGAGATGGGGCTTGAGGATCTGTGTTTCTAAAAGCTCCCCTAACATGCTGAAAGCCACTCATCCCCAGATGACACTTTGTAGAGCAAGCCCATAGACCTCCTTGATACAAATTTAAAAAGGAAAAAATATAGTTGACTTACTTGGATCTAAGTCATGCATGTAGGTGGCATTAGAACCTTCCAGACAAGGTACATGGTTTTACCAGAAAAGTAATCATTCACAGAGGAAAAAGAGCAAGCCAACACTGAGTCTCAGAGCGTGAGGGAGATACAGCCAGGGGTTGATGGGTCTGGAAACACATATAGAAATCAGGAGAGGGAAAGAACAGACAGCAGTCATAGAAATAGCAACAATGTTATTCAACTGAATAAATAATCTATGTTTGAAAAGCAGAGAAGAAGGTAGCTTGGGGTATTTGAAGTCAGACCCGGTAATGCCAGACCCAGGACACTAGACTCACTGGCACAGAAAAGGCAAACTTTAAAGTCTTAACAACAAGCAACGAAAGAAATCACGGCAGGCAAACCAACACCTTGAAGGTGAGCATAGGGCCACAAACGTCCAGAAGACAACCAGGTCGATTCCCAGAAATGAGAAGTGAACTTACCTGCTCATCTTCAGCTTCCAGGAGGAACTGAGCAAGGGAATCCAAAGTGTCCTAGTCCCAGAGGAAATAGCACGTCCAGCAAGGAATCCAGTAAGGGGTAAAATACGGGAGCTGGAAAACTCAGCAAAGGCTCAACTCTGCTACTTACGTCAGATCTGCCGTAAAGTTACCTCTCACTGAACCAATGAAAAGCCTGTATTCCTTCCTGCCTGCGTGGGGGCAGAAACAACTCTTGTGAGTTAAGTGGTTCTAGCTGTGAAAACTGGCAAATAGCACGAGGCATGAGGCGTGCTGGTAGAGCCCTGAGTCTCAAAGTGATGTCCCAGATCATCAGTATCAGCATCACCTGGGAACCTGTTAGGAAATGTGAATTCTCAGCCCCGCTTGCTCCAAACCTATCACTCAGAAACTGTGCGGGGTGGCGCCCTGCAGCCAGTGTTCCAACAAGCCCTCCAGGTGATTCTGATGCATGCTCAAGGCAGTAGAGTCTATTGAAAGCATAAAGAGATGAAGGCCAGGTGTGTCAAAGGACAGTCATTATAAGTAGGCTTGATAATGGCGCTTTTACAGACCTAGTGATGTCCTGTTTACAGGGAGAAGAAAACCCAGCAGAGATAATGTAAAATAATAATTAATAAAACATACTCAGTGATCAACAACAACACAAAAGCAAAGTGGATGAATACAAATTGTAGTAAAAAATACAAGTGAAAATTTAATAATGAACATTAACAATCTTTGCCTCAAGATTTTTTATTTCCCAACCACATAAATGTGTCTACTGGTGAAGACACCATTAGGAATTTTCAATAATCCATATGTCTCTTTCAAACATATTTCTCCAGCATTGTAAGGGAGACCACCTTAGGTAGGTAGCTCTTTGGCCAGGGTGGTCATGTAATATAAATATATTTAACTGAGTATCTAGAAAAATTGCTAAAAATCCTGAACCCAAAACATATGTCTTCAGAAAGTCACACAGTACAATAAAAATGCAGATGGCAAAAAGAAAATACTGAAAAGTCTAATTTTCATGTCTAGGCTGAACAAGGGTCTAGATACCAGATTCTATACAAAATGTTCATACTTCCTTAATTTAAGCTTACAAAGAGTATTCTTAAGGTCTAATTGGGAGTTTCTGGCTCTGTATAACAGAAATCCTCTTGGGATAGACATATAGAGAAAGAGCATTTGCGTGTTTGTAAGTGAGCAAGCCCAGAGCTAGCTTTGCTGTTCTTTGGAGTAGATCCCAGGTTTTTCCAGTGGTTCAGTGGGGCTATGTGGACCAGCTTCTTTCTGTCTACTTGGCTGCCCACATTCAGATTCCGTTCATAGGTTCTCCCATTGTGGCAAGTTTGCTGCCAGCGGTAATCTGGGTTTTGTGCCTATTCACATGCCTTGGGATGAGGGATGTTCAGGGGGTGTTGAGGAGACCTCAGGGAGTGAAGAAAGAAGATACTGAATTCCTGAGAAGGGAATTCTCTCCCAGAACCCCTAGCAAGTCTCTCCTACTCTCTCATTGGTCCACAAGGCCTTAGTCTTTCCCATCCCTAAAAAGAGTGAAATTAGCATGGTTAATTTGCCTAATCTGCTTGGGGAGAGGGAGTGGGACACAGGAAAATAACTACTGCAGTGCCAAACTTCTTCATGTGTAATGATATAAACTTCTGAGGAAATGAGAGTATTTGGTTAGATAAAATACATTTCGTTGTTATGGGAATTACTTCATAATCAGGTGATTCAAGTTATGTGTTAGGAACTTTTTGGAAGCCATGTAGGAGACATTTCCTTTTTTTTCTTTTTTAAAGGATATCAGGTTCCTTGCTTTTTTAAAATTTTATTTATTTATTTATTTATTTTTGGCTGTGTTGGGTCTTCGCTTCTGTGCGAGGGCCTTCTCCACCTGAGGAGACCGGGGGCCACCCCTCATCACGGTGCGCGGGCCTCCCACTATCGCAGCCTCTCCCGTTGCGGAGCACAGGCTCCAGATGCACAGGCTCAGCAGTTGTGGCTCACGGGCCCAGTCGCTCCGTGGCATGTGGGATCCTCCCAGACCAGGGCCCGAACCCGTGTCCCCTGCATTGGCAGGCAGACTCTCAACCACTGCGCCACCAGGGAAGCCCCGACATTTCCATTTATTTATTTATTTTATTTATGGCTGTGTTGGGTCTTCGTTTCTGTGCGAGGGCTTTCTCCAGTTGTGGCAAGCGGGGGCCACTCTTCATCGCGGTGCGCGGGCCTCTCACTATCGCGGCCTCTCTTGTTGCGGAGCACAGGCTCCAGACGCGCAGGCTCAGTAGTTGTGGCTCACGGGCCCAGCCGCTCCGCGGCATGTGGGATCTTCCCAGACCAGGGCTCGAACCCGTGTTCCCTGCATTGGCAGGCGGATTCTCAACCACTGCGCCACCAGGGAAGCCCCTGACATTTCCATTTAAATTATCATTTTTATGTGGCCTATGATTAGCTGATTTTAATCTCTGAACTGCAGGAGAGATAGAAAATAAAAACACTAATCAATTACCATTCAATGCATAACAAATAAAAATGGAGGC
This sequence comes from Balaenoptera acutorostrata, assembly GCF_949987535.1. Lineage (NCBI taxonomy): Eukaryota > Metazoa > Chordata > Mammalia > Artiodactyla > Balaenopteridae > Balaenoptera > Balaenoptera acutorostrata. The sequence continues at coordinate 109,084,177 of NC_080068.1, read as the reverse complement.
CAAATTAAAAAAAAAAGGCTGTACTAGTATTTACTGTATGAATATCTGTTCTATTATGGAAAAATGTACTGAAAGTAACTAATATACACATCCCTCTTTCCATCTGCCTCAACTAGAAGAGATATTTCTCACAATCATTCAAATGAGAAGGCAAGTAAAATTAGAATGGAGTGGAAAGCCAACTGAATTCTACTGAGGTATGTTCATATTCATATAACCAAAAACACAAGTATGCCTTAAGTTGCCTAGGAATTAATATTTGAAAATGAAATACAAATGGTGCTTCCTAGGCTGACTTTAAGAAGACCAGCAATATTATAAAGCCCTAGAAAAACTTCGTAGACCTTTAAACCCCTCCAGGATGAATGCATCATGTTTCAAAGATAACTTGGATTTATAGATTAATTTTACAGGTCAATGAAGTTGTCTATAATTTTTACAGGATTATCATTAATGAATGTGAGAAATGCGGCAGGAAGAACTTATTTGATTTTCGTAATCTTAGATATTCTCTTAAAAGTTAAAATTAAGTTGCATTGAACACTCTCATGCCACCAGAAAAGAAAATGGGTAGAAGAACTACAAATGAGGAGTAATGATGAATAATGCCATTTTATACCAAAGAAATATTCAACCAAGTCATGAAGGGATTGATGTTAGGTATAGTCATGTTTAATATCTACATTAATCACCTGGAAATGGGAGTAAACAATATGTTAACAAAATTTGCAGATGATACTAAATTGAAGGGTACTATTAGCATGCATAATGACAAAATGGATAAATGATTTTGAAAGAGTGTCTGTGAGCAAAATGACCTTTTACTTAAAAAATCAGGTGAATACAATTGGTATAAACATTTTTTAAAAGAGTCATTCTATGGAAGGAAAAGCAAGGCATCCATGATGTTCAGAAAGAATTTAACATTTGTTTACAGAATATTTGACTTTGGTTATAATGTAATGGAGTTAAAAACTAATACAGTATTTGAGGACTAGCTACGTTAAATATTCACTTCATAATGAGAGGAAAACACTGTTTCTCTATAAAGTTCTGATGAGAATAATATTCAAATATGAAAACAATTTGGTGTTTATCAATGCAGGAAAATGGGATTAAACACATCTGAAATGAGATGGGCAATAAAAATGATTAAGAAGTTAGTCTGATGAACTTCTAAGAAAAGACTAATCTTGTAGTCTGCAAACCCAAGAAAAGGAAGCACAAGTGACAGACAGTATGTAATAACTTTCTTCACTGAGGAATAGTACAGTAAAACCCCATTCACTCAAAAGGTTAGGCATTCCTTTGTGTAATCCAGATTAAGATTATCTGGTATTTCATTAAAACAACTACAGTGAGATCTCCGACAGAATGGTAAATTAGCAGTTGTAGTAAGTTGTGCAACTATTTATTATGTAATCGTTCCGTGTATTCCAGGGCCATGTGAGTAAAGAAAGGTGATAAAATAAGAATCAGTTACAGGAGCGATAACTGCTGAAAGTCAAATAGTTGTCCACTAGCAGTCTTGACAATACTGCCTTCTTAAGGAGAGCAGATGGAGTTTTCCTCCTTGGTTTTTAGGCATGGCTGCAAGGTCACTGCAACTGAAATGATCCCTCTGGCTAAAGCCCAAAGGAAACAATAGCATTTTGTTTTTCCCTTTCATTCTTCAAAAAAACTCATATGCTTATTTTACTCAGTAACTGTTTCAAAAACTAATATCTTATTGGGGAAGTATTTATTTTTTGGTATGCCTTTGTTTTGTTTTGTTTTAATCCTGGAACTATAGATATCAAGTGATGTCAAGTGGTTGTACAAACAAGAGTCTAGTCCTCTATATATAGGTTACTCACCTTTCTCAGAAAGAGTTAATTTTAACAACAACCAAAAACTGGGTTCTTATCCAATTTGCGAGCAATGAGGTTTTGACAGTTTATGTTTGGGTCAAAAGTAGGTGGTCAGTAAAGGCAGCAGTTCCAACAAGTAGTTAAAGGGAATATTTCTGCCACATTTATTCTTCATCATCCCCCCCCCCCCCTTTACCCTAGTTGATGTGCTCATGAGCTGTAGACAGACAAGGGAAAAGCATGTTAACTCTAGGGTAAAATGGAACTAAGTTGGGCCAGTTGTAGAACACTGTATGTCTGGATTCTGGAGCAGTGTTCATGTGTTTTAAACTATTTAGAAGGAAGAAAGGACAGTACTCTATTAAAACACTAGCTTAGAAGGATCCAGAAAATTGCTGAGTTACCATAAAACCTTTAGTTTTTTGGTTTTTTTTTGATCCCTGGCCATGACAGTGAAAGCACGAATCCTAACCACTAGACCACCAGGGAATTCCCAAACCTTTAGTATGTTATGGCTTCAGGGCTAAATTCAATGATTGGCAGGGCCCTTCATGATTTGTCTCCTCCGAATCATTATAGTATCATCTTCTGCCACTCTTTCCCAACACACACACCCCCCTACAAATTATCCACATCAAAAAACTTGACATTCCCCAGACATGTATGCGCATGTTGTTCCCTCTAATTAGAATGGTTTTCTTCCCTTTATCTGCCTAGAAAATTTCTGCGGATCCTTCTAGGTGCAGTTCAAATGCCACCTGCCTTGGGAAGTCTTACAGTACCTTTCTTTCTATACCTTCCTGTTTACTCAGTCAGAATCGGTCATTTCTTTTTTGTCCACACAGCACTTAGCTATGTCATCACACTGATAAAATAGCAACCACAGGCACCACAATTGCACGCTTCATTTATTACAGACTTAATATGTGCCAGACACTGCGGTAGTATTTTTGATGTCTTCTTGTCTCTTCAACAACACCTGAAGGTAGGTGTAATTCTCTCCATGAATAACTTGAGACCCAGAGAAGTTGAGGAATGTGTCCGAAGTCATAGGACAGTTGACAGAACCCCACTCACTCCCAAATCTATACTTTTCATGTGATCATCTTGCCTCTTCTGCATGCCTCAGTGCTTGCCCTTATAATTGTATTCAGTCACTTTTTCTTTGTGAGGACGCAGTATGTCATAATCTTTAAAAAGCAGGCTTTGTAGCCATACTGTTTGTTTTTAAATCCTGGTTCTGACTCTTCTTAGTTGAGTAACCTTGAGTGATTGATTTAGCACCTTCATGCCCCAGGTACGTCATCTATAAAGTGAGGATAAGACAGCTCCTACCTCACAGGCTGGTTTGGAGGATTAAATGAGTTAATACATATAATAAACATAGTAGCATCTGCCTGTTATAAGGAATCATACCTTATTACAGTACTGCATACCTGTTAGCTAGGATTATTGGTTTATACACTTCTCTTTTATACAGGTCGTGAACTCCTCAAAGGCAGGAATAATATCTCATTCATCTTTTCATATCCTCCACCTACCACAGTGTCTTGCAAATACCAGCAACTTGCAAGGTAGAAATACAAAAGGAGATTTACGTCAGTGGTGAGTAAGTGTGGCAGGGGGAGGGGTCAGAGGAGCAGGGAGGAGAGAGTCATATATATAACACCAATGTATGGTTGCTATGAGTCACTTTTTCCTGACAGGGGGAATAAAAGAAAGAACCTGTCAGCCATGGTGGACTCCAACAATCCATAATTGCACTCTTCCAGCTGGGAGGCTACGATATAGGCTGCCGAGCCAATTTCCCCTTGCAAAATGTACTGAACAGATAGCGAAAACTCTCGAAAGAGCTAAGACGGCATGCTAAGGTGTCAGGAGCTGCTCACCGGCAGCTGCTACTGATCTCCTGTCTCCTTAGCCCAGAGCTGCCAATTCTACTTCTTCATGCTGTGACTAGTCCTGCAATCCAGAATTTGCGCCCACTGTATGCAATGGTAAAATGAATTCCGTGAGAGATGGATGTGCTTCGGTGATTAAGGGCTACAGCTACCGACACTATTTTGTGCTCTGCTCTTCTGCTTGCTGTTGTTCTGAGCCTTTCTATTCTGATATATTCCCTAATTTCTGCCCACTTGTCCAGGATTTCCAACTGTTCTCCTCCTCAGTCCCTTCCAAATGTCCTGTGTTCTTGGTTCCTTATGCCCCGTTGTCTGTCCTCTTGCCTTGTGGCTGACTCCTGAACACACTGACACAGGATATTTATCCTTGTCTTGTTTCATGCTGGATGGAATTTCCCAGTCCTAATCCTGTGTCCAGCCCAGCAGCACTGATGACCAGCCTCGCTGTAAGGAAGCAAATTCGCACCTATTCTCAAGTAATGGACCCTTTAGATCACGGGTCTCCAACCCCCGGGGACCTATTAGGAACCCTGTTAGGAACTTGGCCGCACAGGAGGTGAGCGGCGGGTGAGCGAGCAAGCAAAGCTTCATCTGCCTCTCGCCATCGCTCCCATTACCACCTGAACCATTCCCCCCACCCACCCATCAATGGAAAAATTGTCTTCCACGAAACCGGTCCCTGGTGCCAAAAAGGTTGGGGACCGCTGCTTTAGACACACACAAAAAAACAAAATAAGCTGTATAGAATAATAGACAACAGTTAAGGTCATGGGAACCAGAATTGGACAGATCTGATTTAGAATCCCAGCTCTACCATGCCCTCCTCTATGACCTTGGGCAAAATATTGACCTATCTAAACCTCAGTTTCCTCACCTGTATAATGAGGCACATAATGAATCTCACCTTGTAGGATTATTAAATTTGAAATCTAATTCATACATGTATAAGTTAGCATTAATATTGTTATTATTAAAAATAGATTCCCAAATTACTGGTTCAGAGATGAACCATAGATGAATACAAAGCTCAAAAAATTAAAAATCATCATTATTATCAAAGTAGCTTATTTTAGACATAGAAATTACCTTAAATATCCAATCATCTTCCTTACAAGATGAGGAAATTGTGAACTGGAGAGCAAGATTCATAGTTCTGTCACTTCCACATTCCAAATGAAGATTTTTGGCCTGTATTTCATAATTGTGATTTTGAATGTCCTTATTCAATTTATTCACGTCTCCATTCATCCATCCACTTATCCACCCACTATCCATCCATCCATCCATCCATCCATCCATCCATTCTTTAGGAAATATTTACTAGAGCACCTGCTATGTGCCAGTCTCCTTCCCGAGACCTGGGAATTTACAATCGTTGTCCTTAACCTTCATGGTGCTTTCATTCTTCTTCCTTCTACTGCTTACTATTGATATATCACTCTAAGCTTCTGTTTCTGCCATTAGAAAATGGTAGAATGCATTAATGTCTTTTCTGCATGTCAAGAGTAACCCTTTATAAAGACGTAAGCAGCAGCAAATTTTGAGGGAAGAAAATGCTCATTAATAGAATTGGATCTCACAGATAAATCACTTCCACCAAAACATCACTTAGAAACCTTTAGGTAAACATATACTTCATGTACATAGTGAACTCCCTTTTTCTTCCTTTTGTCTTCTCTTGCCTTTGGTGTCCTATCTCTCTCCTTAATGCAGTAAAGCACTACAGACCAGAACCTTGAGCAAATGTAGAAAACTGAAAAATGTGTGTTTTAATGGATCGTAAACCACGCAACAGCAGTGGCTGTCACCTTTGCTTTTGTCTGGGATGAGTGTACTTTGGTATTAGTCAGCAGGTAGGGTACGTACTGCCTGACTGGCATCTGATAGTAATCAATGCAATTAAAGAGGAGTTATCCCTTTCAGCATTTATACCCCAAAGTGTCCCATTTATGACAATGCTATGCTCACCCAAAAAGCTTTTTGACATCTTAAGAACTGTAGCTATTTGGAAGCTGAAAATATTCAAGGTAAAAAGGATGGGAACCTAGGGGGAAATTTTAACAATGTGGAGGCCATTCACAAAGGGACCTTGCAGTGTGGGAAAGATGGGAGCTGCCGGAATGACTCCTGAGCAGTCTTGTTTGAGGTAGTTAGTTCTGGGTGATGAAAGCTTTCTCCTTTTCTCACAGGATCCAACTCATTTATCTATGCCTTTGTTCGCTAAACAAACAAACAACCCACAGGTGCTCTTGATCTTGCAAAGAAGAATCAATATATGAATCAGATGCTCCTCCTTAAAACTCAGCAGAATATTCAGGCACCTAGCTTTCCTTCTCTCTTCACACACTCCCAGCTTCATCTTCCCAGTATATCTACCCAGTGTTTCAAGCCAGAGATTTTGGCTTCATCCTTGACTTTTTTTCTTAGCGTCCACATGCACCACCTCATCAGGTCCTATTGTTCCTACCCTCAAAATATATGCAGGATCAGAGTTCTCACCACTGCTACTACCTTAGCCCATTTATCTGTATTAATTCAATAGCTTCTGAACCGGTTTCCTTACTCTGTCCATGCCTCTTTCAGTCTGTTCTCAACACAGCAGCCAGAGTGATTCTGCTAAAAGGGGTGTTAGTTCATTTCATTCATGAGCTAAAAATCCGTTAATTGCTTCCTATCTCTCTCTCACAGTCAATGCCTAATACTGACAGTGGCCAATAGGTCCCTATATAATATGGCCCGAGTTCCCACTGTGACCTCACTTTCTACCACTTCCTCTTGCTTTTCCTTCAACACGTGCCAGGCCCACTACTGCTTCAGGAACTTCACACCTACTACACCTTCTACTTGGAGTCCTCTTCCCTCAATATCTGTCTGGTTCACTCTCTCACTTCCTTTGGGTCTTCACTCAAATATTATTGTCTCAGTGAGCTCTTCCCCAGTAATACTATCTAAACTGGCAATCCACCATGTGTACTTTCCATCTCCCCTCCTGTGCTTGGTTATTTTCTTCTTTGTATGTATCACTATCTAATATACTATGTATTATGCTTATTATTTATCGTCTGACCCCCTGGTGAGAATGTAAAGGACTATGAGGGTAGAATATTTGTCTGTTTTATTTATTGTTTTATTTCTAGTGCCGGTAACTATACTTGAAATATAGAAGACACTCTACAAATATTTATCCAAAAATGGATGAATAACTTTATAGGAGGGGGTGTGGTAAGCTAATTTCACTGATATCTCATACAGTTCATGGCCTCCTGGTATCATTATTGTGGCAGGTTGTGTTTTCCAACAATATCTCCTCTATCATATGTTCTTCTATAATACAATCTTGCCACTCTTCCATCAAGAGGTAGAGGTAGGCTCATAGCCGTTTCAACTGTTAGGGTCTGGATAAAGCCAAGGGTCTGATGATATAACCCTTTGTTAAAACCTCAGAAAGATTAACAGACATACTTCATAGACCCTTTCAAACAAATGAAAATCTTTCTAAGGACTTCAGGGCATGACTTTCTGTTAAAAATTAGGGCTCCTAAGAATCCTAAGGACATTGTTCCAGAGTAGCCTGCCGAGGAGACTCTTTAGATCACAGATCCTCGGAATTAGAACTAGAGGGTTTGTACTCTGGGAGTTCAAGGAATTATACCCAAGTGGCTTCATCCACAATGGGACACAATTTAGATAATGAGCTACTGTACTACAAGCTGATGCCATAATGAAGGTTTTGAGGAAAGAGATGAGCATATTTTGCATGTAGGGGGAATGTGAATTGATGTGGCTAGAATGCAGATGAGAGCAGATTGTATTTTCCTAAGATGACTGCAACAATATGTCCTGTCCCACATAATCATCTACAGTGAGGTCTTGGCACTCTCCTATCAAGAGATGGAGGCTAATTCTTCTCCCCTTGGGTCTGGGCAGGCTTATGATCACCTGAACTAATAAAGTATGGTGAAATGTTTGCTGTATGACTTCTAAGGCTGTGTCATAAAAGACAATGCAGCTTCTGCTGTGGAGCCCTGGCCTGGAGCCCTGAACTTCCATGTAATGAGTCTGACTACCTTTTGGCTGCCATACTCTGCAGGAACCAAGCCACACGGGGAGGCTACACATGGATTCCCTACTCAGCACTCCTAGTCTTTGAGTCACCTCAGCCCAGGTGCTTGATGTGGAGTGAATGAGCCTTCTGATGATTCTGGTGACCAGCTGCCGAGTCACTCCCAGGTTTAAGTCTTCCCAGACGTAGTGAAGTAGAGATGAGCCACTGATTCTGTCTAAATTCCTGACCACAGAATCTGTGAGAAACATAAACTGGTTGTTTTAAGCCACTATGCTTTGGGATATGCTGTTATGCCATGATATTACCTGAAATAAATCTCTTTTCAGTGTGGCTTTGCAGCTCCTCCATCAGTAAGTGGAGTCTATCTTCCATCTCTTAAACCTGGGCCAAGAATGAAACAGAAGTGAAGGTGTGCCTGTTCTACGCCTCCGCCTCCCGTCTGCTCATGGAATCCTGCCTATGCGTGAAGCTTGGGCTGGCCTGCTGGAAGATCAGTGACCGAGACTAGCTCACAGCAAATTGATCACGTGATCAATTGATCATGTAATCAATTTGTCCAGCCTAGATCACCAGAGCTACTCACTTGACCTATAGTTAACCACAGGTGCATGAGTGACCTAGCTAAGACCAGAAAAACCACCCAGCTGACTTGTAGACTCATGAGAAATATAGGCTTATTGTTTTAAGCTGCTGAGAGGTTTTGTTTTGGTTTTTCTTTGGTTGGGCGTGGTGGGGGGATGTGGGCAGGGTAGGAAGAATTGTTACACAGCAATAGCTAAATGGTACAAGAGGAGAAAGACCTTCCAGGTAACTGAGCTCATGCATATTTTTGAGTGGGAAAAACTATGGTTGGAATGTTGGAAATAAGGATCACTATTTATCTGTGGTCAACAAGTTATTCCCAGTCTTCTCATACCTATGCTTCCAAGCCCAGAGGCCAAGAGAACATGCAGGAGGGACTATTTCCTCTACATTATACATTAATGGGATAAAATAATTCTTCTTCTCAGTCTCCCATTCTACTCTTTGCATCAAATCCAATGAACATACCTTGGCTGACTTTATACCAGCCCACTTCCTCTGTAGGATCAGACTTAACACATATAATGACATAAAGTGCTATATAAACAAACAGTGTTACCATGCTCCCAAGCCTAGAAAGAGAAAAAAAAAGAAAGAATAACTTTTAAAGTACAGCTAAAGAATTCAAATTTTCTCAAAGCCAAATTGGAATATGAAAAAAGATTCTAAAAAATTCTAAATTTAGGTGCAATGGTTTTCATGTGTTTAGAATCTGGCAAGCCAGCTTCTTCTCTGCCCTACTTTATAAAGGTTGCGTAGAAGAGGGAAAAAGAAGTTTTGTTTAGTTGCAGATGAACACTTCATGGTCCCCCCCCAATAATAATACATGAATGTATCATCCAAATATCAAAAAGTAGAATTAAATGTATAATTTTTAAGAGCATCTATTTTTAAATTAAGATATATTGCTTTCCTTGAAAGACTAAACATGTAATTTTTTATATAGAAATAATCAATTTCCTAATGTCCTTTAGAGAGCACAACTTTCCATCCTTGGGATAAGAATGATGTAATGAGGTGTCCTTTAGAGAGCACAACTTTCCATCCTTGGGATAAGAATGATGTAATGAGGAAAGTTAAATTTGTGAATTTTATGACATAATGAAAGTGAGAATAATGCAGTATAAGGGAAGTAATTTAATAAGAAAATGAACACTAAGAATTTGAAATGTGTGTTTTTATGTTTCTTTGGAGTGATATTTTAATGGTACCTTTATTAGAATACAAGTAGGGGCTTCCCTGGTGGCGCAGTGGTTGAGAATCTGCCTGCCAATGCAGAGGACACGGGTTCGAGCCCTGGTCTGGGAAGATCCCACATGCCGCGGAGCAACTGGGCCCGTGAGCCACAACTATTGAGCCTGCGTGTCTGGAGCCTGTGCTCCGCAACAAGAGAGGCCGCGATAGTGAGAGGCCCGCGCACCCGCGCACCGCAATGAAGAGTGGCCCCCGCTCGCCGCAGCTAGAGAAAGCCCTCGCACAGAAACGAAGATCCAACACAGCTAAAAATAAATAAATAAATTAATTAATTTTTAAAAAAAAGAAGAATACAAGTAACCTGTGTTCAAATTGCCTTCCTTGTTGCTGCACACACTACAGCTGGTGAAGCCTATAGTCAGCTAAATCCCAACCCATCACTGGGCAAGGGCATGAGGTTTGGAAGGAATCTATAACCTAGTGTGGGTGACTGTGTTTTCTGGTTCTGTTTTCTAAGCCCATGCCTTCTGGAGGAGAAGATTAGGTTAGGAGTAGAAGGAAATTATTAGTTTTGTTGAATTAGTTTTGTTAAATTCTGGTTTCCTTTAGAACATTCAGGAGAAGATACTTGGTCTGGGACTCCAAGTTAGATGACTGCTGCAGATATTTGTTTAAATCATGAAATAGGTGAGATTGCCCTAAGAGGCAGCAGAATGTGAGAAGCCAATGGAACTACAAGGAACTCCAGTGTTTTAAAGGGATTGGAGGAGGAAGACCAAAAAGGAAGTGAGAATGTGACAAGGATGAATTTATCAAAGGAGGTAGGTACCAGAGAGACTGATGAGGTCTGAGACAAGTCCATAGGTTTTTGACAACTAGGACAGCATCACAAGGACATTAGCAGGGATAGTTCTGGTGGGATGGCAGGGGTGGTAGTCAATTTTCAGAGGTCTGAGACATGAATATTGTTGAGGAAAAATAGTCATGGGTGTAAAATAATGTTAGGAATGTCTGGGAAGGAAAAGGAAGAGTAAATATAGGGAGATAAAAATCAGTAGTGAGAGAAAAAATGAGGGACCAGTTGAAGAAGTGGAGAGTTGTTAAACCAGTTATTGGGACACTTGTCCACTTTTTTCTTACTGAAAATATATCAATCTATCATCCATGGCCTCATCCAAAGAATTGACAGAAATGTCCATCAGAACAGAGACAAAAGGACTCCTGAAACACGCCATTGAAGTCTCTGCCCAGAGGTTCCGCATCACTGAAACATCTTTATATATCTTGTTTCAACACTATTTTTGCTCTGTGAAGTTTTCTGTGTCATCTGGGTGACCTATAGTATACTTATATTTATGTTTCCTTTGTCCTTCATTTAAATTACCCCATTCCATCCTCTGGACTTCTCCACAGTTATAGAGCTCCTTGGTATTCTGTGTTACTTTGCTCCCCACCCCCAATCTTTACCCTTTAAACCAAGAATCATTCTACTTCCACTTTCCACATATGGTCTTGTCTTAACAAAAGTTTAGTTCTCTTCAGAGGGCTCATTTATTTCCTTAGTTTAAAATCTCAAGTTAACTAAGTTGACTTTATATAATGGACAAACATGAGGCTGTAAATTTTGCTTTACACCCTATCCCTAGTATATTTTCCAGTGAATTATAAGTCACTTTTACCTCTAATAGTCATCCTGTTTTAGCCAACAAAGGCCACTGTACATACAGAGATTACATATATTTGGAAATGTTCCTCTCTCTTCCTGATTTCTTAGATTAGACTATCCCTTTTCTGTCTGTCTCTCTCTTGATTTTTAAAAACATTATCTGAATTCTCAGAGCTCTGTCACTAGTAGATTAATTCTGATTTTTTGCCCTATTATAAAAATTAGTTATATTTCTGGCAGGCAGTGAAACATGGAACAGGAGAGACAAGAGGCAGGAACCTGAAAGCAGGTCTGTAGTAAAGAGCCAGTGTTTAACATTTCTCCACAGTCACCTGAGTCGGTGTTCTCCTGACCTCTGTACAAACTCTGTGGGAAAAAAATCGCTCTGAAACTGGTTTATCAAGTATAAGTCATCAAAAACTAAGCCTTGCCTAATCAGTTTTGAGCCCCTCTGTAACAGGAGCCTTAACTTCATGATTGCAACAACACAATTTAAAATTACTCTGCTTACCTCATTCCCAAAGTTGGCTTCTCCACAGTTTTCCATGGAAACATTCTAATTCGACTAAAGGATTGCCGTAAGATTATGTGACATTCTGGCTTATTTGTTTCTTTGTGTTTTAATCAGTAAAGTTCATAGAATTTTTTGTTGTTATTATTTTTCTTTTTTTTTTTCTTCTATGCTTAGAATGGCAAATATTTTTCTGTTTTTTTTTCATGTCTTTACTCATTACACATTTGAAGAATGCAATGCATTTTTATGTATCTTGGAGTTTGTCCTGTACTAGATGAGCCCCCTGTCCCTTCTTGCTCTCACTTGTTCAAGTTTTGAAATTTTAAATCAGATTTATTTTATTGAGCACTGAAGTGAATGATATCATTTTCACAGAAGCCTCTGAGAAGTATAATTGTGTCTGAGTTAAACTGGGTAAGTTGTCTGTATTGACTGAAAGGAGAAACTTGGAAAAGGCTAAAGTTTGGAAAGACTTCTGAATAATTAAGGAGAATGACAGCTAAGCCAAGTACCATATTCTTAGTTGTATAGTCTATAGAAATAGAGTGTGGGAAACAGATGGAAGTTGAGGTATAGACTCAATATCACTGGGAATGTCAGATCAGAAATTATTTTTGGAAGTGTAAAAGGAGCTTTGTGTGTGGGCGGAGCTCAAGAGGTGGGATGCAAATCCTGGGAGGTACTAGACAAAGAATGAAAAATCAAGTCTTGGGTAGTAAGTAGGGCTTATCTGCCTTGCAGAGGAGCTATTTGATATTTCTCTAAGTACTGATTACACGTATTTTCAAATCCCATAGCTTCTGAATTTTTAAATTTCAGTGCAAACCCAGGTGATTTATAACAATTCTATATAAGAGCAGGGAGTTTTTATGTGATTTTCTTCACTTACGCTTCTCTTCTCTTCCACTCTGGTGTTCTAGAGATATCACATGTATCTAGATTTAATCCTCATGTGGATTTTTAGCTTCTAGAGATCACAAAGTAGATGGAACAGCTATACGGGTAAGGCAAAATAATGAAAGGATTTACCAGACTTAAGGACTAGAGGAAGAGACTGAACATAGGAAAGCTGCTGTGCATGCATGCCTGACAGGACTTGCAGGGCTCATGCAATCTTAGGGAGGAACAAAGGGCTGGCAGGTGAAAGAGCAGCAAATACTGTCAGGCCAGGTGTTCGGCATTAAAACTCGGCTGTACCAGGGATCCCAGATGGCTTGAAAGAGAGGTGTGAATGAAATGACCCAGAGAAGTCAGGAGATGGGAGAGGAAGGCAGTAAGCTACATTTAGGGTCCTTGCAATGAGAGGGATTTCAATTGCTTGGCAGTTATTTGACTGATAATGGATGTTTGAATCATTCTTGAATAGTGGATAGATCTATTTACTTTTGGAGAAGTATTGTCTAGCCTCTTTTGTCTTCAGCTTTCTCTAACCTGCTCTCAACTGTTTTCATTTTAAAAGAACATGAATATATTTAAGGACTTTTAAAACCAGAATGAAAGGCAGGAATTTTTAATTAAACATATGCTGTATAATCATATGTATTATCAAAATATGAGAATCTAAGATACTAAAAATAAGTTATCCATATTGAAATATTATATATAACCTATATATTATATATACTATGAAATACTATGTATATTATATGTAATGTATTATATATGCATATATATGTAATGTATTGATGGGTCACATTTGTTTTATAGTGGTATACTGGTGGGATTTTTCTTTTCTGGAGATGTAAACATTCTAAATAATAATATCTATTGTGTGTGTATGTGTGTATGTGTCAGTAGAAAACATTTTATTGCATATAAATTTTAATTTTGCTTAACAACTAATATTCTCCATCATTTTCATAAGTAAGATAATTTTCATAAGTCAAGATAATTTTGTGTATGTTTTGTATAATTATGGGAATACGTGAATTTCAAAAAAAAATTTCAATATACATACATTTAGTGAATATAGTACTAATTCTGCCAAGTGTTGTTTTATTATCCTGACTTTTTTTTTGTTTGTTTGCATTTTGGTTGAGATATATAAGATTGAAAAATTTATTTGGAAATGTATTCTTTAAAAACATTGAACTATTTTAATGAATCAGTGGCAAGATAAAAACAAGTCAGCTCCAAAAATGCCAAAAACTGATAAAGGCTTTACATACCTATATATCAATACTTTGTATATTTGAGAAGCTGAAGAACAGGTTCACAGTCTTGAAACATACACAGGTATTGTCACTAGACATAAAACATTGAAGCTGTAAAAGAAAGGAAAGGTCATATATCCCAGTAAGGTTAATGTGAATATGTAGTTCAGTATTTATTTTATAGGGTCAGAAATTATCACAAAGTACTAAATATATTGCAAATGACTGACTGTTGGTAAAAAATTCTCCAAGGGTGTCTTGCATTTCTGTGTATCTTGGGAGTGAGGTACTAACTGCCCTTTGTTCTTAAAAACCTTTAAAAGATTTTTGTATAGCAAACATCCTTAGGAGATAGAGATAGTATCTTCCTCCAGAGTAGAGGGCAGACATGATACCTGCCCATTTATATATAAAGGTTTCAGAATCTCCAAGTTCAGAGTTCTTCTGTAATGCAAACTCTTGGTTGCATTGCTCTGTGGAAAATGAAGCTGGAGGAACCAGCACAAGAAAATGCTGATACTCTGGCTATTGCTATTGCTGTAAATAACAAAATTCTTTATTTCTGACTCAGGAATCTCATGAGTCTGGGACAGCATTCACATCACTATGGCGAGCTAGCTGGTTACCTAGAAAGTGGAGATCCTTTAAAGTCCTTCACAATGATCGTTAGTAGGAAAAAGGTGCAAGTAAAGTACCCTGAAAGTAAAGAAACCCTTTACTGCAAGACTACATAATCATAATGTGTACCTTACAGTAATGAAATAGCAGGTATATCAATTTTCATATGGTACAAAACTTACATACTTGTTACAATATGTGTCCTATTTTTTTAGTAACTTAGTTCTATATATATATAATTCTTAGCAATGCTACAGAAGATTTAATGCAAAAATCTGCTGAAATGTGTATTTTAGGAGTTTATATTATAATGCCCATCAAATTTGAAATATGTTTTATCTAAGTGATGAGGGATCTACTCTACATGAGTTGTTGATTAAAAAGATGTGAGTTATAGGGTGTTTAGAATATTACAGTACTTTCAACCAGATGTGATACTGGTTATAGAATGAAATAAAGTATGTTAGCCTGTTCTCTTTTGATGAGCACCTTTTCCCTTTTATCCCTGATCATCACACATGTCTCACATTAGTTGTTATTCTTTTCTTCCAAACATACTAATACATACTCAAGTTTTTCCCTTAAAGAAAAATATGGCTTGATTTTTTCTGGAAACTTTATATTTTAAATGGACTTTCTGAAGAAATTAAAAAAAAAAAAATCTTTAGGGGCCTCTTTAATGAAGCCAGGGTGGTAGACTTCCAGGTAGTGAGAATGAAACACTCCAGCATATATCGTGACTGACACCACTCATTATAGTCCTTACTCCAGTCCACAGAGGCTGTTTCTCTGTCTCTTCGGCTCATAATTACATAAATTATGTAAAAAAAAAAAATCAACATGGTAGGTTTAACAAACCTACCTATTTGGAATCAGAAGACCTGGCTACAAGTCTTACTCCAAGACTTAGTAGTTGGATAAACTGGGGAAAGTTACTGAATTGCTCTGAGCATCTTTTCCCTGATTTATAAAATAGGGAAACAATAACCAAAATTCCCTGTCATGGTTGTTTTGAGGATCGAACTAAATGACATGCCTGAATGTTCTTATAAATAATTAAGTTACACACAAGTATAACTAGGAAATACATAAATGAGCAAATAACTCTTGGGGCAGAATTGAATAATCTATGTATTTTAATACTTGCTAAGGTCTCTATAAGTTTATATCACTTAATAAGTCTGAAGGTTTATCAGCATCACACATTTAATATTATTATTTGATAGTCAGCCAGCTCTGCACTGTGAACATGTTGAAAATTCTTATTTTATGATTTAAGCAAAAGATGCCAATGTCTGATTACTCTTCACTGCTGGCCCTTGATGAAGTTTCTCTAATAAATATGAATTTACTCTAATAAAGTTACTTTTGAACAATAACCCTAGACATAACCTAGTAAAAATTGCTAAGTTTGGGGATGAAGAAAAATCCTTATAGACAACCAGACAGGAAAAAATAAAAAGACACCTGAACTATAAAAACATAGTGGCTGGATATATCTGCTTCACAATACAAAATTCCAGAACATAATCTGAAATATCAAGTTTTCATAGGGCAAAAATATGATCTAAGAATTCTGTAGAAAACCAAATAGTTAACAATTTGTCAGAAATACAGAAATTACACATTCTCTAATATGTAAGTGCTTGAAAAAAAATTATTAGTTATGACTAAATGTGAATAAATTAAACTCTACATTTAAAAACTAAAATTTGTATCTTGAGTTAAAATATATTTCTATATAGAAGAAAGTTAAATAAATAACAGTGGAGGTAGAGTGCTTAAATAAGCCAGTACAAATCCATATAATTTAATGTCATCCAACTATAAAAAAATCACATTGAAAAATATTTAATAATACTGGTTGGAAAGTTTATAGAATAATATTTAATGATAAAAGTAGAAAACAAAACTAAAAATGGATATCATTTCATTTCTGTTAAATATATTAGGCATAAAGAAGGCAGGGAAAATATCTGTATGATGACAGTAGTAATTGCTAGGGGGCATGATTATGCATAATTGTAAATTTTATGTTACTTTCAAGGTAATGTTTAATATCTAATATTCTATAATGGCCTTATTTTACTTTTATAATCAGAAATTAAGGAAAGGAACATAAGAGAGCTATTGACAAATCCTGCAAAAAGTAAGCATAAGAAGAGTGGGCCTGCAAAAGAGAATGAGAAAAAACAAAAGATGGAGGAGGAACTGCCAAGGAATGAGAAGATCTGCAGATAAAGCAAACAGCTAACAGTCTCAGATACTGCACTGCAATCAAATAAGATGAGGATGAAAAAATTCCACTGGGAAAGTGTAATTGAAAGAGTCATGGGTGGACTTCTCAACAGCAGTCCCAGGCCTTTGCCAGGGTTCTTTGCCAGACTCTTGGCTGCTGTAGCTTGAAGAGTGAATGGAGGAAGAAATCATAGTTCATTCTTTTGAGGAACTTGGCTTTGGAAAGGAGAAAATTGGGTTTTGGCTAGAGAGTATTAAAACTAAAGCTTTTTACTGTCATTGTCCTTTGTTTGTATTGTAAGGTGTGAAAAGTTAGGCAAGAATTGAATAATGTTATCATAGTAGTTAAAAGCAAAGGGTTTAGAATCAGGTGAACCAGACTTGAATTTGGGTTTCAGGAAGATTATAGTATAGAGGGGAACATACAGTAGATGCCATGGATTGTTACTGGAAACTTTAGTTAATTTGTTAATTTCAAATATGAATTTAAATGGGGAGTAATGAAGTATAACACATATTTTTAAAGTTTATTTTAACTTAATGTATATAAGGGCACATTTTTCATCAAATTCTACGTATAGATCGAAGCCTTTTTTTAGTTCTTCAAATGACTTTTTGGAATAAATGACATTCATAACACATCATTTATAATTTCCAGTTTGAGGTCTTCAAAGTGGAATTTAAATTTAAAGTCTTTAGGAAACAAAAGCTTTGTCAAACTTTTACAGATTGTTTCTGTCCACGTCTAATTTAACTACAGTTTATAATTTAACTTCTTCAAGACTTTTCAAAGCATTAAGTTTAATTTTCCTAGAAACAAATTGGGGTGTTTGTTTTTTTTTTTTTTTTTCACAAAATGACTTACATAATTATTTAATTTAAAAATGACAACAAGTGAAACTGAATAAAATAACTTTGGGCAAACTCATCTGACTCTTGGTAAACTACAACTAAGTTGGAGGACACAGGAGTGCACGAGGCTACAGGAGGGTGGCCGGCAGCCTAGAGCATTGGGTGCTTTTTACAGAGGAATGGAGTGCTTGTTACCAGCGGTTTGGGTAAGTGGAGTTGGGTTAAGAGAGTCTACTGAAAAAAAAAAAAAGAGAGTCTACTGTACAGAAACCAAAGTGAGCAAACAATAGAGCAAGGTCCTAATCCTGAAAATAAATCTGTACATTGAAAAGTATATAACAGAGAAGATATGTTTCTTATCAAAAGTCCAATAGTAAAAGAATAACATTATAATTAACTGTAAATCATACACCTTAATGATATGCAATGTGAGACTTTCCTAAGTATAAAATGGTAACAGCAAAAAAAAAAAAAAAATGGTAACAGCAACAACAAAACTGAAAACACATACACCAGATATTGGAACATTATTTGCAATAAATATTTATTTTACAAGAAATACATTTTTGAATGCTTTCTTTGGCTGGAGGTTAAAGGGATATATTTTTAGTAGGAATCTTTAAAGAGGTAGATTGAGAATCAGGGTTTTTGGTGATTTTTATTTTTGAGAAACTGATGTTGAAATTTAGTTTTTTGCTATTTTCATTTCTCAATTGTAAAATTCCATGAAACAAACTGGACAGTAGATCAAGTTATATAAATTTCTGCTATGATTGAAATCAAGATCATTTTGTTAAAACTGGCTAGTTTTACTTGCTATAAGTGCTTAGGAAAATAAGGAGAGATGTATATTCCATGAATGTGGGGTGAATACACACCCCATAGGACTGACTACTGAGGCATATCCACAAAGCAGGTTTCTGAGCCAAGACAAAGAGGTCAGTGACCAGAAGCACTTTCCAAGACAAGTGGTAGGCCAGAGTGGAAATTAAGGCATCAGCTGGGGAATAAAGAGAAACAGTAAAGAGCCAGAGAAACTGAGTGATTGGTTTGCCAAACTGGGAAATCTAGAGCAGGCAGCAGATTGCTGAGACAAAAAGAGATCAGGCTGAGACAGATGGAGGTAGGGGAGCTCAAGGGCCAGTTCCCAGTCTTGTGAACACTGAGCACCATTACTACGTTTCTGTTTTCTGTGGTCTATACTTCCTTTTTCTGGGATCGTCCCACTGAGTCCGAAGGTGGAGTTTGTGCTTATGGCTGCTTTCAGACAAGTCTCCCTTTCTTCTTCTTTAAGTGTCCCACATCATCACAGCACATCTTCTACCCCTCATTTTTACTGTTTGCTATTCCTCAGGATGTTCTTTCTCAAATTTCAACAATTTATCTCAATTTATTATTTATTCTATCCAATAATACTGTCTTCTTAGTTTAGACCATCTCAGTATTTCAGCAAGGATGAGACTAGGGTGAGGCAAATACAAAATTTAAAGAGACACTCAGTCTTAGGATCATGCCAATTTGCTGTCATTACCAGTAATTTCAGCTCCTTGATAACCTCAATATCCTTTCCAACAACACTTTGGTACCCCTATTCCAGTAATTCTTCAACCCTGCCAATTGATTATTCCCACTAACTTAATTTGCCCCTTGTCCCCTTGATCCCTTCACTTATACTACTGTCTCCTTCAGTCCCCCTAGGCAGCATGCCCCAACACATTCAACATCTCCTGTATTCTTTCCTTTCCTCTTCTTCCTCCTTTCAGCCCCTCTTTTCTCTTGAGGGGATCCTTCTGTCATTTGTTGCTATTTCCAGCCTACCTGCAGAATCTGGAGCCTCCAACCTCATTGGGCATCTCTTTTCTTAGGTACACCCTCATCTCTGGGAATTTTTCCTTCACAATAATGTTTACACAGATGATAGAAACATTAGAAATTGCTTACAGTTTAATTCTGCTTTTCCTCAAATCAGAGGATGACTTTTGTGACTTTGTGGCAGGAAAGAGTTAGCTTGGGAGCATTTCTATTGGGTTGGCCAAAAAGTTCATTTGTTTTTTTTCTATAAGATGGCTCTAGTAGCTCTTAGTTGTCTTTAACTTCATTTGAAACAATTTTGTTAGATTGTATTGTGACAGCTGTAATATCAGCGTGCCTTAAAAAAAAAACTTGTCAAAATCGGTGAATTTTTGTGTAGCCATTTTAATATTGAAGATGGAAGGAAAAAAGCAACATTTTCAGCATATTATGCTTTATTATTTCAAGCAAGGTAAAAACACAACTGAAACGCAAAAAAAAAGATTTGTGCGGTGTATGGAGAAGGTGCTGAGACTGATCAAACGTGTCAAAAAAAGTGGTTTGTGAAGTTTTGTGCTGGAGATTGTTCGCTGGACGATGCTCCATGGTCGTGTAGACCAGTTGAAGTTGATAGTGACCAAATTGAGACATTAATTGAGAACAATCAATGTTATACCACGCGGGAGACAGCTGACATACTCAAAATATCCAAATCAAGTGTTGAAAATTATTTGCACCAGCTTGGTTATGTTAATGGCTTTGATGTTTGGGTTCCACATAATCAAGTGAAAAAAACCTTTATGACTGTATTTCCACATGAGATTCTCTATCGAAATGTAACAAAAACGTTCCGTTTTTAAAACAAATTGTGATGGTCTATGAAAAGTGGATACTGTACAATAATGTGGAACAGAAGAGATCGTGGGACAAGTGAAATGAACCACCACCAACTACACCAAAGGCCAGTCTTCATCCAAAGAAGGTGATGTTGTGTATATGGTGGGATTGGATAGGAGTCCTCTAGAAGATGGAATTATGAAGTTGCCTGAAAAATGGCAGAAGGTAGTGGAACAAAACGGTGAATATGTTGTTCAACAAAGTTCTTGGTGAAAATGAACAATATTTCTTTTGGTTTTACTTAAAAACCAATGGAACAATTTGGCCAACCCAATACATTAACGTTGCAGTTGTATGTTAATGTGAAATTATGTTTTAATCAGGTATTTAAAGATTATTGGAAAAAAGTGATGGTAGGATCTTTGTTACTGTTGTTATATTTGAATCTCAGGCAAGCACTCATCTTCATACATTTAACAAGTTGCATGAATTAATTGCATGAATATGGTCTATCGCTGAGATTAGTGTTCTGTTTGTATGAACAGAGATACTAATTTCTGAATTATGTCATGGCCAATGAAACTCCAGGTTCTTGTACATGTAAAACTTAATCATCAGAAGCATAAATGATTTTACTATACTTCCCTCAAACTTTACATTTGTTTTATTCCTCTTCCAGTCCCAAATACTTATTTATACTCTGTATCCACATCCTTATGATATTTCTGCATAATGAAAACAGCAATATCAGTAGCTCTACCACTATATTGAGTTTAGCCAACAGCAGAATATCTAATATATTAACAACAATATACTACTGGTTGTTATCAAAATTCTGCCAATATATCTTATAGCTACTATTTCAACCATTTTTAAATTTGTATTTATACCACACTTATGCATACTTTTATACCAACTCTCATTTAGGAAGCAACCGTATAACCATAGTAAAATCATCAAAAGTTCACCAATGCTTTTTTGTATAATATAAGCAACTATAGTTTCTATCATCTAATTATGTATTTTAATAGCAAACTTGCATTTCACCTACTACAGTTGTGCTTGCTATCTTCTATCTTTCCAAACAACATAGCCTGAATTTCCACAGTCTCTTTCCCAAAAGGACTCTTACATCTTCCATGATATGGGAAGAGGGCAGAAGCAGAAATCTGGGTGGTGCCACATAAGAAGATGAGCCACAGGCAAAGGAGCTCATTTCATGACACAAGAAGGAGACTTCAGAGTAGGCAGAAAGAAGAGGCTGCCAGAAGTCTTTTTAAAGCAATTTTCCTGGACCATTTAATACAAGAGGAAACCAAGATCAGTGCTGTAGAAGAAAATAATTATCAGCAGATAGGGTTCTCGGTATCATTCTTTTCATCCTAGCACATTTTTGATGTTCCACAGCATTTTTTTTGTCCTGTGGATTTTTAAAGTTACCAGTCTGCTTCTGAGAGTATGACTTCTCTCCTGGTCATCAGAAGGCAGTGCTGGAAGTAAACATTGAGTCAGGGATAGTGCGCAGAACTGCAGTCAGGTCCCAGCTGAACTTGTTGGATAAATATAGTTCACTAGGTTCTAGAGGAATCTGCCCCAGCATTGGCTGCAATGATTCATAATACCTAAGGTGTATGAAACCTTGTCAAATTCTTTTTGGAACAATATATAAACTTTTCCCATTTAGGATACTCTATCTAGGATAAAATTTGATGCTCCTAGATGTTGGGCAAAGGGCTCCCCATGGAGTTCAGTGTCCTGCCTGTCCTACTTATAGCACTGGGAAAACATCTTTCCAGATCGCAAGAGTTGTAGGTGAAAGCCATGGAGTTTTCTATCATCAGGGTTTCTAATATGGCTGAATAAGCTAGAGGAGATCAAGAAAATGTCTTGCTAAGAAGAGGTCTCCAAGAGTTCACACTAAATAGTTTTTAGTGTGATCTGACAGTTGGTCTGAACCATGTTCCTATAGATAATTATTTATAGTAAAATTGCAGATGTGGGTAAGGTGAATTACATGGCCTGAAAATTATAGAAACAACAGAATGGGATATTTTGAGTTGAGGTTTAGACTGTGTTAATAAAATAAAACATGATAGTTGGCAAAGTACCCTATCCATACTATCATTATGAATGTAGTACCATAGGAACTGCTCTTGCATGCATGCTATTTATACAGTGAAGCTGTGTAATAAACCTAGGTAGGTTTATTACTAGGTATTTTATTCTTTTCATTGCAGTGGTAAATGGGAGTGTTTCCTTAATTTATCTTTCAGATTTTTCATCATTAGTGTATAGGAATGCAAGAGATTTCTGTGCATTAATTTTGTACCCTGCTACTTTACCAAATTCATTGATTAGCTCTAGTAGTATTCTGGTAGCATCTTTAGGATTCTCTATGTATAGTATCATGTCATCTGCAGTGACGCTTTTAATTTTTTAATTCTTCTTTTCCAATTTGGATTGCTTTTATTTTTTTTTTCTTCTCTGATTGCTGTGGCTGAAACTTCCAAAACTATGTTGAATAATAGTGGTGAGAGTGGGCAACCTTCTCTTTTCCCTGATCTTAGTGGAAATGTTTTCAGTTTTTCACCATTGAGAATCATGTTGGCTGTGGGTTTGTCATTTATGGCCTTTATTATGTTGAGTTAAGTTCCCTCTGTACCTACTTTCTGGAGGATTTTTATCATAAATGTATGTTGAATTTTGTCAAAAGGTTTTTCTGCATCTACTGAGATGATCATATGGTTTTTCTCCTTCAGTTTGTTAATATGGTGTATCACATTGATCAATTAGTGTATATTGTAGAATACTTGCATTCCTTGGATAAACCCCACTTGATTATGGTGTATAATCCTTTTAATGTGCTGTTGGATTCTGTTTCCTAGTATTTTGTTGAGGATTTTTGCATCTATGTTCATCAGTGATATTGGCCTGTAGTTTTCTTTTTTTGTGACATCTTTGTCTGGTTTTGGTATCAGGGTGATGGTGGCCTTGCAGGATGAGTTTGGGAATGTTCCTTCCTCTGGTATATTTTGGAAGAGTTTGAGAAGCATAGATGTTAGCTCTTCTCTTAATGTTTGATAGAATTTGCCTGTGAAGCCATTTGGCCCTGGGCTTTTGTTTGGTGGAAGATTTTTAATCACAGTTTCAAATTCAGTGCTTATGATTGGTCTGTTTATATTTTTTATTTCTTCCTGGTTCAGTCTGTGATGGTTGTGCTTTTCTAAGAATTTGTCCATTTCTTCCAGGTTGTCCTTTTTATTGGCATATAGTTACTTGTAGTAATCTCACATGATCCTTTGTATTTCTGCAGCATCAGTTGTTACTTCTTCTTTTTCATTTCTAATTCTATTGATTTGAGTCTTCTCCCTTTTTTTCTTGATGAGTCTGGCTAATGGTTTATCAGTTTTATTTATCTTCTCAAATAACCAGCTTTTTATTGATCTTTGCTATAGTTTCCTTCATTTCTTTTTCATTTATTTCCGATATTTTATTGATCTTTGCTATAGTTTCCTTCATTTCTTTTTCATTTATTTCCGATCTGATCTTTATGATTTCTATCCTTTTGTTAACTTTGGGGTTGTTTTGTTCTTCTTTCTCTAATTGGTTTATGTGTAAGGTTAGGTTGTTATTTGAGATGTTTCTTGTTTCTTGAGTTAGGATTGTATTGCTATAAACTTCCCTCTTAGAACTGAGTTTGCTGCATTCCATAGATTTTGGGTCGTCATGTTTTCGTTGTCATTAGCTTCCAGGTATTTTTTTATTTCCTTTTTGATTTCTTCAGTGATCTCTTGGTTATTTTGTAGCGTATTGTTTAGCATCCACGTGTTTGTATTTTTTACAGATTTTTTCCTGTAATTGATATCTAGTCTAATAGCATTGTCTTCAGAAAAGATACTTGATAGGAATTCAATTTTCTTAAATTTACCAAGTCTTGATTTGTGACCCAAGATATGATCTATCCTGGAGAATGTTCCATGAGCACTTGAGAAGAAAGTGTATTCTGTCTTTTTTGGATTGAATGTCCTATAAATATCAATTAAGTCCATCTTGTTATGTGTCATTTAAAGCTTCTGTTTCCTTATTTTATTTTCATTTTGGATGATCTGTCCATTGGTGAAAGTGGGGTGTTAAAGTTCCCTACTGTGATTGCATTACTGTCGATTTCCCTTTTTATGGCTGTTAGCATTTGCTTTATGTATTGAGGTGCTCCTTTGTTGGGTGTGTAAATATTTATAATTATTATATCTTCTTCTTGGATTGATCCCTTGATCATTATGTAGTGTCCTTCTTTGTCTCTTGTAATAGTCTTTATTTTAAGGTCTATTTTGCCTGATATGAGAATTGCTACTCCAGCTTTCTGTTGATTGCATTTGCATGGAATTGCTTTTTCCATCCCCTCACTTTCAGTCTGTATGCGTCCCTAGGTCAGAAGTGGGTGTCTTGTAGACAGCATATGTACAGGTCTTGTTTTTGTATCCATTCAGCCAGTCTATGTCTTTTGGTTGGAGCCTTAAACCATTTACATTTAAGGTAGTTATCACTATGTATGTTCCTATTACCATTTTCTTAATTTTTCTGGGTTTGTTATTGTAGGTCTTTTTCTTCTCTTGTGTTTCCTGCCTAGAGAAATTTGTGTAACATTTGTTTTAAAGCTGGTTTGGTGGTGCTGAATTCTCTTAGCTTTTGCTTGTTTTTAATTTCTCTGTCGAATATGAATGAGATTCTTGCTGGGTAGCATAATCTTGGTTGTGGTTTCCTCCCTTTCATCACTTTAAATATGTCCTGCCACTCCCTTCTGGCTTCCAGAGTTTCTCCTGAAAGATCAACTAACCTTATGGGGATTTCCTTGTATGTTATTTGTTGTTTTCCCCTTGATGCTTTTAATATTTTTTCTTTGTAGTTACTTTGTGACAGTTTGATTAATATGTAGTTCCTTTGTGATAGTTTGATTAATATGTGTCTTGGCGTGTTTCTCCTTGGATTTATCCCGTATGGGACTCTCTGCACTTCCTGGACTTGATTGACTATTTCCTTTCCCATATTAAGGAAGTTTTCAACTATAATCTCTTCAAGTATTTTCTCAGTGCCATTCTTTTTCTCTTCTTCTTCTGGGACCCCTATAGTTTGAGTGTTGGTGTGTTTAATATTATCCCAGAGGTCTCTGAGACTGTCCTCAATTCTTTTCACTCTTTTTTCTTTTTTCTGCTCTGCAGTAGTTACTTCCACTACTTTGTCTTCTAGGTCACTTATCCCTTCTTCTGCCTCAGTTATTCTGCTCTTGATGCCTTCTAGAGAATTTTTAATTTCATTTATTGTGTCATTCATCATTGTTTGTTTGCTCTTTAGCTTTCTAGGTCCTTGTTAAACGTTTCTTGTATTTCCTCCCTTTTATTTCCAAGATTTTGGATCATATTTAGTATCATTACTCTGAATTCTTTTTCAGATAGACTGCCTATTTCCTCTTCATTTCTTTGGTCTGGTGGGTTGTTACCTTTCTCCTTCATCTGCTGCATATTTCTCTGTCTTCTCATTTTGCTTAACCTACTGTGTTTGGGGTCTCCTTTTCGCAGGCTGCAGGTTCGTAGTTCCCGTTGTTTTTTTTGTCTGCTCCCAGTGGGTAAGGTTGGTTCAGTGGATTCTGTAGGCCTCCTGTTGGAAGCAACTGGTGCCTGTGTTCTTGTGGATGTGACTAGATCTTGTCTTTCTGGTGGGCAGGACCAAGTCCAGTGGTGTGTTTTGGGGTGTCTGTGTACTTATTATGATTTTAGGCACCCTCTCTGTTAATGGTTGGGTTGTGTTCCTGTCTTGCTAGTTGTTTGCCATAGCGTTTCCAGCACTGGAGCTTGCTGGTCGTTGAGTGAAGCTGGGTCTTAGCCTTGAGATGGAGATCTCTGGGAGAGCTTTCGTTGTTTGATATTATGTGGAGCCAGGAGGTCTCTGGTGGACCAATGTCTTGAACTCGGCTCTCCTACCTCAGGGGCTCAGGCCTGACACCCAGCTGGTGCTCCAAGACCCTGTCAGCCACACAGCTCAGAAGCAAAGGGAGAAGAAAGAAAGAAAGAAAGAAAGAAAGAACAAAAGAAAGGAAAGAAGGAAGGAAGGAAGGAAGAAGGAAAGAAAGAAAGAAAGAAAGGAAGAAAGGAAGAAAGGAAGGAAGGAAGGAAAGAAGGAAGGAAGGAAGAAAGAAAGGAAAAGTTATTTAAATAAAAAATAAAAAATTTTTTTATTAAAAAAATTAAAAAGGGCTTCCCTGGTGGTGCAGTGGTTGAGAATCTGCCTGCCAATGCAGGGGACACGGGTTTGAGCCCTGGTCTGGGAAGATGCCACATGCCATGGAGCAACTGGGCCCATGGGCCACAACTGCTGAGCCTGCACGTCTGGAGCCTGTGCTCCACAACAGGAGAGGCCACAATAGTGAGAGGCCCGTGCACCACGATGAAGAGTGGCCCCCGCTCGCCGCAACTAGAGAAAGCCCTAGCACAGAAATGAAGACCCAACATAGCAATCAATCAATCAATCAATCAATCAATAAATCTTTAAAAAAAAATTAAAAAGTAATTTTAAAAAAAGAAAGAAAGAAAGAAGAGAGCAGCCAAACCTAAAACCAAATCCACCACTGATAACAAGCACTAAAAACTATACAAACAAACAAACAAACAAACAAAAAACCAGACAGAGAGAACCTTTGGACAAATGGTAAAACAAAGTTATACAGAAAAAAATCTCACAAAGCATACACATACACACTTACAAAAAGAGAAAAAAGAAAAAGAAAATATATATCTATATATAAAAAAAAAGGAAGAGAGAAAATCTACAGTTGCTCCCAAAGTCCACAGTCTCAATTTTGGGATGATTCGTTGTCTATTCAGGTATTCCACAGATGCAGGGTACATCAAGTTGATTGTGGAGATTTAATCTGCTGCTCCTGAGGCTGCTGGGAGAAATTTCCCTTTCTCTTCTTTGTTCGCACAGCTCCTGGGGTTCAGCTTTGGATTTGGCCCCGCCTCTGCGTTTAGGTTGCCTGAGGGCATCTGTTCCTGCCCAGACAGGATGGGGTTAAAGCAGCAGCTGATTAGGAGGCTCTGGCTCACTCAGGCCAGGCGGAGGGTGGTGTACAGCATGCAGGGCTAGCACCGCATGTGATCACCACCTGTGATGGCAGATGTTGGCATGACATTGCAACAGCCTGAGGAGCGCCCTGTGTTCTCCCAGGAAAGTTGTCCCTGGATCTCGGGACCCTGGCAGTGGCAGGCTTCACAGGCTCCCAGGGGAGTGTGTGTAGTGACATGTTCTTGCACACAGGATTCTTGGTGGCAGTAGCAGCAGCGTTAGCGTTTCAGGCCCATCTCTGGGGTCTGAGCTGATAGCCATGGCTCGCGCCTGTCTCTGGAGCTCGCTTAGGCAGTGCTCTGCCTTCTGTGGACACACTGGGAAGGAATCCCCTTTCTTTGCACACCCAGAAACAATGGTATCTTGCCTCTTCAGCAGGTCCAGACACTTTCCCCAACTCCCTCCTGGCTAGCTGTGGTGCACTAGCCCCCTTCAGGCTGTGTTCATACAGCCAACCGCAGTCCTCTCCCTGGGATCTGACCTCTGAAGCCCAAGCCTCAGCTCCCAGCCCCCACCCACCCCGGCGGGTGAGCAGACAAGCCTCTCAGGCTGGTGAGTGCTGGTCAGCACTGATCCTCTGTGGGGGGAATCTCTCCGCTTTGCCCTCGGCACCCCTGTTGCTGTGCTCTCCTCTGTGGCTCCGAAGCTTCCCCCCCACCCAACCCCCATCTCCACCAGTGAAGGGGCTTCCTAGTGTGTGGAAACTTTTCTTCCTTCACAGCTCCCACCCAAAGGTGCAGGTCCCATCCTTATTGTTTTGTCTCTGTTTTTTTCTTTTTTCTTTTGCCCTACCCAGGTACATGGGGAGTTTCTTGCCTTTTGGGAAGTCTGAGGTCTTCTGCCAGCGTTTAGTAGGTGTTCTGTAGGAGTTGTTCAGTTGTTGGGAGGACAACTCTTCCACCATCTTGATGATCCCTCTAATCCTATCCAGAACACTCTTTGACATAAATCACAGCAAGACCCCTTTTGACCCACCTCCTAGAGTAATGGAAGTAAAAACAAAACAAGAAAATGGGACCTAATGAAACTTAAAAGCTTTTGCACAGCAAAGGAAACTATAAACAAGACAAAAAGACAAGTCTCAGAGTGGGAGAAAATATTTTCAAATGAATCAATGGACAAAGGATTAATCTCCAAAACATATAAACAGCTCATGCAGCTCAATACTAAAGAAACAAACAACCCAGTCCAAAAATAGGTAGAACACCTAAATAGACATTTCCCCAAAGAAGACATACAGATGGCCAAGAGGCACATGTAAAGCTGCTCAACATCACTAATTACTAGAGAAATGCAAATCAAAACTACATTGAGGTATCACCTCACATGGGTCAGAATGGGCATTATCAGAAAATCTACAAACAGCAAATGCTGGAGAGGGTGTGGAGAAAAGGGAACCCTCTTGCACTGTTGGTGGGAATGTAAATTGATATAGCCACTATGGAGAACAGTATGGAGGTTCCTTAAAAAACTAAAAATCGAATTACCATATGACCCAGCAATCCCACTACTGGGCATATACCCAGAGAAAACCATAATTCAAACAGACACATGCACCCCAATGTTCATTGCAGCACTATTTATAATAGCCAGGTCATGGAAGCAACCTAAATGCCCATCAACAGACTAATGTATAAAGAAGATGTGGTACATATATACAATGGAATATTACTCAGTCATAAAAAGGAACGAAATTGGCTCATTTGTAGAGACATGGATGGACTTAGAGACTGTCATACAGACTGAAGTAAGTCAGAAAGAGAAAAACAAATATTATATATTAACACATATATGTGGAATCTAGAAAAATGGTACAGATGAACCGGTTTGCAAGGCAGAAATAGAGACACAGATGTAGAGAACAAAAGTATGGACACAAAGGGGGAAAGTGGGACGAGGGTTGGTTGTGGTGATGGGATGAATTGGGAGACTGGGATTGACATATATATACTTATATGTATAAAATAGATAACTAATAAGAACCTGTTGTATAAAAAATAAATTAATTAAATTACATTAAAAAAGAAAAAAAGAACAATTGGGGTTTTTTTTAACTTTTAATTTTATATTGGAGTATAGTTGATTAACAATGTTGCATTAGTTTCAGGTGTACAGCAAAGTGATTCAGTTACAAATATACATGTATTATTCTTTTTCAAATTCTTTTCCCAGACAGGTAGTTACATAATATTGAGCAGAGTTCCCTGTGCCATACAGTCGGTCCTTGTTGGTTATCCATTTTAAATATAGATCAATGGGTTCTTTTTCAGTAAGATCATCTCCCTATGGCAGGGTGAGCTAATGTATGGGTTAATCCACCCATGAGCTCTGTGAATAGGCAGCACACCCTAAGGGGCTTTGTTCACCTGGATGTTCTTAAAGATTAGAGAATCTACATCTAAACCATTAAATTCAGTATTATTCTGCGTTTTTAAGCAACTGCAGCAAAAAGTCAGCACTCTTTTGGGGCCACAGACCCTGTGTCCAGACCCACTGTTTTGTCTGAGCAAACCTACCAACTCCACCACTGTAGTGATGGAATGGTGCACACTTGCTTTTGTAAAGTGACATCTTTCAGATACTTGGTGGCTATTCAAATACACATACCCTTGATGGCCTGGGCAGTTTCACAGGTGTTCTTAAAGTGGACACAAAGATTTAAAACTCTTGAAATGCATGATTTTGTGGGATTTTCTCAGTCAAGTGCATAGCAAACCGTTTCCAGATATCACCTTAGGCTACTTGCAGAAAGAGCAAGATGAAATATTTTTGAAAAATATACTTGTAGTATGTCATCAGAAAACTAAAGAAATGGTGTTCTGTTGAGAAGTCTTGGATAAAAATTTGTTTGGTTGCCAGATCCTTGTGAGTCAAAATCCACAGGTAATAACTGAGAACTAAAACTTCCTTTAGATCAGATGAGTATTGGGTATAGAATTTCTCAGACTTGTCTGTAAGCATGCTGATGTGGGATCTCTTTGTTGTGGTCTCTTTCCCTCTCCTCTGGGTCTCACACATATGTCATGGTTGGCTCCATACTTCCTGCTCAAATCTGTTCTCTCACCTATTTTTTCCACTTTCATTGAGGTACATCAATCCATTCAAGCCATTCAGCTAGGAAACTCTGTCATCCATCTCTCCCCATCCAACTGGCCAAGTCCTAGTGATTTTGCTTCTTTTTTAAATTTATTATTTTTAAAATTATTTTTATTTATTTATTTTTATTGAAGTATAGTTGATTTACAATGTTGTGTTAGTTTCAGGTGTATAGCAAAGTGATTCAGTTATGCACATATATATCTATTCTTTTTCAGATTCTTTCCTCTTACAGGTTATTACAGAATATTGAGCAGAGTTCCCTGTGCTATACAGCAGGTCCTGGTTGGTTATCTATTTTATACATAGTGGTGTGGATTCTGCTTCTTAAACCTCCCTCAATTCTTTCCTTTCATTTCTAGCCTCTGTATGATAGCTTTAGTTAGGCTCTCATTTCTCTCACTTAGACTTAGAAATTATTAGTCAGTTTATCTCTCTGCTTCAGTCTCTTTCTTTCCAATTCACCTTCCCTATTAACATAAGTGTTTTCTCTCTCAACTATCTAAGTGATATGTCATTCCCTACTTAAAGACTCAAATACTTGTATGGCTCCTTATTGCCTGTGAGAGTGCTGTTTATATTTTTTAATGTTACAATATGCTGTAATAAGTGCTAGAGTTGACACATGCAAGATATATCAGTGTTGCAAAGGTGGGTAAGATCAACACTAATCTGTTATGATGCAAAACCTCCTTTATCGTCTTCACTACTCATAGTAGGGATCACACCCTTGGAATAGGGGATGATTTACAAAGAAGTGGATACTTTTTTGTAAAATTAAGGTACTTAATTTACTTTTCAGTAAATTAAGCTGAACCTAGAACACAGGTTTTGGAGTCAAATAGTCATAAATTCAATTTTCTGATATACCATATAGGAGATGTGTATTTGGGCAGGTCAT
The DNA here is from genome assembly GCF_949987535.1 of Balaenoptera acutorostrata. NCBI lineage: Eukaryota > Metazoa > Chordata > Mammalia > Artiodactyla > Balaenopteridae > Balaenoptera > Balaenoptera acutorostrata. The sequence goes on along the minus strand of NC_080068.1, from coordinate 109,052,802 downwards.
TATACCTTTCTAAGTCCAGTTTTTCACCTGTGAATTGGGGATAATTATGTCTGTATGAGAGTTTCTGTGACAGTTCATTAAGGCAATTGATGTAATGCCCTGGACACAGTGCCTAGTGCATAGTATGTATCCATAAGTGTTAGTTCTCATCCCTGTAAAGACATGTAGGGATACAAGAGAATGCCTCACTGTGAAAAGTTATTTCAAGCAGGAAAAAGCACACAAAATGGCCTGTCCATGGGGAACAGTGTGGCCTATTTGAGGAACTCTAAGTGACAAAGAGGCTTGAAAGGGAAAAAAAAACAGAAGATGAGAATTGAGATAAAGTAGTGGCTTGTTCATAGAGGGCCTTATGTTCTATTTTACCTTCTGGGCTTTCTTCTCTTTGATCTCTTCAATCAAGCCTCTTCAGTTTTCTTGTCATTTTCATTCCCTTCATAACTAAGCTTATGAACTTTGTAGACCATATTCACTGCTTCTACTTCCTCAACCCACTTCAGTCTAGAATCTAGCCCTATCACTCCACCGACATTATCATCATCAATGTCACCAACAAATTCTTAATGGTCACATCAAATGGACACTTGTCAGTCCACAGTTTTCTTGAACTCTTGGCAGGGTTTTGATATATTGCTCGCTTTTTGGAAGGTCACTTCCTTCTTGACTTTGATTATTTTTTTCACTCTCATGGTTTTATTTTGATTTCTCTGTACCTTCCTTTTCCATCTCTTTCAAGAGATCTTAATCCTTTGCTATCTCTTAAATATGTGATTCTGTCCTTGGATCTTTTCTTTCTTCATTCTGGATTCTCTCATCCTCAAAAGTGACATCAGGTATCCACTAAGTACTTATGATTCTCAAATCTAAAATATATCTGTCATCCACACCTCTCTACTTATAACTTCCATCTCCCCACTAGGCTAAGTTTTATAAGAGCCAAAACCATATCTTCCTTGTTCACTCCTTTGAACAAGTATCTGACTGTGGTTGACTGCACTTCTCTTCTCAGTTCTTTGTCCCTTGCTGTATCCACATCTATGTGTCTTTACATCCCTCCTTTAGAGACAGCATACTTTCCCCCAACAAACTGATATAAGACTTGGCCAAATGACTTGCTTTGGTCAATGCAGTATGGGCAAAGTGACACTATGTCAGTTCCAAACCTACTCATAAGAAATGTCATGTCCATCATTAAAAAGTCCACAAACAATAAATGCTGGCGATGGTGTAGAAAAGGGAACCCTCTTAAACTGTTGATAGAAATGTAAATTGCTTCAGCCACTATGGAGAACAGTATGGAGGTTTCTCAAAAAAATAAAAATAGAGCTACCATGTGATCCTGCAATCCCACTCCTGGGCATATATCTAGAAAAACTATAATTTGAAGAGATACATGCACCCTTATGTTCATAGCAGCACTATTTACAATACCCAAGACATGGAAACAACCTAAATGTCCATCGACAGATGAATGGATAAAGAAGATGTGGTACATATACACAATAGAATATTACTCTGCCATTAAAAAGAATGAAATAAAAAATAAAAAATAAAAAAAAAAGAATGAAATAATGCCATTTGCAGCAACATGGATGGACCTAGAGATTATCATACAAAGTGAAGTAGGTCAGAAAGAGAAAGACAAATACCATATGATATCACTTATATGTGGAATCTACAATATGACACAAGTGAATTTATCTATGAAACTGAAACAGACTCACAGAGAACAGACTTGTGGTTGCCAAGCGGGAGAGAAGGATTGGGAATTTGGGATTAGTAGATGTGAACTATTATATATAGAAGGTATAAACAACAAGATCCTACTGTATAGCACAGGAAACTATATTCAATATACTGTAATAAACCATAGTGGAAAAGAATATGAAAAAGAATATATATATAACAGAATCACTTTGCTGTACACCAGAAACAAACTCAACATTGTAAATCAACTATACTTCAATAAAATAAATTAAAAAAGAAGTGCCATGCGTTCCCACCCTCCCCTCTGGGAGTTTTCAGACTCTGTCATGAGAAGAGCTTCCACTGGGAAACTGGTGCCCCTTCAGCCTGAAGCCCAGAATGATTCTGATGGAACAGAACCATCCCAGCGATCCTTCAGGTGTGCAGAGTGAAGCAGAACAGCTCCAACCAACCCACTGTTTTGTGAATGAGATAATAAAGGAGTATTTTTTAAGCTGCTGAAATTGAGTGATTTGTTATGCAGTATCTTTGTAACTATAGCCAACAGAGACACTAGCTGCATTTCAACCCTTGTGATGGAAAGATAGGGAGTATAGGAATAAATCAGATGGATTTATAGATTTAATGCTGTGGCATTGGAGTTTTTGCCTGATTACTTCTATTTCCTCAATGGAGAATGAGAAGACTCAATTACTTGAGAAGTGGACCGGGTGCAGAAGGAAGGGTGAGAAGAAATTGAAATAATAAAATAAAAGTCTTAAAGTAAGGCTTCCCTGATGGCGCAGTGGTTGAGAGTCTGCCTGCCCATGCAGGGGACACGGGTTCGAGCCCTGGTCTGGGAGGATCCCACATGCCACGGAGCAACTAGGCCCGTGAGCCACAATTACTGAGCCTGCGCGTCTGGAGCCTGTGCTCCCCAACAAGAGAGGCCGCGATAGTGAGAGGTCCGCGCACCGCGATGAAGAGTGGCCCCGGCTTGCCGCAACTAGAGAAAGCCCTCGCGCAGAAACGAAGACCCAACACAGCCATAAATAAATAAATAAATAATTTTTAAAAAGAAAAAAAAGTCTTAAAGCATGTGGAAATGGAGTATGGGAAAAGGAAAACTGTTGGTTCTTCAGGCAGCCTAGTACTTTTATTCGTAAGTTTACTAGCTATACAAATTTTGACTTTTGCTACTCATTTTTTGTTTTCTGCTTATTTTTCAAAATCTGAGTCATAATTTTGAATTTGTGTGAGTTTTTGCGTATACCAAGGTATTATGCTTTGGCATGTTTTTTATAAGTATTTTTCCATTTGGGAGGTCGCCTTATATTTTTGTTCATAATTTTGGGCATAGAGAATATTTTATTTCATTTATATGGCATAGAGAATGTTTTATTTTATTTGAGTGGTAAAATCTATCAGTCACTTCCTTTGTTTTATTTTCCATGCTTCTATTGAAACTTCTATAAAAAGTTCAGGAAAATAAAGATTTTTTTTTTTTTAGCACTACAGAATTTTAGAGCTAGATGTCATCATTTTCACATGAGAATTTCATTGAGAAAGATGTGGTTTAGAGAGGTTAGAAGACCTCTAAGCAGTACAGCCTAGGGCAGAGAGCAGTTCTGCCTAACTCCTGGGCAGTTTATGATAATAATCGATGGTCCCAATCCCATCTCTTTTGATAATATCTAATATTCCAAAGCTAGGAAGCCTCAAATTTCACTTATGCTTCATATGGCATAGAGGTGATAACAGAAAGCTACTTTGCTCTCTGGATAGTCTAGAGCAGGGGTCCCCAACCCCCAGGCCACGGACCGCTACCGGTCCCCGGCCTGTTAGGAACCTGGCCGCAGAGCAGGAAGTGAGCGGTGGGCGAGCAAGCCAAGCTTCATCTGCCGCTCTGCATCGCTCTCATTAACTCCTGAACCATTCCCCCCGCAAAAAAGGCTGGAGACCGCTGGTCTAGAGGATTAGGCTTTTGGGGCTGTGCCTCTTTCCTGGTGCTGCCAGACTGCAATTCTAGTTTGTGACACCTGTGCCTTGTTACTTTTTGTGTCTCTACGAAAGTGTCTCATGGATTCTTTTTAAGTTGAACCTCAAACTGGACCAAAGATACTCGACTTATGTTTGAACATGGGATGGAATTCAAATATTATTAAAAATTTAAAGCATAACAATAGAGTGGGGTTATCTGCTGTAAACACGATTTTAATATTTTTGGCTGTATTAATGAAATTCTATGCCGTTTGTGCTTTTGGAGGGAATCTCCCCTATATAATATTATTTTCCTTCAGTTGCTAGTGCAAAGAGGAAGAAAAAGGAAAATCATTTTTGAGAATTTTAACATGTAAAAACTAGCACAGAGAGGTTGGAACATGGTCCCAGGAGCAAGGAGGCACTTTTATTTAGTTGTATGGATTTCAAAATAAGAATTTCCCCTCAAAATCTTTCCTAGATGAAAATTAGTCAGATGTTAAGTAAAATTTCTAATTAACTCGTCACTTTGCAATGAGATCTTTAAGAGAACTGTTGAATCCGATGTTGTAAAGAAAAACTTTTGTATTCACATTGGCACATCGAAAAGAGGAGGGGATCATTCTAAATATTCTCAGTTGTTATTTTCCACAAATCCATTCAATGTTAGTCAGAAAAATTTTGTTACAGCTGTTAATCCAGGCAGGTATAACTTTCTCCACATGATTATGTGAATATTTAAGTCTCTGTCCCACTAACAAGAGCACAATAGCACTTTTACAAATAGCTAAAAGCATTTTCAGCTGGCAGAAGTTCTTACCAGGTTTGAAATTTTTACTAGTCCTGCTATGTACATTGTGATAATGATGACACATCTCTTGGCCATCAGTATCTGTATCTTGAGCATGCCCAGTAACATACTCGTAGATTATTATTTACATTTTTATTAAAACTCTTCTTGGAGAATTTGTCTTTTAGTAAAAGTAGCCTTAGTCTTTGCTAATTTGCGTAACAAGTTGTGTGTGGGTATCTGTGTGTTTATATGCATGTGTATATCCGTGTGTTTTACTTAAAAACCTTTGTCCTAGGTGAGCTTTGTTCTCTGAGTCTCTGAGCAGCTTGTTTTCTCAGTTGTGTACATTTCTTGAAAACAAGAGCCCTCAGCTGATGAGAAATATACAATATCTTAGAGAGGAGCAAGTCCCCATCTGCTAGGCTTTGTATTTTTTCTGATTTTCCATAGCAAGGGAGAATTTTGACTTTCTACCCCTGATATCGAGTAGGCCAGCTTGAATGCTACGGAAAGTACCTACGTAGCCAGTTAGAGGTGATGGGTGCAGGAGTAACTGCTATGTTATGGATTGAGTCCTACCAGGTAACATGTAAAACAGTGAGTTTATGAACAGCCTAGCAGCATATCTGCATCTATATTGTTGTATTGTTGTACTCAGTTGGAGTATCAATGACATTTCATGTAAACCAATTCTTTACTAGATGGGATTTCCAGGAATACGCAAAGGATATTTACATCCTTGGTCACTGCCAACATAATGCAAGTAACACACCTCAGTCATTCTGATGATCCGAAATGCCCTCACACATTTTCAGATGCTTCAAAGAGCGATAGGTGACACCCCAGCTTGAGAACCACTAAATGAAAGATTTCATAAAGATGTTATAGACACATTTAATAAAATGTTCCTGAGCGAATACTTGTTTTATCACTAGACTTTCTAATAGCTCCTCTTAAAATGTTACTTTGTTATGTGTACTACCTAAAGTGTAAGACAGTTTTTGCTCTGTAATGTTTCACAAAGCACTATATCCAAATGGTGTTTTGGTGTTTTCTCAGTGCTGGCTCCATCTTGGATTCACTATCTGCGCCACAATCTTTGGGTAGAGATTTTTAGAGAGATTTCCCTGAAAGAGAATTCTTTGCTTTTCTTGTGTTTTCTCTTGGAGGTTCTCCGTTTCTTCCACTCTCTCCATTTCTCTCCAACTGGTGGTTTAAGTACCTAGTCTCCAACAGGTGAGAGACTCGGGGTTGAGTTGAGTCACCTCTCACCTGAGGAAGAGATGAAAGATCCTGAGTGATGTTTCTGTATACCTGGGTTAGTAGTGTTGCTAGGCAGGATGGAGGAAGTAATCCAAGGAGAAAGCTAGGAGTCAGAGGAAATAAGAATCAAGAGTAAAATGTTGCCAAATAGAGAATATGTAGCAATATGGAAGGGGAGGAAGATTTGCACTATTGGCACTATATAACAGAGTGGCATATTACCTATAAAGTAAATCAGGACCGTCTTGGATGAAAAGCAGCATCCTGCTCTCTGTATAGGACTGAGGAAGGCTCACTGGCACCCCCAGCTAAGGAAACCAGCTCCTGATGCAGGGGACAGAGAGGGGAAATGACACGGATTTATTCCATGCTGAGGCTTCTGCAATGGTTCTAGTTTAGATCTGAACTGACTCCTTGAACCAGTAGTGGGTTTTGTTTTTGTTTCTGTTTTGAAACTAACTCAATGGATCAAGTCCATAAACTTGTTCTATCTACTTCTACTTTTTCATGTGGGCAATGAACTGTACTTGGGTGACTTGAGAAATATAGGGAACCTGAAATTTTAGAAGAATATAAATGCATCTAATTAAATATCACAAAGGCAACATGAGATAGTATTCTTTAGTTTTATTAAACAGAACAAAGGTGGCTTTCTTTAGAAAGAAATAACTTTAAAAAAATGTGAGTATAGCATTTCAATACACACACATGCATACACACACACACACACACACACCCCTGCATGGAAATCCAAGAATATGAAGAAAATAAGTATAATGATTCATAGACCATCTTCTCTATGCCAAGCACTTTGCTAGGCAATGAACCTATAGAATCTTTAGTTCTGTAAAGGTTACAGATCACTAAAAGTAAGGTAGGTATATTTTACAAATGAGGAAACTGAAGTGGAGAGAGTTTGAATAACTTGGATATTGGACATGCAATATTTTATATAGCCAGGACTCGAACCTAGTGTGTGATTTCAAAATTTATAGATTTTAATATTTTTTTCAGTGCATGTGGATTAGATTACAACAGAAGTAGAGGTGGCATTATTAATTTTATGGGAGTGATTTATCCCAGCTAAAGAAGAATATTGATAGTACTGTTTTCAGATATTTCACAAAATTAAGAATGACTGAGAAATTATGGAGGACTTTGATTCTACAGATATCAACCATGAGTTCCTTAAATTACTGATCATATTGGAATGCTCAGAAGGTAGATGAAGACATAAGTGGACTACTGTGGACATCATTAAACAAATAAAGGACAGTTGATTAGTGAAAGACAGTAATAAGAACTTTGCAAATAATCATGTAATTTTGAGTTTAAATTGGTAGGGACATTTATTTCAGAACTTTTCATGTGGTTAAAAATAAAAATTGGAAACTAGAATCTTCCCTTGTATGGAAAGTTGAACAAATTGTGATACATGAAAACCCTGGAAAATTACACAGTCATTCAAAAGAAAGCATTAGATCTGTGTCAATTGTCTGGGACAGAGTCCATGATTATAGTGAGGCAGAAAAGCAAGATGCAGAGATGAATACATAATGTGATCTGTTACTCAGGTTGGATTCTCCAGGAAGCAGAAACTGAGATGGAATTTAGACTGTAGGATAATTATTAGGAGTATTTAAGAATCAACACCTATGGAAGGGAGGGGTAAAAAGCAAGATTGGGCAGAGGGTGAAACTGAACTGTGAAACAGGACTGATGAGCATCTTGGTTGACCCAGGGGGACGGTCTAGGACTAACGTGGGCCATCAGAATAATGTCCCTGCACTGGGACAAAATGGCCAGGAAGTCATACTCTGACCTGTATCAGGCACTTACTTGATGTGGGCTGCTCAGGAAATTGTGTGATCTTGGGTGAGGCAGCTCTCTGCAGCCAAGGAAATCCCTGAAGGAAATGAGAGCTGAAGGCATCTGCTGACAGCACCCCCAGCTTCTAGTCCTTCATTGAGGGGGGATCTGGGCGGTGCCTCCACCCATCACAATACCTGAAGCAAATTATGCCCAAACTCAAAAGGTGCAAACATATTTGTAAGGTATCACATATGCACAGGGAAAAGTAGACTATAAACCTTGGTGATGGGGAGAACAATTGGGCTGAGGGTAGTACAAGTAATCAAAACAAAAGATAAAAATATTGATAACAAAAAAGATAAATCTTATTTAGGTAAAATTAAAAGTGTATTTATGTAATGCTGAGAAAGAAATATTAAAGAATGGTCATCTGATAGTATTTCTCTGGGTTGTAACATTACCTGTCCATTGTGCTTCTCTATGCTATTTGAGTAAAAATTATTTAGATAATTTGAAAAATTATAAAGCTATTTAAAAATTAATAGCAAATTATGTAATCACTAGATATACTTAAAATACAGTCTTAAATAGATTTCAAGACGTTTAGGTCACATAGTAAGATGGTCTAAAAGCTTTATTCAAATATTTCTTAAGTGCTTTCAATGAACCAGGAGCTGTTCTAGGATGTTGGATTATATCTGAAAAGAAAGCAAACAAAGATTCCCACTCTTATGGATCTCACATTCTATAGGGAAGAAAGAGAAGATAAGTAACAAGAACAATAAATGAGTAAATTCTATGATAAGTTTAAAGTTGTTGAAGGCCAGCTGCCAGGGAAACAGACTATCAGATTCTGTAATTTGCATTCAGGAGTGTTTTCGAGAATGCTCTTGGGAAGAACAGCTAAGATGGGGGAAGGAAATAGGCACAAGTAGCCCAAAGTGACCTATTGGCAGCCATAGTTTCAAGATGAAGACACACTCACTGTGACTCCTGTTGGAAGTGTTCTCCATCTGGGAACAAGTCCACTAGCCTAGTAGAAGCTATAGTTAAGGTACCTTCAGAATATATATCTGTATTCAGGGCAGGAGAGGTATCACAGTGCTGGATCAAGACTGTGAAACTATACTATAGTCCATTTGAAGTGAATACAAATATATTCATGCTCTCTGTCCTGAAGAGGTGGAGAAAAAGCACTCCGGCCAGATCACTTACTCTACACCATGTAACCTGAGGAATTGTAAACCAGCTCTGGCAAAGATACCACATCTAGCAAAGCAACTGCACTTGGGATTTCTAGGTTGAGTTTTCAGTCGGCAGTCCACTGTAAACCCAGGATCCATCTGGGTTTTGTACAGACCTGACTGGTGAATGAAATGGAAATGTAAGATGGATCACTAATCCTGAATCCATTGTGTCTTTAATAGAGGCCATAATATTTGCTCACTCTCCCCTGGTTTCAATATAATATATCTAGATATATCTGAGGGACAAGTTTCAGAGACTTTCCCACTTTGATGGTTCTTAACCTAAAAGCCAAGCAGCCGATATGGGGTATTTTCAAAAGCTAAATATGTCCATTTCAACTGTGCATTCAGAGACCAAGTAAGTCTGAAAACCCAGTGGTCCCAGTGAACACTCTGTGAGCCACACCTGGGACTTGACTCCATTGATTAAGTACCCTGACTCCTGCCCCAAATAAAAGGATCATAATGATGCTTTGGTCCTCCAAGTAGCTATGTCAACTTGAACTCTGTGCAAGAGATCTTGAAAGGTTTGGACTTTCTCTCTGACTCTAGTGTAAAATTACCCAAGTAAATGGCAAGGTCCACTTGCAAGGGACTGGGCTAATAATTACTGTGTGGGTACTGGGTACCCATTCCATGGTATTGCAGGTTTCTCCTTTCTAAAGTACAAAATCTCTCCTTCAATTAAAAATTTCTAGGTCTGAAAACTGGCTCATGTCTGGAATCTGGGTAAGAGATGGAAACTTTTTTTATTAGGGTAACTGCCTTTAGTCTCCTGATCATCTGTCCTTTATTTTGGTTGTACAGCTTGAGCAGAACCCTTGTTGGCTGCCCACGCATCTTGCCCTGAGAACCATCTCTGTAGCTCTCTGGAGGTCCTCTCTTGACCTCCACTCTGATGTTGCTGTTCATCATAGTAATTGCCCCAACTGGTTTCTGACCGTTTGGCACTGTCACCTTGCCTCTATTAACTAGAGAGCCTATGAGTCCCATTGCTGTCAGTGATCCCAGTTATTAACAGTTATCTCCTACCTACCCTCTAGAGAACATCTCAGTAATGCTCACATTCCTCTCACCAGTATATTCCTTATTCCTTTGGTAAGTGGAATTTTCTCTCCTGGAACTTAGTGGTCTGTTAGGTTTTCTGACCTATTTAGTGTATTCATTCAGGCATGCCTACCTCTGTGAGCTCTTTGATCCCTCTACAACTGTAAGGCACAGCAGTTCTAGCACTTCTGCCTCACAGAGTAGAGTCCATCACTTTCTCTAAGCTTCTGGGAGCCATCCCAGCACCCCGTCTGCCCCCCTCCCAGGACTTTGCATGGGTTTTAAATCTTGTAACCTGAGAAAGTGCTCTCACATCAAAAAACTCTCTTTTATTCTACATCCTCAGAATGGAATCCCATGTATAGTCTCCTGGATCCAGCCAGTATATATTGGTTAGTTCTTCCTTCAGCTTACAATCCTTTTGCTACTTTAGAAGAGTCAGCACTTCCCTAGATGAGTTAGTTTGTGACTTAACCATAGTTGTTGGCTTAGGGACTAGAGGGGAGGGAGAGGGAGAAGTGGAGGCATATCCTGAGAACAGCATATTTGGTCTTGCAGAGAAGACATCTCAAGCAATGGTAGTCTAGCCTATTAATTAACAAGGAGGAGTGTATCACTTTGACAGTTTCAGAGCGTTCAGGAGTATCTGGATATTTAACATGTGAAAGTTCTGCAACCCAGACATCCACATCCCAGTTTTCAGGGTTCTACTCCTTCCCAGTCTGGGACTGGACTTTGCCACAACAGACCTCCTGGAGTAGAGGATTCTACTTTCTAAAGAGCTCTACTCCTCTTTAGTTAAATACTGAGTTGTCAGCTTTCGCTCTTTGCTGACCACAGGGTCAATCATAGTGTTGATAATAGACTGTAGGAGAGAAGGAGGGAAGAAAAAGACCAGTCATGATGGTCTCTAGGTGAGAGATGCTGGCGGTATGAACCAGAGTGTTAGTAGTTGAGGTGGTAATATCTGATTCTTGATATATTTTGGTAATGGGGCAAATAGGATTTGCTAATGATTAGATGTGGAAAGATAAAGAGTCAAGAATGACACCAACATTTCTGATATGAGTAACTGGAGTGATGTAGTTGCCATTAATTTAGGGTCAGTTTTGGTGGCATTAGGAAGAGGAATGTTCAATTTTAAATCATTTAAATGGAATTTTCAAGTTGTTACATATAACAGTCCAGATAAGAGATCTACATATTGGAGTCTTTAGGATATAGGTGTAATTTAAAGCCATGAGATTGGATGAGAACTGCAAGAGAGTGAGTGTAGACAGATAAGAAAAAGGTTTAATGTCTAAACCTTGGATCACTTCAGTGTTAAGAGGTTAGCAAGGCAGGAGGTAAACCAGGAACATGGTTTCCTAAAAGCCATGTGAAGAAAATGTCAAATGCTGCTGATGGGTCAAATAAAAGGGAGACTTGAAAACTTTGTATTTCACAAAGTACAAGTCATTGGAAATCTTCACAAGAGCCCAACTGGAGTCAGTTCAATAGATAAAAAGGACATTGTGACATTGCATACACATCATTCTTTCAAGAAATTTTTGTGTCAAAAGAGAGAATAACTCTAGGTTGTGGGGGTGGGGAATGGAGTTAAATATATATATATTTATCTATATATATTTATTTATATATATATATCTTTGTATACTGATGGTCTGATGGTAATGGTACAGTTGAGAGAAATGTTGATAATTTGATGATGAAGGACAGGGGAGAATTACAGGAGTGAGGTTCCTGAGTGGGGACACAGCAGATGAGGTCTAGTGAAAATGTGGAGTTTGACTTTAAAAAGGAACATTCAGAGTTTGTTCTAATAGGAGGAAAGGAAAAAATATCTGTACAGATTCTAGAAGACGAGTAGATATGATGATGAGAGCTTATAGAATTCTTATTCTCATGTTTTCATGAATTCAGTGAAAGTAGAGAACTGAAATAACGAACAGGGAAGAGATTTTGGAGGTTTGAGAAGAATATGAAATAGAGAGGAAAGAGGAAAAGTAAAAGTAATACAATTATTCTGTATCATTAAATGCTCCCTTGAGTAAACGCCACAAAGTTAAAGTGAGAAACAGATTTGTAAACTTTTTTTTCCAGCCACATTTAGCAATTTGGGTACAGGAATGAAGGAGGTATAGAGCTGTTTTTAACCAGAGTAAGGGTTTTGCTTAGCAAGTTTAACCAAGAGAAAGCCAAGTGAATTGAGATCTATGAAAGATGGTGTTCAAATAATTGATCATGGAAAACAGAGAATGTTTGAAAGAGAATGTTTGTAATACTTGACTAAGCCAAGTATATAGGGAAGCAAAAGCATGATGGGTGAGGGGTGGTAGAATCCGTGGATTATAGGTCTGGTGAGGTGGGGGGCGTTGAATGATTATTTGAGAGCCGAGGATTTGAGGAAGTGATCTGGAAAGACAGGATGTGATGAGTACACAGTGGGTCTAGAGTGTGAACATAGAGTTTAGTGACTGAGTCAAGATGGAAGAAACTGTCATTGGAGGGAGATGGTCAAGGAGGAAAGACTACTGGAAGAATTTCATACCTAAATACTGAAATGACTCAGACTCAAGGAAAGAGTTGTGGTGGAGTGAGCTGGGAGCTAAAGCTAAATTTCAAAGATTGAGGAGAACCCCAAAGTCCTTGAAATGACTGAAACAAAAAACAGAAGTAGATGGTGTAGCGTGATGACATTTATGTTAGAGCAGGAAAGGCAGGTGTTGGGGAGCATAGAATAGTACATAAGTGGCAATGAAGAGCAAGGATGAACCTTCCTTACCTTCACCATTTGAGATACAGGGCATGCAGGGCCTCTAAAGGAACCACATTTCAGCAAGAACAAGAAGATAAAGGGAACTTTCAAAGAAGTTGTTGAGGACAATGGGGGGGGGTTGTTAATGACAATCAGTTTCAGGAGTCAGGGAGCTGGCTACTGAAAGGTAGATGTAGAGAGCTGTATGGAGATGAGAATGTGGAAAATGAACTATGTTCTGGGAATCTAGGTTGTGACTGACAAAAGTAGTGATAAAGTGAATAAATAGATGAGTCCTGATGAGGAGGTGAGTGATTGGAAGTACGCAAAGTTTAGAATCTATGGACCTCTCTTCATCATCTTAATGGAGGTGTGGGGACCTCAATCAAGGGATGATCTAACTGCATAGTTATCCATATAACCATAAAGTCTTTGACTTTTTTCTTTATGGCCAAAAGTCCTTATTGCCAAATTTGTTGGCTTCTCTAGGGGGCAAGCTCAAATACGTAGCAGGCACCTCTAAGTTTCCATTTCCTCCCATAAAATAAATAATAAATTCCCATAAAATAAATTATAAAATGACCATAGTTTTGGCACATGAATGAGCAGAAACCAATTGTGGGGTTGTACTCAGAGCAGTAATAGTAGTGGAAGTCTGCCATCTCTTCCCAAACCAATTAGTGGTGAAAATAAAACTGCTCCGAATACAACCCTAGGATTGCCCCCGGCAGCTTCTTTCAGGCCTTTCTGGACCTCTCAGCATCATTATTTCTTTGGACCACTCAGCAATTTAGGAATACCCTTCCTTTTGGGAATTTCTATCTCTATCTCCCTTCCTGATGACTCTTTCTGAGTCACCTTCCTTGTCTTCTGAACCTCATCTGTCCCTTAAATAAACTGTCGGCATTCCTAAAATTTTCTACTTGGTCTCCTTCCTAGTTTATTCTGTGGCAGGGATCTGAATCTTAAATGCCCTCAAGGGACACAATGTCTCTCCTTCCGCCAAATCATCCTCTCCAATGTAAATCAGAGGGACTTTTTCAAAAATCAAAAACTGATAGTAAACATCCAGTACTCAAAACATTTAATGGCCTCTTTTTACTACTAAGCAAGTCTTTTTTCCTTAGCGTAATGTTGAAGGTTATATGCAAATTTGACTCTGTTCTTCCTGGGTCTCATTTTCCATCACCTTTTCTCTTCTTATGGGTCCCTTAACTGTCACCACATTTATCAACACACAAATTGTGGGTTCTGCTATACAATTGTGTTCCTTCAGTTTTTCTTACACTATTTCCTTTACCCCCAATATTCTTTCCCCTCTTCTCTATTTGTTAGTCAATCCAGTTCAAAGAAGACTTCTTTTGTGAGGTCTTTCGGAGGAGCATCTCAGCTTTCCAAATTGCCCAATACTTCCTGTTTGCTATCATGACACTCTACTTACACTTCCAATATAGATGTTTTCAGAGTCTGCTTTTTGTTACACTTTACCTATTCATTTAAATTCTTCTTGTTAAAAAGAAGTGAGATAATTGTCATTAAATCTGAGTGTGTGTGTGTGTGTTTTCTCCCTGTCTGAGTACTCTCTATTAGATTATTAGTTTTTCCAGGGCAGTTTCTCATTCCCTCAGTACTTTACACTGTGCTGTGCATATAACTGGTGTTAAAGAAATGTTTATTCAATTAAAATATGACAGGGAATAATCGAGGCTGGCAAGGAAGAGTGAATGGCCATCAGCTGAATAAGGAGATGTCAGTAGAATGTGAGTTCCACAAAGATAGGGATTTTAAACTGCTTTGTCTTTTGGGAGTGCTGTAAAAATTCATTGAATGAAAAAGACTAGTATAGGAGATTTCACACTTATAACTCAACACTTAACCCTGAACAACATACAGGAGTTATACGAAGGGTGAGGTTTGCTACATCCCGATTCAAGTGCACTTTTCAGAAATGGTGTCTACTTTTCTCACAGTCAACCTCAAAAAAAAAAAAAAAAAAAAACTGAATATACATAAAGGAGAAAAATGTTTTCCCAAGCATAATATTACAATAAAAGAATTGTTCTTCTTTTTACTAAACTTTTAGGTTTAAGGAATGCTCCTTAATTCTATTCAATTTTTTAAATCAATCACTCTTGTGCTGAATATTTTTAAATGAATATGGCGCTTTTGCATGGATCCATAAATAAACAAAACGTGCACAGCTTTGTTTATGTTAGCAACCTTCTGCTAAGTGTTGCTTCTATTTATTTACTTTTAAATTATGCCAGATTTCTGCAAATTTGAATCAGTTTGGGGATCAACTTGAAATTTTAAAGACTGGCTATGTACTTTGCTTCTGATACCTTGCAAATATATTAAAGTAATAGTTTTAAGGGCCAGCAGAAGTTGTAAGAGGAAAACATTCATGATGGACTTAATTATGGAAATAGATGCATCATACTATAAAATTTTTACCATTCCTCTTAATTTATTTTAACTTCCTCCTTCTTTTTGCTTCCTCCTCTTAACCAGAGTTTTTAGCCCCATCTCTTATATCTTAAGGTCGGATGTTACCTGATTTGTGTAGCATAATATACAATTTTGAGAAGAACCTGAAGGAGTCTATAAGGATATGTTGATACATCAAAACTTTGCCCAGAGAGCCATGTTGCTGAAAACAAGCTCTACTTACAGACATTCATGGCTGAAATTAAAATTCACTAATTCATTCATGATAAAGAGCTGGTGTCCATAAACTGACTCCCTCTTATCATGTGTAATTTGGCATGAGTCATGAGATTTAGAGCTGGTTAGCTTTTCTCAGAGAGCAGAAATGAGAAGATGGAGTTGAATAAGGCAACAATAGACACTGATACTTGTCTCACAAACATCCATCTAATCCCCCTATCTGCTTCTTCCTCTCTTTTTACTGAACCACCATTATGTTCAGGTATTTCCTATCCTCCACACTGGCATGTGCTTCAAGATGATCTCATCTCTAGCTCCAGGGATAGTACATACTTATAAAACTAAGTCAATCTCATTCTCTTTGAGAGTGGTTGGTTTCGGTGTGGGCATGTGACCTAATTTTGGCTAATGAGACCTTAGTTGAAGTCAACCTTAGTGCTTCTAGGAAATTTTATCTCTAGAGATATAGACACAAAAAACGACAGTCACTTTCTTTCCTTGAATGCTTTTTGTGCCTGCATATGATGGCTGGAACTGCTGCAACAGTACCTGTGAGGGAAGCCTGCCTGAGGGAAGAGCCAAGATGATGGGGATGACAGAGGGAAAGAGTGGGAAGAACCTGCACCACCCATGACACATTGAAGCTTCAGATTGTTCCTGCCTGGAGCCTGCCCTACCTGGGACCTCCTCATTTACGCCAGTTTGAGTCATTTTCTCTTACCTGTAGTCAGTAGAAATCAGACAACTTTCCTTCTCTCTATGGTTAAAGAATAAATTTATATTATGTTTTGTATAAGGAAAAGATACAGATACCTGGATTTCTTTTGGAAGTACATTAGTGGCAGTAACATAGCTAGAGATTAGCTTTCAATGGACCATGTTCAAATTTTGGACGCTTGAAATTTGGTAAGGAAAGAAGTGTAAATCAATTAGTGCTGCCATTGGGTAACAGAATTGTTTCTTTTTCACTAATATAAGGTAGCCGAAATTAAAGGAATAGAACAGCTTTCAAAACAGAAACACTCAAAAGGAAATGCTATCAAATCATCATGCATTCTAAAAGAGCTAAGTTACAAATAGGTAAAAACAACTGCCTTTTAAGTAGTGCTGCCATTATAAAATGTTAGCAGTTAGCAAGAGACTAGGGTGGGAACAGTGGCCTCCTCTTTTAAAGAGTAGCTTTTCCCAGAGAAAGAAATATAACATTATTATGACTATCCAATATACATGACTGTTTTAGTCATTTTAATTTTCAATTAAATACAGCTCCTGTTTCAGCTGCAATGAGTTAAAACAATTAAAATTTTCATATTATGTTCATCCTATTTGTAAAGTAGTTCACACTGGAATGTGTTTTAGGTGAAAAAGGGTCCACGACAGGGGCTTCCCTGGTGGCACAGTGGTTAAGAATCCCCCTGCCAATGCAGAGGACACGGGCTCTAGCCCTGGTTCAGGAAGATCCCACATGCCACAGAGCAACTAAGCCCGTGTGCCAAAACTACTGAGCCTGCGCTCTAGAGCCCACGAGCCACAACTACTGAGACTGCGTTCCACAACTACTGAAGCCCACGTGCTTAGAGCCCGTGTTCCACAGCAAGAGAAGCCACCGCAATGAGAAGCCCACGCACCGCAACAAAGAGTAGCCCCCCCAAAAAAGAGTAGCCCCCGCTTGCCACAACTAGAGAAAGCCACGCACAGCAATGAAGACCCAACACAACCAAAACATAAATAAATAAACAATAAAATAAAAATTAAGAAAAAAGAAAAAAGGATCCACGACAAAAAGTGGGTAAGGATAAACTTGAATATGACTTTTAAGCTCAGTCTAGATATAGTGTTGTAGGATATAATTTCAAAAATTGGATGCCAATTTTTCAATACTAATTAAGGAAGCTGTGACATCCACTGCTCTATCTAATTGACTTATAGCTGGGATACTGACCAAGCCAGTTTTGGTCCCTAGAATGCCTTTATGCAAATGAGACCCACCAGAACATGGCTTGGCAAGCAGAGCAATAGGCTGGATTCCAGCCCCTTCTCGTCCATTAGGCCAGGCATTGTTGTGTGGTGAACAGCCAGCGCAAATGTACTCAGAGGCCCTGGGTTGCAAATTCCAGTGTTTAGGTGGACGAGTGTTAGACAATAGGGAGCGCTGAGAATGGGCAAGCTAGAGACCCTGTCTAATCACAGCTCCAGCTATTGTTTTCAGGAGGGAATGTAGACACAGTGTTTTCACATGTCCCAATTTTTGAAAGAGGCTGGAAGTCTAATGCAGTTTCTTTAACACCAAGGACACAAGCAAAAGGAGTGTGAGGCCCAAATTTAAATTGTGGACTGGATGCTTGTGACTCTGGCTTAAAGGAAGTGCATAGCCACAGCTGCTTACTCAGATACCATGCTTATCCTGATCCTGTTGGGCTCAGGAATGTTTGAGCTCCTGGAGGTGATGGTGCAAGTGAGAGATGTGGGGCAGAGGCCATTTGTCATCCAAGGTAAGTCTCAAGTAGGAGAGACCATAGATATAGATATGGAGGGCAGGGGAAAAGGTAATAAATGTGATACTAACTGAAGAAGAAAGAAAAGGAGTGTATAAAATTAAGTACTATGTAGGGAGGAGGAAGTTGTGATTTTCAGGTAGCTTGCCTTTTATAGTACTATGCTACTAAATAGCTCCAACACTTTGCTAACATTAATTAAACCTCACAAACCCTTGAGATAGGTAATGACTATAATTAAACTGATATTCTGGATCCGTACAATGAGACTTAGAATGCCCAAGGTCATAGCCAAGATTGTGTGGCCTAGTTTGGCAGACAAACTACATGTTCTTACAATGTATTACTCCTCCGGAAAGAGCTTTTCTAGCTCTCTCCTTCAATCTCTCTCTCTCTCCATGTTTAGATTAAGAAGATATAATGATAGGATAAATAAACTTGATCACTGAGAAGTTAAACTGCAAGTTGATTAGGGAAGCTTAAAGACAATATGGAAAAATAGCTAAATGAACAATGTGTAGTTCTAAACATTTATAATATGCAAATTCCAATTAATTGCATTTATTTAAAATATTTCCATTTAAATTGCTGGTTTAGCTAAATGCATCAATAAATCAAGAAATCAATGCATGTAAAGCTTTCTTCATACTATACAACAGTCTAGAAAAGACTGTCATTAGTTTGAAAAGAGAATACAACAGACAGACAGAAGGAACTCTTCTTGTTGCTATAACTACAGCATAACAAAGGTCAGCGCTGGGGAAAATTAAAAAAAAAACAAAACCTTCCTGGATTGAACGTTAACTACTCAGGGATATTATCCTGAATTTTTCCTCCCAACAGAGAAAGATAATAATCCTTTATACTGAGAACGGTTAATTGAAGATAAACCAAACAATGGTAACCTACATTTTTAAAAATCAAGCATAAAAAACTGGTTTTGATTTGAAATCTTGAGAGTAATATTAGAAAACTGTGCTTTTGCAAATAGGGGCATCCTGGTTACTTTGGAAATCAAAATCTAAGTACAGGAGAAAAAAACAAAAATCACAAACATTTTATGAAAAATCTTTCTTGTATTTAAAATGGCAAATCAAAAAATTTCAATTAGCATTAGTTAATAGAAAATAGTTTATGATAAATTTAATTTCAGAGTTGTTTGACAGAGCTTAAAAAGTATGACTTTTATAAGCCAAATTTTCTGTCTCTAAAAAGTAAATTTCAGAAATAACTTCATTATTAAAATTCTTTGAGATTTTTTGTTTCTTAGTTTTGAATAATTGGGCAAGTCCTATCTGGTAATTTGAAGATTCAGTAGCCTATTTATAAAATGTCCAGTTTCTGCATATAGATTCAGTTTCCACCTTTGAGCTAAGGAGAACATTAGTTACTTGAGTTACTGGGTTTGAGGTTTTGACTGAAAATAAGGAGAGGGATTGAGAGAGGAGACTCTGTCACCTGCTTTCCAGTGTTCTGTAAATCCTGTCAGATACAACTTGTGTGCAGGGAGAATGGCTGAAAGCACAAGGAATGATGCTGCCACATTCTGGACTGCTCTCTTGGAAACAGGGATGCTGTGACACTGAATGCATGTTGACAGAGCTATAGGAAGTGTTCTCTGGTCAGCTCTTAATTGTCAATTTCATAAGATTCCCAAGCTTCATATTACTTTATCATTACTGATCTATCTTAAGAGATATACTTTCAAGAAAGCATACAGGTGATTCTATGCCTAAGGCAAATTTTCCTGGGAGAAAGGTCAATGAAGGGTGCCTTGATACTGTCAGGCAGAGGAAAGAGAGACCGAAAGGAACATGGGGCTCAAACTGCAAATTTGTGTTTATATCTGTGAGTGTCTGGAAGTTACTCACCATGACTTGGTGGTTTTGTTTTGTTTTGTTTTGACCAAAATTGACGCATTATTTCCTTCATGAGTAAATACTTTGAAAAAAATCTGGAATGTTATTGCTTGGGTTTCCTAATAATCCAGTGAACAAAATATACCGAATATTTATGGTAAAATACAAGGAAGCCCATATCTTATCAAAATCAAGCCAAATTAGGGAGCCTATAGAAGAAGTGTTCTTCTGGAGACTTTTCATTTCTAGCCTATTGTTATTTCATTTGTATGGATTTCCGCATTTGGGGACAACTCCTATTTTACTGCCATGGAGTATTAAAGATGTAATTTTATAGAAACGAGAATTTGTATAATAAGAAGGAGTGCCGTGAAGAAATAAGAAATGGCCTAGACCAAATTAGATGTTCCAAAGAACAATTCTAAAAATTAATGCTCAGGTTAGCATTTGGTAAATATCGGTCTAGTGTCCAAATTGTATGTAAAAACTGGTGAATGTATGTACTTGATTAGCGTAGTTGATTTGAATATGGTGTTAATGAGGCCAAGGTTCACAACCCTGTGAACCTATTATTTTCATTATCATCAACAGTTACAGATTTTATCCCTAAGAGTGGTCAGCCATTCCATAAATGCATTCTGCTAGTCATTAGAAAGACAAGGCAAGAGAGTGTAGATAGCTTAAGACAAATTTGTTGTTGCTAGAAAACAGCTCAAAGCACATGACCTGCTGTTGGCAGGTTAAGAGTACCAGCTTCGAATATGAAGGTCAACACTGTGATAATGATGTATCGATATTTAATTAAAAGTGAAAGAAAATAATGGGTGTGAAGAATATTGATTTTAAGGACTAATTTAATCAAATTTCACTTTGTTGAGTCACTGAGAAAATCTCTGAAAATTTCCTTAAAATGTTCACTTAAGGGATTTAAAAATATTATTTCATTATAAAAGAATAATTCATTATAAGCAAAAAGTCTCTTTTATGTAAATAATAATACCTTGATCTTAGCTTATGGTTCTTTATTAATTAGGTTTTTTTTATCTGGTGATGGTAAGGTGATGGACATTTTCCGGATAAAGTGGATCTGCTGGAGTAGAGAGTTCTTGCTAGGTGTAATAGGAGATGAGATTCAAAACATGGGGGCCAATTGGAGAAGAGCTTTGAATGACATTTTATGAATTTTCCATTTTTATCCTATGGACCATGGGGAACTTACTTCTACATTTTGTGTATGCTACTTTCTTCAATGAGCATGGCACAGAATGTTAGAACCTTCCATGTGTCAGGCAATGTATGAGGTGGGACATGAAGCTGAGTAAGACACAATCCCTGATATCAAGGATCTCCAGTTCTGGTAAAAAAGACAAATAAATAAAAATCCCAGATAGCTACAGTTAGAGAAGAATTGAAGACATTATTCTGCATTTGTTTTATTGGCATATTCCTCCTGCGAAGAGGGTGGTTATTGTATTATTATCTACAGCATGAATTACTATGGAAAGAGGCAGTCCACAGATACTGTGAACAGGAATTGGGAAGCTGGATTCTAGGATGTTAGGTGAGAGAGCTTCACACACCTTTCCTAGCCTGAACAAGGAGTAGTTTTTATGACTAATAGGGTACACATTATTGGTGGAGGGATTAAAGCTTACCTCTGGGTTTTGAAAACACCAGCAGACAAGTTGCTAATGCCTAAGATTTATCTCTAAGTCAGTTTATTTTAGATTTATGGTATTTCCTCTGCTTGTGTTACTTCTGCTTTCTTTATTCTTTAGTAAATTCTTGTTTGACTATTTTATCCATAGCTTGGCTGTCCTACAGGTATTTAAGGAAACATAGTTTGTTCATAGTTGCCAAACTTTCCCCAAAGTCATTAAGACTGCTTTTAGTGGTAATCTCTAAGGGTGGTAATCAGCAAAAGTGTTCTCAAGGGAAAAGGACTCTCACAGTTGATTCATAGCTGTGTGGGCCAACTTAACCTCTCCAGCAGGTTATTCTCCTCCCAGTGTTACTCTTGGGGGGGAAAATGCCAGGTGTCCACCAAAACTCTTTCTCTACTCCACAGTAGTAGAGTTTGCATCTAGGAAGTAACTGCCCCGCCATCTTTGCAGCTAGTCATAGCATGTGACTGGTTCTTGACAATTGTCAGTGAGCCGAGGTGCTGTGGGTCACTTCAAGAGCAAGTCTTTAAGAAGGGATCATGCCCCATTCATGCCCTTCTGGTCGTTTGATGTAGTTGATGAGCAGTCCCTCAGGGATGGCAAGGTCCCTAAATGAATCCATGGATCCATGAACCACTCATAGAGGAGAGTCATCCTCTGATCTGAAATTCCCACCCCGGACTGGGACATGAACAACAAATATACTTCTATTTTTTGCATTGACACATTTTTGAAGTCTATCTGTTACAACAGATAAACCACCTTTTTAGAGATTCTGGATAATGATGACAATATTGATCATGATCATGATGAAAGCAGCCATGCTTTAGAGATATTTCACAGCACAACACAAAATTTCTGCAGAGCAAGGACACTTCTTCAAGTGATACTCAAGTTGATCTTTCCCATGAAGATATCAAGGAAGCCCCTGTGCTCCTATTTCGGGTCACAAAATATACGGAGTAAAGCACAAACCATTTCCAGGGAATTGGAAGCTGTAGCAGGCATTTTCCAAAGAGAATGAACCTTAAGTTTTAGTACTGTATAGAACTATGAATTCCGAAGTAGAGTTAATACAGGACTAAGTCTCCTCAACGATTTTCCTAAAACACCTGACACATCATTCTGGAGAACACAATGGAGAACGTGGAGTAATGTGAGACATGGTAGATATGCAAGTGGTAAAACTAGTATATATAAAAAAATAAAGGATATGAGGTATCCCAGACCAGAAGAGAGATGTTTCCCTTTATCACATTTGGCTAAGGATGTAATCAATTCCCTAGCAGAAAGGCAATGGATGTTATATCCGAGGTATGCGGTATATTGTCTAAAATATATTCTGTATGTCATATAAATGAGGGGTCTATGATCATAATTAAAGCTAAGGTTCTAGTATGCAGAGAGGGTTATTGATTAATTAATTATTGATAGTAAGACTAGAGTAGAGGTTATAAGCATAAAGTTTTGGAGATACCGGATTGGGTACAAACTTCAGCCCTGTTACATACTAACTTTTTGACCCATCTAAGTTATCTGATATCTATGGGCCTATTATTTCCAGTGGAAACAATACTAACTACTTCATAGGGTTATTTCAAGGACAAAATAAACTACCTGCAAATTACTTACTACAGTGTCTGACACAGATGGGTCATTAATGGTTGCTCTTATTAATCATTAAGACTGAGTGTTCTGAGTTTTCCCTTTGTCAACTAGAAAATAAAATTCTTTGGAATTTAGAGCTTATTTTCTCTCATTTGTTTAAAGTCTCATCTTGAAAGTGAGCTTGAAGCATTCTGAAAAGAAAAGCAAGTTTGGCATAAGAAAGCATGATATTTTTATTTGATTTTAAAATTGTTTATTTACAAATTCAAAACCTCTAACATTGGACTACTTTAAATATTTCGAAAAGATGTTTAAGAATCTATCATCTTTCCAGTATAATGAGTGTAGGCGTTCATTAAAAGGTGCCTACATTTTGCTGATAAATTTCTTATGATGTTCAGCTCAAAAAAAAAAAAAATCAAATGGAATATTCCCTTCTTTGCTTTCACAAAGCATTGACAAAAGTATAAAAATATCTTATCAATGAACTTAAGTAATTATTAATCATCCAGTTATTTTGTCTATAAATGCCAAATAACTGCTTTGATTGATTTTATAACCAACTTATTCTATTTTTTTAAATTACAAAACATGCATCTTAATCAATGAGTCACAAAACAATCTGCCCCCTATTTCAATAGTTGCCCACTCTTGGTACAGCACCTACATTTATGCACACCACGGTTCCTAACATCTTATCAATAATCAGTCCTCCAGAGTTGGCAGAATCTTGATATGGTCAAGGTCAGTCTTTTGAAAATTCAAAAACAAAATGATTTAAAATGTCTTTTCAGCATTTTGTTATTATAAAAGAAACAACTCATTATTACACTTTTCTTCCTTCTCTGAAACTATATTATTGTATTATTCTAGAGTACAGTTTTAATTTTAATACAGAACTTTTACTTTGCTTTATAAGACCAATTTAAACAATCTGAATTTTTTTCTTTCCTACTTTTGTAGCTTATTATGAACCACTATTTTTTTCTTTAAAATTATCCAAAAGATTCATATTTTTAAATATTTCAGATAAATATGAGCACACTTCAATAGTAGGATAGCATGTAGCCAGGAATACATCATTTTCTTTAAGGCAGCAGTGAAGAAGTTAATTCATAGCTGCATTTATGAGTGACTTTTATTTATTTTTGACCTGTGGTAAAAAGATTTATCTTTCAATTACAAAACTATTTTTCCCAAGTGTCAAGAAGTCATACTAGTGTAAAATAGATTAATGTAGCTATAAAAGTAGTTTTTGTTTAAGTAAGTTTGTAATTAAAAATAGGGTAGTAAGTTAAAAATCAGATTTAATCATTGGAACTACCAGATGGAATAGTAAAAGAATGGGGTTGGGGAAGCGGGGGGAGGAGAGAAAGAGAGGAGAGAGATTGAGATTGATTTTGAGATCGGTCAGGCTAGACACATCACCAATTTTTTTTACATTCTGGCATAATAATATTTAAAAAATCCGGACAAGCAGAACACCAATCCGTTTTCCCTTACTTTAAAGATCTAAATGATCATAATTTTTTAAAAGTCTTCCTGGGTACATCAGGAGTATTATTTAAAAGCCATGCGGTAGGGTGTGAAATAAGAGTATTCTTCAAACAAACACGACCTTTTCTGTTTCTTGTACTGCTCTTCTCAACCCAGCCAAAAAACCCAGACAAGTTTATTTACACACACACCCGCACACGCACACACACACACACACCCCACACGTAGAGAGAGAGAGAGAGGCGGAAACGCCCTCTTTCCATCCCTTCCAAACAATTATCTCCGAGAGCAAAAGAAAATAATCAACAGCCCTCTGTGCTGGGCTGGGCGGCTGAGCCGGAGAGCGGGGCGCCAGGAGGGAGGGCGATCGGCAGGCGAGCCGGGAAACGTGGCTCCTCCGGCGAGGAGAGGATTTGTGAAGGGGAGCGCCGGCCCGCGTGCGCCTCTTGTTCCCCGTGTAATTTGCAGCCAATCATCAGTAGGTGTCCGCGTCGCTGCGTCCTCCTCACCTCGGCGCCGATCACCCCCCCGCCCCCGCCCCCGCCCCCGCCCCCGCCCCCAGCCTCCCACCTCCTCCCTCGCCTTTCTGTCTCTCCCGCTCCCCTCCCCCCGCAGCCGCACACACGCACACACACAAACACAGAGAGAGAGAGAGAGAGAGAAGGGGGGCAGAGGGAGAGAGAAGAGACCAAGAGAGAGAGAGGAGAGGAGAGGGGGAGAGAGAGAGAGAGAGAGCAGAGACTCCCCGGCTCCCTCCCACCCTCGCACACAGCGACTGGAGACGGACGGAGAGCAACGCGCTGGGAGAGGAGAGACCACCGAGAACAGCCCCGCGCTCTCACACATACACTCACACTCGGCTCTTTCCTCTCCCCCCACCTCCTCCTCCTTCCACCCCCTCCACTAACACCATCTCCTCCTCCTTCTCTCTGCAACAAGAAAAAAAAAAAGCCATTTACAGGTATTTTTTTTTTGATCCGCATATTTATTTATCCCCCCCGTCCCCAACAGTTTGTTTACAAGTATTAAAGTTGTAATTGGGAGCTGCCAAGACACATCTGGATTTGTGTTTCTTTGTGTTAGGGGGTGATGTGCAACTAATTAAAGGCAGACTGGCAGCGTCTGCAAATTCTAAGGCTCCCCAAATAAAAAGAGACTGGTAAGTGATTGTTCTTTCTCTTTCTCTGGCTTTTTGCTCTTAAATGTTTGCTGTCCGTTGGGATTGTAAAAGTAGATTATTAATGCTGGACTCCAGCGATAAAAGGCGTCGCTGTATTAATTTATTAATTAATCTGCACCCGCCCCTCCTCCTGAATGTTAAATATGACCTTTGATCTCTATGTCTCTGGTAGACCAGACATACAATATTAGGCATGTACAGTCACATTGTTTAAAGGCAAAACAGGATCATGAAGTATGGATGTCTAATTTAGCTTTGGAATAGGACTATAGTTATTTGTGTGTGTTTTATTTCGTTTTTTAGAGAAAATCCAAACAATAGCTGTGGTTTAGGTACCTTTTTCATGCTCCAAGATGCATTGATTAAACAATAATGACCTGGATGCTGGGCACAATCATTTTCTACAGTTTCTGGTGGCATTAAACCTTGAGGAGGGAAGGGGGAGGTGATGGTAATAAGGAAAGCTTCTTTTTGGAGACACCACTCCAATACTCTGAAAAAGGGACATTAAATTATTTCTTTATTTGGAACAAGGTCAAAAGACTAAAATGTTGAAATTTTTCCCTCCACTCAGTGTGCTGGTATCTAATGCATGGTTGGCATAACTAGTTTTTACTGAGTAGCAGTTATTATGGTCTTGCAGTTACAATGTGATTCGCAGAAACTGAAGCTATATGCATATTCTTGCTGTGTCTTCCCCCACCCCCTTCCCAGCATCAAGAATATTTAGCCAGGAGCATTTTGGGGGCACCCTTTGTATTGCCTTCAGACCTCTGAAGGGAGCAGTTTTCCCTAATGCAAAACCACAGAGGTGGTTCCTGAATGATTAGGGACTTGCTGTGATTGAAAGATGCCTGCTAGCTTCTAATCCAGCCTGGGGTGAGGTTCCTTATCTTGATTTAACTTGCTTAATAAGGATTTGTTTACATAAACCCCTCTTTTTAGGGCACCTCATCATCAGGTATTGAAGTTTTTGCACTTGGAGTTTGGGCATAAATGGTTCATTAATCTAATTATAAGCATAATTGCTATAATTGATATCCATTTTGAACTGAATATTTGAGACAGACTACTGGGGCCCCATTTAAAATTCCCTGAACTCCACATTCTAGACCAATATGTGGTCTTCAGAAGATGTCACAAAAAGATATTCTGCCCCCCCCCCCAAAATCTGGAAACAAAGAAACTGGTTTTTTAGGTTAATATACACTTTATGTTTTTGCTTTACTTCTCAAAAGGCTGTGATGTACTTCTCCCTCTGTGATAAACAACTAAGATACCTCTTCCTAAGCATAATAATGGCCTGTAAGCAAAGAGATGAATGCAAATACCCAGTTAACATTAAACTTTCCTATAAAACAGAGCAAAAGAAAAAAAAAACATTTTAATGATTATTTCTTCATGGAACACCTTAAATGATTCCCCCCTACTTTTACTCAAAATCAGTGACTGTGAGAGATCCTCAAAAAGTCCATGCTTTCCTCTTGTCTTGGGAATAGAGTGGAGTCTCCATTAGGAATTATTGGGAATATTCTTACAGAGACTGCAGGCACTTGGTTTAAAACCTTTGACATTTTTTGTATTATTAAGAAAAATTTTAATCTAGTCCATCTTTCTTTTCTTTCTTTTAAACAAGTAGAACACCACCCTCTTACCCCCTCCAAGCCCCACCACCAAATGGCTTGTACAATTGAGACCCGTCCTTGGTCCATTGAATTAAGACTCTAACAGAGCCAGCTGTGCTGGGATTCAAACTAATGACCGCAGACACAGAAGGACACTGTGGCAGCTGGTAGTTCTTTTTTCCCTGCCTCTTTAGTTCAGATTGTATGTGGGCAGTCTCTTAGCTCTCAGTTGTATTGTGTTTGCTTACAGTTTATACTCGGATGTATTGCAGACTTTCTCAGTACTTCATTTGCTAATTTCCTGTTCATTTTCCTCATAGGGCCATAGCTGTTTTCTACTTTAGAGCATTTGCATGCCCAGGCAGCACTTGTTCATACATTTCATAATGTTTAAATGCCCTCTGCTTATAGGTAGTATCGCCCTCCCACCCCTGATTTGCATGTCTTTAAGCACTCCAATTGCCCTTTTCCCTCGGCATTTGTCACCCCTGTCTTTCCTCTTTCCCTGGGTATCCTGGCTATTAATACATTTTCTCAGGAGGGTTATAAGAATAGGGGGGAGGAGCCGTGGTGTGCTGTGAGGAGGGAGAGAGCGGGGCTGGGAGCGTGGGGGAAGGATGGGAATGGGGGGGTGGGTCACGTCTTGATGATTGTTATGCAAACGACCTGACGAAGAATGTGGGAGCTTTCAGCGTCTGCGGTGGGGTAGTGAGGGAGGCTGTTTATTTATTTGTCGATCTTTTTCCTCGTGCTGCTTGTTGGAATGACTTTCTTTATTTTAGTTGTAACAGTTGGAGGATAATGCAAAGGAAGACGCTGCCTGGGAATTCACCGTCTGTGGAAATGCGCCCCAGAGAGGAATAAAGCAGTCCTCACCTTGCTCTCCCCACCCGGACCCACTTTCCCCTCCCGCCTCGGCCCCCACCCCGGCACCACCATCACCCCCTTCCCTCCCCCCCACCTTCCCCCCTTTCCCACCCAGGTGTCGGACCAGACGGTCCCCACTTCCACCCTGCACCCCTTCTTCCCCCCCTGTACCATGAACACCAATGTCTGCGTGGAGCCCGGGCCGAGCCCGGAGGCCCCGGGCTTGCCCAAGGAAAGCCACCTGCCCGAGGGGGCCCTGAACAGCCTTGTGGATTACAACTCGGAGATGGAGCGCTACCGCTCCTTTGCCACCTCCTTCTACAAGACCAACGGGGGCGCCTTCCCGCAGGCGGCCAAGATCGCGCGCATCACCACCCCCATCTTCCCCAGCAGCGCCGCCGCAGCCGCGGCCGCCGCGCGCATCGGCATGTCCCCCTGGAACTGCGACAACGCGGCCACCGCCGCCGCCGCCACCGCCATGCTCTGGGGCAGCGGCGGGGGCGGCGGCGGCGGCGGCGGAGGCGGGGGCGGCGGTGGCGGCGGCGGGGGCGGCGGGGGCAGCAGGAAATCCTCCTCCGCCGCCGCCTCCTCCTCCGCCTCCTCCTCGGCGATCCTCCCCGCCGGCGGTGGCGGTGGTGGCGGCGGCGGCGGCGGCGGCGGCGGCGGCGGCGGCGGCGGCAGCAGGACCAGCATGCACCACCGAAACGACTCCCAGAGGCTGGGGAAAGCTGGCTGCCCGCCAGAGCCGTCGTTGCAAATGGCAAATACTAATTTCCTCTCCACCTTATCCCCCGAACACTGCAGACCTTTGGCGGGGGAATGCATGAACAAGCTCAAATGCGGCGCTGCTGAAGCAGAGATAATGAATCTCCCCGAGCGCGTGGGGACTTTTTCCGCTATCCCGGCTTTAGGGGGCATCTCATTACCTCCAGGGGTCATCGTCATGACAGCCCTTCACTCCCCCGCAGCAGCCTCAGCAGCCGTCACAGACAGTGCGTTTCAAATTGCCAATCTGGCAGACTGCCCGCAGAATCATTCCTCCTCCTCCTCGTCCTCCTCGGGGGGAGCTGGCGGAGCCAACCCGGCCAAGAAGAAGAGGAAAAGGTGTGGGGTCTGCGTGCCCTGCAAGAGGCTCATCAACTGTGGCGTCTGCAGCAGTTGCAGGAACCGCAAAACGGGACACCAGATCTGCAAATTTAGAAAATGTGAAGAGCTAAAGAAAAAACCTGGCACTTCGCTAGAGGTCAGAGGAGATGATTTCTTGTTTCCCAGTCTCCCCCCCTCCCTCCTCACTCCCCTCTCCTCTCCCCTTCAGGGCTTCTTGTCTGGCTTCAAGATGCAGTACCCCTTTCCTGAAGCTTCATTCAGGTTGTAAGATACAGTTGTAGGTGGTTTGCGGAGGTCATGGCCTCTCCGCCACCCTCCCCAGCTGCACTTCGCCTGGAACCGCCCTCCATATGGGGAGGGCGCCCCTCCTTTTTAGCTCCGGGCGGAAAACTAATGTAATTGGTTTGAAAAATCAGAAGTTTCACATTCAATATGGTCAGAAATTTCCCTTGGTGGTTCAAAATGACCCCTCCCCCCCCGATTATTATTTTTAAAGCATCTCTGCCCAAAGGGTGGGACACATCACATTCTATATACTTTTATTGGGCAAGAGAGACTTAATAGTGGCCCAGTTGTTAACAGTGAGGACACAGTTTGTGGCACACAAGCCTACATTCCCATTAACACACACACACAGAGTAATCATTGAAACGGAAATACATTAATTCAAAAGGGGATTTTCTACCCTCTTCTAGGATAATTTTTCTCCTTACCATGACAAAATGTTTCTGTTTCTTCATTTTATTTTCTGCATACTTGGTATTTTTCCGGAAAATGGATATAGTATAGAAAGCTGAACACCATTTGCAGCTTTTAAGGAGAGATGACTTAGAATAGATACCATTTGTAGCAGGTGACGGTAATTTTATTTAAGAATGTCTTACATAGCTTAGAAACGAATGATTCCTAAAACTCAGTTACAAAAAATATAAATTTGGGGTTCTGCATTTAGCAGATTAACCATTTTGTAGTCACAAAATTGTTGTATACACCAAGCACTGTTTTGTTGGACACCCTATTTGGTCAATAATAGTTTCTTTTTCCTATATGCCCTTAAAACAGACAACGTGCAGATTATCACTAAATTACTTGTTAAATTAGGCTTTTAATTACGTTTAATACAAAGATTGACGTGTTTGGTGGAAATTTCATATGGTGACCTGATCAAAACAAAAGGGGAAAAAATGGAATATCAGAGGTAAATGGGTTTGGTGGTGTATTTAGTAAAGAAATATGGACAGGTAATCATATTTAGCCTCTTGATATAATTTACAGAGTAGATGGCTAAGTGTTCATATATAGGTGGTGGATTTAGCATTAGGGAATATTCTATGGGCTGGATTGTAGGCTGAGAGTTGTTCTCACAAGTTATCATCAGAGGGAAATCTGCACATTCTTTTAAAAAATTGTGAACGTGGCTTAAAGGAGTTTTCTCCAAGAAGGACTGGTCTTTAAAAGGAGAAAGGAAAAGAGTTAAAGATCTTTGCATGTTTGAACACAAGTAAGATACAGGTTTTTTTTTTTTTTAAGTTTGATTAATATAAGTCAAAGCAAATAGCACTTTGGAATTCCCTCAAAATCAATTTATATTGATATCATTATTGATTATGATCAATTCCATCAAAATATTGCATTGATTCCTCTTTATAAAAGAACCCATCTCTGTTGAAAGTTTGACTTTACTCCAGGGTGGTTTATTACATTTCCTTTGGCAACTCTGCTTAAGCAAAGATAATAGCAATTATAAAGGCATAGGTCCATGTGTTTTCTTAGGTGGCAAAAAGTAGTTTTTAGCTTTGAATGATCTTCTCTGGATTAATATAACTTCTCTAGGTCTCTAAGGCCCATGGGCAATTAAAATTCAGTTCATACTAAAGCCTCCTGTTATTGCCCAGTTGATACATAGCTTTTATTTTTTTTCCTCTCGAACTATAGTATCTAGGATTATAGAATCTAGAATTATATAGATTTGGTGTTGCTAAGTGGCCTTCATCTTTTGCTAGACTCATGCACTGCCTGCATCCCAGTTTAGGGTATGTAGTAGATAGGACCACTGAATAATTCTCATTTATTTAGTAAGTAACCTCTCTGAACGAGTTTAATGTGAGTACCAAGAGGTTTTCTGCACAAGTTTCTATGCTGATTTATTAGTCTAAACAAATTTCATAAGTTTCCTTTTTTCTTCCTTTGGATAGTTTTCCCACAAACTTATCGTGATCCTTAAGTTTCTTAGGCTTTTTGATCACAAAATTCCATAGTATTACCTTTTCTTCTCTTTTAAAATTCTGTTGATCTTCAGAAACTGGGGTGTGTATGGGAGGGGAAACATTTCTCTCTTTGTAGAGCTCTCTGAAGATGTTCTCCTAGCTATACACCCCTTCCTACCAGAGAATTGTTCTTGGTTCAAGGCTAAGATTATTAGTGGAATGCAATTTGGCAGAAAGAAAGAAAAAAGTTTTGTTTTTTTAAAAATTTTAATTGGCGAAGATTCTATCGAGGTCATTTTAAAGCGGCAAAGGCAGCATGATTGCCTTAAGCACATGTGTAACCACACAGTTACGGTTGTAGGAAACCAGCTGGATGCATGTCAGAGTGACAGAGTTTACATGACTGAACCAAAGCTGGAGCAGTGGCTGTGGGATGGTGAAAAGTACCCCTGCTGACCTGCTTCCCTCTCTAATTTGGTTTCTGGAACTTATCATCATCTGTGGAGATGTTTTAGATGTCAGGTAGACTCCCTGGCTAAGGATAGTGATTTGGGGATTCATTATGGATATTACCTGTGGATTTCAGGTGTAAGTTCAGTAGCTAATATTTGTTGACTTTAAAGTGTGGACACCAATTAATATCTGGGTTATTGTCATCACTATTATTCTTATTTATCACTTCAAGCCCCATGTGCTCTTCTTCCCTTTGACTTATTCTCATGCCAAATACTGGAGGCATAATCAGATTTTCAGGGTGAGTAAACTGAAATTAAGACAGATTCACATAGATGTGTTGGGATTCTTGCCCACGTTTTTTAAAGCCTCCCCTCTGGCATTCCTTTTAAAGCTGCTTTACTTATTTCCACGTTTTCCTGCTTAGCCTCATGTTAAGATCATCTTAATTCCTTAAAAATATATTAATAAAATCACCCCTTTATTGTATTCCATATAATGACAATGCACATAAAACAAACTTAGTTTTTCTATGATATTGTGCACTGTATAGTTGCGTATAAGACTATTCATTTAGTCAATTACTCCACTAAAAAAATTATCACTGATTATTCAAAGCAGTCATTACAAATACTGTATGCCCCTGTGCAACAAAACTTATCTTAAAAACTTGTATCCTAAATGATCAATATTAAGTTCCCAGATAGTTTAAGAAATGGGATTACATAGTATGATAATACATTATATGACAGACCTTTGTCTCACACAAAGGTAATCTCATACAAAGGGAATCCTGTAGTTTTTATATTCACAGCAGTTACATTTTTGATACTAAGATCTAACTTTTTAAAATCTCTCAACCTGATATGACTCAAGGGAGAAAATTGTCCCGTGGGTAACCCCAGCCTCGTAGTCCCTGAACATTGTTCAGGTGACGTGATTGATCTCTGTGGGACAGCATTAGAGACCACACAGATCTGGTTTCTCTCCCATTAGCTGATTTATGGAATTACATTAGTAAGCAGCGCCTCGGGAGACTTCCCTGCCCCCGCTCTTGGCTCTTTGCTGAGCGTACACACCGCTGCCACCCAGGCTTTCTGTGAGCTGGAGGCGGGAGTTGGAAGAAGAGCATTAGAGTGAAGAGACTGAGAAACTGGAAAGTCAGGAAAAAGGATAATCTCATCTTCTTTCCTTTCTTTTCTCTCTTTTAAAAATTTATCTGCTGAATGAACGGGCCCCAAATAATTTTCCGCAAGTTAGGTTGAGGTCCTAAGAGGTCTCGTGGAAAGCATCCAGATATTGCCCCACGCTTGGTAACTGGATTTAGAAGAGTGTTCTAAGGGAGGAGGGACACATTTCCTATACACGAGGTTAAGTTCTAAGAGCTTCAACCACACAAATGGCAATTGTAAAATTCTGGACAGAGCATTGTCTGCAATCTTTGCAGGAAGGTGGCACCTGCTTCCCCACCTTTTCATTTGTAGACCACGCACAAAATAGGTGTGTCACTCAAACTCAGACTCTGTAGGGTTCAATAATGAAACCGCTCAACAATTGAACATGTCATATAAGATTTGGAAGTTTGTGACAAAAAAAACCTATAGGTAAAATACAAATGTTTCGTATCTTAAATTGCAACATACAACAGTTTGTCATTTTATATCATAGTTCAAAAATGGGTTTTCAGTTTTCAGTTTCAAGAATCAAAAACATCCCAGTATAAAAATACACATTTTTGTTTTAATCAAAGGGAAAGAGGAAACTTTTCAAGATATTCAAACCAAATGATAGTAGATTAACACTAGAATGTAATATAGAAATAACATAGGGAAAAGAGTCTGAATTTCATAAATGCTAAGAAAAAAAGCTCAGAAAAGTTCAGCTTTGACTAAAGTCAGAAAATAGATTTGTTGCCAAGACATCAAAGTGTAATGCAAGTCCAGTGAGATTCTTTCCATCACTAGATTTAATAGAAGTTAGTCAAAGTTGTTTTTAAAAGAACCACACATTTTAAAATAATTCCTAAATGAAAATCATACCCCTTCTCATCCAAACATCATGCAAATTCTAACCAATCTTTTGGATGGCAATTAGGAATAGTAGAATAAAAGCAATTAAAAGCATTTGTAAATTATCTTATAAGAATGTTTGTTTGAAGTTCAGCCATCATTAAACAAAATAAAAATAAACAATCAAAAAGCCAATAACAACAACAAACTTTAGACTTTAATCATATAAAAATATTTGGATATTTTAAATGAGAATGGAAAGTATATCTAGTGATGAAGGAAATAAAAGTTACTTGATTTTTAAACTTTTTAATGAATTGATTACTGAAGCATTGCTGCATATTTTGGTTAGTTTTAGTCAACTGTTCTCCTGGGTGAATAGTTAAGAATTTTGCACAGTGCAGACTTACAGATTGACAAATACAGGACAATTTAATAAAATAGTCTGTAAGACTAAAAACTGAAAGGTGTGTAAAAAAAACATAGGCATTTCATCCATATTTGTTCTAGAGTACAAGGTTGGAGACTGAAGAACTATGTCGGGGTGATCCTGGAGACACTGGTAGAATATTCCCTCTGGATATAAACATAAACCAAAAAACTATTGGAGCGTTCCCCAGGAACAGGTTGAAGTGTGTCTTAAAAAAACTCATCTGAAGTAGTTGGTGCTCTTAGAACTTACTGTTCAATCTCAATTGGTCAGATTGAATATGTAGTTAACTTTTACCAGAAAACAATTCACTTTTTAATTTTGCTTTGGAAAAATGTAACAAAATGTCCTACTATCCAGTAAGTTTCACAAGCCTGGATATGCTTCAGTCTCTTACATTTATTTTTATTCATATTTTACAAATATTACAAATGAGCTCATTCATCATACAAAAATATCTACTTAAATTAATAGGTTAAATTCAAGATTTATTGAAAGGCCCATGTAAATATGCAAGTTGGAGAAAGGACTACTTCTCTTTCAGTTTTCCTCTTATTTTTAGATTAGTTTTTAAAAAGCAAAAATGAACCCAAAATAATGGTAAAATCTTTCACCTTTGTAAGTGTGATTTTTCAGTCACCAGTTAGAACGTCAGATGATCTTGGCTGGGGAAGTAGAGCACTCTAGATAATATCATTTTTTTTTTTTTTTAACAAAAACCTGTTTTCAAGACAGTACTTTCTTTGGTGGGATCAGTGTAAATTTTGAGGATTTTGTGCATGCATAATTGTATTCCTTCATTTGTGCTGCAGTGCTTCTGCTATTCTTAGCATACTTTTTCATCTAGCATTTATGCTATTATCCTTAGTAGTTTCAAAATATTGAGGGAGGGACACACAGGTGGTTTTATCCTTCAGTCATATCTTGTTCCATCACATGCAAACACCTGTCCTGAAATTGAATTATTCTGCAGGGTAATCGAAAAGCCTCCCTCTATTCAGCGTCACATGTTTTCTGTTGTTTATTGAGTTATGTTGCATCATACTTCAGATGCGACAGCCATTTAATAATGTTGAAGACTTAGCTCTGCAGGGGCTAAAAGGATCCCAGCAGGCTTGTTAACTTCTACTCTAAAACATTATGAGAAATATTTTTTTCTCTGTGAAACTTCAGGGCTTTCTCTTAATTTATTTCAAGAGCATAAGAATCCATACCCAGGTATGAGAGCGAACCTGTGAAATTTTTTTGTTTTTCTATTTTTTTGATCTTTAACCTAACTATTTCACATAACATTTCTTACTCAGAAGACAGTGGCAAAGCAAACAACTGCTTTTTCAAAGAAATAATAACTAAAGATGCATTTCTTTGGCTGATATAAAACCAAATATAAATTATATTTAGAAAAAATAAACTACTAGTTTCTTGGCTTTTCACTTCTTTTATAATTAAAAATAATATTTGGACCCTTGTGGCTACATTTAGGTGATAGATTGTGGGAAGAGCCACTAGTTTCAAGTAACTTACCAGTTGAACAATATTAGCTACATCAGCATTACTTCTCTGAACTTTATTTCCTCAACTGTGAAATGGACATAGTAATACCAACCTTCACTACAACTTTTTTTTTTTTTTTTTTAATTTTTGGCTGTGTTGGGTCTTCATTTCTGTGCGAGCGCTTTCTCTAGTTGTGGCAAGCGGGGGCCACTCTTCATTGCGGTGTGCGGGCCTCTCACTATCGCGGCCTCTCTTGTTGCAGAGCACAGGCTCCAGATGCACAGGCTCAGTAGTTGTGGCTCACGGGCCTAGTTGCTCCGCGGCATGTGGGATCCTCCCAGACCAGGGCTCGAACCCGTGTCCCCTGCCTTAGCAGGCAGATTCTCAACCACTGCACCACCAGGGAAGCCCTGCAGTACAACTTTTAATACTGTGTGTAGGTTCATGTTCTTTGCATACTGAAAGATGCTATACGATTTCTCGTTCCTAATTTAAAGTCATCAATAAAAAGTAGAGGAGAAGACAATTATATTTACAGATAATTCAGTATACCAACAAGTTACTTATAGTTATCAGAAATTAAAGCCCATGTAGACTATTTTGTGGCTTTGAGTTTTCTGAATATTTGTTTTAATCATCCAGTTCTCCAAAGATCTGACATGATTTCACTTGGAAAGAGATAAACCTGATAAACAAATCCTCCTTCCTCACCAAAGGCACACCACTACCATTAATTTCTGTATCTTTTAATAGATTTTGTGTGTGTGTGTGTGTGTGTGTTTGTCTTTCAACTCAATACCTTTGTTTGGCTACTATTTCCTTTATTTGGACAGACACAGGAGTTGTTCTAAATGTGCATTTGTGAGTTTAAGAAAATAATTGTAAGAAATGGTTAAATGCTGTCACAGATTCTGGTTGAAGAACATATTTACAAACCTGGAAAATTGTAGAGTTACTCTTGTTTTCGAAGATGGGGGGTGTGTGTGTGTGTGTGTGTGTGTGAGTGAGTGTGTAGGAAGTTAAACAGGTAGATACACATTTTGAGATTAAAAAGTGAAGTGACTATGCAGGGCTTTTTCTTTTTTCTTTTTAATAAGAAGAGAGTATTTATGAAATGAAGAAAGCTAGTGAGCAATAATAGAAAATGCTATTGGTTTTCTGGGAGAAAATAGTGATAAGCCCTAAAAGATTTGGAATACTAACCAAGAAAGCTTTAAAAACGAAGGAGAAAGAGATATTCAAGCCAGGGTGCAATGCAGTATGTAGAAGAAGTTTTGTCAGGACAGGGTATGGAAGTCTGCTTTGCTGACTATAACTGCTGAAGCAGTTATAGAAGTTTTGCAGAGAATGGAAACAGTGAAGGGGGAGATAATGTTTTCATGCTTGACTCAATGTATTTGGTTAGGGAGTCAGAGCTGAGTCTAAAGTTCAGTGGAATGGCAGCTGAATTAGAGACAAGGAGAAACAGATTGTGTTTTAGCTGATGTTATTATATTTACTTATGCCTTTGAAACATTTGGTAGAATAATTCCCGAGTGTAACTGAATACTTCCAAGATGGGTGGAAAATGGGATTCCATTTGGGTGTCAGATTCATCTAAATTCATATTTCAGAGGACATTCTGGAGCAAGTGAAGAAAAGTGTCAAACTATGGGGGAAACTGTGCTGAAAGTGCTGTTTCTTGCTCAAGGACTTAAAAAAAACCTCTGGATGATTGATAGTATCAAAAGGATAGAGATCAAGTAGGATGAGAGAAGAAAGGGATAAATGTTTATAGAGCAGGAAGAGTCATGGGCATTTCTGTGTATTTCAGCAAATCTGGCAAATTCTGGAGAAGATGTATTTTCTTTAAAACTTTACAGAGTGAAAAGAGATGAAATAAATTTTTAAAAGAATAATGGACTGTATAGATTTAATTGTGTGGAAATGATGATTATGAGTGATGGTGAATCAGTGGCAGAAAAATAACTGTGCTGGGGAAAGACTTCTCTATGGGAAATGTTCTTGTTTATAGGTTAAGTGAGATCAGGGATGGTTTTAATGGAGTCGAGAATAAGGAAAAGAGATAAAATTCTCAGTTGTATGTAGATGAATGCGAAATGAGATGTGGCATCTTCTCAAAAACACTCAGTGTGCTCTAATTGTCAGTCATGAAAAACAAAATAGAGAACACTAGCCTTTAAAATGCCAAAGGATATACATATTGGTTCTTCTATGTAAGGCTGCTATCCATAGAGTTAAATACGTTATGAAGTGGAGTGGTTTTGGATTTTCCTCATGTGATGCTTTTCACATGTACATGTTATTTGTACGGCGTGAAGCTGTGTTTTGCAAACTGCAGGTGACAACACATTAGTGGTCCATGAAAACCAATGTGTTGGCTTATCACCAGGATTTTTAGAAAGTAGAATAGAATGGAATGGAGCAGAAAATATATGAGTGTGTCACATGTAGTAAGAGTACATATTGTTAACTTTTGTTTCAGTTATGTATGTACACATAAATGTATGTGTATGCATGTACTAGGCTGCTATGTAGAATGTATTTCCAACTGTTGGTTGCAGTCAAAAAAGCTTGAAAAACACTAGTTTAGTGACAGCCACAACACTATTGAACAAATCTGTAGTGAGGAAAGAAATTATATTTGTAAATGGAACAATGTTACCAAGATAAAGAGTAAAATGTAAATGTGTTTCTATAAGTAGTGTGTCTTTACTTCTTCTAGGCAGGTCTGTACCTATGAGGTATATTCATGAATTCATGGTATATACTAAACACATGGTAAACCCTTGATAAATTCAATTCAATTCAACGTATCTTTAGGTAGGAACTGTTATTTTCTAAGATTTGTAGTTAAGTGCTGTGGATACACACACATACACACACACACATCTTGGCTTAAGGAACTCAAACTTTTCTTTATTCCTAACTGCCTTTTTAAAATACCTATGTCATTCCCTAATTCTACATCTTAATCTTTCATCCAAGATAATTAGCTCCCTACTTACATTCTTAATTCTCAGCCACAAAAATGGACGCATTTCAAATGATATAATTGTAATTTTAGAAAACTCTGAAAGCAATCTCACACCTATTTAAAAGCCTTGGGATTCCTTAATTCATCCTTGGCCTAGTTGTTCCCAGATCTAGATAAGAAACACATACTGCTATCTGTGACTTCTACTTGTCTACCTCATGTGGTTATGTAGTGTAGTATTAAGTTTTCTATTAGTACTCCAGAATTTTTCAAGGAATAAGAAAAGAAAAAGGAATTCTTGTCTTGAACATACTGAGAATCTACAGTATGACTTGTTATTTCAAGCATATTTTACAGAGTACTGGAAACCCTTGTATGACCTGAATAAGAGAAAGAGCTATATTGAAAGAAAGAAAGAAAGGAAGGAAGAAAAGAAGAAAGGGAGGGAGGGAGAGAGGGAGGACAGGCAGACTGTAGTGTTATAGATTAAAGAGAAATGAGAAAGGAGCATGTTGGCAGAAAGGATTGTCATGTTCAAGGTCATCTTTTTGAGTCTGGTTTAAATAAGAAATTAGCAGAAATGGTTAATGCCTCAAATTTTTTTTGAAAGAAGCCATGAGTCTGGGTTTAGATTCACTAGAACCACTCAGCATTGTTTCTTTGCATTTACCATAGTGGATAAAATAGTTTCATGTATACTAACTAGATTTTTTTTTCCTCCTAATTTCTCTTTAAGAGTAATTTGCTCAAGTCTGTAATTAGAAACATAGAAGTGCCAAGATGGGAAAACTGATGCTAAAAATTGATGATGGTGTTTAGGGAGATAGAGGCCATCAGCATCTATAAACAACTAACTGTTCAAAAATATCAGTGTAATTTTTATAGGGGTTATACAGAGAATTTCCTGGAAAATACAGAATTGCGCATATAGAAAAGACTCCAGAAAAATGATGAAAAGAATATTAATCACTACAGCTTATAAATCCTGTGCCTGAAAAAGTTAGGCTTATTAATTTACTCTACTAGTTAACTATGCGATTGTGACTCTGTTTGCATGAAGATGGGAGTACATGATACACATAGAAAAAGAAGTAGTACATGGAAATTCCCTTAGGAGAAATTTGACTCTTAAGGACTTGCTCTAGAACAAGGTACAGTGATACCATGTTAGTGGAGAATGCTTCAGAGTGTATGTCCTCTTAATGAGGGAGATGAACCAAAATACATTTCTAAAGAGCCAAGTAACATGTAAAAACTTGATTAAATTATAATTGTTGACTGTATACCTTTTAATTTTATTATTTAAACAGAAAATTAAGGGAAGAAACCAAGAAGTCAGCATGATTGTGAATTTAAACATTCAGTGTAATGGCAATTGCGGTTACTAAAAAGTTTTTTTTTAAAAAGAAATACTCCAAGCAACATGTGATTCTCAGAAGTATAGTTTTAATCAAGTACATTATTTTGCTGATAATATCTAATGACTGTGAAATGTTTGGAATTTTCTCTAAATTCCTCCAAGAAATTAATGGACATAAAACATGCTTTGGTTTCTAGGCTGGGTCTATCTCAGCGGTTGGCTTTTTGTCATAGAAGATTCTGAACCAAATGAAGTTCAGTGACTACATTCAAAATATTATAGAACTTAGCCCAAGAGGAATTTTCTATTAAACTTATTTTCACTTTTTATGCAATATAGAAAAAAATGAATATTTCTCAAATTCCCAGATCTCTAATAATCAAAAAGAAGCACCATAATTTGAATTTCTTATAGAGATTAGGTATAACTATTGTATTTTATTTGAATAGAAGTTAGAGGCTGTCCAAATCATGGCTTTGATGGTTTTAAAAATCACCTCAATTTTTTTAACTGACCTCCCATTTCTTCACATTTTATGTGAATATTTCTTCTCTTCAATAAAAGGTGACAGTTCACTGTCTGCTTTAAAAAAATAACCAAAAATTTAAAAAATTGTCCAACAACTTGGTCATGAAAAGAATGCTGGTGGTGTTTTCGATAGCTAATTAGCAATGATCTCACCTAAAGGTATCGTTGTAGTCAACAGGAATCAGTAGAGTGACTTTGAGGGGAGATAGAATTATTTAACTTGTGTCTGCCATATATATATATATATATATATATATATATATATATATATATATATATATATATATGAATTCATACATTCATATATATGTATATATATTCAGATTCATTATCGTATAACCATATTTTTTTTTCATAAAGATTTAAACATATGGGCATATATAAATAAAATTAACTCTAAATATTTTAATCATTCTTGACAGTATTGATTTTATTAACCTGATTTTTGCTTTTTTAATATCAATTTTACTTTTAATTTTCTTTCACACTTCCTCTTATACATAGGTTAAAAATACTATATAAAATATTTTTTCAAAAGCATCTTTTAAATTTATGGATCGTTGAAAATTTTTTCTCTTTCTGCTTATCCTGGTACCATCCCTATTATAGTTTATTTTTATAAATCCAAGAATATTTTAATCACTAAACTACCCATGTGTAATACAATAAATTTGCTTATTGTTGGAAGGATTTGGTTTGAAGTGTTTTTACCAAAAGCAATTGAAATATAATCCTATATAGCATTAATCAAGACACTTGCCTAAATCAAGTAAGTTACATTAGATACTGAGACCAAAAGTGGGTGCCTTTTTTGGCCACTTCTGGGCCAGTGGGAATCTTGGTGTCAAACTGTTACTTCTCTTCCTACCAACCCACTCCTTCCCCATAGACACACACACACACCTTTGGACAGTTGTTTTCCTTACTGGCTCTACCACCATACTGACTTGATTTAGCACCTTTACAACATAGTATATAATCTCATCTTTCCATTTACAAAAGTAAGCTAAGTTTAAAGTCATGCCATCACAGTGGTGATGGAGAGGGTGGTGGTGTTCTCATAGGAGGGGGGGGAGAGGAAGAGCCCTCATATTTGCAAGACAGAAGGAGTAGCAGGAACAATAGCCCACAGAGAATCAATACTAATGAAAAAG
This sequence comes from Balaenoptera acutorostrata, assembly GCF_949987535.1. Classification (NCBI taxonomy): domain Eukaryota; kingdom Metazoa; phylum Chordata; class Mammalia; order Artiodactyla; family Balaenopteridae; genus Balaenoptera; species Balaenoptera acutorostrata. Next base: position 109,011,035 of record NC_080068.1, on the reverse strand, counting down.
CCATCTCTAGTTCCACCATTAATCAGAGAAATTCTGGCCACAAATGTCAATTTGGAAACCAGAAAAGTGGAATGCTCCTTATAATCATATTTAAGACCTCCAAAAATTTGGGTCATAAAAGTTATGCAGTTACTTATTTGGTGCTTTCTCCCTTTTAAAGAGGGGTCTAATATTCCCATTAGTGGTATTTGATAGGTGTTTTTAGTTTACATCTGGATCATGGCCAAAATAAGGTGTGAGCATATCAAAGACCTGTACAGTTATATGATGAATGAATCTGAATTATGAGAAAAATTAATCTGGTAGACAGCACATATATGATACATATAAATTACAACAGGACAGAACGAGAAAGTAAGTTAGGTGTACTTTGAAAAGTGGAAACAGTGTATACTTATATTAATCCATATATTTTAAAATATTGGAATTGTTAAAATATAGTTATTTTTTATTATAATAACAGTAAATTATTGGGCTATGAGCTTATCATTTATCATAAATTAATTGTTCTCTCAAACTTACTGAACTATGCTATACCTGTGCTTGCTAATAATTCTACTATAGTTATTGGATTATGGTTTTTAAAATATACTATTTGTAAATAGGATATAGAAAAATATTTTTGCCTAAAACATTTTGGGGAGTCTCTAACATTTACTAGGTATAATTTTAGACCATAACTACTGATCATCCAAATTTGTAATAATGTGCATGTGTGTGTGTTTTCACATTCACAATATTGTACAGTATATATAATACAATTTTCCATTTCTCCAATTAGGTTTTGAAATTTTGTTGGTACAAAAATTAAGAACCTATATAACTTGATATTTTAGCATTCTTTGTGAATCAAATCAGAAAAAAAAGTAGTTTTTTTTTAACCAGCAGGAATCCTTTTCCTTTTGTTCAGCCACAATACCCCAAAGTTTGAAAGTTTCATATGAAGCCAAAACAAAATATAATCAAATGTCTAAAGACAAACAATGATTCCTGCTATTCTTTTTTTGTCATATTTATTCATGTACTTCCTGTTGCAGAATTTCAGTGATTCATTACGGTTTTCAAGTTCTAGTGCAAAGAGGTAAATCAAATGCAGTGAGGGGTTCCAATTTCAAGGACTTAGATGCTCAAAAGTCTAAGAAACTTATAGTGGAGCTTCTCACAGTGAAAACAAAAGTTTTTATTTGAAATATATATATTTCAAAAGAGTTTATAAGAAGCTGTATTGGCTGACTACAATTCGAAATTGCTTTGCTTTTGGTTGGAAGAAGCATACTTCCCATAATTATATGGGGATCGGAAAAGATTGGGTGTTTATGTTTCTTTAATTAATAATAAATGGGGAAACAGGAAATTATTTTTTGATTAATCTAAGAATAATGGTACCCCAAAATACTGACTTCAGCTTGGGAAGTATTGTATTAGAGCCATCCTGTTTCACAGTAGAATTCTGAAGGCCTGTGTGAATCACTGAGACTTTTGGATTAGAAACTACATGAATAAATATTGGAAAGATATAGTTAACTTTAGTTACATAATTTGCTAATGTCTTAATTATTATCTCAATTTATAATTTTTATGCATTCTGAAGTAAATTTCAGCATCGAGTTGTCTTTTATTTGCTCTTTAAAAACTCATGTCTAGCTTTATTAAAAATGATTAGTTTTGTTTGGTGTCCTGAATATTGCAACATTTTACATATTGTATCTAGCTAGATGTGAATAGCCAATCCCACATAAATTCATATGTAGGAAAGTATAGATACCCAATTTCAGTTTTTAGGAGATGAGTTTTTATTAGGCTTGACATATTTTAAATTTTATTTATTTATTTATTTATTTATTTATGACTGTGTTGGGTCTTCGTTTCTGTGCGAGGGCTTTCTCTAGTTGCGGCAAGCGGGGGCCACTCTTCATCGCGGTGCGCGGGCCTCTCACTATCGCGGCCTCTCACTATCGCGGCCTCTCTTGTTGCGGAGCACAGGGTCCAAACGCGCAGGCTCAGTAATTGTGGCTCACGGGCCCAGTTGCTCCGCAGCATGTGGGATCTTCCCAGATCAGGGCTCGAACCCGTGTCCCCTGCATTAGCAGGCAGATTCTCAACCACTGCACCACCAGGGAAGACCCAGGCTTGACATATTTTAAACAAGAGTATGTAGATGCATGCCCGACCTAAAGATACCACAGTTCACATGACTGCCTACCAAGCACCAAAAGAGAAAGTTATGCTCAAATTCTTAAGGTAGCAGATTTGGGGATGTTTACTGATTTTAGGTTATTTAATTATTTCTTCATTGCTGATTTAATGAAAATCAAGATGAAATACATTTCTGCCAGAGACATATTGATAATTTTTGTATTCATTTTTTTATAAGAAGTAAATGTAAAACGTACTTAGGTTTGGATTACATAATTATTTTATTCAATAATTTGCCTTTTAAAGTTATTTAGGAGGAAAACAGAAGGCATTCCTTTAAACTTGAAGGTCATTCTGGGTCTGGCTCGTGTAGGGGTGAATTCCCTGGAACACCATGCTTTACAGCAATACCGGAAGGAGAACTGGGGGCTGCAGGTTTCTCCCCAGGCCTCCTGGGAGCAAGGCTGCTGTTTGCCAGTGTTTGCACCCATGTGAGCAGTGAAGACTGCCTTAAACAATGCTGATCAACTCAATTCTATTCTTCACCTCCCCACCCCCTTCTCTTCCTGGGGAATCTGGCTTCCCTGTCACTCAGGATAATGATTTCCTGCAAGCATCACTGAGATCCAGAAAGTCACTGTAATCTCATCAAGAACGTGATTCCCCAGCTGGGACTCTTGAATTTATATAACCCGAAAGTAGCTGGTCAGGGTGCTTAATCCACCACATTGGTGTGGTGAAGCCCCCCAACCATTTAAAATAGAAGTCCTCTTACAAAGACGACCTCATTAGAGAAGATATGTCCCCAAATTAGGACAGACTTAATTAGAACCCATAATTTAACCCAATGTTTTACATATGAAAACAGTGTTGCTCCCCCCATTCTGGCTTAAAAGAATCAATCCAGGCCTTAAGGAAATTTCCAGTGAGCCCACTGAAAATTGGGCAGGAGGTTGGATATACATCTGTTTTGTGTGACCTGTGGGATGCTGAAGAGTTTGGTTTCTTTCTTAAACCCTGAAATAAAACTTAGAGAATCCTCACTTCAGGTTTCTGGTGAATGCCTTGAAGATTTGTTCCAATTAATGCACCAGTGGTTTTCCTAAATTTTCTCACATATTTTAGGTGATTTCCCAACTAATCATTTTTAGGGTTTAACCTCAAAGATCTTAATATAAGGGAGAAATAATTTTTAATAGGTGCATCCCTGCTTACCTTGTCCCTTTCCCTGTAGCAATGGATTGTCTATATCCTTATTTTTGGAGATACATACTGGTCTCAAAATTGTATACATACTAATATGTACACATCACAGTGCAATTTTGTGACAGGTCATGACAGTAAAGAAAACTAGCTCTCTGCTTTTCTCATATCGGCATGATCTAATTACTATTTAGTGCTAACAAGCATTGAGAAGCGATTATCTTTTTCCTCACAACAATGACCTTTGATCTCGGGTGGCATCTTATAAAGCTTGCTTTTCCTAAATATTGCAGATAAAATTGAGTGGTGGAAAGGGGCACAGGAAGAGCCAAGAATTGGAAGAGAGATTTAAAAATGAAACTAAGACATAAGGAGTTCATCTCATTTAGAAAATGTGCTCCATATATTTCTTCTGTTTATCTTCATAAACATATATGTTTATCAGGATACAAGATATATAAGTATATACTTACAGTCTTATTTCCAGTTGGCATCTGAGAGTAAGTTGGCATCTCTATGTCACATGCTGTACACATAAATGTGAATATATATGGATATATATGCACATGTTTATTTTTCATATGTGATTCTGCAATGCATGGATATGCTTGGATCTAACTTATCTTGTTAAAAATGACTACATTTATATAAGTATGCATACTTATATAAAATTTATTCTTAGTTGGCATCAGGCAGCAAGTTAGCCTCTGGTGTAAACTAAGTTTTCATTTACTGCTTATATATATATGTGTGTGTGTAAAGCACGAATATTAAGATGAATGAATATATTTTCTTATTATTTTATACAGTACTTTTAATAATGATTAAATAAGTGTAATGAGCATATATAATTACATATATCATTTAAAAGTTACTTTTTTAAAAGTAGTAAAGGGTTTTTTCTCACCAACCAAGTCATGATGGGGATCCAGGTATGCATAGTGAACTGGCGAGAAGAAGACAGATTAACCCATGAGGAGTAGGGAGTACAGTATTAGTAAGTACTGTTTTTAATGGGAATAATGGACCTTTTTGTTTGTGATTTTAGAAAATATTCACAAGTTTTAAATATTTTTTGTATACCTATATGCAAACTTGAATTAGACAGCATTGGTTTGTTCTTAACACATTCATTGTGAAGTATATCATGTTGACTATGAGCAGTTTTTTTAAACTTCTATTTAATGCAGATAAGCCAAAATGGTTATTTTATTCATTTAAATTTCATTTGACATCTCAGTTAACACAGTTTTATTTTTAGATGACATTGCTACAGTAGGACTGTGTCAACCAAATAAGTCATATATGAGAAAGTAAATAAAAGCTAACCTCAATTATTAAAGAGTGTATGTAGTAGAATTTTTCATGTATTTTCTGAAAATTCAAGTGCTGTTAACACTGTCTTAAGATGTGTTTACAAGGGGGGTGTGTGTGTGTGTGTGTGTGTGTGTTCTTTTATACCTACTCGATATTTTGGTAATATTCAACATACCAATTTACATACTTACTAATCTATAGCAGCTGTCTTATAGGCTACACAGGATTGTTGGACAGGTCTAAAGAAGAAAATCAACTTTTTTGTTTTGCCCTACGGGAAAATTTACTCTTAGCTTTTTGTTCCTCATGTACCATCAATATATACTCATGTGATTCTGTTTTATAAAGAGTATGGCATGATGAATTACTGTAAAGTTAATATATAAAGGAAAATTTGATAGCTTAACTACTGTTTGTCCAACAAAAAACCCCACAGTAACTGTAAGCTTCTCGTTAAAAGGATTGCTCATACGTTTAGTGCTGGTTTATTACTCCTTTGGAAAACTATAGTATTTTTCTGGTGCAAAAGGATCGTTATGCACCATTGAGTATCATTGGTTAGTTATAAGTTTGTCTCATATATATGACATTAATTTGTTGCAAATGCAGACATTTTAAAATAGTGGTATATTTTGTCCGTATAGTTCTCATTCCATTATATGTAGGAATGTTTAGCATTAGTAGTTATTAAATATAGAGGTAATATTGATGTTATATTTGTTGTTGTCCTGTCATAAAAGAAATTCTCCAGAATAAAGAAATTACTTCACTGAATTCTGAACATCAGTCTTACATAGGCTGCATATGTATGTAGCAGATACAGATTTTAAGTACGCTTGCTGGCTCTAGCAAGCGTACTTAAAATGCAGCCTATGTAAGACTGATGTAAGTATATACTGTATCTGGTCTTCCTACTGTTGGCTAATAGTTTGAACCTCCCCCTTTCTTCTGCTTGCCATCCATGTTCTAGGCTGTGTGTCCTATATTTTTTAGACCAATGTGTTTTAATCATTATATTTAGTAAATTATCATTAAATTCAATATTCTAATTTTTGTAGTAGTCTAAGATTAAACATTTGTTTTTTATTTAATGTTGAAATATACAAGCCATTATGTTGTGTATAGCTGACTAAAAATATTACTGAAGTGTAAAGGAGAAAAATCTAATTTTATATTGACATAGAAAGAAAGCTTAACTTGTTTTCTTGCTCTTTTTTTATAGAGAACACCTGTTCCCAGCGCTGAAGCATTCCGATGGTTCTTTTAAAGCAGTAGTATATCTTATTTTCAAGGCATTTGGAAGTGAAAGGCAAACTAAATGTCTTGTTTTAAGAAACTGCTTAGTCCACCACTGAAGAAAATATCCAGATATTATTTTCATTTTATGTATAGGGGTTTCTTCAAAAAAAAAAAAAAAAAGGAAAAGAAAAGAAAAAAGACATAGAAAAATAATCTGGGAGCTTGGGGAATTGGCCAGTCTATTTACTTTCAATACCCTGATTCTTTCTTTGATGTAATTTAGCTATCCTAGTGAAGTTGTTGTCTATTTTGAAAGTGGCTGTAAAAAATAAGTTTGGGTAAACCCCTGCTGTAAAATCATGTATCTTTGCAAAGTACATATCTATACTTCATTTTCAAATATATGTGTTTCAGTACTGTAAACTGTACAGATAGCAGCTTGTATTTTGTGTGTTTAGACACAAGGAGACAATCATCTCTGAGCATCTATGGAGATTAACAGTTTGTACACAACAGTCTGGTTCTGCGAGTTAAATCTGGAGCAATAAATTTTAGCTTTAAATATTTTTTGCCAGTTGTTTCTAGGAGCAGCAACAGCAGTGGCATGTTTTGCCATGCATCTTTCCGTAGAGACTTGATGCCGAGTTTTATAAGACTAAAAGATGATGATGCATCCAGCAATTACCTTCAGTTGTATTGTTCTAAGAGGGGAAGATGTTAGGAAAGTTTCAATTAATCTTTTGAGCACTATATTAGAGTAGTGGTTATGCACTTGCATTGCTTACAAACGAGCTGTACAGAAAGGTATACCTCCCAAATCCTTAGTGTAGTTGACTTGTCTCGGGTGACACTGTAAGGGGGAGTACTCAGAGTAGTTGGAACATGCAGACTCAGTTGTATAATTTTTTTTTCTTTAAACAGTGTTTTCTAGGATACAGGATAAAGTATCATATCTTAGGGGAGAAATTTATGACTGAATTTTTTTTTTCCCCCCAGTCCAACATGGGTTGTATGTATTTTTTTGTTTGTCTATTTTTTGCTCTTTTTCTTTTTTTGGTAGAAAAAAATAAACACTTAATAAAATGTATCCAAATGTTTAAATTCCATGTATGATATTAAAAGGGTAGTTTTGTTTTAAAATTTGAATACATAAAGGCCTCCTGCATGAGGCATGGCTAGGTACATTTTTAAATTCAAAAGAATGAAATACGTTCATGAAAGTGAGGCTTTTAAATCTCTTTATCTTCCTTTCTCACAGCCTCCTGGTTGCAGCGGTGGCCTTCCCCTAGGCCCTCAGTGGAACGTGCCGTTGCTTCCATTCCCATTTTTGTCACTGGATGCTTTCATTCCTGAGAAGGCAGGACCACAGTCTGTGGAATTCCATAAATGCAAACAGCCCCCAAACAAAAGGAGCTAATGCTTCATAGGACCCATGCTACCTTTTCAGGTAGTGTTCGGTTTTCTTCTGGCAGTCAGGGTTCTTAAGGCTGTCCCATTAGGACAAATGTTTGTGATGACATGATCCCTAAGAGTTTTCTTTCTTTCTTTTTTTTTTTTTTTTTCTGCCAGATTAGAAAGACTATTTTCAGCTTCAGGAATAAAACAGAGGTTAGCCAAAACACATAGAGTATCCAAGTTGCCACGTTACTGTAACTTTTGTCCTCTAGTCACTAGCTAGCTATTGTAGCCTGTGACATCCATAAGCCCGCTGAAAAGTTAGCAACGTGGACCATGTGAAGAAAAATAACCTGAGAAGAGAAAGGGTGATGAAAAGGACTGTAAAGTTTTAGAAAGACTAACAGATGAATAATTTTAAAAGGCTAGTTGTAGTTTTGAATGGGAAATAATACGGACAGAGGAGATTTTTTTTTAAACGCAGAAAGAGCACTTCATCCTTGGGTGTGGAGAAGGCACTTAACAAACGCCAGTGTGAAAAACAATGTGACTTAACTTGCCTAGGGTCTGAATGCAAGGTCTACAGTTACTGTCAAGTAGCCTTCTTGAAGAAAATTCATTATGTATTACACTTATCCATGTTTAGAGAAGATAATTATATGATCACAAATTAAAACGTGCTGTATATTAATTTTGAGATAGCTTTCTACTTGATGTATATTCCTTTGAAGGTTCTGGTTGGAATTTCTCTTTCTGCTGTGGGACCAATGAGAGCTGTATGAGTTCTTTCTTGTTCCATTTTTTATTTTATTTGACTTTTTTTTTTAACCAATTTGCGAATGAATTACAAGTAAGTGAAAACTTACTTTCACACTTGAATGGTAAGGTTGCCTGGCTTTTTGGAAAATGATGATTGTTATTACAGAATTGAAACAAACTTTTATTCAGGCTGCATTAGGCATAAGGTAACATATAAAGATCTCATAGCAATGTACTATGAGTCTAAAATACATGCTAGTACTGCATGTCTGATGTGTTTTTGTTTGTTTTCTTAAAGAATTAATGAATCTGTATATTGTAAAATGTGGTGTTTTTACATGTCAATTCAATTTTTTAATGAAAGAAAATCTGTTGAGTATTGATATGGAGAAGTGCAGCTTTTCTTGAGTTCTCTTATGTGTTTTTATTCTTGATATTGTTCTTTTTTAAACTGCCCATTTTTTTATGCTTTTGGTTAAACTGTATTTATATAATGTAGGGTGCGTATATGGTTCTCTTTGGTGATGTTGAAAGATATTACTCTTCCAGCCTCCCCTCAGTTCTCTCCCCTGTAAGTCAATGTATCGAGAACTTGTAAAGCGTATCATTACAGCCCTGAGGGATTGAAAGATTTACATTTTTCATGATTCTAAAATACCAATGAAATGTAACTTTTAAAAGTTCCTCACTGCATGTTTCATATTCAGTATCAAGAAAATTCAGAAGATAGCAATCAGATGTAGATCTGATTAAAAATTACATCTTAAAAATTACATATCAGATAAGCCAAATAAAAAACTATGTACGAGAGGTCTATCTGTGTACACAGGAGTCTTGCCTTCTCTAGGTGTAGATGAGGAGATGCCATATTCTGTCAGGATTTGGGGAGACCATGGAAAGTATTTGGGGTGTTGGCATGTAGTGCAGTGGATCCACTCCTTTGTCAGCTGTCACTCAGCCCCCTAACATCCCAAGAACATCAGAGTGCAAATCTTTCTCCTTCCAGGCCTTCAACCCAAAGTGGCTTTCTGATGGATTCTGCCTGTCTGTGCATAAGTAGAGGCATATTTACAAACTAGAAATGTGTCCATCCTTGGGAGAAAAAACAGTAATAGTCTTCCCCCAGGGTAAGAGTGTATAAAAATGTCTCCTGGTTGCTTAATTCCCAACATCCAACTTCCTTCTTCTAAATACATTTATAGGGAGCAAGAGATGGTAGGCTTCCTATGAATTAATATTAAGCAATCACTAAAAGAAAGGAATATTCCCTTCCTTTCATTCAGAAGCCCTGGCATGTAAGTTGTATAATTAATACTAAAGCAAATAAAGTCTTTAAGCTGATAGTATCTGTAATCAAATAATGAAAAAAGGAAAGCAGTTAAATGAGCACACTACGCAGGGTCAAATATGTTCAGCAAAAAGCTGTAGTGGGTCTTTGATCATGGCTAGATTCACAGTGATATCATACAGTTGGTTCTCATGTACAGCTAAATGTTTCAGATTTTGTTTTTTATTAAGTTTGGCAGTTTCACACTGAGATCTGTATTCCTAGTGAATAAAAGACAGCTACTTTGTTAGGAGGGATTCCATTTTCACAACTGTGAGGAAGTCAGAGATATTTCAGGAACATGGGCCACAAAATGTACTCCTTTCACAGTGTTCTCCTATTCTGAACTGTGCAGTTATCTATTAAATTTTCTAATAGATATTTGTGTAAGGTGTATGTATGCTTGTGCAATTATTAAAAAAGCAGTTTTGGAAAACAGTGTATTTATTAAAGAAAATTACTTACGGGGCATGTACAAAACTGTAAAAAAAAAAAAAAAACTTAAAAAAAAAAAACCACATTCAATTTGCCCAGTAAAGTTGTTTTTGTGAAATTTCTGTGTTGTTGAATAAAGGACTTTAGTATTCAAAAGATCTCTTTTTCCATGAACAAATTTTTATTTGTGAGATTTTAAGTAATCAGCATATGATCCTGAGATCCTGAAAGTCTAATTTTTTTATGATAAAAACATTTTTAATTCTACACTTGCCCTTATGTCAGCAGAATGAATACTGTATATAAATTTTTCATAAAATATTCCAGTTTTGTTCATCTTTTCTCCATATATTTTGTCTTTCTTATATATTTTTAAAAAAGGAAAAAAGAACATGATGCTTTTCATATTTCTAAAGGATATATTTTTGTTGAAAGCTTTAAAAAGTCCCCTTAATAGAAGAAGAAATGAATGTATCTAAACTTTTTCCTTCCTTCTTCGTAAGCATGCCAAGAGAAAGCATCCCATGAATTCCTTGTGCTGTGAATGAAAAGTCCTGGTGATAATACTTGAAAGCATTAAAATGCATGAAGAAATGTGCAACACTGGAATTCTATCTTCAGCCACTCCCAGAAATACTCTGAGATTACATTTTTATTGTGTGACTTTTTTTTATTGTGGAATATTGCGGTCCACCCATGCTGCTTATTAACACTTTTTTGTTGCTTCATAAACTACAAGAAACGTAGAACACAGTATTATATCTTGGAAATCATTAATACGGTTGCAAACATGGAACATTAAACAATTGAAAGAGTTCGTGTTCACAGAAAAAAGACCACATTAGAAGACTTTTGTAAATTTTATAAATTTCAGGATGTGTTCTCTTAGAATAGTATCACTAATATAAAATATTTTGGCCATGGCAACAGAATTGGATTACATAGTGTGAGAAAGATGAATTAGGAAACTTGAATCTTGAGAGTTTCTGGATACTCAGCAATTTTGCAGGTGAGTTGCTATGCTTCTTTGTTATATTTTGGTGTAAGCAACGATACGGCAAAAATATAAAGCTGGATTTTCACAGATAATACTTTCCTTACTTGACATCTTCAAGGACACAAATACTTGGAGGTTTATATGTAATGATAAGAGAATAATTCTTCAAAATAGTTTGAATTAACCAAAAAGGGAGGAGAGGGGAGTTCTATAACTTATTTAGACATTGAACCAGATAATAATTTCATATGGTTCCTGGAAAATCATGCATTTTTTTCAAGCATGTTTATTGGTAGCAGTTGTTTTAGTTGACATGTTTTATGCAGAAGTTATTCCCCATTTTGTTTCCACTCTGTTTAATGGAGAAAAAAATGTTATTTGCAGTAAACACAGTGAACACAAATTGAAGGTTTTATTTGCATACACTCCATAAGTATCATAGCTATATAGGACATTTTTGCTTATTTGGAAATTTTGTTTCTAATCTTTTATTCTAATATCTTGGCTTAAGATCTATCTTTGTGTCCGATGCAATTCAGTTTTCTTGGCCAGTTTTTAAGTCAATATTTCTTATTTTCCATGTATTTATATAAAATGAAATGTCAACTGACCTATCTTTTTAGTCTAAGTCTGCTTTGTTTATAGTATGTTCCTTATGACAAAAATCATTCTGGTTAACAGGTGTTGTAAGTTCACAAATTGGAAGCAGTGTCCATGTCTCTTTCCAAGAACAACACTTTTAAAAGCTATTCTAATCATGTAAAGACTACATGTAAAGCATTTTTAATACAGGACTGAGTTACTGACTTCTTTAATAGTTAGATGTTAGGAGAACCTGGTTGCCTGGTTTGAATTATGATCTTCTGCTTATGACTTTTCTGAAAAATGATCTTCTATTTAAAATTATATGGCTTCAGGAAAACTGCACAGTTGGAAGGGAGGTTGGAAAAGAACAACATTTAAATGGCACTGTTTAACTTTTGATGCCATCATAAAACATATGTAGCTGAAAATTCTTATTCATTGTAGCCTTCAAGAACTCTTCTCACCTTTCCATGAATTACCATATAATTTTATTCATGATTTTTTATTTATATTTATAATTCTATTAATGTTGAATTAACATGTGGGGGCGTGGAGACAGATAGATTAATCTGTGTGTGCATATGTGTGTGTTGCTTTTAGTTGGCAGAGTTTAATTCATGCCCCCAGTAGCTAAGGATCACTGTAGGTTGTTAAACATCTTAGGTGTAAAAGATTCTGCCACAATTGTACAGTTGCAATTGAATTTAATGACTCAGCATCTTGTAATACTTAACCTCTTCTCTGGGAATCAGGGAATTTGGGGAAGCTACATGGAATCTTTTGAGCATTTTAGGGGCTCTTTTAATAAGTTAATAACACTTCACTCTGTCCTACTTGCAGTCATTTAAAGGACTTTCGAAAATTATGTATACAATTTGCTCCCCAAATGTATTAATTTTCTTCATATAATTTGAACATTTTAGCTATATTTATATATTATTGAGATGTCTATTTATACGTATGTATATTTGAGCTTCAAGTGCACAACCAAGCACTAATAGATGACTTGATCTATAGCTTATATACTTTGACCATATGGAAAAGGCCTTTATGTCTCCAAAATTTGTGATGTCTACAGAGCAGCAGCAGGAAGAACATCATGAATAACGTGTTGGCAAACCAGCAATTGCTTTAATTTCTCATTTATTCAATAAGTATTATTGTTATTTTCAATGTGCCAACTGCTGGGGATATCAAAATGAATAAAACATTGTTCCTGACACATTTACCATCCCCATGGAACTCAACCAAGTAGTTGAAATAAATACACAAATAAATAAAAACAGTGGAAAATGTTTGTTGTGAATGGAGCAGGCATCATGTGAAGGAGTGGCGAGAGATGGTGGAGTGAAGCTCTTTAATGTCAAAGTCTTCCCAGCTGAGAGAAGAGGGCAAGACTCGCGCACCCCTGGGTTGTAAAATCTGAGGGTAAAGTAGTGAACCAAAAAGACTGGAATGGCAGAAGAGAAAAACAGGAAGGTTCAAAAGACCTGAGACATGCCACCACCCTAGTCCAAGTTGCTGTCATTTCTCATGGGAGTCACTTTAGCTACCACAGTATTCTCTTTCCATCCATTCCTATCTGTCTTCAAACATTTTCTATGCTGCAGCCTGAGCAGTCCTTTTAAAACAAACACACACACACACACACACACACACACACAAAGTTCATGTGATTCCATGCTTATTGTCAGTGATTTCCCATCACTCTTAGAATAAAACCCTAAATGTGGTCGCAAGGATCTTGTGGTCTGGCTCTGCAGTCCCATCCCATATCATGTCATCCCTTTCTCTCTGCTCCAGCCACTTAGACTTTCTTCCAGTCCTTACACTTGCAAGATGGGTTCTGCCTCTCACCTTAGGACATTTTGTTCATTTTGTTATTGATACTTGGAATCTTCTTGCCTTCTCTATTTTCTTGGAAAATTCCTCTTTATTCTTCAGAACTTAGCTAATGCTTCACGTTTTAAAGGAACTTCTACAACTTTGTCAAATTCACCTATTATGGGGTCTCAGTAACTTGTACCTCTTCATAGCATGTATTAATGAATTAATTTATTCAATAAAAAGATATTACACATTTATCATGTGCTCTTCGTTCATCTAGGCAACCAGAATATATTCACAAGCAAATAAGACAGAAATCCCTGCCTTCATACAGTTCACATTCTAGTGGAAAGAAAAAAGTCATAAACAAAGAAGTAAATAAATATAAATGTCACATGGTAATATATAATATGGGTACAATTAAGGAGGGAAAATGAGATCACAAATGCCAAGTGGAGTGAGAGGATGAGGAAAAGAGTTGGAATTTTAAATGGGTAGTTAGGGAAAGCCTGACGGAGAAGGTAACATTTGAGGTATGGCCTGAAGGAGGCAAGTAAGTAAGTAAGCCATGTGGATATGTTGGAAACAGCCTACCTGGCAAAGGGAGCAAGTACAAAGACCTTGTGACAAGAATGGGCCTGCAGTTTTCAAGGACCAGCAGGAAGCCCACTGTGTCTGGAGAGCAATGGGTAAGAGAGAGAAGAGTAGGCAATATGGTTAGAGAAGGAAGAGAGACAAGACTGTGCCATGTCATGTTAAGGACTTTGACCTTTACTCAGAGTGAGAAGGGAAATATTTGGAGTGTTTGACTGGAGGGAGACATGATCCAACTTATATTATAAAAGGACTACTTTGGCTACTGTGTTGAGAAAAGACTACAGAAAGTCAAGAATGGAGGAAGGGAGACCAGTCTGGGGAGGCCATTGCCATATCCAAATGAAAGAAGATGATGGAAACAGAATGGTAACAGTGGAGGTTGTAAAAAAGAGGTTGAATTCAACACATAGTTGGAAATAAAAGAAACAGAATTTGCATGGATAGGTAGGGCTTTAGGTATGTAAGAAAGTGAGAAATTAATAATAACCCCAGGCCCTTTAATGTGAATAACTGGAGAAGTGAAGTTGTCCTTTCCTTAACTGAGAAAGGGAAGACTGAATTTTGGGTTTAGATGTACTAAGTTTAAGCTGCTTCTCAGACATTCAAGTAAAGATGTCAAGCACACAATTGGATATATGGACTTGGAGTTCAAGGGAGATTTATAGGCTGGGGATATACATTGTATTTTTTAAAAATGAGCCTGGATGAGATTACCAAAAGAGGGAGTGTGGATAGATAAAGGAGAGGAAGGGCAAGGACTGAGATCTGGGACTCACCTACAGCAGTTGTATTTTCACCTTCATTCTAAGCATTATTTGATTAGTACCCATCTCCCACACTGACCAGGGTAGAGAAGAAATGGAAACCCAAGCAAAACTTTTACAGGTGAATTCTTCCATTTTCCCCTCTTCCCAGTGACTCATATTTTTTTTGGCCTTTAGTTACCCCAGCCCCTACCTTTCATCCACAGGTGACTGACTATTCATCCCCCTCAATTTATCTCATCTCCACTGCATGCAAAAACTTACACTTATTATTTATGTTTATCTATAAACATTCTAATGCAGTAATTACATATGACAATCTTCTCTCCTAACACAAATATAAATAGATTAAGTTCAAAGTTTGATGCTGACCAGAATTAGTGCACTAAGAATATTAAGCATAATTCTGTACCTGCTATAACACAATTTATCTGTCCACTTTTATATTCTTTGTTAGCAATTTCATCAAAGGAGATAAAATCATTCTCTCTTATTTAACATCTCTGGGAACCGAAATGTTTGAGCAGAAAATGGGTAGATGTTAAAACTACAAATCGAGAATTGAGATTGTTTAGTTGACTGCCAGTCACAAAAGGAATAATAAGGTTTTCAGATTTGTCTAAACTTTCCTTCATGAGGAACAAGTTGACTCATGACTATAAAAATATGAGAGTACAAATTTCTTAATATATATTGTTTTTCTTCTTTACAGAGATAGCCATACCCATTTTCATTAATAGCCTAAATGTATTCCAGAGAGCATAGTTAGAAGTGTTTCTTCATTATTGTATACAAGATAAAGCATTTTGTACCAGAATTTCCTGAGACCCGAGTTTCAGTTTCAAACCTACCATTTGACAGAAATCTCTACATACCAAAAGTTCCCCCATTGAATCCTTACCACCAGAGTTCTGAGGACTAAACAATGAGTAGTTCCAAATCTGAAAGAAATGAATGGTAATTATTTCAGTTCATTAAAATCCCAAGGACCTGTAATATATCCAGAACAAGAAAACAAGCAATGACTACAACAAAAACTGAAATGCTTGATTTCACAGTTTGATAGAAAATGTTGAGACTCTTATGAAATGTCAAGAATAAAAAAATTGAGTTGAAAAGAATTTAACAATAAAACTACAATCTACACGTTCTTTGGGAACTTGGGCACATTGTTCCCATGGATGGCTATAGAACTTCTGAGGTTTATCAGCAGATTAATCATTAAGAAAAACATCACATAAGTATCCACCGTACTCTATCTGTTGCATCAAGGAAGGGTTAATTTACACACTGAATTATTAAATGCATTCTCACACCATGACAAAATTGTGAACCTGAGAAGATGTAGTACTTTCCAGTTTTATAAATTCTGGCAGAGACTTTCTTAAATGGCTAATTTAAAGGAAGCTGGCACACAATTTAAAGATGTAATTTGAGTCATGGCTGATGATATACTTTTACTTGTTTAGCCTTTTATGCAGCATGTTTGCATTACTTGAACAGATTTGCTGTTTCTATTCTAACTGCATTGTGTATGGCCTGAGGAATGCTGATTAATTCTTGTCGGTAATCATCATACACGCTGCCAATGTTGAACATTTATATCCTCTATTACATAATCTATGTATGCATTCCTTATGTTATTAGTGGAAGTAACATGTAATAGGTAAATAAACCTGCTCTAGATTTAGATTAAAAATCACTGTTGATCCTTTTCTGTCTTTAAAAGACAGAAACTGCATTAGATGGAGGAATCTGGCATAGGCTTTATCCACTTTAAGTAGCTTTAATTAGAATTCTTTAATTGTCCTTACAGCTGCCACCAATAGTAAACTCTAAAATATCAATTGTAATTGGAAGATAAATTTGCATTTCATTCATGACATAAAGTTAGTATGTCTTACTTTGTGAACTTTGAAACAGTGAGGCTATTCACTGCCTCTGGAGTATCTCTGAATAGCTCTTTTGATCATTTTGATCCTTATATTGTAGGTGACTGTCTCATCTACTTACTTTTAAAAAGAGAATTGAGTAAACAACGACTTCTAGGTGAGCCTCATTTAACAGACTACTTACTGGTTTATTCAGAGACTAGTGGGTTAACAGGTTTTTAAATGATGGGTTATAGTTTGAAAAAGGCATTTCACTAGAAGTCCTAAAGCATTTAAAAGGAAGTAAAGTGTGTCACTCCTTACTTTATGCTTGTAGTCAAATTAGGACTTACAGCAGACTTGTACAGAGAAAGGATGAAAAAATAAATATCAGATAATATAAAAAATCTAGTGTATCCATATCCTCATAACCGTAGTCCCAACTTTCTCAGGCTTTTTCTGAGTTGCTAAGTTGGAACCACAGATCAGATGGTTAGATTCAATATCATTTGTATTCCTGTTTTCTAGAAGAGTAAATGAAGTGCTGGTTTCTATAAAAATGGCTCTGGTCAGAACTTTTTATGTCAGTAAGTCATTCACACCTTAAAGAAGGTAAAAAGTGTAACTACTCACAATGGTGTAAACAATGAAAGGAATTTATTACTTCAGATAACTGAAAAGTCCTGAGGAAAGACTAAAGCAAGGATCACACTATTTTATGTTATTCTCTTTGTCTCTATAGTACTCTCAGTTGGCTTTATTCTGAGGCCTTATTTGTTTATGTTGTGGCCACTAGCACCTCTAAATATTTATTTTCCGTTGCTAGGAATGCTTTTATAGGGAAAAATTTTCTTTCCTGACAAGTTCAGCAAAAATCACGGAACAAATCCTTGGCCTATATTGGATTATGTGCCCAACACATTAACTAGTCACTGTAAAGAGGGAAGCTTTGGTTTATCTTATACAAATGCAAAATGCAAAATTTTTAACCTTTCCTTAAGATCGGGGTGGAGATAAGCCTCTCCCTACCACATTTACTGAGAATGAAAGAATAGTAATCCAGGGAAAATCAGGGTATGATAGAACCAAAAAAGGAAATTGATACTGGGCAGAAAAAAGAAAGAATGACAGGAAGGAAAAGAAGCAAGAAAAGATTGAAGAAGGGAAAAGAGAAGAAGGAGAGAAAGTAAGAGAGAGAAAGGAGGGATAAGAGAAGAGAGGGAGGAAGAGAGGGAGAGAGAGAGAAGGAGGGAAGGGGGAAGAAAGAAGGAAGGGGATCTGATGATAAATACCTACTACACTATGTTTTATTGAGGGGTTAATGGGCAAGGAAGCAGCAGGAGGGAGGAGACAGAGAAACATCTTCACTGGAATTCTAATAGGATGCTTAATTTCTGTGTAATTGTATGAAAACTCTATCTGGTTAACTTGAAAGGTCCATTTTTATTAATTAGTCATGTAGATGTGTAAACACACACACAACACACAGGTGCACACAATACCATTATGTCTCTGATTGGATCTACATGAGCACAGCACTACTTCTGGGGTAAAGAAGACAATTTACAATGAGTTTGATAGACTTACCAGCAAAGTTCCATTCCTTATAATTACCCCATTACATTATAGAAATAGGTACAAATGTTGATTGTGTAGAAGATTAGCTATAGGATTATACGTGAGAGGATTTGTTTCAGGGAACTAAGACAAGATCACAAAATCTCAAAATACAAACCAGGTTTTTGCCACTAACTCTAACGTGTGTTTTGCACAGATTCTTCAAGTTGTATTTGCTGCCTCATTGTTGAACCTTCATTTCACTGGATTCGACCCAATGAGTATGATTGAAGCCAAAGGTTTACTAGTTTCAGCACACTTAATGTTTTTCATCTTGGACTCAATTACTTTATGCTCATGAGAAAATTCTTATTTGTTATTCTTAGGAACAGCAAAGTCATATTTCCCACTTTATACTATTATCTTATCAAATAATAAAACTACATGTAATAAAATACTTAAATGATTATAACAACATTACTCTGAAGACAAAGATGGCACAATTGAAGAAGCTGAACCATGGGTGGTAATGATAGCTTAATATGTTTGTTGAAAAGGAAAGTCTAATTCCTGTACACCGGACTTCCACTTGGAAATATAGAGAGCTAGAAAGTGTGTCACTCGCAACTGTACTGAGAGGAGTGGAGGATCAGTGTAGGAGGAAAAGAGGAGTCAAAAACCACGGTAAGGGGGAGTAGATGCAGTGCAGGCAAATGCGGTAACTGTCCACTGCATAGGGAAATGGACACTCCCATCATTTCCGGCATTTAAATCTCTTAGCTAGAGAAGAAAGAAGTAAGTGGGGCCTGGGATATTGTTGGAGAAACACGGTAGTATTCCCAAGTGTGTGAATCTGTACTCAATTTGGGGCCAACATGAGAGAGACCATTCTCTCCTCTCTGTCCCTGTGATTCAGGTAGACTGATTTCATACCCCTAACATTAAGGGGGAGGAGGGAGCCCACGAGCCCATTTTGATCAATAAATGTGTGGACCAGTGATTCAGGGATGAGTACAAGCCAAACCAGATTAAAATACGTATGTATAAAAGTAGAACACCTAAAATAGGTAATGCTAAGAAAGAATAATTTGTAAAATCCTGAATTAAGATTCTCTTATATTTGAATAGTAAGAGACAACTTTTTGATTGAAATAGGCCTTTATTACAGATATCAACATGAAAAGTCTGATCCAGGGACACTGCTGTGAAATCTAAGAAGTATGACATTTAAGTATGCTTATAGGAAATTTAATTATGCTTATAGGAAAATGCTTCCTTTTATTTATGACAATGAATGCTTTCAATTTAATTGGAATATCTTATTTAAAATAAATGGTTAGACTTCATAATGACTCTCTATCCATATTTATGAATTTTCAATTTATTTGTCATTCCTGAGTCATTAGTAGAATATATACACATACATATTAACAGTGATTTTTAAAAAACAGATGGTAGTCATCCTAAAAACAAGACATTTATGCTTACAACATTGATAGCATTGATAAATTCACATATATAAAAGCCTAAATGATAGTTGACATAAAGAATTCTTATATAATTTGATATTAGACAATTCTTATATAATTGCTGCTACTTTTATTTTTCTGTAACTTTTCACACAAGTTATTGTTCAATTACTTATTTGCATGTCTCTTCTTCAGGATGCAGAAGTCAACTAAGTGGATCCAGTGCTCTGTTCAGTCCTAAAAAGGTAGCTTCTTAATGTCACAAATAGCTCACGAACTTATATAATTACATGAATATTATATTTCTCAAAAGCTTCCACTAAAACAAGTATGCAGTTAAACTAGACACCAAACAAACATACATTTTAATAAGCCTCATCTACATTTGATGTCCATATCAGCATGACATTAATTTTAGTTTATTTTGCTTTTTTAAAGGAATGATTGATATCCTTCTATATCATTTTCTATTTTGTAAGCAAGAACATATTTCAAGAAATGGAAAGTACTGAAAAAAATCACTAAACAAACTTTAGCAACTTTAAAAGAAGCTGCCTCTGTCGAGGTCTCCCTCCTACCCCGCCTTCAGCCCTGAAAACCCTCTTTCATCCAATGACAAACAGTCCCGTCTTAATTACTACTTAATGATTTTTTTCTATCAGACATCAACACATGTGTGGTGATTCATTTTTAAATGAAATAATTCATTCTTAAATGTATTATCCTTTCATATACAATCAGGTATACTTTCTCAAATGGATGCGGCCCCATCTCTTACTTCACCAGAGCTCTGCTAAGGGTGAATGAAAGGGCCTCCTAACTGGGCCTTGGGGTTTGGAGACTGCTCCAAGGCAAATTGAAAAAGGGGATTACTGACCTCCTATTATTTCCCATTGGTTAGTCAGTCATTTAAACATACCTATATTACTTATCCACGCCAAGGTATATGCATTATCACCTCAAGTTTTGAGAAAGTTTAGATGATTTTCAAATGTCTGATTCCTAATCCCTTTTTCTTTTCTCACCCAGACTCCCCAGTTATTATACTCCCAGCAACCTTTGTTTATGTTAAATACTTGCCATAAATCACCAGTTCTCACTAAAACACGTCACTGAGGGGTGAAGACATGCTTTTAAGGTGAATGATCAGATTTGGACCTTAGTTTCCAGCCTCATTTCCTATTTTTGCTCCTATAAAACCTTTGGCTGACTGTGTTTAGTTAGTATAGGTTCACCTAGAAGCACACAATAATACAGGATGAGAAGCTCAAGAAATTTATTCTGGGAAGGATCAGGAGAAGGTGGGGAGAACCTTTAGAACACAAGGGATGTGTGACTTGTATAAGGAAAGTGCAGGATTAAGAACTGGGTAGCATGAGTATTGGCAGGTAGCACAGTTTCAAGAAAGATCTGCTTAAGCTGATCTATGCAAGCTGTGAATTTGCCCATTCCCTGAGGGCCTTTGTCAGGATGCTAAATCTGGAGAAAGCTGAATCTGGAGAAAGTGCCCCTTTCCTCCAAGTCAATGAATTCTTCCCTATCCAGTCTTACATTCTGGCCCTCTTGATGAAGCACTTTCTAGATGCAATCCCAGGGCTCCTTTCCAGGCTCTTGCTGGTACAGGCTAGCTAATTCTTACAAATACATTCAAATATAGTCTCTGTGCTCCCTTATCAAGCCCAGCAACACCCAGCTGGATAATTCTGGGTTTTAACTTTAGTTAAGGTCCTGGAAGCCAGGAGAGGATGTAGGGGTAGGTCCTTTAGGGGATACGCATTACCATGCAGAATTGTGGCCTCTGCAGCATCTTCTAACATGGGGTGGGGGGAGTGAAGCTGTAGGCCACCTTTGCAAGTTCTGAGGGGTCAGTGCAGAGCAAACATCCTCAGTAGCAACTGTCTGCATGTCCGCATCCCATGTTTCAAGATCCCAGGTTTCCCAAAGAGAGCCCTGAGTTTAGTGTAACATCTCTTTCTCTTCTGAGCATTCTAAAGTCCGTGGAACTCTGTGACTTATCAGATCTTTGGTCTGCTACTTAGCTGATCTGCTCTTCCATTCTAGGAGACAAGGGCTTTTTGTAGGTTACTAGGAGTCCCTCTAGTTCTTATACTTATTAACTACTTATAATGGCTCTTAGTGTCTTACTCTCTGTACGGTGTCAATATCAGTACAATTTAGCAGTAATCAGTCAACTCCACCCTATTTTAAATGTCTGAACCATTATAGTTGAAAGGCAAATCATCATCCACAGTGAAATCTTTAGCAATTGGGCCTTGTGCCAGGGACTTTTTGCAACCTGCCTTCCACTCAGAATGGGTGGTTAGTGAGACATAACCAAATTCCCATCTTACCCCTTGTTTTCTCAGACCGCACTTTGTACCACGTGCCTTAGTTGGGGCTCACAGAAAAGCAAATGCCAAAAGAGGGTTAGACATGGAAGAGGTTTATCGGGGGAAGAAGCAACAGAAGGTGAGGGCAAGGTTCAGATCATGATATAGGTTTGACAGCTGTGGTAGAGGCAAGGAAGGGGAATTAGGTAGAGTCTCAGACTGTCACACAGTTCCCATGAAGATTTGGTTAGGCCAATGGGAATCCTTGAGCTAAAATCCCCACTGGAGGAGCTCCATATGTAGCCTTGCCATGCTCAGTCATTTCATGGGAGCAACTAGTAAGAAGTGTAGCATTAAAATGAATGCAGAGGTGGACCTAACAGGACAGTAGCCATGTTGGGGCATCAGTCAATCATGTTGCCCATAGGAGACGTAAGCAGTGCATTTGCATGGATACCACAGTTGCCATTTCCTGTAAAAGGATGGCATAGTGACTGGGAACATGGATTTGGCGGTCAGATTGCCTGAGTTCAAAGACAGCTGGGCCACCTACTAACTATGGTAGCTTGGCCAAGTTAATATATATGATCTTCCAGTTTTTCATATTTAAATTTATAATTATAGTTGTGCTCATAGAGCCATTGGAGGATTTGAAGGCGATCATTCACATAAAAGCTCTCATTATCATGGAGATTATGTCCACAATTCAGTCATGCAAAAAAATGTAATTATCTTTTTCTACAACTGAAATTGTTTTCATGTTGATCCCTAAACCTAGCTGGGGTTAGAAACTAAATCTTAGGTAGCACAATGTGTCTTCTTTAGATAGCACAAAATGATTATGAGCCCTATTTAGAATCAGACTAGATTCAAATAACAACTCTGCCATTTCTAACGGAATGACTTTGGATAAATTACTTAACCTCTCTGTGACCTACTTGTATCATCTATAAAATGGGAATACTATAATGGTCAGTCCCTCACAATCTGGTTATGACTCAAAATTTGGTGAGAATAGTGCCTGGCCTTATTAAGTGCTTGATCAAGGCTGGCCCTTATTGTTCTTATTTTTGGGTTTGAATTAGTCCCATCTGTTTTTGGTATCTCAAGCCTAAAGGTTTAATTATACCTTCCAAAGTTAAGGTAGGGCAGAGGGCAGGGTCCTTTTCAGGAATCTAACAATATCTAAGCTCTAGCTTCCTCCTGGGTTATCTTCCATTTTATTCAGTCTGTGGAATCTTTATGTAGTCTGAATGGGGAGGTATGGTTCTTTATTCCTTGTTAATGGCATAAACTTTATACCTTGAATGGTTCAGGGCTTAGTTTCTTTCACTGCAAAAGCTTTGCCTTTTTAGATTTAAAAGCTTTAGTTTTTGAAAATCAAAAGGTTTTTCTTTGTATATAGTGATATTCTATCTTTCCCCTAATGTGAGAGGAGGAATACAGGGCAAAGAGTAAAAGGAAATACATTACAAGAAGCAAATCTCAGTTAATATCTCAAAATATTATTCCTCTACAATGTTTCTATTTAGGCTCCTCTCTGTTCCTGAAATTCCTTTTTGTTAACAGTTAGAATCCTATATATTCAAGTTGCAATTTGGATGCCTTCTCTTCTTGGAAGCACTCTTTAATCACTCCAGTCCAAAGTGCTTTCTTTTTATAATTTTCTTAATGCAGTCGTTGTCACATACATTTGAAATGGGCTGGTACATACTCTATTTTCCCCACTATACTATGTGCTACTTGCGATCCGGGAATAAACCCTATTCATTTTTTATACCTATATTCTCTTTAGTACCTAACATAGGGCTTGACACATAGAACTACTTAAAAATGTTAATACAACTAAACAAATTATAAGAAGCTTTTATAGCAAGGGCTTACACTCCTGCCTGAATCTCTACCTATGTTTTCTTGGTCTTTTGAACAGGCCTATGTGCTATGGATCATTGATACATTGATACTTATATAACTGTTGCAGGAAGGGGGACCCCTTCCAGGGCCCCAGAGTGGAGTCTTGTCTAACACAGGGAAACGAATTGTCCGAGGAGACACGTGCTGACAAAGCAAAAGACTTCATTGGAAAGGGGCGCCCGGGCAGAGAGCGAACCCAGGAGAAGGAACCCAGGAGAACTGCTCTGCCACTTGACTCACAGTCGCAGGGTTTATGGTAATGCAGTTAGCTTTCTGGGTTGTCTCTGGCCAATCATCTTGCTTGGCCCATATTTGGTCTGACCTCAGGGTTCTTCCTGGTGGCAGGCGCATCTCTCAGCCAAGATCGATTCCAGTGTGAGCGTTTCTGGGCGGTCGGCAGGACAGGTGGGCGGTGTCTCCTCCCTCCTCTTATTGGCCCCTCCCAAATTCTTCCGGGTTAGCTCACAAGCCATATTATGGGCTGGCGTCTCCTCCCTCCTCTTATTGGCCCCTCCCAAATTCTTCCCGGTTAGCTCACAAGCCATATTATGGGCTGGCGTCTCCTCCCTCCTTTTGGCCCTTCCGGAATTCTCCCTGTTAGTTTTTCTCAGCAGCACCGCGTTCCGGATCTCCTGTTCTTAGACAACTCAGGCAAGTGGTTATTATCGTGACTGGCCAAGGCAGGCGGTTTTGGTCAAAAGTTCCCTAACGTAACTAGATACAACGTATTCATCTGTATTTCAGTTAAAAAAATATTAAGTGCACTATGTGCCAGCCGTTTTACCAGACTCAGGAGATGAAAAATTGAATAAGGCTTGTCATCAAAGACAGAGGTTCTCAAAACAAGACATTTAAATGACACATATACCTAGCACAGAACCTGACACATGGTAGCTCTGAGAACGTTATTGGAGAGGGAATGAATAAAAAACTGATGGAGGGATGCATGGGTTTACTTGGGAGCACAGAGCAGATAACTTTTGTTCATCCCAAGGAAGTCTTGAAGGAGGCTGTGACCAAGCTGAGTCTCAGAGGATGAACAACAATCAGGCAAGGAAAGAAAAAGTCGAGGGACAGGCTTGGCAGCATAAGCAAGAACATGGTGGCGAAAAGCAACAAAATTATGTATTTTTATGTAAAAAAAAAATCAGATTGGTTTATATTTTAGCAAAAATACATTTTCTGTGCAACGTAAGATTATGGTTTACAGTGTGGACTCTGGAGCTAGACAGCCTAGGTGTAAATCTTGGTTCTATCACTTATAACTTGCTCTATACTCTTAGTTAAGTATTTTATCCACTCCGTGCCTAGGCACTCCACCTGTGAAACTGGAAATCGAACCTCTTAATGTTGTTATGAACTTCAGATGAAACAGTATATTTAAAACCTTCAAAAGTGTCAAAAGAGGGGGGACCTTCAAGATGGCGGAGGAGTAAGACGTGGAGATCACCTTCCTCCCCATAAATACATCAGAAATACATCTACATGTGGAACAACTACAGAACACCTACTGAACGCTGGCAGAAGACCTCAGACCTCCCAAAAGGCAAGAAACTCCCCAAGTACCTGGGTAGGGTAAAAGAAAAAGAAAAAACAGAGACAAAAGAGTAGGGATGGACCTGCACCCGTGGGAGGGAGCTGTGAAGGAGGAAAGGTTTCCACACACTAGAAGCCCCTTCGCGGGCGGAGACTGCGGGTGGCAGAGGGGGAAGCTTCGGAGCCCCAGAGGAGAGCGCAGCCACAGGGGTGCGGAGGGCAAAGCGGAGAGACTCCCGCACAGAGGCTCGGTGCTGACCAGCACTCACCAGCCCAAGAGGCTTGTCTGCTCACCCGCCGGGGCGGGCGGGGGCTGGGAACTGAGGCTGGGGCTTCGGTTGGATCGCAGGGAGAGGACTGGGGTTGGCTACGTGAACACAGCCTGAAGGGGTTAGTGTGCCACAGCTAACTGGGAGGGAGTCCGGGAACAAGTCTGGACCTGCCAAAGAGGCAAGAGACCATAGTTACGAGGTGTGCGAGGAGAGGGGATTCCTTCCCAGCATGCCCACAGAAGGCAGCACACCGCCTAAGCGAGCTCCAGAGATGGGCACAAGCCGTGGCTATCACCTCGGACCCCAGAGATGGGCATGAAATGCTAATGCTGCTGCTGCTGCCACCAAGAATCCTGTGTGCAAGCACAGGTCACTATCCACACCTCTCAGCCTGTGCAGACTGCCACTGCCAAGGTCCCGAGATCCAGGGACAACTTCCTCAGGAGAACACACAGAGCACCTCAGGCTGTTGTAACTTCATGCCAGCCTCTGCCGTCACAACATCACTAATCATTAGAGAAATGCAAATCAAAACTACAATGAGATGGGACTTCCCTGGTGGTGCAGTGGTTAAGAATCCACCTGCCAATGCAGGGAACACGGGTTCGATCCCTGGTCCGGGAAGATCTCACATGCCGTGGAGCAGCTAAGACCATGCACCACAGCTACTGAGCCTGCGCTCTAGAGCCCGCAAGCCACAACTACTGAGCCTGTGAGCCACAACTACTGAGCCCACGTGCTACAACTACTGAAGCCCACGCACCTAGAGCCCATGCTCCACAACAAGAGAAGCCACCGCAATGCAAAGCCCTCGCACCGCAATGAAGAATAGCCCCCGCTCTCTGCAACTAAAAAAAGCCTGCGTGAGGCAACGAAGACCTAACACAGCCAAAAATAAATAAATAAATAAATTTATTAAAAAAAAACAAAACTACAATGAGATATCACCTCACACTGGTCAGAATGGCCATCATCAAAAAATCTACAAACAATAAATGCTGTTTCCCACTGTTGGTGAGAATGTAAATTGATACAGCCACTATGGAGAACAGTATGGAAGTTCCTTAAAAAACTGAAAATAGAACTACCATATGACCCAGCAATCCCACTACTGGGCATATACCCTGAGAAAACCATAATTCAAAAAGAGTCATGTACCACAATGTTCATTGCAGCTCTATTTGCAATAGCCAGGACATGGAAGCAACCTAAGTGTCCATCAACAGATGAATGGATAAAGAAGATGTTGCACATATATACAATGGAATATTACTCAGCCATAAAAAGAAACGAAATTGAGTTATTTGTAGTGAGGTGGGTGGACCTAGAGTCTGTCATACAGAGTGAAGTAAGTCAGAAAGAGAAAAACAAATACTGTATGCTAACACATATATATGGAATCTTAAAAAAAAGTGGTTCTGAAGAACCTAGGGGCAGGACAGGAATAAAGACGCAGACGTAGAGAATGGGCTTGAGGACACGGAGAGGGGGAAGGGTAAGCTGGGATTAAGTGAGAGAGTGGCATGGACATATATACACTACCAAATGTAAAATAGATAGCTAGTGGGAAGCAGTGCATAGCACAGGGAGATCAACTCGGTGCTTTGTGACCACCTAGAGGGGTGGGATAGGGAGGGTGGGAGGGAGATGGAAGAGGGAGGGGATATGGGGATATATGTATACGTATAGCTGATTCACTTTGTTATACAGCAGAAACTAACACAACATTGTAAAGCAGTTATACTCCAATAAAGATATTAAAAAAAAGTGTCTAAAAAGTGCTCGATAAAGTTTAGCTTATGAAGATTAAATGTCATTTTCTTTTTTTTCAACTTTTCGTAAGAAGTAGTTCCCATTTAACATTACTGAGATCCTTGTTTTCTGCCCATAGATTCTCAGTAGGGACACAGTAGGAAGAATGGTCCACTCTCTTAGAAAACTCAATAGAGTAATTTAGGGGTCATTTAAAATCACAGATCCATTTGGCTTCCCTCCTACACCCCAATTTTGGAAGTACTGTCACTGCTTTAGTGAATCACTGTTAGTGGAGGGGGGGAGTGCACTATGACGTTTTATTCAGGGATGTTGGGGCGGAAGAACGGCTTTGAATTTTATTTTATAGGCATTCTAGATACATAATAGAGACAGTTAGTTCTAGATTAAAATAGCTGAAATATCTGACCTCAAGTCTCTTCTCTTACCAGTTTACGTTGTTGTCAGAACTAGGAAAATACCACGGAGGCACACTTGTTCTGGGTATACTGCAGCCTCAATGACTTCTAGTAAGTATGCCATAACCAACCCATTTATTTGCTTTCTTCTGATGAAAAGATATTTTTTGAACATTTTTCTACAATGAGTCAAGATAAATTAGAAATGAACAGAAAAAAATTCAGTGTTTTGACTCAAAAATCATAAATTTTAAGTTATGGCAGAGAAATTCCACACGATAAATATTACTTTATGCAAGAATGGATTTTGGCTTACCTGTAATTTTCATTTGTTGGAGGAAGTAGTTGGGAAGTGTGGTGTGGGAATATGGAGCGTGTTTCAATGTTTTTCTTGGATCAAATGTATTAATTCAGTATTTAAAACCTGTTCAATTTTCAGTTAGAAAATTGCATCAATTATATTCACAAATACTTTCACTTAGCTAAAAGTGATTAATCATTAAGCTTTTATTTCCATGTGTTTTATTCCCGACTTATACCACAATTTTAATCAAAACAAGTCTTACCTATTTGGTCAGAAAAACCCACTATGTGTTAAGCACAGATAGTTGCTTTATTTGTAAAGTGAAATAACTCTTGAAACTAAGATTCAGATGATACAAATACAGTATGCTCTGCTCTATTTTATTTGTTAAAACCATGTAACTCAATAAAAATGTAATTTAAAAAACTGGGACACTTTAAGACATTGTAGTTTAGTGACTACCATATAGTTAATTCATAAAATAATATTCTGCATTCATCCATCACTATAATTACAGTTAACCCTTGAACAACACGAGTTTGAACTTCTCGGGTCCACTTAGTATGTGGGGGTTTTTTTTCCAATAAATACTACAGTACTACACAATCTGTGGTTGGTTAAATCTGTGGGTGCTGAACTGTGGATACTGAGGACCAACTATGGGACTTGAGAATCCTTGGATTTTGGTATCTGCAGCAAGTCCTGAATCCAGTCCTCCATGGCTACCGAGGGACGCTATAATGCAATGTGATGATCCAACGATCCAATATAGGTGTGGCATTTTGATATGCTACAAATTGCTACTTTCAAACTACTTTTTAGATCAATTCCCCTATACCAGATACATCATAAATAATTATATGTAATAATGATGATATCATAAATTTGTGCAATATTTCACAACCTTCAAAATATAACAATTTTTAAATGTTCCTTTCAATCTCATGCACATCAAGTAAAAAAGTAGCCTCCATTAGAAGTAACAGTAGTTTAGGATTTGAACACGTGTCAGACATTGTGTTAACATGCATTGACTATGTATAATTTAAAATGTCTTAACTCTTCTAATCCTCATAAGAAACCTCTGAAGGAGGAACTGGTGTTAACCTCATTTTACAGAAGAAGAAACTAAGATGGAAACCAAGTTAACATAACTGCTTGCTAGTAGAGCAAGAATTGACATAAAGATATGTCTGATGTGGAGTTCACGTTCTTAAGCACGATGTCACACTGCCTCCTATAACTTTTCCTTTTTGTCATTGATGAAGTCACACATTTCTTTCAAAAACAGTACCTGGTTAGGATATTTTGACACCACATGATTAGAACCTTAATCAACTATATGATTCATTTGAAACTCATTCCTTATACACAGAGTGTAAAAATGATAATCAGCTTAGCAAAGAATTAATTTGTGCATGTACAATTAATGAAAGAAATCTCTAACTAATTGTTGGGAATGAATTTGTTTCTATCCGGGTGGCCTGGGTCCAGATCTTCTCCTCTTTTGGTCTTATTTCCTTGTCTTTCGTAAGAGCCTACATTGTCCTTGCAGATCCTGCTGGCTGAGCAGTCTGTCATTTCTTGGACAATCTTTCCAAGCTGGCAGACATGCTATTCCAAGGCTCTCACAGTTGTTATAAGTTTCATGGGAGATTTACAAATTCCTTCCGCAGATATCTCATTTTCCTGCTGATACTACTGCTTGATTTCCTTGCAGTAAATCCTTATTATCTCACTTTATTTCTCCATTTTCTCCTTCCTTTCTAGCCATGCTGCTGCTACTTCTCTCCACTCACTTCTCTTTATCCCTGTGCTGTTGGCATTCTCATTTAGACATCAGTCTTGTTATATCTACTTGCTTATTTGTGGTGGTATGCAGGCCTTCCTAATTTCTTTTGCATCTGTCCTCCATAAACAGAACCATTTTGTTAGAAAGGACCACCTTCTGGGTGACGCCACCAGGAATACATCTCTCCCCCAGGAAATATGACAAAAACCTTTCTCTCCAATGCTTCCCGTTCTTTCCCTTTAAAGCATTTCTCTGCTGAAGCAGCTAAGTGGCTGCACAACATAATCCTGTATAAAGCTGGCAGAAATGCTATTTCAGAGCATTTGTGTTTAACTCTTTATTGTCCATTTTGTACAAGTTGCAAGGCATATGAGTAATCCTTCAGTGAATTTTCACTCAACATACACCTTTTAAGCAATTAGGATCTGTCAGCCCCTTTAGACCCTGCACAGTATATCGTTTTCCTTTGTTGTTCCAGTGTGCTCTTCCCTTAACTGCCACCCCGAAAAGCTAACCATGTGGGCTACATTCATTTCCCTCTGGCTTGTGGGTTGGGTTCAGAATATGGGAGACACTAGCAGAGACAGAGGACGCTGAAGCAGGAATATTTATTACCTTAGTTCTCTCCCTATGGGGTCTGCAGGCTGATGCCATCTCTGTAGAAAAGGCCACAGCTTCAGGGTCAAAGGAGGCCCTTTCCATATAACGACCCTCTCCGGGTTCTGTAATTACTCCCTCCCCTTATCCTTCAGTATGGCTTTCCTCTATGTTAGCTTCCAAGTCCTGACTTATCCATTATTGGTCCCCCAAATTCCCACCACACCCCTTGAAATGAGTCTCATTATTAAACACCCCCCAAATTACAAACTCTGAGTGTGGCATCTGTCTTCTGAACTGACTGACACAGACTTGGGAGTACACCACGAGAAGTTAGATATAGCTGTTACCTTTAAGGAAGTTGAACTGTAGAAAAAGAGTCAATCATGTAAACACATAAGTGAATTATGAATTATAGAACATGTGATAGAAGCAGATATAAGGTACAGAGAAATCACACAAGAGAAAGTGATTTGTTCCATCTAAGAAGAGGGTATCAGAGAGGGTTTCTTGGAGTAATGCTTGAGTGATGCCTGGAATAATGAACCAGTTATCAAGGTTTGATGAAAGGATTGGGCTGGGACTGGGGCAGAAAGGCCATTCTCAGATGAGGGAACAGACCTGGTGAAACAAGAAAGCCTGGGACGTCATTCTGTGTGTAGACAACTTCAAACTCATGATAGCCAGAGCTTATAGTGGGAGAAGGGGCATGTAAGTCCAGACAAGTCTGAAGATCTGAGAGGGTTTAATATATCATACGGAGGAATTTGGATTTAATTCTGTATGTCATAGGGGAGCCCCAGAAGTTTGTACCCTATAAAGTACCCTATAAAGTAGAAAAATAAGTTTTGTCTTTAGACAGAGTACTTTGGTGACAGTGAAGCTCATTTGAAGGAGGACAAGACTGGAGAAATGGAGAAGAACAAAGAAGCAGTGGAAGAGGCAAGAGACTGATTAAAGCAATTATAATATAAAGTGATATTAAAAAGGTAGAACTGATAAAACTTGTCCATCTATTGGAAATGGAGGTGAAGGAAAAAGAAAGCTCTAAGATGATCCCAGGTTTCTGGCTTGGTGGTTGGTAGTACCAATTCAGGAGACTTGTAGTTCGCAGGAAGGATACGTTTGGGGATAAAATAATACGAAAAGACAGTTCACTTTGAGGTTGAGTTTTTCTGTGGGACACTCACATGTAGAAACTGGAGTGTAGAAGAGAGCTCTGGACCAATGATATCGATTTGAGCATCACCACAAAATAGATGTAGCTGCCACTGTGGAAATGGTTGAGATTGCCTGGGAAGGGTGTTTCTCTTAGTAAGTAAGAGAGGGATAAGGATAGTACCAGCCAAATTTATGTAATGATTAAAAAAAGAAACAGAGTATTCAGAGTATGCTAAGCATTTCAATAGTCACTTTCTTCTGTATCTTATTCAAGGTGTACCATATAGCTAGGTTGTAGACATCTTATTTTCCTAATTTCACAAATGAAGAAACTCTGGCTTAGAGAGTTAAGCTAAAGTCACAACACACTGAGGCTAGAAATGAGGCTAGAATTCAAACTTTTTACCTCTTTTCCAGCACATCGTATTGTCTTCTTACTGCTTTATTTTAACAGTATTTATGAACAAAAGGCAAGGAATAAAGAATAGGAAAAAATATAGACAAAAGATTCTTGGGATCCATCAAAAATAGCTCTAGTGATAGAAATGTCTGCCTTTACTCTATAACGTGCCATTGTTTAAAACATATCATTTTGAGGAATGCAACCTTTTTTATTTTACATTTTGGAAAGTGCACTTCGAATTTCATTTGTTTAACTTTTTTATGCTCTAGTTTTCTTAACCTAAACCTACTTTACCCTTTCTCTGCTCACCCTGACTGCCCCTATAGCATTTGCTTGCTAGCTCACATGTGTGGTACATTGTAACCTTGTTAAAAAATCCAGGGCTCTAAAGACTGGCATAGCCTTCATTCAGAACTGCCACAATTTTCACTTATAGGTCAGTATTACAGGGGGGTATAGATCTTGAAACTAATTTGGAAACAGAAAAAGCCATTAATACCAGGTTCATGCTTCACATTTACTTCCATATTAGTTTCCTGAATCATAATCTAAGGCTATGAATTGGAAATGCCTTGTGAAGAAAATGCAAAGATAAGAGCCCTTAGATTAATGTTAATGCTCTGCATTATGCAACATGACCCATAAACCGGAATATTCTTATTCCATGGTGCAATCATTTACAGCTGACTTGCACAGGATGGAGTCATGATTTACTAAAGGAAAAAAGTTCATCGGAAAAGTCTTTATACATATCCTAATGCCAATTTCTGGGTATTTTGCTGAAGTCTTACAGGTTAGCTTTAAAGAAACAGATTGGATCAAAGGAGACTCATCATATGGGCCTGTTTCATTCTGCAGCTGAGAAGAAATAAATCTAACAGAATGCCTCCATCATCAAATTAGATGCAGATTTATTTGGTAGGAAGAGGATAAGGAACCACTTTTACAAATTGCTAATTGCTTCTGTTTCCTCAGTGAAACAGGAAACAAAGTCAATCTGAGAGTCAGTGAGTGAGAAGGTGTTGGTGATAAGAAGAAAAAGGAGGGGAAATGCAGATAAGTTTGGGAGAACAGGAATGTCAGTTGACTGGAGAAAAGTAGTAGGCTTATCAGGCTGGGGTGAAGGCTCACTTGGAGTTTGTGGTCATTGACTAAAAGTAAAACCTGTCAACATGGTTGTGAGTTTTCCTCCATCTATGGTCACCAGAGGAATGTAATCTAATATAAATAGAGAGTTAGATTTAGCAACAAAGAACTCTGAAGAGATAGAAGGGGCAAGGGAGCTACGTTTAGGTAATGTGGTGATTATAATGACATAACACGGAATCTAAGATAGTTAAGGGGAAAGAGAATATGAGGGGATTGTGGGTAGTAAAAATGAGGACATTCAATCGATTAAACTGGTGAATGTCAGAATGGGGCTACCCTAGGGAATGAGATGGATTCAAAAATAATTATCATAAATTTTTAAAATTACTGAATGAGAAATTGTTTTTAAAAAAGGTAAAAGAATAGTAAATACTCTAGATCTTAAAAGTTTGAGAATATTGCAGCCAAAAGGTATGAGGATAGACATCAGGGACATTTTTTCCTTTTGCTAGACATCTGGTTACCTAGCTTAAAGTACATATTTGAACAGTATTCTCTTGATTATCTGCTAAACAAAGTGAGTTTGTTTCTTGCATATAAATGTATGAACATCTCACAGTTAGATACTAATTGATTTGTACATAGTAAACCTATCACATAAAGTGGGATCAAGGTATAATAAGTGTCTGTTTAAAATGTTCTCTTTTCAAAAGGCTCTAGCTAAGAAATTATTTTAGCCATATGATCTCATATATCATAATTTCTTGACAAGATTGTCCTATATTTTATTTTTTCTCCTAAGAAAGGAGAATTCTGAAAATGCCAAGGGTATGAGCTTTCTGGAAAGGTATTTACTAAGTCAAAATTTTAGGAAAACAAAGGCACTGATAAATTTGGGAAAGTGATTTCAAGAGAGTGTGTACCAATTAAACTCCTAAGTTAGTGTCTCTGTTTAATACATCTTCATCTCAGTACTGGGTTTTATTATTGTATCATTCACTAAGTTTATGATAAAATAATATCTCATAGATATTTTAATTGGCATTTGTCTGGTTACTAGCATGATTAAAATCTTTCCCTCATTTTAGTCTCATATTTAGTTTGTTAGGTATCAATTTACATCTTTTGTCTATTTTTCTACTGAACTTTCAGTTTATTTCTTAACAGTTTGTAGAACGTTTTCAAATATAATATTAATCCTTTAATTTGGGGGCAAATATTTGTCTATTTGTTTGTTTTCATCTGATTATTCAGAGTTTTTGACATATGTATTTTATATGTAGTCATTCAAATTTCATAACAGTTGTGCACAATAAGCATTACTCTTCCCATTTTGCATATGAGAAAATAGTGATTCAGACAAGGTTGAATAATCTGCCCTAGGTCCCACAAAGTGAAGTTTCAATGCAGGTTTTTCTGGCCCCAGAACACATTCATTTTTCTATGTTACACTGTAACTGGACGCGCAAAGTCTGATGATGAGAGCATTTTAATAGGAAACATTTAAGAAGGGGATAAAGTGAAAACATAGTGAAAAAGGGCCATATTTGGGAAGTATCAGTATAACTACAGCAAGAGTTGAAGAAAATGGATCTATAGAACAAAGGACAGTGATGAGTTGACAATTATTCCAAGATTTCCTGCATGGCTGGCAGCTGATATAGTGGCATTACCCAGTGTGACAAAGAAGCCAGGCACCGAGCTCTGTCACTGCAAGATGATAAGCTGAGTTGTCTTCTCCACATTTCATTTCTGTTAGTGACAGTACGTACAGTTTGAAATGCCTTGTACAGAAAACTCTTGCCAAGTTGGGTGGAGAGGCCAAGTTCACAGTTAGACAAGGAGATCTGGACGGGTTTTCTGTACACAGATGGAATCAGATCACATGCCCAATGCTGGGTGTGTGGTAAGAGGAACAGGGCACCTATTAATTTCCAGAGGAAACTCCATAGAAGCAATTTAAGAAGGAAGAGGAAGTTCAGGGCAAGGAAGTGGAGGAGTTTCTGCTATAACACAATATACAGGCTTCTGAAAACCCTTGTGTTCCATAACATTTACAGAAGAATAGCAGGGCATAGAAGAGGTTAGGTTTGGGGTAGACCACTTGCAACTTTTATAGTTTCGTGAAACTTTGAAAGTTTGTAATTAATGCACTAACAAAAACCAGTAACAATCCTAATAAAAATACTAACACAGTTTAAAAGATAGGTTAAATTCCTTATACATGGAGAACTACAAGAGTAAATACAGGAAATTCACCCTTTTTAAAAAATAGGTGAAGATAGGCTTATAAAAGAGTTTTTTATCAAAAGGTTGAGGTTGCTGCGTTATGGAGACAAGGGGGAAAATGCAAAACCATCAGGGAGACCGTGCAATAAATACTGTTTTCAAGACAGAGCATGTGGCCAGACTGAGCTAAGAGCCAGAGACTGGGGTGAGTGGGCACAATGGCCAGTGTGCTACCCCTGTGCCCTCCTTCTGGGTTCAGCTGTGAGAGAGCTTGGAGGAACCAAATCTTAACACCAGCTAGGGAAAAAACTATTCGTGAACCAATGCAGCTTCCATGTTTTACTGACATCGTTCTCTTATTTACAAACCATGTTTGAGGCAATTTGCCCACAGAATTAGAGAACACTGTATTTCAGAATTCAAGGCCATGGAGGCTCCAGTTCATAGTCCAAATTAGTCCTCCCACCCCTGGTACTCTTTTATTTACTATATCATTTTCCTTCTTGAATTTTACCACAATTTGTATCTTTTCCCCACTTGACACTAAACTCTATGAGGGCAGGGATTTTAATTATTTTGTTTATCACTATGTCCCCTTTGTCTAGCGTAGTGCCTGGTGTATATGGTATCAATAAATATTTGTGAATTGAATGAATACAGGCAGCATAATTATTTATTGATTCAAAGATAAATGCATACTATATGCCAGTCCATGTGTAAGCTGCTAAATATACAACAGTGAACAAGTCACAGGCTCAGATTTGGAGAACGTAACTAGCTAGATTTAGTGGGATAAACAGATAAGTAGGCAATTGTAATACAATATGTGTGCTAAGTGCTTAAATAAGGTAGGCACTAGGTGTTCTGAAATCTGTACACTAAAGAAGTACAGATTTGGCTTTGGGGAAGGGTATCTTTCAGAAGAAATAGAGTTTAATCTAAAATCTGACAGGTTATCAGCAGTGAGAAAAATTAAAGGAATAAGGAAGGCAGAGAATTCTAGACATTTAACAGTAAGTGCCAAGCCTGGAACTGAGTGAACACTTGAAACATTCCAGGAAAAGTAGGCAGCTGAGGTCAGGCTATAGGATCATGTAGAAACTAAGGGGATGTTAACTGCTATTAGAGATAAACCACAAATTCTAATCCACTGCCAGTGTTCCTGGGGTGTGGGGGAGGCCAGTCTTCCATGTAATAATTCAGGGATATGTGCCTCCTTTGTCTTATATGACTATCCTAAGTCCTCAAAGTCCTCTTTATCTAGCAGGCAGATGCAAAAAGACACCATGGGGAAGATGCACCTGTTTCTTAACCAGTGTGACTCAGAAGAGACACTTTATTCCTGCTCTCATGCCATTGGTCAGATTTTTGTCATATGGGTATAACTACCAGCAAAGGATGCTGAGAAAGGTAGTCTAGCTCTGTGAACAGTTAAAAAATAAATTTAAAAAAAATTTTTTTAATGTTTTATACAATTTTTAAAGGTTACTTTCCATTTACAGTTATTACCAAATTATTGGCTCTATTCCCCGTGTTGTTCAATGCATCCTTGAGCTGACCTTATACCCGATAGTTTGTACCTCCCACTCCCTCACCCTTATATTGCCCTTCCCCCCCTCACTGGTAACCACTAGTTTGTTCTTCTATATCTGTGAGTCTGCTTCTTTTTTGTTATATTCATAGGTTTGTTCTATTTTTTTAGTTTCCACATATAAGTGATATCATACAGTATTTGTCTTTCTCTGTCTGGCTTATTTCACTTAGCATAATACTCTCCAAGTCCATCCATGTTGCAGCAAATGGCAAAATTTTGTTCTTTTTTATGGCTAGGTAATACTCCATTGTATGAATA
Organism: Balaenoptera acutorostrata; assembly: GCF_949987535.1. Taxonomy (NCBI): domain Eukaryota; kingdom Metazoa; phylum Chordata; class Mammalia; order Artiodactyla; family Balaenopteridae; genus Balaenoptera; species Balaenoptera acutorostrata. The sequence goes on along the minus strand of NC_080068.1, from coordinate 108,973,907 downwards.
TACCACATCTTCTTTATCCATTCATCTGTTGATGGACACTTAGGTTGCTTCCATATCTTGGCAATTGTAAATAATGCTGATATAAACATTGGGGTGCATGTATCTTTTCAAATTAGTGGGGGGTTTTTTAGGTTATATACCCAGGAGTGGAAAAAAATGCAACTGTGACCTGGTCATTGCAACTTAATAATTTCAGAAAAAAAATATATAACTCTTATGGAATAAATTCTTGGTCTTTAAGTGTGAGAAAAAAATAATAAATGGGTTTTAATGAACATACAGAAGCATCTGCCATGGATGGGAGTAGTAAACTTAAAAATGGTAAGGTTGGAGAATCAAACTAGGACCAGTTTATGAGGGACATTTTATTACATGTTTAGACTTTACTCTGAAGAAAATGAAGTGCCAAAGAAAAATTCTGAGTTGAAGTATGGCAATATCATAGTTGGACTTCGAGTAGACAACATATGCAACTGTTAAGAATGGATTGGATAGAGACAGCTTAAAACTGAGTAATAATGCAGATTCTAGTCTAGACAATGATGGCCTGGATGGGGGTAGTGGCAATGATGTTGATTCCAGAACTGATAAAGAGGCGTTATAAAAAATAGGACTTTTCTAAGTATGTGAGGGACCATGAAGAGGAGAGAAGGGTCACTAGTTTCTAGCTTGAGCCAACTGGGTGGATAATAATGATGGTATTTGTTGAGATAAGGGGCGAACAGAGAGGTAGGTTGAGAAGTGGTGATATAGATGATGAACTCAGAAATAATGAAACTCTTTAATGACTGTAGTATATTGCATTCTTCAATTTCCAGTCCTTGTGTTGTACTTATTACAGGGCCCAATTGATGCATATTCATTATTAATCCAAATGGAGTGATTCACTGACTCAGATCTGATTGGCTATTTGGAATCAAAATTTCAGTGGAATGCAAAGAAAGAGTATACAAGAGAGTATGTAGAAAAGATTTTGCCACAGGGAAGTTAATACATATGCTGCAAGAATTTGGTTAAAGCCCACTACCTCCATTTTATAGTTGTGTCACAGCCAATATCCTAATAATATGGTACATAACCTTAGAAATTAAGCTCAGAAACATCTATTATAACTTTTTGGAGACTTGCTTGGGATTCTTCCTTAAAATATGCTTCCAGTGTTTTCCATATTTATATATACAAAACACTGGAAACATATTGCTGTATGTATACATATATGTATATAATATTTCTGAATTGGACAGAAAGTTATTTCCTGATATTGACTTTAATAATGGAGCAAAGAGGCTTTATCAAGTATAAAGATTAATTACAAATGAAAATGTATCTGTTAGGTTCACCCAACAGAAGTCATCCCAGGGACTGAGAAGTTATCTGGTAAATTAATATAGGTAAATAGTCAGTTTGGATAATGTTTACCTGTTGCTACTAATCTCACTTTATTTGGCACAAATCTCATCCAAAGCCCCTAGTTAATTCAAATAATTTTTGCTGGAATTAATTATCTGGAAGGATGGTACATATACTAAGATCATTCCTAGATAATTAATCCACTTTCTTTTTAATCTTGACTGTCTACAATACACTGTTATGAGGACCTATGGACTCATTGACAGAGAAAAGGAAACAGAATTCTCAGTTTATGAACTCAGTTGTATAAATGGTACATGTGCATTGGACGTGTCACTCGACACTTGACACCCTGTTCCCAGGTCTTATATGAGTTTACTTGCCTTCATCCAGTTCATATCGCCCTTTGTGAAGTTAATGAGGTAGTATGTATAAAGCTCTCTGAACCAAAAGGGATTATACAGCTACAAGGAGATATGATAAAGTAGCCAACTGTGATGAATGAGAGTTTGCTGGAAGGATCCTGGCTGGATTCGTCTTGATAGTTTAACTGCTATGAAACATTATTTTTACGAAGGAAAGGACATGGGAGAAACAGGCTGTTCCACACTTTATAAGTCAACCCCTTTCCTCCAGGTATTTTTTAGAGGCAGACTGGAAAGATGATTAAAAAGAAGGATTTTTTTTTGAAGAGAGGTGTGCCATTTTCAGTCCACATGGGAAGAGAGTTCTTCAATCATAGCGCAGCTGCTGTTGTCTTGTGGCTCCTGGAAAAATGGGAAAATGCTGGCTGAAAAGCTAAATGATAGTGCTTTGTTTGGTGATGTTATAACTGGGTTTGTATCGCTTACACTCAATCTTACATGACTTTTGTGAGTAAAAGGCAGTCAATGTTCATATCACTCTCTCCTACCTCACTGATTATATTAGTATTTAGTTATAGCGTCACATGAAGCTTATTTTTATATGGCATTTAAAGAAGAGGTGATCACATTATCATTTGCAAGAATGGACAATGTGTGTGTGTGACTTTCCCACAAAAAGAATGCTGCAACTCTTTTTCTCTGTTATATTTTAGGCACTTGGAAAGAAATCTCAAATTGCAGAATAAATCAGTGGTAAAGAACGAGGGACAGCAGGAGAGTTTACCGGCATTTTGAATGGGGTTGTATTTGACTGTGATCCTCAGGAGATTTGTGTCAGGAATTTCAACTGAGCACGCTCTATAGAAGCCAGACAGACTTTCAGTAAGGGGAACAAGTTTTACCGTAATTTTTTAACCTCTCCTGAGCGCATTTGTTGGTGTGGTTACATTGTAGCAATGAATCACAATACCCTGGAACTACAACTTTCTGCTTCTGCATTGATTTCATCATTGTATTATTTTTAAAAATTTTTAAATTTTTAAAAATTTAATTTGGCTTTATTTTTTATTGAAGTATAGTTGATTTGCCATGTTTCAGGTATACAGCAAAGTGATTCAGTTATATATATATATAAATAGATAGAGGTAGATATATATTCTTTTTCAGATTCTTTTCCATTATAGGGATTTCACCATTTTAAACGAATATTTATGTATCACCTAGTTTGTGTAGAGCGCTGCATAGGCTGGGGAGATATATTTTGTCCCTGTCTTCACAGGAAAACACTAATTACCATATTCTAAAGACCAATTTAGTGTCAATTGATACCAAATAACTATCTCCTATCCCATCCTGATGATGAAAAATGGCTGCTTGGAGCACTGCGTTTAGAAGGATTATGAAAGTAACCCTGAGTTCCGAAAAAAAAAGTACCTTGATTAGTTTTTGATACCTGTCCATGGTGAGGGAGAGAGAGAGGTAGTGCCCGATCTATGTATAGAAATTACAAGTTACAAATTTTAGAATGTCTGGAAGTTAATAATTTTTTTCATTTTATTAACTCAAATACTGAGTACTAAGCTATATAATAGGTGCTTGTGAGTAAAATATACGCCGTAATTGCCTTCATGACCCGATGGGTTTGTCATCGCTTGTGTCTGTGTGTTTTTTGTTTTTTTTTTCCTAAGTTGACTTGAATTTGAATTTTGGTAAAGGGAGTTCTTAAATTCACTTGAACATTTTTCAAAACATATACACACACACACTCACACTGGATGTCAAATTCCAGTGAAGGCCACTGCAGTATATTTAGGTGTGGATATTTGGGGGTTGTTCTGGGTTAGAATGAGGAGAACAATTTGATAAAAAGAATGACTTGATTGAAGGTGAAAAGGCAGAAAAATGTGAATAATGTCCAGGGACCAATGAATTGGAGCAGAGGATTCATGTAAATAAATCTTAAAAAATAAGCTTGCAATATTAGTTACATTTCAGACAGTAGAAGTTCTTGAATTGTAGGCCAGCTGAGCATTTATCGTCTTGTGTGCTGTGGAGAAATATTGAAATTATTGAGCAGAGGAGCTATGTGGGTGAAGCTGGACTCTATCTTATCAGATCCTATAAGGGGAGATGAAGTATCCTAAATGTTGTAGATAAACAGAATTTATTGACTGCCTATTATGGGACTTTGTATTTCAAAGCTTTTACTGCATGCAGTCATTAAGTTTTGATAAACTAAATACCGCCTGAGTATGTGTGTGTGTGTATATATATAAAATATAAAACATAATATATATTTTTATATAAATATAAAATTAAGATTTGCTATAGTTAAATACTGTTATTTTTTAACTTTAAGTAATTTATTCCAATAGAAATATTTCAGGAAACTGTACTTAAATTCATTTTAAGTTAGCTTATGCAAACTCACTGAAGATCCACCCTCATATTTGCACATTGAACAGAAACAAAAAGTGAGAGAGGAACCAAGCTGCACGTCACTCCAGGAGGTCATAGTGCAAATGAATACTTCATCTTTAGAATCTCAAGTTAATGGGGATGAAGGAGAATAAAAATGGCTTGTGTTTTCCTGTATAGTATCATCATTGGATATTTATCCCTACAGATGCTCTTAACTCCTTTAGATTACACTGGGAATGAGTTCCCCACCCCCTCCCCACACATACATACTTCAGTCAGCTGTAAAACAACGGATTTGTCAATAATCAAGGTAGAGAAACTCTTGAGAGGCTGGTGACTTATTATCAGCTACTCTGTCAGACCTAATAAGTCAATAATTATTGGACTATATCTGTGAATAGTTCTAATAGGTGATATCTTCATGGAAAAATTAATATTTGTTACCTGATATCTAAAGCACAGCTAATTACAAAATCTTCTACTTGTCTATTTTTTAAAAAGTTCAATCCCAAAGCATTCTAATTATGTATTCCTTTAATCCCATCACCACTTTGCAGTCCAAATGACTAGAATCAAACTTTAAATACTACTAATAACCCTCAAGGACCAGTTAACCCTTCATTTGACTTTAAAGACTAAATTTACTTGCCTATTCTAGAACATACTAGCCCTTTAAAAAATGTGAAAAAAACATCTTGACTCAGTTGGACAACAGTGGCTCCAGATATTGCAATAATCTCAGAGAAGTGAAATGCTTCCAAGTTTTGCTTTTACTGAGGAAGCTAGCTTAGTCTCTTAACTTCTCTTTAATGTATATTTTGGAGTTGTTTTCACTTTTCTGACATAATATATTCAAGTAAACAATAACTGGTAAGTTAAGAGACTGCTTGTTTGTTCTGAGTCTTATTTAAATATAAGAATGTACTGAAGGAAATCTCACTTCTGGGCAAAGGGACTCTTGTTATGGACTTTTTAATGACTGTTATAATTTGGGAATATCTATCAAATGTATTTTGATTAGAACAGAAATTTTTAAATGTTCCTTGAAACTCTAGGCTTCTGCATAAGTACTTCAGGAAATCTCCTAAGATTCATTTGGAATTTTATGGATCCTGACTTGCAAGTATCACCTAGAATCCCTAGAACGAAAAGCTTTCATTTACCAAAGCAGCTTTATTTATTCTCAACAACTTTTTAGTAACTTGTAATTTGTATTATAATACATGTGAACTTATAATTTACATGCCTGCTTTGGTCATTTACTGTGTATTATTGCTTCTTCTTAAAACTTCATTTGAAAAAATATTGGTTTCGCTGCCAAAAACATTAGGAGATCGCTGGAGTTGAACATGATTCTAGGCTGAGTTACCAGTCCTTTCTCTATTACGTTTGTACATTTTATATACCCCCATTGTTCATTCAACAAATGCTATTTGAAAAGCCACTGTGATGCTTGTTTGCCTATTGTCTCTCAGCTCCGTTTCCACCCTTCATTGTTCTCCTTTGTATCCCAGCAGGCTGAAAGCCTGCAAACTACTTTTCTAGACTCCCTCATCAGCTGGCTTTTCGTTAGGTTCTGCCAATGGGAGGAATTAGTAGGAGTTTGGAAGACAAAAGGAGAAAAGAAGCCTACCCCTAGCCAGTCCCAGCTGCAGGGGATGCCTCCCACAGTGGCCAGCAGCAGGGAGGACAAGTTCTGCTTAGGTAATGCCTTTCTAACAGCAGAAGCAGCAGTACCTCCAGAGAGATCAGCACAAGCATATGCTCCTGAGTCTCCTTCTTCAGACGTGGTGCAGTTCCAATAGTGTCAGAGCAGTAGTGAGTACAGGCTCCTCGCTTCAGCCTGGGGGCAGGAGCAAGTCCCTGGTCTCTGGGTCGTGCTGTTCTCTGTAGTGTATCACCAGCCCCAACTTTCTTCTTTTAGTTCCTACAGATCTTCTAACTCCCTTGTAAGGATTTCCTGGCGTTAAATTCCCCTTTCCTGGAAATACCTTGAGTGGCTTCTTTTGTTTTTCTGATTGGACATTGACTGATTGATATGTCAGAGCAAGACTGTGCTTTGGGGCTACTGGTGAGTCAAAGAGACAGAAAACCAGACTTCATAGAACTAGCGAATACATTGAACTTCCTATATAATACTTTAAATATTGTTTGCAGGTCATTCTCCTCTATTAGAATATAAACGCTATGTGGGCACTGAATCCTATTAGTCCTTTTATTTGTAGAGCCTGTCTCATTGGCTGAGACTAAAAGATACCCAATAAAAGCTGCTCTCCAGTTGGATCCATGGAAATGTAAAGGAAGGCCATGGGTTCAATGTCAAGTTTATAATTTCACAGGGAGAAGCAACTCACTTATACTTCCCTTTCTTCTACTCTTTCCTTCTTCCTTGTATTTGTGATCTATTTAGTCAAACACTGTATTCTTATGGACCAAAATATTGAGATAAAAGGAAAAGAAATGAACAGCAAAGAAGAGAACTACTTCAAACAGAAATAAATGACACTGCATTTTAAATCTCTGTATAGGATATTCCTATCTCATTGGAAAAAAGGGCACAGAACTTGTGGAACAAAGCCTTTTTCTTTTAGTTTTGCACAAAATGTCAAGATATGAAGCTGCCCTTTTATGATGCAAGCTCAGACTCTTCCTACATAATGGTTTGATGCTAGGTTTTGAATTATCTCTAATCCCAGGTAGGAGCAGAAATTGTTGAATGCGTATTAAACTTATTCTGCTGGGTGGTGAAATTTACATCAATGACGTTGACTGAAAAACAAAGATTTGATTATTTTAACTACTATGTTGGAGAATCTATTAACAAAGGAAAAATTCTCAGTTTTCTTGGCTAGATGGACAGATCCATGAGAAATTTTAATAGTTACTTCTCATACAGTTCTAGCTATTGTAGAAGCAGTTGATATTTAATGAATATAAGGATGTTATAGAGTATAATTCTTCAGTTATTCCATGTTAGATATAATTGTAGTGACACTATCAAAAAAGAAATACCAAAAAGATGATGAAATTTAACAACAGGGTATTTTTTCCAACTATGGGGATAAGAATATTAAACAAAATATTATCCTTTTTACTTTTTGTCATCGACATTCTTATGCTTATGCTCATTTTTACCACACATTTTGTTACTGCTGTTGTTTATTTGTGTTTTGCTTGGTTTAGGCTTAGAAGCCAATATATTGATAAGAAGTCACCTTCAAAAATTATCCTTTTTACCCTGACTTTTACTAAATTTTCTTAACAATAGTTACTTTTATTCAGCCAGTTTAGAAGCACACGGTTTAACGCTACTGCCTAGGTGTTTCTTTCCTCCTCCCCACCTTTCTGGAAAAAAAAAAAATTGTTAAAAGTCATCATTAAATAAAATTCCATCATAATTCCCCTTACTATTGCTAAAAGCTTATAGCCACTGCTTCACAACATTACACCTCCCTGGGAGATGCAGAAAACACAGATTGTTTGTTTTTACAAATCTCTAATTGAAGGGTTGAGAGAGGGAGAGATTTGGCGGGGGAGGAACTTGTAGACAGATTAGACTGCTGGGGATTTCTCATGTTAGATCATAACTGTTTGTGTTATATACCCAGTTGAAAGTTGAGCTAGCTGGCTTGTTTTCTGCACACTGGAGGACTGAGAAAAAAGAAATGGCTCTAGTGGTACAACATTTTATAAACATTTACATTTTATTTATGAGTTCTTGATGATACTTTAAATAAAGTTAGTACATGGAATTCCATTTCCTCAACAAAGAAGTCAAAAAGCAGTTTGGTTTCTTGTGCTTTTAGCTTTTTTTCTTCTAATAATTCTGAAGTGCAGTTACAGATCACTTAAAAATATACCTATGGGTTAGCAGCTCTAAAACAAAATAAGCATGTAAGAGAAAGTGCTTCAAAAGAGAGTTTTCTTCTATGTTGTCTAGGAAACTTGTGCTGATGAGTATAATAAGTTTAATTAGTTCACTTCCTATTAAAATTATTTTAAAATTCAGTAAGTAAGCAGAAAAAAATAAGTTTTCTTAAGGGTATATCTCTCTTTTTTTTTTTTTTTCAAACAATTGAGTGGCTATCACTCTAAATAAATCCTAAGAAGACTGGGATAGTTTTAAAGGCAGCTCCCTAATGACCTGAAGGTTACCAGCTGTATGCTTCCTTTTTGATGTTTCCAGCATCCAGCCCCATCTCCCTGATTGTATGCTATGGCCTCACACACCATCCAGAGAAGGCCCGATAAGCCGTCAGAGCAGTTTCAGAGAGTTGTCAGGTGGATTGTGCTGTGCTAAGTGAAGTATGCAGGAAAAGAAGAAAAGAAAAAAGAACCAAACAAACAAAAAACCTGAGTCATAAGCCAGTTCCTCAACCTTTGGTAGGTTGACAACCTCCCAAGAGCTGAAGGTGGCCCAAAATGATTGCCTCAGGTAAGGCGTCTCTTGGTGTCACACCTCCCAGGGAGTTGAACCCAGCTGGCTGTATGAAAAGCCAGATGAATGTATGTGAGGGTTACAGCCCACTTCCCTCTTCCCCATTCATGCTAATCATGATAATCCCACCCTTAGTACTGATGGAGCACCTTAGCCAGTTGTTTCTGGGCCCTGCACCTCTGTGCACTGAGCTGGAACAGCTGTCTCTGAGCACTAACCTGAAAACAAAGAGGAAACAACACAGAGTCAGGAGACTGGCTCCTTGTCCCCTGCACACAGCTTGGACCTAAGCCTCTTTGCACTGGGCTCCGTCCCCAGGCTGCCCAAGAAGGGGCATATTCATCAACAAGGGTGGGTAAGGCGGAACATTAATGAACCACTTTCTTGCCCATGTATATCTCCAAATATCTATACAGACATAAGAACAAATCATGACATAATTGCATGATGGTGATAAAATTAATTTATGTTATCAAACAAAGAAAAGAAAAAAGGAAATCACTCATTCAATAATTTTAGTGTGAATATGAAAAAAGACCATATGCAAAGGTGTTCTCATCTACTATGGGAAAAATGACTTTGCTTTCCATATATTATGAGTTTTTTCCCTCTTTTATGTATACAAATCAAATAAAATAAACACCATTTGGTTATAGAACTCTGAGGTTGCTAATTTCTAATTGGATCCCCTTCCCCCAAATAATACATCATGAGCCTTAAAACAGAATAACTTCCTGTGACTCTAAACAGAAGTTAAAAGTAGCATTTTACTCTTTAAAGCTTTAAATTCCATCTTGTTTCTAATCAGCCATCTGGAGTGACTATACAAGGTTACACGGACCTGACTGATTTATGAATATAATTTTTGTTTTAATTGAAACAGCAACATTTAGGTTCCACCTTAACAGTGCACCTTAAAAGATTATCTCGGTTATTTCACAGGCACCGAGCCGGCACTAATAGTCCAAGGCAGATATTGAAAAGCAGCACAGGGCCAGGCAGATCTATTAGAAATTCCCATCCACGCGCCTCATACATATTGATTTCTGACACCAAGCAGCAGTGAAAGCCCCCGTGGGAATAATATATTTAGCAGGGTTCGCTACGAGGAGGTCACAGAGTGCATACAGATTAGCTTCAGAGGACCAAGGCACTAGTGTTGGAGCCAAATGCTAGATTTTATATCATTTTAATCTGAACTTTTATAATCCTTTTAGTTCTTCTTTCTCTGGATGGCAGAGAGAAGGCTCCTTCACATGTATCATGCATCTTTTTCTTTATTCCTCCTATAAATGTGCAAACGCCGTTGTAATGGGGAGGAATGTTCTTTTAGCATAAGCAGCAGAGCCCTGACCAGATTTGCCTTTATAAACGGTGGTCAATTCAGATGAAGACATCTTTATTTAAAGATTTCTTTCTGTGGGGGAGGGAAAATCACAAATCTGTATCTCCAGTTTTAAGATCTAAGCCTAAAACCTGCTCTTATTAAAAGAACCATTCCTCCCCTCCCCAGCCTTTGATACTAGGGCTCACTGAGCAAAAGTTGCATTTATACTGTTATGTCTATGAAAACAAAAATCTAAACATTTTTTTAATTACCTTTCTGATGGGTGGGGAATGCCTGCTCATTATGCAAAGAAGTGTTGTGACTGTATCAGATAAAGGTGTCAGAGGAGAGTCAAACAGGCATTTTGGAGACTGGAGAGATGCCAGCAGTGCACAGGGAAAGGTTAGAGTGGACACACTTTGACAGAAGGGTGAAATACATTCAGACAACAAAGGGAAATAGGAGGTTTCACTCAACAGACACACAAAGGCTTATTGTCTTCTTCTAGACTGCATTTAAATTTTAGGTGTTCTATGAAAAGTTCCCATGATTACCAATAATCAGAAACAATAACTACATCTTTTGAATCCCACTTATTTTCTCTGGCATACCCAACAAGCATAAAAGGCTGGGAAAAAAAAAGAAAACAGTGTAGGGCAAGCAATCAAGACTTATCCTTGAAAATATAACAATAATTGTAAGGAAAACATGAATTTGAGTTTTGTTTTATTAATAAAGATTTGTTTTACCAATAAGGAATAATTAAAGTATCCAATTAAGACCTGGAATTTTGCCTGTCAGATTATCTAACTAAAATATGTCAAACATTCAGAATAGTTTTTCAGGACTGTCTCCAATGATATTATGTGAACTTTTATTTTATTTCCTAATATGTTCAAGCTGAGCACAGACTAGTAAAAGAGAGCCATTAAGTTTGGAAAAGGAGAAAAAAAGAGAAATAAAAATCTCAAACATAATTTTTAAAATGAAGATCTGCTTTGGGCAAATGCCCCTGTCAGAAGTGCTTGGCCATAGTGCTGTCTAAAAACCAGACTTAAAGCACACACTGAGCTAGCCAAAAACATTTAACTTTCTATTTGGCTTCTTTGTGGAATTACAAGTGTGCTGAAAGTTAGAACAAACCCAGAGTTCTTAGCAACTAGAGAAATGACAGGATTAAGGAGTACCTGGATGCTGAATAATCTGAGAGCCTCTCACTCAGATCACTCTGGTCTGAAGAGATTGTACCGAAACACTCAGATTATAGGAAGCAGGTGCAGAAAATCAGAGGGAACTGGATCAGCTACACTAGTTGACAAAACCAGAGGAATGGAACTCTGTAGAAGTTAGAAGTTCCTTCCATTAGAAAAGGAGAGTGTGTGTGTACATGTGTGTGTTCATTCTCATGAACTTGGTTTAATTTTAAATTGTGGTATAACAAAACAGAGTGTTTGGTATAATCAGTCATATTTGCAGGTGCTGATGATAGGGCACATGGTGATCCAGTCGAGAAAAGTCCAAGGTAGACTTTCACCCAAGATTGGATCATGTCTTTGGTCAAGTCTCTCTCTTCCCTGGTGGAAGTGGCCACTCCCTTATTTGGGACATTTCTGCATGCTGTACCAACATCTATAATAAATGACTGTCAAGGTCTGTGCATGCTCTTTGGCTGAAGGAGATGCCTTCTGGTTAGAAAAGGAGGAGTGGGCAATCTTGAACCAAGGAGCCTGGAATAAGCCTGAAATAAGCAACGACACACTCAGGACTGGGTGCAAATCTAACAAGAAAGCTAGAGAACCCTGTGGAAGCAAACTCCTTTATCACAGCACTGGGCAAAATCCTGTACCACATTTGGCAAGGAGACCTTGAATATAATATCACCCATCTTTCCCAGTTGTCAGCACATTTCTTAACTTCCTTGTACCTAGATGTTAGTCAGTAAATATTTACTGACTTGAATAAATTATATTAGATAGACGTTACACCTAGGGGACAGAGACCAAAAAATAATTGGCAAAAAGCAAAAACACAACCAAACAAAAAACAGCAAGTCATTCATCCAGCAGTTCTGTCTTTAAGGTGTCCGACATTCTGCTTGACTGCTTCTTTCTGAACTGACCCTGGATCTGTGTTAGGTAGACAGTCTGAGACGGATGAAGCTGTTCATTTTTGCCTGAAGGGGGAGGGGCATATTTTCCCTCTCAGAAACAAGCTCCTGTTAGTACAGGAGCAAGGGAAGTACAAGTATTGATGGCTGATCTCCTGAATTTGACTGGAGTTCCACTGCCCAGGTGTCAGTTCACAGTTTACATTCCATTTTTCACCCTGAGCCCATACTACAGAGCTCTGTCATATAATCCCAGCTGACACCAACCCTGCTAGCTATCTGTCCTGATGGAAGTTTAAAAATTGAACATTACATTTCTTCCACTTGCAGCTCTGAGCTTGTTTTAGTAGATGAATTGCTTATGGGGGATGTTACCTGTTAAATTTCTAGTAACAACAACAAAAGAATCACCTAAAATAACTAAAACTACAAACCTTTATGTATCCTCCCTCCACCAGATATGTAAGATGTCCTCCTACTGTAAAGCCATTATTACGTTGCGTTTATTTTTATTATACATGTTGATGAAACCCTGCCAGCAGGGGAGGGGACAATGACACTAGCAGGGGTTGTGAAGCTGGTTTGATTTCCTATCAGCATTTAACCCCTGGTCAGACCAGAGGCTTCATCCTGTCGGCCATCATTTGTAGCGCCTGCTTGGTAACTCAGAAGCTGTCCTTGGACAGCAGAATGCAGGTGTTTGCAAGGCATTTTCCCATGCGAAGAAAATTCAGAGTTTTTACTCACTGAATATACGGTATAAGCTTGGAAATCCTGAAGGAACAGGCATCTTAATTTTAATTATTTATGTGAAGTCTTCGCCTTAGTCAAAAGAAGCTGAGTGGTAGAATCTTTTTGGATGATTTTTTGAAAATGTAATGCTTGATTCCTACATAGTTAAGAGAGTATAAAAATAAAATAGAAATTAAGTGGTGGAATTATTCCTAAAATTAATTTGGGCTTCCAGCCTTCCTAGCTGGGTTAAATATTTCCTTTATTTCCATGAAGAGCTTAAAAATAATGGGCAATGTGTGTGAGGCAATGAAATGTGAAGGTGTTATAAACCAAGAGCATAAACTATGCGTGTGTGGTCTACAATTCCAAATTCTGACAATGTCCACAGTGTAAGAATAAGATGCAGAGAGAATATATAGATGCATTTGTGAGCAGGAAACAGGGAAAAAGTCCCTTTTAGTTGAGGGCAAAAATATGCATTTACTTTCAGTTGAAGTAGACACACTTAAATCCCTGCTGAGCGCTGGGGAGGGGTTGGATGCGCTGTCTAGAAAGCATTTTCTCTCTCTTTATAATGTTAGAAATCCTTGGACTGCATTGTGCATTGCAATGCAAGGATTCTGCAGTGTAAGAGCACATCAGGGCATTGAGAAAGGCTTAATGCGTTCTCATTAGAGGAGGATGGGGGAGGGGGAGAGGGAGGGGAGGCGCCTGGGGGGACGAAGCTGAGCTCGACCACTCTGGGAAGCATTACAGTTTTGTGCCTTCTCACTTCAACTCCCTGAGTCCCCTAGCTTTACATAGCTCTTTCACAGACGGTTCAGTAAAATTCCTCCCAAGCCTCGTGTAAAGAAGAGCAGTGTTGTATATCGTTGCTTACAGTTTAACAGTTTGTTTGCTCGGGCCTTTTAAATATTTTTTCCTTCCTGGGCTGCCTCCGCAAACCTTTTTCACATTCACTTCTAATCAGATGAAAACTGGAAAGGAAAAGAGGGCCATCTGATCAATGAAAGAAAGTCTAGATGCTTTTAGAGTTATTAAGCTCCGCAGAGCCACCAGCATGGAAAGTCCAGAAGGAGCCGCAAAGCAGGCTTTATAATTGGGATTCTTCATAGCTGGTTTGATAACTGTAATCTTCCAGACTAATTTACTTCACGTTTTTTTTTTCTTCCCAGTTTGCTTCTTTTCTAGGAAAAATCAAAAATAGGCTTTTTTCTTTCTTTCTTTCTTTTTTTTTTCAAGAACATTTTTTATGTGACTTGGAGATTTTAACTTGCAAAGAAAAATGACCATGTGGGAAGACTGCCCCCTGAGTAGCAGTTCATCTTGTGTTGAGCAGGATGATGTCTCCCAAAGCCAAGGAGCCGGGTGAAGATAAGGTCCCTCAGGTATCAAATGTTGAAAATAGCTGGCGACCCCTTTTGTTCATTCTCTATGGTGCCTCCCAGAGGGACCATTGGAATTTCGTGCTGCAGAAACAAGGCTAGCCTACTCACTCTTATGTCATGGGTTTCCTAAAGTAGATTAATAACCAGAGGGAAGTGTGAAGTTCACTCTAGCCATTCCAGTTTTGAAATCTCAACTTACTCTAAAAATTTTCTGCTTGGAAATAATTACAGAAACACAGATAATATGTATTCTCACAGAGAAAGCCACCAGACTAGCTAGACCACCCTTTGAGATTCTAGTGAAATTGGGGTCTTTGTTATCCGACCGGGATATTTTGTTTTGATGAGTTTCCTAAGTACAGTCTCATAAGAATTACATTTATTGTTATTGCCTCTACTGAAAAAGTAAATAGTTTCCAGCATTTACTTATTTTAAAAAGATCTGGCAGAACTGTCAGTCAGTCAGTATATATTTGAAGTTCAGTACGCTGAGATTTTCTTCTTGCAATCCTCTAAAATTTTAGTTTGGGGAAAATTAACTAAGAACTGTTTTAATTTTTTTCTAGACTGTGGGTGGAAGGAAGAGGCATGGCAATTAAGTCCTAACTGAAAGAGAGAGTAGTGAAAATTGTCAGACAAAATTCTATCTTTATTATAATTGGACACCTGTTCAATGAGGTGTTTATGGGATTGGGGACAAATACAAGCATTTGGTAACACAAATTAGAAATGATCTCCAAGGCTACTGGCTGTTGACCATAGAAACATAATTTCTAAGCTTTCTGAAGGATGACCATTTTGTATATCTTATTTTTAAAATAGCTAAATACTGTACTTTAGTTAGGTGGGGAAACTAAGTTTCTATCCCATTTACGTAACTTCAGTTTCACCAAAACCATGCCATACATACAGTTGCCATTAGACTGACAGTCATGGGTTGTGTGACATTACTATTATGTATTGTGTATGCCTTTTGAATTATATAATTGCATATTGCTATGTGTTGAATATGTTAAACAGAAATACGTTGGATATTTTAATAGGATGGATTTTATAGTTTTTGCTAAAATAAAACGTTGGCGAAATTTTGCATATTTACTCATATATATATATAACTAAGTTGAATATAAAAAATTAAATTCATTTTTTCTCCTCATTCTAACATTGTCCCCCAAATTATAATTTGGTTAGATTCTAAGTCTCATGATTTGAAATTGAGCAATTATTTTTTATTCCCATATTTTCAGAGAAGGTATCAAGTGATAGCATGGCAAAACACTATTTTACCCAGTTATCTTAACTGAAATCAAACACAAAACAAGTGGTAGTGTGGCAAAACAGTATTTTTATCCTGTTATCTTAAACAAAATATTAAATTAAAAAGATTAAGACAAATAAATAAATGATTAAGTTATATATTTATCTTTATTTTGAAATTTTCAATGCTGGCTATGAATTTATTATCTGTTGATTCAATGTAAAAAGAGAGATTTTTGACTTTGATTTCTTTATGATGGTAATAATAATATTTAACGTTCATTGAGTACCAGGTTCTATGGTTAGAGTTTTACATACGTAACTTTATTTAGTCTACACATGGTGCTATGTGGTAGTACTATAACTATTCTAATTTTAAATTTGAGGAAACCATGGCATAACTAGATTAGATAATTTACCCAAGTTTGTAAAGCTTGTAATTAAAGATGTCAGGATTGAAAGCAGGTCTGTTTGACTTCAAAGTTTTGTGCATTATGTTATACTGATTCTCTAAAGATTAGGAAACATCATGAATCATCCATTTTATGCTAGCCATTAGAGTGACTTTTCCTCAGAAGGTAAACAGAATTTTATCATTGATTGAATGGAAGCTTTTAGCTAATCTTTCCTCTTGGATAATCCATTCATTTATTTGTTCAAAAAGTATGGAGCACCAATTGTCTGGGTAATGTCACATTGCTTTAGGTATTGGCATGCCTCAAACCTAAGTGAACAGCATGAACAGTGTCTGCCTTCATTGTATTAATGTTCTACTATGGCCATGGGAGAGAAATAATTATAAAAGTAAACGAAGTTTTAGGAGAGATTGTGTCAGAGAATGATAAATAGTTTGAAGGCAATAAAACAAGATGACTGGGAAGGATTTATCTAAGGCTGGTCAGCGAAGAGTTCTCTGAGTGAAGGCATTAGAGGTGCAATCTGAACGATGAGGAACAAATCACCAGAGTCTGGAGCAGAAAGAAAACAAGTGAATCGTAGTCCTCTGAATGACAAAGGCACAGTGCTGTGACCCTGGGAGGTCGAGGTTGGCATGGCTATATTATTTTGTAAACCGTGGTAGTAACTGTGGATTTTATTTTAAGAGCAATGGGAGGGACTTCCCTGGTGGTCCAGTAGTTAAGAATGAACCTTCCAATGCAGGGGACGGGGGTTTGATCCCTGGTCGGGGAACTGGGATCCCACATGCTGCGGGGCAACTAAGCCTGCGTGCTCTAGAGCCCGCTCGTCACAACTAGAGAGCCTATGCGCTGCAACTACTGAGCCCGCGTGCTCTGAAGCCCACGTGCCACAATGAAAGACCCCCCATGCCGCAACAAAGATCCCGAGTGCCGTAACTAAGACCCGACACAGCCAAATAAATAAATAAATAAATATTTTTTTTAAAAAGCCATGGGAAACCTCTGAAAAATTTCATGCAAGCTAATGCATGATCTGTATTATTATTATTACTTAAGGGAGCTTTCTCTATGGCTGTGTGGAAATGGATTTTGAGGAGCAAAAAGATGGAATCAGCACCAGGAAATGAAAGCTTTCCAGACTTTGTTCTCTTTAACATATGTGTGTCAAATTACATAATATTTATAATGTCATGCTATGATGTCATGTTGTGACATGTTATGTTATAATCACAAATTGTGTTTGATGGAGTTCTATGAGACAGTATAACATAGTCGTTAAGGTCATAGATCCTGAAGCCGAACAAACTGGGGTAGAATCTTGACTGTAACGTTTTATAGCAGTGTGACCTTGGAACTTATACTGACCTCTCTAAACCTCAGTTTCTTCATTTGTAAAATCAGGATAATTAGAGCCTCCATTGACCCCACCTCACTGGGTTGTTATGAGGCATAAGTAAATTTGTAAAAAACAGAACAGCTCTTGGAACCTCGTAAATACTATAAAAATGTTTGTTAACTAACATTAATTAAATACAATAAAATGCGTACATGGCTTCTCACCACTAGAGAACTGGAGAAACACTTTGAGAGATCTGAGAGGTGCCTGTCTATCCTGGCTGGTCTGGATTTCTCCTTTTCTTGAGCTCTCTGAATCGTGTATGGGGCCCCTTCTGAGTACATCATGCTGAGCTGTGCTGGGATGTTCTTTGTTATTTCAGGCCCCTCATTCCTATCCCTTAGCAGGTGCATTTGTTTAAAGTTCCCATTAAATGCCCAGTTTTTATTGGAGGCATTACCATGGAAGCCTTCCTTCCTTCCAATGTTCTCTGTAGGACTCTCTCTGGCTGCCAGCTTCCCTCATTACCCCAGAGATGGCTGTGTGGCTCCCAGTCCTGTGGTCCTGGGCACAGACTGAATCCTCAGCCAGCCTCTGTGTTCTGCTGCCCCTGTCTTCTCTCCCAAAACAGAGAGGGGTTTAGTCCTGGTTATGGAGAGAGTACCTCTCTGAGCAGGCAGATCTGGTTAAAACAAATTGCCTCTTGGCAGGAACTGTTTAAGGCCTACTGTTACCTGGGAGAGATTCCCTAACTTTTTCAAGTCATGACTTTACAGAAATTATCATTTTTATAGAGTATTGTGAGAAAAATGGGCACAGCAGTTCAAGGTGTGAGGGGACACATGCTGGGGATCTGGCTAACTTGTTTCCCTCTCATCACCTGAGGATAACAGGTATAACCCATTCTCACCCATGAATCCCAGCACAAGTTGGGGAGAGTTCTGACCTATAGGATAAAATTCAAATCCTCTGGAATTTGACTTGTCTACCCTTCCAGATTAATTTCTAACTGTTCACCCTTTAGGCATTTAAAACCCTAGCATTTTAATGGCCTTTGCTCCTTTAAATTTCCTTTACTAGAATGCCCACCACCCCCCTTTCTTCTAAGTTGGCCCTTATCATCTTTATGTCTCTGTTCAGGTGCCACAATTTCCAGGAAGTATCATGGAAGTCTTTTCACTCCGACGTGATCAAGCTGGTGAGTTAACTTTATTTTATACTTTCCAGCACGCAATCCATTCATTTGTCATAGCTCCTAACACACTATCTTAGAATAACTAAACCCCCGAGTAGGTGAATCTTATTCATGAGTGAGGGAATCTTACTCACTTTTGAACCTCTTGAAAAATTAACACAGTAATTAGTAAACAGTAAGTGTTCAAATTATATTTGTTGCATGGAAACTTGGATGCCTTGACCTTTTATTTTTAGATTTACTAATTATCTTCCTCAGTGAAGGAGCACAGGGATTTTCCATTAAACCACTCCTGGTCCATATAGACTATATTTTATGTTTTTTGTTATTTTACAAGTGATAAAGCTGAGGGGTTAGTGATGTACCTCAGGTCATGTAGAACAGGCAGAATGGGGCCTGGATCCCATAAATTATGCACACAAATCCAGCAAAACTGAGATCCTCAGAACCTTAGTTATAATAGTTTTACACATAAATACAAAAGTTATAAAACTATCTTTTCAAATTACATTAAAGCACACTTTTATATTGGACAATAAAAGGAAAAAAGAAATAAGTATTTTAATATATTTTTCCTGTTGTCTTTCACTTTTTTTTTTTTAAACATCTTTATTGGAGTATAATTGCTTTACAGTGCTGTGTTAGTTTCTGCTGTATAACAAAGTGAATCAGCTATATGCATACGTATACCCCCATATCCCCTCCCTCTTGCATCTCCCTCCCACCTTCCTTATCCCACCCCTCTAGGTGATCGCAAAGCACCGAGCTGATCTCCCTGTGCCATGCAGCTGCTTCCCACTAGCTATCTATTTTACATTTGGTAGTGTATATATGTCCGTGCTACTCTCTTACTTCATCCCAGCTTACCCTTCACCCTCCCCGAGTCCTCAAGCCCATTCTCTACATCTGTGTCTTTATTCCTGTCCTGCCCGTAGGTTCATCAGAACCATTTTTTTTTGGATTCCATATATATGTGTTAGCATATGGTATTTGTTTTTTTCTTTCTGATTTGCTTCACTCTGTATAACAGACTCTAGGTCCATCCACCTCACTACAAATAACTCAATTTCGTTGCCTTTTATGGCTGAGTGATATTCAATTGTATATATGTGCCACCTCTTCTTTATCCATTCATCTGTCGATGGACACTTAGGTTGCTTCCATGTCCTGGCTATTGTAAATAGAGCTGCAATGAACATTGTGGTACATGACTCTTTTGGAATTATGGTTCTCTCAGGTTATATGCCCTGTAGTGGGATTGTGGGGTCATATAGTAGTTCTATTTTCAGTTTTTTAAGGAACCTCCATACTGTTCTCCATAGTGGCTGTATCAATTTACATCCCCACCAACAGTGCAAGAGGGTTCCCTTTTCTCCACACCCTCGCCAGCATTTATTGTTTGTAGATTTTTTGATGATGGCCATTCTGACCAGTGTGAGGTGATACCTCAGTGTAGTTTTGATTTGCATTTCTCTAATGATTAGTGATGTTGAGCATCTTTTCATGTGTTTGTTGGCGGTTTTTATATCTTCTTTGGAGAAATGTCTTTTTAGGTCTTCTGCCCATTTTTGGGTTGTGTCAGGTTTTTTTGTTGATAATGAGCTGCATGAGCTGTTTTTCTATTTTGGAGATTAATCCTTTGTCAGTTGCTTCATTTGCAAATATTTTGTCCCATTCTGAGGGTTGTCTTTTCATCTTTTTTATGGTTTCCTTTGCTGTGCAAAAGCTTTGAAGTTTCATTAGGTCTCATTTCTTTATTTTTGTTTTTATTTCCATTTCTCTAGGAGGTGGATCATAAAGGATCTTGCTGTGATTTATGTCATAGAGTGTTCTGCCTATGTTTTCCTCTAAGAGTTTTATAGTATCTAGCCTTACATGTAGGTGTTTAATCCATTTTGAGTTTATTTTTGTGTATGGTGTTAGAGAGTGTTCTAATTTCATTCTTTTACATGTAGCTGTCCAGTTTTCCCAGCACCACTTATTGAAGATGCTGTTTTTTCTCAATTGTATATTCTTGCCTCCTTTATCAAAGGTAACTTGACCATATGTGCATGGGTTTATCTCTGGGTTTTCTATCCTGTTCCATTGATGTATATTACTGTTTTTGTGCCAGTGCCATACTGTCTTGATTACTGTTGCTTTGTAGTATAGTCTGAAGTCAGGGAGCCTGATTCCTCCAGCTCTGTTTTTCTTTCTCAAGACTGTTTTGGCTCTTCAGGGTCTTTTGTGTTTCCATACAAATTGTGCAATTTTTTGTTCTAGTTCTCTGAGAAATGCCATTGGTAGTTTGATAAGGATTGCATTGAATCTGTAGATTGCTTTGGGCAGTATAGTCATTTTCACAATGTTGTATCTTCCAATCCAAGAACATAGTGTATCTCTCCAATCCAAGAACATAGTGTATCTCTCCATCTGTTTGTATCATCTTTAATTTCTTTCATCAGTGTCTTATAGTTTTCTGTAGCAGGTCTTTTGTCTCCTTAGGTAGGTTTATTCCTAGGTATTTTATTCTTTTCATTGCAATGGTAAATGGGAGTGTTTCCTTAATTTCTCTTTCAGATTTTTCATCATTAGTGTATAGGAATGCAAGAGATTTCTGTGTATTAATTTTGTATCCTGCTACTTTAACAAATTCATTGATTAGCTCTAGTAGTTTTCTGGTAGCATCTTTAGGATTCTCTATGTATAGTATCATGTCATCTGCAAACAGTGACAGCTTTACTTCCTCTTTTCCGATTTGGATTCCTTTCATTTCTTTTTCTTCTCTGATTGCTGTGGCTAAAAATTCCAAAACTATGTTGAATAATAGTGGTGAGTGTGGGCAACCTTGTCTTGTTCCTGATCTTAGAGGAAATGGTTTCAGTTTTTCACCATTGAGAATGATGTTTGCTGTGGGTTTGTCATATATGGCCTTTATTATGTTGAGGTAGGTTCCCTCTATGCCTACTTTCTGGAGGGTTTTTATCATAAATGGGTGTTGAATTTTTTCAAAAGCTTTTTCTGCATCTATTTAGATTATCATATGGTTTTTCTCCTTCAATTTGTTAGTACGGTGTATCACATTGATTGATTTGCATATAATGAAGAATCTTTGCATTCCTGGGATAAACCTCACTTGATCATGGTGTATGATCCTTTTAATGTGCTGTTGGATTCTGTTTGTTAGTATTCTGTTGAGGATTTTGCATCTATGTTCATCAGAGATATTGGCCTGTAGTTTTCTTTTTTTGTGACATCTTTGTCTGGTTTTGGTATCAGTGTGATGGTGGCCTTGTAGAATGAGTTTGGGAGTGTTCCTCCCGCTGCTATATTTTGGAAGAGTTTGAGAAGGATAGGGGTTAGCGCTTCTCTAAATGTTTGTTAGAATTCACCTGTGAAGCCATCTGGTCCTGGGCTTCTGTTTGTTGGAAGATTTTTAATCACAGTTTCAATTTCAGTGCTTGTGATTGGTCTGTTTATATTTTCTATTTCTTCCTGGTTCAGTCTCAGAAGGTTGTGCTTTTCTAAGAATTTGTCCATTTCTTCCAGGTTGTCCATTTTATTGGCTTATAGTTGCTTGCAGTAATCTTTCATGATGCTTTGTATTTCTGCAGTGTCAGTTGTTACTTCTCCTTTTTCATTTCTAATTCTGTTGATTTGAGTCTTCTCCCTTTTTTTCTTGGTGAATCTGTCTAATGGTTTATCAATTTTGTTTATCTTCTGAAGGAACCAGCTTTTAAATTTTATTGATCTTTGCTATTTTTTCCTTCATTTCTTTTTCATTTATTTCTGATCTGATCTTTATGATTTCTTTCCTTCTGCTAACTTTGGGGGGTTTTTGTTCTTTTTTCTTTAATTGCTTTAGGTGTAAGGTTAGGTTGTTTATTTGAGATTTTGCTTCCTTCCTGAGGTAGGATTGTATTGCTATAAACTCCTCTTAGAACTGCTTTTGCTGCATCCCACAGGTTTTGGGTCATCGTGTTTTCATTGCCATTTGTTTCTAAGTATTCTTTGATTTCCTCTTTGATTTCTTCAGTGATCTCTTGGTTATTTAGTAGTATTGTTTAGCCTCCGCGTGTTTGTTTTTTTTACAGATTTTTTCCTGTAATTGGTATCTAGTCTCATAGCATCATGGATGGAAAAGATACTTGATATGATTTCAGTTTTCTTAAATTTAACAATTTACCTGGAGGATGTTCCATGAGCACTTGAGAAGAACGTGTATTCTGGTTCTTTTTGGATGGAACATCCTATAAATATCAGTTAAGTCCATCTTGTTTATTATGTCATTTAAAGCTTATGTTTCCGTATTTATTTTCATTTTGGATGATCTGTCCATTGGTGAAAGTGGATTGTGTTACTATGGTTGTGTTACTGTCAATTTCCCCTTTTATGGCTGTTAGCATTTGCCTTGCGTATTGAGGTGCTCCTATGTTGGGTGCATTAATATTTACAATTGTTATGTCTTCTTCTTGGGTTGATCCCTTGATCATTATGTAGTGTCCTTCTTTGTCTCTTTTAATAGTCTTTATTTTAACGTCTATTTTGTCTGATATGAGAATTGCTACTCCAGCTTTCTTTTGATTTCCATTTTCATGGAATATCTTTTTCCATCCCCTCACTTTCAGTCTGTATGTGTCCCCAGGTTTGAAGTGGGTCTCTTGTAGACAGCATATGCATGGGTCTTGTTTTTGTATCCATTCAGCCAGTCTATGTCTTTTGGTTGGAGCATTTATTCCATTTACATTTAAGGTAATTATCAATATGTATGTTCCTATTACCATTTTCTTAATTGTTTTGGGTTTGTTTTTGTAGGTCTTTTCCTTCTCTTGTGTTTCCTGCCTAGAGAAGTTCCTTTAGCATTTGTTGTAAAGCTGGTTTGGTGGTGCTGAAATCTCTTAACGTTTGCTTATCTGTAAAGATTTTAATTTCTCCATCAAATCTGAATGAGATCCTTGCTTGGTAGTGTAATCTTGGTTGTAGGTTTTTCCCTTTCATCACTTTAAATATGTCCTGCCACTCCCTTCTGGCCTGCAGAGTTTCTGCTGAAAAATCAGCTGTTAACCTTATGGGGATTCCCTTGTATGTTATTTGTTGCTTTTCCCTTGCTGCTTTTAATATTTTTTCTTTGTATTTAATTTTTGATACTTTGATTAATATGTGTCTCAGCATGTTTCTCTTTGGATTTATGCTTTATGGTACTCTCTGTGCTTCCTGGACTTGATTGACTATTTCCTTTCCCATGTTAGGGAAGTTTTCGACTATAGTCTCTTCAAATATTTTGTCAGACCCCTTTATTATTTTCTCTTCTTCTTCTGGGACCCCTATAATTTGAATGTTGGTGCATTTAATGTTGTCCCAGAGGTCTCTGAGACTGTCCTCAATTCTTTTCATTCTTTTTTCTTTATTCTGCTCTGCAGTAGTTATTTCCACTATTTTATCTTCCAGGTCACTTATTCGTTCTTCTGCCTCAGTTATTCTGCTATTGATTCCTTCTAGAGTATTTTTAATTTCAGTTAATTGTGTTGTTCATCACTGTTTGTTTGCTGTTTAGTTCTTCTATATCCTTGTTAAATGTTTCTTGTATTTTCTCCATTCTGTTTCTGAGATTTTGGATCATCTTTACTATAATTACTCTGAATTCTTTTTCAGGTAGGTTGCCTATTTCCTCTTCATTTATTTGGTCTTGTAGGTTTTTATCTTGCTCCTTTGTCTGTAACATATTTTGTTGTTGTTGTTCGTTTGTTTGTTTTTTGATGGGTGGTGCTGTATTCCTGTCTTACTGGTTGTTTGGCCTGAGACATCCAGCACTGGAGTTTGCAGGCAGTTAGATAGAGCTGGGTGTTGGTGCTGAGATGAGGACTTCTGGGAAGCCTCACTCCAATCAATATTCCCTGCGTTCTGAGTTTCTCTGTTAGTCCAGTGGTTTGGACTTGGAACTCCCACCACAAGAGCTCGGGCCCAACCTCCGGCCTGGGAACCAAGATCCCACAAGCTTCGTGGCATGGTTAAAAAAAAAAAAGGAAGAAAGAAAGAAAAAAAAAGGAGTAGTACAATATCAAAGAATAAAAAACAAAATAAAATTAGAAAGATTAAAAAATATATTAGGAAAAATAAAACTATAATTGAAACAACTGCAACACAATAAAATAAAACCACAGCAGAAAAAAGAAAAAACAGAAAGTGGGGTGGGGGGAGCAACAAGCCAAAAGAAGAGATCACTAACAAAGTATAAAGAATAAAATAAAATTAGAAAAATAAAAGATTTATTAGGAAAAATAAAAATATAAAAGCATCAATAGCAATGTATCAACAAGGTAAAACAGAACCCCAATCCAAAAGAGGAAAAAAGAAAAGAAAAAAAAAAAAGGAAAAAAAGAAAAAGAAAAACCTTGGCTATGGGGGTGGAGTTTAGACAGGGGGTGGAACTTAGG
Source organism: Balaenoptera acutorostrata (assembly GCF_949987535.1). Lineage (NCBI taxonomy): Eukaryota > Metazoa > Chordata > Mammalia > Artiodactyla > Balaenopteridae > Balaenoptera > Balaenoptera acutorostrata. Next base: position 108,949,156 of record NC_080068.1, on the reverse strand, counting down.
CAGAGGTAGGGTTTAGGGTGGGGCAGGACCTAGGCAGGTGGGGGGTGACGTTTGAGCGTGCGGTGGGGCCTAGGCAGGGCAATGTTTAAGCATGGGGCGGGACCTCTGCTTAGTGCCTGCACAGAAGGGGAGGTGCAGCAAGTCGAAAGGAGGGCCTCTGGAGTGTGCATTTCTGGAGTCTGGAGGTAGGGCCCTGGGTGAGGGTGTGGAGGCGGAACTTGGGCTCTGTGCGGCCGGAGGGAGACTCCAAGGGCAGAGGATTAGGCCCGGGAGCTCAACAGGCTTCCAGGTGCCTAAGTGGACAGGGAAAGCACTGGCTCCGTTCCCTTCTGTTCCTTCACACCCCTCCCCCACTGTCTCCCCCAGGGTCTCCCCTGTCGCTGCTGGACCCCTAACTGAGGGTGGGTTCCTCTGGGTGTAAGAACTCCTCCCCTCCCCTAGCCACCCCTTAGGGGTGCCAGTCCCAGAGGTCTGGCCTTTACTTTTGCTCCCCCTTCCCTCCCTCCCACTCCCTCAGGACCCACGTGGCTGGAGGGGGTCTAGGTGGGCAGAGGATCAGGCCCAGGATCTCAGCAGGTTCCTGGGGGCCCAAGTGGGCAGGAGAAATCTGGCCACACTCCCTTTTGATCCTCTTCCCTCCCACTGGTTCCCCAATTTCCCCCTTCGGGCCTGAGATCCCTTCACCTCCCCCAGCTGCCCCTCAGGGGTGCCAGTCCCGTCCCACCTCCACTTCTCCTCCCCCTTCACTCCCTCCATGCCCCACATCCTACCTGGTTGCTGGAGGTTACTCCCATCCCCTTAGGTGTCCATGGTCCCCCACGGGTGCCTGGTAGGTGCCCTAGTTGGGAGGAGACACGAATTCCACGTCCTCCTAGTACACCATCTTGACTCCACCCTGTTATTTCACTTTTAATGTATCTTTAATAATTATTTTCGAGTGGTAATCATCCTTTAGATAGCTTATAACTGGGTTTGAATAATATTTTATTTAATCATTGAGAAATACTTTTGGAATCTTATTAATAATACTTTTTACTTTCAAAGATCACAATCCCAATAATTTTAAGAAATCTGTTCCTGTCATTAGAAACATGTGGAAATTGATTTATTTGAATTAATATTTTTAAAGACTACCTCAAAAGACAGTGGTTAGTAACTTTGTTTTTTAAAGGTTGTTTCCGAATAAAGTGATTGCCTTAGTTAAGGCATATTCCGTTTAATTTTTTTTTTTTTTTTTAAGTAGAGGGAAGAATTTTTTATTTTTTTATTTTTGGCTGTGTTGGGTCTTCGTTTTGTGCGAGAGCTTTCTCTAGTTGCAGCAAGCGGGGGCCACTCTTCATCGCAGTGCGGGGGCCACTCTTCATCGCGGTGTGTGGGCCTTTCACTATCGCGGCCTCTCTTGTTGTGGGGCAGAGGCTCCAGACGTGCAGGCTCAGTAGTTGTGGCTCACGGGCCTAGTTGCTCCACGGCATGTGGGATCTTCCCAGACCAGGGCTCGAACCCGTGTCCCCTGCATTGGCAGGCAGATTCTCAACCACTGTGCCACCAGGGAAGCCCCCGTTTAATTTTATAACTTAGTGAATCACTGGCCAAGATTTTTCTCATCCTTTCTTTTCCTCAGACATTTTCATAGATTATAAAATGATGATTATGGCCTTTTCTGACAATAGAAACTTCATATTTGAAGTCCAAATTTGCAACATTTATAGAATTAACTGTTTCAGACTTAGGATATGCTTGATTTTTACATTATCTTTAGGGTTTAGGAAACAATAGTGACATTAGTGCAATTTATAATTGGCTTGAAAATAAATTTGACTTGATGAAAATATCAAATTATTTATCATTAGTTTTGGTTTATTTCTTGGCCAAAAATAAATGTAACTTGTTGTTTTAAAAGTATGTGTGTACAAATATATTGAAAATATTTTTAATTTTTAAAGTAAACATTATTTTACTTTAAGTAAAAAGAATTGACAAAGTTACCTTTATATGCTTTTTACTTATTGCTCTGTCATTATGGGATAGAATATAGTCTTACTCATACCGTAAGTTATTGCTCTTTGAGGTATGTGTTGATAAAATAAAATCACAAAATATGAACAGAATTATTTCAAATAATTTCAGTTTACCAGACAAATTATCACAGTAACTACAGACATTTTTATTTTTAACCCATCTTATTTTTCTTTAATTATATTCTTGAATGAAAAATAACCACAAAATTTTAAAGAATTAACCTGTTTGGAGAGTAAATCAGATTGGAAGGTAAAGCATTTGATACTCATTGAACAAAGACATAAAAATGACTTAGATTAGTGTGAATATGTGTCAAGAAAAGATGAACCCAAATGACTTGATGAGTAATTCTCTACTTATCAATATCACTTTCCATGTGAATAACCATGTAATACATTCCCCATTTACTTACTTTAAAAATGAAGCAAATATAGCCATAAATACACAAGCATTTGCTTTAATCTTCTTTATTTGCTTGTAAATAAGTTGCTTTCTCTCTTTCACATTCTATATTGAACACTCAGAAAATTATACCAGCTTAACTTGAAAGAATATCTAGAATCTGACCACTTTCACCATCTCCACTGCTATCATCCTAAACCAACTCACTATCATCTGTAGCCTGGACTCATGCAGTAGCCCCTGAATGCTTTCCCTATATCCCACCTTTCCTTTCTCGCCTACTGACATGTCTGCTTGGCACCCAGAGTAATCCTTACAAAACAGAAGTCAGCTCCTGTTATTCCTGTTTCCCTTCCCAGTAACCCCGCCTTGCTTGGAGTAAAATCCAAAATGCTTACAACGGTCTACAAGGTCTTGTATGATCTATTCATTAACTAATACCTGCCTGAACTCATCTTCCCTCACTTTCCCCTTGCTCACCCTCTTACAGTCACTCTGGCTTCCTCATGCTTTCCATATCATGCCAAGTATATTTCAACCTCGTGGTCTCCTCTTTGTAGATATCCTTCCCTTAGATATACAAACAGCCATCTCCTTACCTCCTTCCAGCCTTTGTCCAAATCCTTACTTAATTTAAAAAATATTCCCATCCCAGCTAAGAATTCTTATTCTCCTTCCTTCCATGCTTTATTTTGTTGCATGGCACCTCCCATATTCTTAACTAACATATTTACTTCGCTTTACTCATTTTGCTATTGTCCGTCTCCCACCATAGGATGCAAACTTTATGAAGACAAACCTTTTGATCTGTTTGATATTTGCGTGGAGCAAAATAGATGCTTAATACATATTTGTTGAATAAATCGATGGATGAGTCAATGTAAAAGAGAAGAAAGCTTCAGAAAATGAAAATGCTTGGCATAGACTTAATGATGTTTGTTGAGCCAATGAGTTTAATGAAAATTCTTTTGAAAGAATGTTTTATGGAGAATCTTCTATGAGTTGTTTCAATATAATTCTTAAACAATAATTATTTTTTAAAAAACTGTTATTTGAAATGAAAGTTTATTTATTGCCAGTCTTTCTGCGTTTGTTACAGCTTGAATCAGGTTATATCAGAAAGATGGAAATATGATTAATAATACCCAAAATACTTTTTCAGCAAAAACTGAAATGTGGGGCTCTAATTCCCCAATCTGCTGCAGGAATTTGTTTTTTCTTGGATCTAGGGAAACAAAAAAAGAAAGTGGCACACTTGCCTCCCTGCTGCTGTCACGTTAAGCATGCTCACTTCACAAGCTCCTGCGGATGAAAGTGTAATTGTGTAGAAGGTGAATTGATTGCAATTAACCTCAGGACTTACCCTCAGGCTGGGGTATTCTACCTCCTTTTCTAGAAATGTGCCACCAAGGCCGTAATACATGGCTGATGAATACATATATCATACAGGGAAACACATATATTATGGGATAAAGTGCATAAATCATGTAGGAAAACATGCATTATACTGAGATGATCAAATTATAAATGAAGCACATAAATCATAAGATTACACTGTTGAGTTGTATCAGGAAACATAAATTATATAGTGAAATCCCAGGGTCACTAGAGGGTTCACTGAATAATGAAATGAGCTCCTATAACTTAAGGAAAAGTGGAGTAACAGTGAAAAACCCATTGTGCATTATGTTGAATATTCCATTTAATCCAATTTTATCTCCTATACCTCTTGTACCCAAGGAATCAACACTGTACAGTATGAGGAAAGGGGAATAAATAAACAACAAATTCAAGATTGAATGATGATATGCTATAAGTACATTAAAAAGTATAAACTTTCAAATATAATGAACATCCGTAACCAAGTTTTAAGTCAAAGTTGGAAAGAATGGCAGTTCCAAAGTCAGCTACAAATATCAGAAGGGCAATGTCTCATTCTAAAATGAAGAACGTCTTGAATCTCAAGGAGAAGATCCTAAAAAGAGAGAAGAGATGAAATTAAGATTGGCTTGCTCTGAATGTAGATAAGCAATTGAAATTTGGATTGATTCACTGAATTAAATAATGAAGAACAAAAACACTTATTTTATATTATACATATAGAAAGACTTTGCTTGCCTTCCTTCGGGAATCATTTTTCACATTTGACTTTGTTTTTTCCCCTTTACTTCTCTGTACCTTTGTTCACACATGTATTAATAGGATGAAAGAGAAGCAAAATGGAAAAGAGAATTCTTTAACCTAGTTTTGCTTTTTAAAAGAAAGTCAAAAGCTGGTAGAGACCATTCTGCAAGGCTTTAAGAGAAGCTCAGGCTAAGACAGACTTTCACACACAATACAGGACAATGACACAAATCAGATCGATCTCGCAAAGTTTCTCAGCGCAATGTTCATCCATGTGAATTATGTTCTCACTAAAGCAAAGGGCTGGAATTCACATCCATTCCCAGCTCTGGTGAGTTAGGGTTATGGTCAAAGCTTGGTGTACTGAGGGATTCCTTAGTCATAAACAAAGTGTTTGACCTGCTCTGTTCCTCAGGGCAATAGAGAGCCAGAGCTAACTGAATTTATACAGTGGGAATTGATAGTTTATTGCTGACCCTGGAGGGGCAGGGCCACTGACTCACATCCTATTTCTGGCTTTCTTGGCATTTGTTACTGCAGATAAAGGTAGATTGTGTCAAGATGTTCTGCTGGTCCTGGAATACAATTCTGTCAAAATGCAGGTGCTAAATTTTATTTGAAGGGAAGCAATAAATTGGCACCCCAAACACCCCCTGCCTTCCCTAAACATCATATTTCAATTTCTCACTGTTACTCATGTTGAGTGCTAGTTAACACACCAGTAAGGATGTTAAAAGATAAATGTCCTGTTAATTGTGCATAAGTAATTGTAGAAGAAACTGTAGCGCTAAAGACACATAGAACTCCTTTGTTTTGAACAGCAAGTCACATACAAAATAATAATGATAATCATGAAGAGTTAATCCAGAAAAATGTTGCGTTTGTTATTTGTAAATTCAATTTTGGCCTGCTAACCAAAACTGGTTTGTCCTTAAAACATCCATAAATGGTTAAATCTGCTTGATATAAGGATAATCATTTTACTCTATGATCTATGTGTTTCATTAGTTGAGGTACACATTCTGCTGTAATAAATGTGCTTCAGTAAATGATCTATGCATTTCTTTCTGAAATGTATGTGTTTCACTAGAAAAGGTATGTGTTCATCAACTATGAATAATGTTCCTAACGGCACCACATTATATTACTTGGCTGGTATCAGCACAGCATTACACATCCACTCCCTCATGACCATGAGCACTGCATCCGCAAGAAGACACACATCAGCCCCTGTCACTCTCAGGTGTTGATGCACGTGTGCGTGAACTCTGCAGGCTTGGGAGACACAAATGGGGGAGAAGGGGAAGGGAGTCATTTTGTAAGTGAATATGTTTGTTAAATGAACAGGAAACAAGGGATTTTTCTAGTCCTGCCCTTTTACAACCCAGAGGAAGGAAAAACAATACAGCAAAATACAGTTGAGATTTTACTGTTTCTCACAGGCGAAGTTCCTTCCATATACTTCAGTTAAACATCACTTGGGTAAAGGATGAAATCATGTAATTCCAAGTTAAACATCAAAAACATTTTTTTAACTTATGTGATATATATTAAAATTCCACCAGTTTCCTGATTTCAGTGAATTGGCATCCAAACTGATGAAGTGAAATTATCTTTATAGAGTGAAATTAATTAATTACTTAAAAAGTTAAATACATTCTCCTGTAAAAGGTGTTGTTGGTATTGATGAGGGATTTTTGTTAGTTTACAATTTAAAAGGGAAAAGAGAGTTTTTCTTAGGTATTCTGAAACATACAGTGATTTACTTCTCAACATATTAAATTCAAACAAATCAATTACCCAGTTGAACTCACAACCAATTCTCTGTCGTCTCCAACTTATCTGGAAGCAGTAACAAAAACACATTTCTAGATTATCTATAGAAATCCCTTTTTCACCAAGTATTTGAGTTTCTTATGCCCAACTGTCAGTGTTTGGAAATGTGCTTGATTCTCAGAGATCACCATTAATTTCATAATTGTAACCTCTGCATGACTTTTTTCATTGTGATATAGAGCCTATAATTCAATGTATAGGATATGGGTTAATATTGCCATGAGCAGACGGGATGAATTATAATCTCCTTATGTAAATGTGTTAATTGTGACTCACTTATTTTTCTCAGATTAAAACTAATGCTTTGTATATGAACTTTCCATTCAAAAATCATTTTTCAATAAACACTGAACACTCTTTTACATATGACATCAAATAATTCATTATACATGTCTCCATTTAGTGACCTAATTTTCTCTCTACTTTACATATATCATTGCAGATATTTCTTTCATTTATACCTGCTTTTTACATTTTTTATTTACTGAAATGACTGAAACCTGGGAGTTATTTTTTACTATTAGGGGAATTAGGAATTTCTATAGACCTTATCAGCTAGCAAGTCATTTATCTTATATTTGAGATATTCTCTATATAGGAATAGTCTACATTAAGTAGTGCTGAAATAATTAATTCAGTGCTTTTAGAGAATTGCTATAATTTTTTTACAGTAGAATGTTTTGATGTTACCCTTGCTCTCATTTTTGAAGAATTATAAACACACACTATGAAAAAAGAGAAGGTTCTAGACAAAAGCAATCTTTCTGATAAAATTAGTTCAACATTAAAAGTGATTGAATTCAATCTATGTATAAAACTGGGTCAGCCACTAATATTTTAGGGACATCCAGAAGCCATTAAAGAAATAAAAATGTTGGTTTATACATAGGGATTAGACATAGTCCTTTTCTTTAATGCATGTTACACTAAGCATTATTTAGTGATCTTGTGAATCAAGTGTTAGTAATATTATAACTTTGTCTGATATTTTGGATATCACCAATAGATAAATTATTTGTGGTAGCCTATAAATTGTTGCTTAAAAACAGAAGCAGGAAATTGTGCTAAATATGCTTTCAGAAATTCTCACTGAGAGTTTTTGAAGTCTATATTGAATTTCCCTCTTACCAAGTTGGATTAATATCCTGAATTACATACTACATCTTACTTAGAGAAAGCCCTCATTGGGCTCAAGTTAGTCATATGTGAGTAGATCATAAGCAAGTTCCTTGAGACCTGAAATGGTCTGAGTAACAAACATTTAACCAATTTAATTACACTCTGCATGTGATTGTATTTGAGAAAAATCTCTTTGGTAAAGATTCCTTAAAGACCCATACTGAGATTAACCTGAACTCAAAGTATTCCACTTTTTGAATAAAGAAAATAATAATATATATGTCGTACTTTCAAAAATATAGTATTTTATTCACAGATTTCCACCAGCATACATCTCCTGTACACATAGGTCTATAATATATTTATAATGTCTACAGGTTATTTAAAGAATAATTTTGTTTAGTTTTATTTTTGCTTTGGTCTTATTGTGATTAACCTGTTTTACGGGTACCATGAGGACCTATATAATGTTTACTGGATCCCAAATGTGATCTGAATTAGTGCTCTCTGTACAAAATCTAGCTCTGGCTTTGTCTATGACCTGGATGTTTTAATACCATGGTATCTTTCCTGTGGCTTCTACGATACTTTGAGGGCTATATCATAAATTTGATACAAAAAAAAAAAAAAAAAAACCCAAAATACCTTCAGCCACTCTGAGGTGAAAAGATAAGTTGAATATTAAATACAACTTGAATATTCCTGTAAGAATTTGTGCAAATGCCAGTACATTTAAAAATCGGGTTAAAATCAGGTTATATTAAGCCAAACACACCTTGTATTGCTAAAGAGTTTCACTGTGACAATTTGGTCATCAACTGCAGCCATTATCTGGTGATAAATCAATTTGCAGCAGCTGTGGACAGCTATTTGCGTGTAGAGGAAAGCAGCTTAACTGTAGAAGCACGTTAAAAGTTAAAAGGCCAGAGTCCTGCTGACTACACGTAGGAATTTTTTTAAGGTAAAACCATAACACAACATTGCCTAGCTCTGAAGGCATCAAGACACTCTTGTTAATTCATCCAGCCTAATAGCTGATTTGATATGCTTTCTTTTCTAGCTCCCTTGTTAAGGGTGGTGCATATTACAGAAACTTGTCTAGATCCATTTTTTTTTTTCTTGTGGCAAATAATTCTCTTTAGAGGTTCAGTTAGTGCTTCTGGCAATGGCAGAACTAGCACTTTTATGGTCTTTTAATCTGATTGGTCTTTTAAAAGATTGTCCTTGGTTTCTTTAAAAGGTCAATATCAGGTACAGCGTTTTCAGCTGTAAGCAGAATGGTGCTATACTAGATAAGGAGGCTTGCAGCAAATGAAAAGAAAGGAGGTGCACAATTTGCCCCAGTTATACATTAGCTTATTTATAACCTAGAATTTGTAATCTTTTTACCTTTATTTTTCTTACTTGACACAATAGTTTGTTTTCTAAGTTTCAGACCTAGAGTTAGAAAGTAAAATAATTTTCTGTGTTGTGTTTTATTTTAAATTTCTATGTTGGTATATCTAGAAAATGGATGATGGACAGAGAGGAAAGGAAGGGTCTTTATAGAAAAAACAGCTTTCTGAATTAAGTTGGAAATTATATATACAAATTTAAGTGTGCATCAATTGTGGCTTGTTTAATAGGTTTACTTTTCACAAAGTAGTGCATCCAGTGTAACCTCAAATGCCTGAGACAGTGTACAAAGATGGTTCATATTCTGTAGAGTGATGTAATCTAATAAGGGCCAGTCATTGTTGTTGAAGCTGGAATAATGATTCTGTCAGAAAATATTCTTTGTAAATAATCATTGCCATTGAAGACATGACATTGTTGTGGTCTGAAGCTTGTAGTGGGATAATTTCAGTAGTCATCAGTCACGAAAAAATTGGATTTGAAATATCTGACACATTTTAAGTGCCCCACCCAAATGTTATGTGATAATAAAATTATTTATGTAATTTTACATTTAATTAATGGTAATTACATATGACTATAATTTTAGGAAAGAAAGAAAGGAAGAAAGAAAGGGAAAGAAAGAAAGAGAGAGGGAAAAAGAAAGAATAAAAACCTGTTTCTACAGGCTAAATATGCTTGCTGGAAGTTGTAATTTGACTGATCCTAATGTTAAATTGAAAACTTTTAAATATATAAATATCATAAATTCAGCTTCCATACAGTTTGGTCATATGTTAAATTTTTTAAAATATTGAGGTAAATTAGTGTAAATTCCTGGCACAAGGATTATTTGGTGGTTCTACATAAATATTTTTGTGGGAACATGTCAGAATCTGAGAGAGGCTGAGCCTAAGTACTATTATCCTTAAATTACAGGCAAAAATGAAGAGCATATAGGTTCATTTTTAAAAGTGTGAGTGAAAGTATTTTAGGTTCACAAATGTATACTTTTTTAGCTATTAATAACTGGCAGAAGCAGGATATCAATTTAAATTATTGGTCAGTAAGCACAGTTACTGGCTAAAGGTTCTCTTTTTAAATCTACAGAAATGCCATTGGTGCACTCTATGGTAAAATCTCGAACTCAAAAATCCTGAAAAACTTCCTGGGAAAATACTTGACCTTACATTATTAGTGGAGAATGAAAGGAAATATCTATTGAGGCTCCTGTTAACAGTTCTTCAAATGAATAATGCACATTAATAACAATAACCAACATCCATTAGTACCTATCTCATTGCCTGACACCTAGTCAGTGTTCAGTAAAACTTTGGTGCAAGTTTGTCAACATTCCTATTCTACAGATGAGGAAACTGAGTCAGAGAGTGAAAAGGCCTTACCTATGGCCACACCACAAATAAGTAATGATTTGGGGACTACTAGTTGTCTCCCAATATCCATTCTCCTTTCAGTAATAAAACCCCTAAGTTTAGATTAGGCACGTAGCTTAAACCCCAGCTTGAAATTCCATTTCCCATCCTCTTATTTATTTATTTATTTATTTAAACATCTTTATTGGAGTATAATTGCTTTACATGGTGTGTTAGTGTCTGCTGTATAACAAAGTGAATCAGCTATACATATACATATATCCCCATATCCCCTCCCTCTTGCATTTCCCTCCCACCCTCCCTATCCCACCCCCCTAGGTGGTCACAAAGCACTGAGCTGATCTCCCTGTGCTATGCGGCTGCTTCCCACTAGCTATCTATTTTACATTTGGTAGTGTATATATGTCCATGCCACTCTCTTACTTCGTCCCAGCTTACCCTTCCCCCCACCATGTCCTCAAGTCCATTCTCTACGCCTGCATCTTTATTCCTCTCCTGCCCCTAGGTTCTTCATAACGTGTTTTTTTTTTTTTTTTTTTTAGATTCCATATATATGTGTTAGCATACGGTATTTGTTTTTCTCTTTCTGATTCACTTCACTCCGTATGACAGACTCTAGGTCCATCCACCTCACTACAAATAACTCAATTTTGTTTCTTTTTATGGCTGAGTAATATTCCATTGTATATATGTGCCACATCTTCTGTATCCATTCATCTGTCGTCCCATCCTCTTTTGAAGTTAGTTATAGATAACCATGATACTATGTTTTTGTCAATAGTTTTGAACTGAAGTAAGTTGGTTGCAACTTCTGGGTCTTATCTTTAAAGGGACTGGAACTTTTTCAGCCACGTGTCTGAAAGCTATGTGTTAAGTGTGACAAAGTAACATAATGCAAGGAGCCTGAGAACCCAGCAGTGTCAAACCACAAAGCCAGACCGGGACACCTTACCAGAGTTTTACATGGAAGGGATTAAGCCACCTTAGTTGTCCTTTTTTTTTTTTTTTTTTTAAAGGATTTTCTTATTTATTTATTTATTTATTTATTTATTTTTGGCTGTGTTGGGTCTTCGGTTCGTGCGAGGGCCTTCTCCAGTTGCGGCAAGCGGGGGCCACTCTTCATCGCGGTGCGGGGACCGCTCTTCATCGCGGTGCGCGGGCCTTTCTCTATCGCGGCCCCTCCCGTCACGGGGCACAGGCTCCAGACGCGCAGGCTCAGCAATTGTGGCTCACGGGCCCAGCTGCTCCGTGGCATGTGGGATCCTCCCAGACCAGGGCTCGAACCCGTGTCCCCTGCATTAGCAGGCAGATTCTCAACCACTGCGCCACCAGGGAAGCCCCTAGTTGTCCTTTTATACTTTTGTATTTAGGGTTCTCCCTCTTTCTTACTCTCTCAGCAATCCAATAGGTATCCTAACTAATATGAACTGAGTTTCGAATCCAGATCAGTTTGAATCCAGAGCCAAAGCTTTTAAGCATTATAATATGTCCAATTAAAATTACTATTTATTAGGATTATCAAGGTCATTTTTGATGTAGGAATTCTTTAGTTAGTAATTTATGTCTCTAGAAATGTTGAATCAACTAACTTTGACAAAGAACAACAAGTAGAAGAGATGTATGGAAGGAAATGCTATAGGCTCTACTAATTTTCTTCCTGAATTAACATTTCCCAAATACTTTGAATTGTTATCAAAATACCAATCATTTATAGATTCATTTTGATAATGATGATATACAGAATTTTCTTGCCAAACAAGATACCTTTTATAAAATACCTCATGAATGGCTTTCTTTATATGTACATCAGAAAAGCAAAACAAGTTTAAGTGCTACTGGCTGGGGTGTTGAAGTGGTTTGTCATTTAAAAAAAAAGTTAGTTTTGTAATTGTAGTCATTAAAACAGGATTCTACTTCAAATCTAAGGTGTGATTATTATTACTATGTTAAACAATGTCTTATTGCTATGTTTATAATAGCCACAGTCTTGCTAACAACTGGGCAAGCATGATACTGTATCCATATGACAGAAAAGGACAAATCAACAGCAATTTATTGACCAGCACCCCAGTTACCAGAAAGAGTTAATTGCTTTGTCCAAAGTGCTTGATTGCTTTCCGGAAGATTTGTAGAGAGTAATAGTATTAGAGATTTTCTAATTAACAGTGGCCCTGTTCAAGCAATTTTACAATTTGAGTTAAAATTTATATAATACATAGGTCTTAGGGGTGCAATTCAAGGAGGTTTTACAATCATATAAACTTCTGTGACTGTCACTCTAATCAAGGTAAACATTTATATCACCCAAGTCACTGGTGTCCCATCCTATTGAATTCACAACCCTATCTCAGAGATAACTACTGTTTTGTGTTTTTATTACCAAAGATAAGTTTTGCCTGTTCCTTAATGTCTAAAAGATTGAATCAAACAGCATGTATTGTTTTGACAGGGACTTCTTTTGTGCAGCATAACATTTTTGAAATACATAAATGATTTTGTATATATCAGTAGTACTTTGTAATTGCTGAGTATTCCAACATACAAATATACCACATTTTGTTTTCTTATTCGCCTATGATATATATTCGGATTTGTTCTAATTTCCTGATATAATGAATGAAGCTATTCTAAAAATTCTTATTAGTCTTTTTGTGAGTATATGTTTTCACAATTTTCTATATTCCCAGCATCAATGAATGAGAGTTACAATTGCACTATATTCTCAACAACATTAATTTATCAGTCTATTTTCATATTAGCCAATCTGGTGAGTGTGGAAGTGTATCTCATTTTGGTTTTAACTAATGACAACTAATGATGTTGAGCATCTTTCTCATGTACTGATGGCCATTCATATATCTTCTTTTTAGAAGTACCTGTTCAAGATCAGTTTTCTATTTTTTAATTGGTGGCTTGTCTTTTTATTGAGTTGTAGAAGTTCATTATATAGTCTAGACACAAGTCTCTTGCAAATTTTGCAAATAATTTTGTTCTTTGTAATAGTGATTTATTTTTTTTTTTGGTGAGCAGAGGTTTTAATTTTTGATGAAGTCCATTTTAATAATTCTTTATTTTATGGTAAGATATTTTGTCCTGTTTAAGAAATCTCTGCCTGTACCAAGATCACAAAGATATTCTACTGGTTTTATATATAGGTTTATGATACCTTGAATAAATTTTTGTGTATGGGGCGAGGTAGGTGTTGATACTTATTATTTTCAATATGTTAATCTATTTTTTCCATCACCATTTGTTAAAAAGACATTTCTTTTCTTATTGACTTGACTTGGGATTTTATATGTGAATCTAATTTCTCTATATTCTATTCTGTTGATCTAGTTATATGTCTTCACATCTGTATCATGTTGCTTGATAATGATAGCTTTATAATAAGTCTTGAAATTAGACTGTGTGTGTACTCCAACTCTGTTCTTCTTTTCAAGACTTTCTTGCCTACTTTAAGATGTTTGCATTTTCATGTGATTTTTGGAAATAACTTCTCAGTTTATACACACACACAAAACTTTTTGAGATTTTGGTGGAAATTGCATTCAATCTACAAATCAACTTAAAGAATATTGATATCTTAAAAATATTGTCTTCCAATTCATAAGAATGGTATATCTTTTATTAATTTAGGTCTCATAACATTTTCATATATATGTGGTGAAATATAATAAAATATTCTTACCACAAAAATACCATTATAAGTTAGAGTTTTAATTTCCAAGGTAAATGTAAAATAATAAAAAGATAAAGGACAATAGAGAAATTAAAAGAGAATCCTAAAGATATTTTTTTTTTTTTTTAATTGAGGATCTTGAATCAGATGCGTATGTTTGATTGATTGATTGATTGATTTTGGCTGTGTTGGGTCTTCGTTTCTGTGCGAGGGCTTTCTCCAGTTGCGGCAAGCGGGGGCCACTCTTCATCGCGATGCGCGGGCCTCTCACCGTCGCGGCCTCTCTCGTTGCGGAGCACAGGCTCCAGACGCGCAGGCTCAGCAGCTGTGGCTCACGGGCCCAGCCGCTCTGCGGCATGTGGGATCTTCCCAGGCCAGGGCTCGAACCCGTGTCCCCTGCATTAGCAGGCAGATTCTCAACCACTGCGCCACCTGGGAAGCCCGAGAATCCTAAAGATATTTTATTCACCAAAAAAGAAGGCAAGAAGTGAGTAATTGGAAAAAACATAAGATAAATGACTAGAAAAGAAATAGCAAGAAGATAAACTTAAATCCAAGCAGGTGGACAATTTTATTAAATATAAATGAATTATATTCTACAATTAAAAGCCACAGATTATAAGAATGGATTTTTTTTAAAAAGACCGAACTATATATTTTTTTTACAAGAAATGAAACAAATATAAATATATAGATAGATTAGAAGTAAAATGATGGAAACAGATATGCCATGCAGTTAATAAGCATAAGAAAATTAGGTTGCTATATTAATACAATGTAAAATAGACTTTAGGACCAGAATATTTCCAGAAGTGATTAGAAACCTTTTTTTTTTTTAACCACACAGCACAGCTTGTGGGATCTCAGTTCCCCAACCAGGGATTGAACCCGGGCCATGGCAGTGAAAACCCAGAATCCTAACCACTAAGCCACCAGGGAACTCCCTAGAAAACATCTCGTTAAAGGTCAATCCATGAATGTAGTTCTAGGTATTTTCTTACACCTAACACATAGGCTTTCTAGACCTTTACTGAGTAGTCAGGTTGCTCAGCAAGGTCTCTTAGTCTGGTTATAATTTCTGGTCTTACCATTCAGCAGTAAATTTCACATAAAGTGGTTACCTCTAGGTATTTTGGAGTCTTATTCTGTGCATACCCAGGCCAGCCTTTAGCCAAGGTTCATGTTTTGGATCCCCAGGAAGACTTCTGTTCTCTAACTCTATGCTGCTCCTTCTTATCTAGTACTCTGAAAATTCTGTTCCACTTTAGCTGACTTGAACTCTTATAACTGAATCTGAAGCTCAACAAGACTGTTACTCAATTTGGGCTCAAAAACCCTGTATACTGGAGCAATACATTATTTCCAGCCAGAAGCCAGGGTGATTGCAATAATTACTTCAAAGTTTATAGTCTTCCATTGCCTATTGTTTAATGTCTGAACATAGCTGCTGCATATATTTTATCTAGTTTTATGGGGTTTTTTCCTTTTGGCAAAAAGGCAAATCAAGTACCAGGTATTGTCAAGACTGTAAGTGGAAATTTGTCAACGTTTTGCCATAGCACTCTGTTTAGAAAGCTTACACTTCTCTTACACTTTTCCTATGTTTCTCCTTTACTGTCACACTACTGTCACACTCATAGCACTTTTGACACCAAATGTGTTGGGGATTTTCCCATACCGAGCAATTCTGTGACATCAATTGATACCCTACAATTTAACTCAACTGACACTTTCCACCTGGAGATAGCATGAGATTTCCCCCAGATTGAGGCCTCAGTCCCACAAGACTGCCCCTCCCACCCTCTGATGCTAATTGCAAGTTCGGTAGTTACTGTGCTTCTCACTGACTGGCTACCAATTGGAGGTTCTGAAAACCCCTTCCTTAGGTTCAATTAATTTGCTAGAGTGGCTCACAGAACTCAGGAAAATGGTTTATTTACTATTCACCAGTTTATTATAAAAGGATACAATAATGGATACAATTGAACATCCAGATGGAGGATATGTCTAGAACAAGATAACTGTGAAGGGGTGCAGAGCTTCTATGCCCTCTCTGAGCACACCACTCTCCTGGCACCTCCATATGTTCACCAGCCTGGAGCTCTCCGAAACCCATACTTTTGGGATTCTTACAGAGGCTTCTTCACCTAGGCATGATAGACCATTAACTCCATTTCTAGCCCTTCTCCTCTCTCTAGAGAGTGAGTCATGGGGATGAAAATTCCAAGCTTCTAGTCATGGCTTGGTCTTTCTGATGACTAGTTCCCATCGAGGAGCTCACCAAGACTCACCTCATTAGAACAAAAGATATTGTTATCACCCAGGGAATTCCAAAGGTTTTAGGAACTCTGTGTCAGGAATTAGGGTCAAAGACCAAATATTAGAATGATGACATAATGACTGACATCATTTTCCATTCAATTTTTATCATAGACTATTTAATGATGTTTTTGTCAGATTTTATTTTATGAACATTTTCCCTTGATTGGCATAAAAGTAGAAGATTTTTTCGGACTACTTTCCTATATTCAGGTTTCCATAAAAGAATTCCTATTTCTGGGAAGAAACAGAATGGGAGCAACAATTAGAATTCATCTTTTTTCTCACCTCTTATTTTTCAAGAGAAGAATTGAAACCCAGCTCTTAATTTGTTTCATATTTGGACCCTTCAGGCATAAAGTCAGCAGCTTCTTCTTAACCCAAACTGTACTAAGAATATAATAAATGAACACCTTAGTCTCTGTTACTTGTGACGCATACAGGTGACTATAAATAAATTGCTTTTAAAATAAACCTCGTCAAATTATAAAAGTGCAGTGGAGGAGCATACCCCTATCTAAGAAAGAGGGATGGTGACATTGTTCTGGGCAGATTTTCTGCAAGGAAAACCTCAGGTAATTAACGTGACTCTGGCCCTTTAACTTTTAACATGCTTCCCCAATTAAGCTTTCAAGGCCTTGAACTGTAATATCTGGCCACATCTGCTAGAAATTGATTTATACTGGAAGATCATTGGAGCTTCTGACCTCTCTGTTAGAGAATTTTATTTAGCTTTTTGGCTATTAGTCTCTTTTTTGCCCTAGAAGGAGGGTGAAAAGGAAATGATGTAAATATTTGTGTATGTTCTAAGAGGAGCTTTCACTATTTCAGTCTTCTTTTTTAGACACTAGATAACTGTACTCAGTCATTATTCTGTGAATGTAGAACTATAGCTATTTAATGTTATAAGTACTTACAAAAAACATAAATAATGCACAGAAAATTTGGAGTTGGCTTATCTCCTAAAATTAGAATAACCTGTGGTGGATATTTGCTTATGTGATAAGAAATTTTATTTCAATCCAAATCCTCATGTAATTTACTATTATTACTATTATTTGGGTTGTTGTAGTATTTCTAAAATTAATGTTTAAGTATTCACCTAATAATAGGTGGAAAATGATCATCAAATGAAATTCTGTTTTGAGATGTGCTAAATAATCAAAGATTGTCACCATGGGTACAGGACCTGTATGGCCCTTTCCATTGGCATGCTGTTTTTCCCCCTTTTTAATGGAGTTTGCAAGGGTTATATAAGTCAGAGACATGTCTGCTTTTTTAAGGAGTTGAAGCCTAGTCTGCACTGTCTTGACTCTGCTGAAGACCACCTCCTTGCACACAGCACCTCATATTTAAATGTGAGATCTGCCTTTGGAAGATTCCTTCCTCATCTGGGTCCTGGCATGTAGTGACCCCGTTGGACAAGGAACCCTCTCTCGCACTGCCTTTGCCTGCACTGCATTTTTGCTTGTTATCCCCCCTGCCTTGGTCCTAACAGTTGTAACAAACCACAGGTGTTACAAACTCTAAATTGGAATTGGATGTTGGATTAAAACAAAAAAAAAACAAAACAAAAAAACTCATGATAATTACACAGCTGTTTTAAATTGTGGTTAAGTGGCCGAAAACTGCCACGAAACCCCACCCCCATTCATTACTGTCTAAATGAAAAGGACGTGTATACAGTGATTATGAGGTTTCGGTATGAATCCCCCAAGCCATAAAGCAGAATTTCCTAATTGTCAGCTGGACTGTGCAGAGCTTGTTTAAAATAATTAGAGTGCAGCAGCAGCTTCAGCAGCAAACTTCGTGTTTTTTTTCTTTTTTTTTTCCAAACCTCAGTGCAGGTTTTTATATCAGATACTATCAGCTTCCTGTTCATTTTGACACTATCATTCTGCCAGTCTGGAAAATGGGGAAGAGGGAAAAAAAGAATTATCCTTAACGTACACAAATGATGCAGCCCCCGCAAATCAGGAAGATCCAGCCCCATGTGTGAGATGGATGGAAACAATTGAGCAAACAAATCTAAACTGGGGGAAAAAATGTGATTCTCTCTTATTTTTTTCAAGAGGGATAGCTGAAATCTTTCTTAATTACCGCTTATTCCAATGACAGAATTGTAATTTATCATTTAGTTGTAATTTGACATATGTTCACACCTTTGCCATTTCCAATTTCCTCCTTCATTCTAATTGTCTGCTTCACTCGCCTGTCATGCACTCCTCTTGGGATTAATTCGAGCTGTGTCTGCACCAGGCTACCAGCACACTTGGGGCTGCGGAGAGCGTGACAGTGTCAATGTGCACACAGTTTATCTATGGCATTACCCAGCCATCACACTCCCGGAGCCTCTCTTCCTTCACTGTTTACTGTTTATTCCACTTTGCATTTGTGACTTTTCCGTGTTTTATTAGACTCTAATTATGCTCTTGGCTGTCAGCTGTAAAGAGAGAAAACGTTATGTTAATTACAGTGGAGGGGGTGGTGCTTGGGGTCGGTAATAAATGGACCAGTAGATGTCTCTCTGTCTCTAAAATCCATGCATGATTTAAATACTCTTCTAGTTTCACTTTGGTTTGAATCTTTGATAGATGCCTATACTTAAACACAAACATGCAAATGTTCAAGCTAATGTACCTTTTGTGCGCAAAACCGATTTTTTCCCCATCTTTTTCCTTCTCATCTAAGGCTAGGTAAATTGGCATTAGTAAGACAGAAACGTCAGCTTTCAAATAACCATGGGCTTTCAAAGGTCAGTTGTGTAATCCATGGATGGTGTCAAAACAAGCACATTAGAGAGGGGTGGGGGGGGGCATATCCAGGGAGCACTGATATAGTTCAGCTTTTTAGAGGTAGATGTTGTTTTGGTCCATTGGCAACTGTTAATTTCTCCTTCCTAAGGGCATCTCAACCCATTAAAACCCAGCAATAATTTCTGCATTTGACCTCATTTTTTTTTTTGTCTTCTTCAGAAAAAATTCTTCTTGTTGTTTCCAGCCTACCTAAACCATAATAATACAGGTTCTCTGTTCTCCTGCCGAATAGATTTTCATTGCAGCTAAAACTTCCTGGTAATATGAAGCAGAGGAAATATATCTTCCCCGTACCCATTTAGTCCAGTAAGATGTATGGTAATTCCTTGAACTAGTTGCATCGTTCCCCCAAAGGTCTGAAAGAGTGAATGTGACTGCTTTGAATATCTAATTCTCTATGAAGATGGACTTATATATTTTTTTCTTCTCTCAGAATTTCGTCAGTCATACTTCAGGTAATTGTGAGGCTGAGGATATCCTGTAGTTTAGATTTCGTTTCTTTCTTTCATAAGCCCAGCAATTAAAGTTCTGCTAATTATGGTTTTTTTGTTTTGTTTTGTTTTTTAGCTTCAGACTCATAGCTTCCATTCTATATACTGTTAAAATACTGTGTAATATAATTCTATGGTCATGATTTTACATATTCTCGGCCTATGAAATGGCTGTATTTCTTCAAGTAAACACATTAATTCACATGGCTAAATTAAAATTTTTATGAAAAACTAATAAGGCGTGAGTGAAGAAAGTAACAGCCTATAAAATATGATATATAAAGACAAAAGTTGTGAAATATTGTCCAGACTTTTTTTAAAAAGTTTCAAATAACAGATCACAAATTTCTGGCATTTACCTAAACTACCTGAACTATATACATTATATAGTAAGACTATTAACATCTCTTTTCTTTTTTTTTTTTTTTAATTTATTTTTGGCTTTGTTGGGTCTTCGTTTCTGTGCGAGGGCTTTCTCTAGTTGCGGCAAGCGGGGGCCACTCTTCATTACAGTGTGCGGGCCTCTCACTATCGCGGCCTCTTTTGCGGAGCACAGGCTCCAGACGCGCAGGCTCAGTAGTTGTGGCTCATGGGCCTAGTTGCTCCGCGGCATGTGGGATCTTCCCAGACCAGGGCTCGAACCCGTGTCCCCTGCATTGGCAGGCAGATTCCCAACCACTGCGCCACCAGGGAAGCCGTCTCTTGTCTTTTTTTAAAGCAAATTTTTGATGTTTCATTTTTATTCTTCTATCCTCACTCTAGAATAAATCAATTCTAAAATATTGAAGTCTAAATTGAGTTTTTTAAATGTCATGCAAATAGAATATCATCAATTATAATCAAAATTTCAGCAACCAGAATTTTCTAGTATTTAATGTTTTTAGCTGAATATATTTAAGGATGAAAAGTTCAAGAATAAGGGGATAGGTATGAAAGGATAAAGAAAGACAGGAGAGGAATGAGAGGACAAGTGAGACTTAAGGGTGACAAATCATCAAATTAGCTAAATGCAGTATTTAACTGAACAATCAAATAATGATATATAGTATTTGAAGTCTGCTTTGATGGGTTTTTTTAGCACTACACATGCCCTCTTCATTTGCTAGGTATGTTTCATTTTTATTTTCTGAAAAGAGCGCAAGACCTTGATTATTGCACACCTGTATTCCTGCAGCACATTTCCAGCTGGCCTTTTTTCAAGGGTGGAATCTCTCTTAGTACATGTTGTTTGTGATTCCCTGATGAATCTAGCTCAAATATTATTTTTATTTATTGGCACCTGCTTTAGCTCTTTTGCTAGCTTTCAAGGTCATCCTTAATTTGATCTTGCTCTGAATATGCATACTTATTTCCGACTACTCCAACATAAGAACATGCCACTCTCATTATTGATAGATTGATTGGTTCATTCATTTACTCGTGTTTGTTCAACAGGTGATAATATTGTGTATAAAGCAGTGAACCAGACAGAAACAGTTTCTACTCTGAGGTAACTTCAGCTTGTTCTTTGCCCTGATTCCCAAACAGTTATTATTTCTGCCTCTGTGCTCTTGCTTATATTATATTTTTTTCCCTTCCCATGTACTCTTACCAGCTCTGCAAATCCAAACTGTTCTTAAAGGTCCAGATCAATTCTAATCTTCCTAATGAAGCCTTTCTAACTCACACTGTGCCAGAAAATTCAATTTTTAATTATACGTTATTTTATATATTTTAAAGTCCTTCTTGATTTTTTTTTTTTCAAATTTACTGAGTCAAGGCCTATTTCTTCCTTATCCTGCAGTGGCTTAAAGCAGTATTTCTCAGGAAAGACTGTGCATCCCAATCATTTGTAGAACTCTTTAATAATCCACATGCTCCAATTTACTGTACCTTAGGGCTTAGGATCCTTGATACGTTTGTTTAAAACCATCACAAGGGAATCTGATGCACTCTCCTGATTAAGAGTCATTGCCCCAACCAACACTGGACACAGTACACATTGATTAACAGATGAACTGATTGATCTGGGCACTAACTATGGCAGATCACTTCCCCTACATGGACCTAACCAAGTTAAATCACCTTGCATGTGTCTCTGTTTACACATTTACTGTATAAACATGGTAAAGGACTTTGGAATATTTGTATGAAAGATGATATCATACCACAATGTCTTATTTCATTGTCTTTTAGTTTTATTTATGGATAAAATTGATCATAGATGAATTTAAAATTGTATTGAATGATGAGAGGAAAATTACAAAAAATTTTAATATTTATTTTACTTTATACAAAACAAATTTTCATGACAGATTATACAATTAAAGAATAAAATAAAAGAAATAATATAGATAGACAATAAGTGGGTTATAAAAATGTCATTATGAAATAAAAAATATCAAGATACTTCATGGAAAACAGGAGATGGAGAAAAGAGTTGTTTCTTAATACCTTGTAGTTGAAAGACTTCCTAGCAGAATATGCGGACTTATTCTGATCAATTGTGGTGGAAGTAATTTGCTCTGCAAAGTGAAGTTACAGGCATTTGAAATTATGACTAAGTGGCCAAATAAGCAATTCAATAACCCATTAAGAAGGCATATGGTCAAGGTGCCTGTTTGTTTGAATGGGTGTGACTGTGGGAAGGGAACTTTAATGCATATCAATCTAAAAGATTGCAATAGGAGAAGATTAGAAGAGCTTACATAAAAACTACAAGATCTAAACATAAATAGGATTCTAGAGTCCTGCTGGTATTAAAAACTAAACAAAAAAATAACCTGAAATATATGTTAACTTTCATTAATTTGAGTGTTTTCCGGGCATAGGTGAGAATACATTTCTGTGAATCTCCTTTCCTCCATCTGTATTTAGTGAGAAAAAGGAGATTATATGTACATACATTTTTCTTTCTGCATACAAAGAGAAAAAACAAAAATTTATTTGGTTATGCCACATTAGCTTGCTGCAGATCAACATCCCCAGCAAAAAATAATAAAAAACAAAAATAAAAAACAAAAGTTGAACAAAATTTTAAAAACAATATCTTTTTAAAGCCATCATTACAGGGGGAAAAAAAAAAAGGAATGTATAACAAGTAGGACAAAGAGAAAACGAAAGAGTTAACCCCCAACATATCAGATATAACAATCAATATGAATTTAATTAATACTTTTTTAAAAGGGTTGGAAAATTACACTCCACAGGCTGAAACTGGCTTGTTGCTTGTTTGGGTTTTTTTAATAGATAAAGTTTTATTGGAACACAGTCTCATTCATTCATTTATGTATTGTCTATGGCTGCTTTTGCACTGCAATAGCAGAGTTGAGTAACTGTGACACACGTTGGATGTAGCCCACAAGGTCTAAAATATTTATGCTCTGACCCTTTACAGAAAAAGTTTCCCAACCCCTGCTCTAAAAGACAGAGATTATCAAACTAGATGTAGGAAAAGAAAAAAAAATTATAGCACTTAAAAATGCTATCAATCTAAATATAAATGTATTGTACATGTATATTATATAAATATAAATATACAGGAAGATTAAAAGTAAAAAAAATAGAAAAATATACATCACACAAACACTAACTGGAAGAAAGCTGGTGGAGCTATGCAAATATCAGACAAAATAATCCTTAAGGTGAGAAGCATTACTTGAGATAAAAATGGATGTTTCATAATATTAAAGAAAAAAAAAACTAGAAGAGGAAATAATAATTATAAGTTTTTATGCACCTAATAGTAATATTTATAACACCCAAACTGATAGAATTGAAAGAGGAAACTTTATAAACACTCCTTTTAACATTTCTATTATTAACTGATAGAACAAACATTTCTGTCAGTAAGGGAGAAAGGAAGAACTGAACCACACAATTACAAATCACCTAATTGATTTTTGCTACCTACCTATCTACCTACCTACCTTTCTATGTAATCACTGCAACCACAGAATAAACGTTGTTTTCAAGTGCGTGTGGGACATTTATCAAAATTTACAATACACTGTGCAGTAAAGCAAGTTGCAACAAACGTCAAAGCATAAAATTAGATAGAATGTGTTTTCTGTATTAGAATTAGTCAAAAAATCAATAGCAAACAGATAATAAGAATATTGCTAAATGTTTTAAAATTAAGCAACAAACTTGCACATAACCCATGGATCAAAGAAGAAATCAAAATGTAAATTAGAAAATAGTTTGAGCTGATTGATAGTGAAAATCTGACTTATCAAAACTAGTATATGCATACTTATATTGCATATATTTTGCTATAATAATAAAATTATTATAAAAGAAAAAGACTAAAATCAATGTTCTAAAATTATTCATCTCAAGCAGTTAGAAAACAGCAGCAGATTAAACACAAAGGTAGTAGAAAGGAGGAAATAATGACAATAATAGTAAAAATTAATAATGTAGAAGAAAAACAGTACAAAGAAGATGAGGAAAGTCTAAATTGGTTCTGTGAAAATATCCGTAAAACTGATAAATTTGTTTAGCCTGACCAAGAAAGTAGAGGGAGAACAAATTGCTCTGTCAGAAATGAAAAAGGGGACACCACTAAGACATTAACTATCAATATTAAAATGATAATAATGGCAAGTTGAAAAGAACTTTATTCCAAAGATATGGAAAATTTAGAAAAAACTGACAAAGTTTCTCCCTTAAAAAAAAAAGCTGTGACAATATACCAAAACTGACACAAGAAGAACTGAAAAAATGAAAGCAATGGTCTGATATAGATTAAATTAGTTGGCTCTCTAAATAAGAACTTTCCTCCAAGAAAAGCTTGACTGTGTTTATTTCAATAATGAATTCTACAAACCATTTAGAAAAACTAAAATCATATATGAACTATTCCAGAGAAAAGCAAAGAGGGAGCAATTTCTAATTTGTTTTATAAGGTCAGTAAATTTTTACAAGAATGGAAAAAAATATACCAATATCTCTTAAGTCCCTTAAAAAAGAAGAGCAAAGCAAATCTAGTGATCTATAGAAAAAAATACATCATAACCAAGTTGGATTTAGTCTATAAATTCAAAATTGAGTAATCATTAACCAATCAATGTAAGGTATCACATTAATAGAATAAGGGAGAAAAATCATTTGATTATTTCAAAAGTTGCAGAAAAAACAGCTATCGCAAAAACTATTGGTAAATCAGGAATATAGAAAATTCTCCTTTAGATAAAGGTTACCTACAAAAAATACTTATAGTCAGATTTCCATCTGAGATTAAAAAATAGTATAAACATAACTGCCATCACACTTCTATTCAAATATGTACTCAAGATTGTAGCCAGTGCAACATATGAAAAACAATTAGAATTCAAAAGGAAGAACAAAAATGTCTTTTCCAGATTATATATATACATGTAGAAAATCCTAAAAAATCTATGGAGAAACTATTGGAATTAATATCTACATTTAAGATGGTCTTTGGATATAAAGTCAGTAAACAAAATTAGTTGTATTTCTATATACCAACTACAAACGCTTACGAAGTGAAATTAAGAAAATTGTTATTATTTGCAATAACCTCAAAAACCACTGAATACCTAATAAAAAATCTCACAAAATTTGTACAAAAATATTACATGGAAAAATACAAAATATTTTTGAAAGATTAAAGAAAGCCTTAATATGAAGAAGGGCATATTATGAATAAAAATGTCAGTGTTTTCCAAATTGGTCCATAGATGTAATACCAATGAAAATTCCAGAAGTTTTATTTTGTAAAAATCGACAAGATTCTAAATTTATATGAAAGTGCAGATAGCCAGGAATAGCCAAGCTTGAAGCAGAACAAAGTTTTAACACTTACACTACAAGATTGTAAGAATTGTTATTAAGCCATAGTAATTGACAATGTGGATATATGGGTGGAAATATAAATAGGCCACTGACGTAGACTAAGGAGTCCATAAATAGACCAAAACATGTAAAGCCACTTGCCTCACGACAAGAGGGTGCTTTAGAGCAATAGGAAGAAGATCGTGTATTCAATAAATGATGCTGGTTCATTTGGATATCCCTTTGGGAAAACAGTAAATTTTAACCCTCTCTCACACCATAAACAAAAACCACTTCCAGGTGGATTATATTATGATTATGATTATTATTAAATTATATTTTTATATAAAAGATAAATCATGGGGCTTCCCTGGTGGCGCAGTGGGTGAGAGTCTGCCTGCTAGTGCAGGGGACACGGGTTCGATCCCTGGTCTGGGGGGATCCCGCATGCCGCGGAGCGGCTGGGCCCGTGAGCCACGGCTGCTGAGCCTGCGCGTCTGGAGGCTGTGCTCCGCAACAAGAGAGGCCGCGATGGTGAGAGGCCCGCACACCGCGATGAAGAGTGGCCCCCGCTTGCTGCAGCTGGAGAAAGCCCTCGCACAGAAACGAGGACCCAACACAGCCAAAAATAAATAAATTAATTAATAATTTTTTAAAAAATGTCCTGCAATCAGCAATTTAAAAAAATTAAAAAAAAAAAAAAGATAAATCATGAAGCTCCTAGAAAATAACAAATGGAATGTATTTAAGACTTTGGTGTAGGTGAATATTTCTCAAACAGGAAACAATTATTCCTAACCATAAAGGGAAAGATTGATAATTTAAATATACTAAAATTAAGATTTCTGTTTATTAAAGTTACTATTAAGAGAGTGATAAACCACAGTGAGTTAGAACGTATTTGCAACATATGTAACTGACAAATTGTGTATTGGTGGAATACATGAAGAACTCCTAAAAATCAATAAGAAAAAGAAATCCCTAGACAACCAAATAAAAAACTTGGCAAAAATGCATTAAAAAGTATTTAGGGAAATGCAAATTAAAATCAGAATTAGACACTACTGCACACATACCAGAATGGCCAATGAATTAGACTAACAACACCATACATCAGGAAAGATGTAGCGTAGTTGAGACTGTCATACGCTGTTGTAGGGGGGTTAAATTTGTAGCACCACTCTGGAGATCAGTGTGGTAGTATCTGCAAATCTAAATACGTATACTCAGGCTCAGCATTTCCACTCCTGGGTATACACCTATCAGACAAGTGCATGTCTGCATCCCAAAACGTATATACAAAAATATTCATAAATTGTATTATTTATCATAGTCAAAAGTGGGAAAAAACAAATGACCACCAAAAATAAAAGGGGTAAATAAACTGTGCTATTTTCACACAATGGACTACTATAAGGCTATGAAAATAAATGAAATATTGCTACACCAACAATATTGATGAATCTCAGGCTGTTACTGCAACTGAAGAAAAGCCAGACACAAAATAGTATGTATTTTATAACTCCATTATATAAATTTTCAAAACAGGCAAAACTAATTAATATTAAAAAACAATTAATGCCGTTAGACACTAGTATGGGCAGTGTGACTGTGACGGGAACAGGCACATTGGAGCTACTGAGATTTTTGCAATATTTTATTTATTAACGTAGCAGATTCACCAATCTGTGAATTCTCTATCTTCTTTAGCCCATGCTGTGGACTGATCTGTGTTCCCCACAATTCAAATGTTGAAGCCCTAACTCCCAACATGATGGTATTTGGAGTTGGGGCCTTTGGAACATAATTAGATTAGATGAGGTCATTTCAATGGGGCTCTAGTCCTATGGGATTAATGCCTTACGGGTAGAGACACCAGAGAGGAAAGGTTATGTGAGGGCACAGAGAGAAGGTGGTCTCCTAAAAGCCAGGAAGAAAGCTCTCACCAGGAGCACAATGGGTTGCAACCTTGATCTTGGACTTCCCAGCCTCCAGAACCATGAGAAATAAATTTTTGTTTTTTAAGCCACCCAGTCTATGGTATTTTGTTATGGCAGCCTGAACAGACTAAGACAGCCCAGAAGCTTCAGGAAGAGAAAGACTATATTTTTAAATCTTGCATCTTCTGCATGTAGCACTATGCCTGTCTAAAAGTAGGCTTGCAAGAGATATTTAAACACTTCCTTTCAACATGCTCTTTCAGTGAAAGTAAAAATCTCACATCATTTCTTTAGCTTGTCTTACAAAAACGAAACCACGTTATCTACCATATATAAAAATTACAATAAGTAATATTGAATATGCTTTTTCAAATATACTACCTTGAAGTTTCACTACATCCTCTTGCTATTGCTCCCACTTTCCACTCTTTTGGATACTTTACCACTGGTTTACAATTCTTTATAGAATGAGTCACCTCACCTTCCAAATCAGTACTGCAACTTGGGTAGATCTATCAGAATTTAAATCGCAACTGAAAAGTATGTGTTCTTCGTGCTGTATAATACACCTTCTTCTGTGGGCCAAAAGGTATTATCTGGGATCCATTATGTAATGCAGGAGGCATATAAAGATATTAGTGTATATGATCATAGATTATTGGGAAATTCAATCCCACATTTTCTGAGGCATTCTATAATCTATATAATAATAATATGTATGCTTTTGGTTTTAACTCAGTAATGGGTATGAAATAATGCAAATCTTTTTAATATGCATCTTTCATTCACTGACTTTCTTCTTTTTTAGGTTTTTACTCTCTTCTAAGCCTTTCTTGATTACTTGTTTTTAGCCATTTTTGAACAGTGCTGCTAAAAAATGTATAGTCAAATATGGACTATATTTATAACTCTCATTTTAATTCTTTCAAATACCATTCCTGCACTCCCAAAAAAGAGAAAAAAGGGGAAACTACCCAAAGCAAGACACTGATTCTGTTTATATGAACATGCATGTTGAAATACAAGGACTTCAAAGTGCAATAATATATAGTGCTTTGCATTTATGTAGCTCTTTGCTTACCAAACAGCTTCACGTACTTTATCTCCTTGTATCTGCATATGTATTTTATTAGTATATTTTTGATGTGGCCTATAAAAACATTAAAATTTTCTGTTATTTATTCTTTAAAATACCTGTGTTTCATTCTGTTTTTGCATTATCAGTCTTACATCCTGGTCAGTTATCTGCTCTTTGTTCTTTCAAACAATACATTTCAAAACCACAGTGTTAAAGAGTAATTGTAAATAAAGAGTGCCCTTCTCCTGAATTATTTCATACTTAACTTTGTGTCTTAATTGCGTATTTTATTCTTTCTGGCATTTTTTTTCATAATAGAGTTAATCCTATTTTAAAAATAATCACGGTCAATAATTTGAAAAGGGGGATA
Organism: Balaenoptera acutorostrata; assembly: GCF_949987535.1. Lineage (NCBI taxonomy): Eukaryota > Metazoa > Chordata > Mammalia > Artiodactyla > Balaenopteridae > Balaenoptera > Balaenoptera acutorostrata. The sequence continues at coordinate 108,920,414 of NC_080068.1, read as the reverse complement.
CATGTTATAAGGTCTATTCCAAAGAGCCTTAATTGATCACCACCTTATTGATCACAGCTAATTCTTTATCCTCTGTTGCTAACTAGTTTAAAATCCTCTCATATTTAACCATCTTAAATTGTAGGTTTTCAATATCTTTTATACCTTGATCCTCCAAACCTCTTACCCTTGGGAAGCAACCTCATAAGGGGTAATTTTGCATCTCTCCTTTTTTTTTTTTTGTCCCACATTTTGACCTTTGGCAATATTTTACCCTGAAACGTCATATCTCCTTTGAGCAGCATTGACAATCTCTGCTACAAGATTGAATCTCCTCCACAATGATTTCAGTTGCTGCCTTTCAATTGTTTGGGCTTACTGTTCCATAAAGCAATAAAAAAAAAAACAAAACAACTCTCCACAGAGATATCCCACATCCAGTTGGTAGAAGGCAAACATAATTAATGCATAAAAGACAAAGGATTAAAGTTGTTTTATAGTACTGTATGTTTCTAAGAAAAAGCTCCCCCCTTTTTTTGCTAAACCATCAACAAACATGTATTGTGCATCCTAATAAGAGTGTCGATTGATAAGCACATTACAGTCCCTCTTTACAAGTTTAATATATAGATTATTCCTAAAAATATTATGTAAAATATAGTAGCCAATTTTTTCATTCCCATTATATTTTCTTTATTTCTCATCACTCTAAACCAGTTTTTTATTGATTGTGGATGTTGAGTTTTTGCATTTATTTTGTTCCTAAGAATTCTTCTTTTCTGACATCATCCCAGTGATTCTGTTCTTCCAGTAGTTGCTAATAATGGACTTGGCATCAATATTTATAAATTAATTTATTTATCATTCACTACACTGCTGTTACATTGGGCCACTGTTTTCTATTAGGAACTCTATTGTTTAATATATACAGAGTAGAGGGTATCCTGGACTTTCTTTACATCATCTTTTCACATCAGATCTTATATAGCAAGTCAGAATAACCTCTGAAAGTCCAGAACAAGAGGTCTAGTTAGGCCAGAAGGCTGAAGAACATGGCATTTTGGAAAAAGAAAGAGTACAGTTGGCTTATGATGGGCATGGGAGTGCCATAGATTTAAATAGAGACACAAAGTCCAGAGTCTGTGTGATCACAGTCAGGTTTTCAGTTAGATCAGTGATTTAACCCGAAGAAGCCCTTTGGTTGCAAGTAACAAAAATCTTAATCTAATTTAGTTTTTAAAAAATGCTGACATAAATACACTCTTACTGGCTTCAGGATTGTATAGAACCAGGGATTCAAGTAATGTCTCCAATTACCTCAAGAACTCCCTCAAAAGAAAGAAACTCTTCAGAGAGCTTAGACTAATATGTCCCACTGAGGACTTGGTCCACCCTGAGTCACGGGCCTGTTTCTGAAATAAGCGCAGTGCGTGTGGTGTGAATAGTGCAGTGTCAGCCCTACCCCAACCTGTGTGAAAAGCCCTCCTTCACAAGGAACAAGTGGCTCTATTAGTTGAAGGGGGTTGGGGCAGTGGGCAGGGAAAAGCAATAGATATGCAGTCGCTGGCCAAATTCCGGATGGTTATGATCAAACAAGCCAGAGGAAGTAGGAACCAATCCTATAAACATATATAACTACTAGTGGGAGGCAGGGACAGTGAAAGAAGAAATAGTGGCTACAAAGGGCCAGAACCTAGACAAGAAGGAAGGCTTGGTTGATATCTCCAGAACCCAAAGTCAGAAGGATTGACTAACTGGGATCAGAACCACAGCAGAAGTGTGTGCAATGGTTGTGGAAGCCAGCTGCAAATTGACATTGATAATGAACCAATATCTTTGGAAGCACGGGCTCCTGGTACACTTCCCCTTCAAAACCTCAGTTGATATACAGAAGCTGAAATAGAGTGTGGGTGGAATTAAAGTCACAGGCCAAACAAGTAGGGGTGCATTCTTAGAATGGAGGAACAGTCACAAACCTCCTTATAACATGTATCCCCTTTTTCAAATTATTGACTCACTGCCAGGGAATTAGATGGACCTATCAGATAAATATTATATTATTGCTCAAAATAAATGTCGCTTTTCTTTTTTTCCAAGCCGGTGTTTGATATAGAGGAATTTGTTCTGTACAAGTCCGTATATCCCCACCTTGTTAAGAAGCCTATAATCTTGCATCAACTATTAAGTGGTATTTTCACACCTTGTTTATTCATTCTTTCTCTTGTTCCTGTTTTTCTAAGGAACAAAAATTATTCTAGTGCTAACAATTCCATCTCTACTAATTATTATTGCCTTGAGGATTATGAAGCTGGTCTAGGTAAAGCACCCAGCACAGAGCTTGGCCCTTAGAAATTCAAATTTTTTTCTACATAGGAAAGCATAAGAAAATAACTCACGATCTGTACTTTTTCACACCATGGCTGACACAATGCCTGAATTACCATATATTGAATGGAATAACACGAAGACAGAGTCTCAGCTGAACACAAAATTCTGATAAACTGATGGGTCAGTGCCTCTGAGTTATCTATTTTCATGAGTTTATAAATGAGGGGAGCCTCATCCTTTGGGGACGTGTCTCAGAGGAAGAGATGAGAGACAGAAGAATCAGGAATGACAGGATGGAAACTTTTCTCAGTTGGGCCTGAGAGTCCAGGCCTAAGTCTGTGGTAGAAGGAAAAATAGTTGAAATGAGATTTCTTCATAAGGGACTCGATGAGACTCAGGCACAGACCATGCTATTTCTAGGACCTAGATGACAAAAGTGCAACACAAACTTAGAGACATGAGCTTTCTACAGACTTTTTCATGATAATCATTCTTTCTGAAATTGAAGGGTAGTTTGTCCCTGTGAAGATGTGGCAAATTGGGGAGACCAAGTTCAAGGGCAGTGCTACTCAAAGTGTGGTCTACATTTGGTCCCAATCCATGAACTATTGGTACAGAGAGTGAGAGTAGGCACTCAGAAACTTGGATAGCAATTTGACATTGCTGTGACTTTCAAGAATATGCTATTTTTCTAGAAATTCATTTTTATTGTATTTTACAAATGTATTGGTTTTTTGTCAGATTAGGGGAGAAATCTCTTCCTTCAGCAGAGGTAGTTTGAAGAGCACTGCTCTAGGGAATGTTCTGTGTATTACTGGAGATCACTGTCAGCTCTGGAGGGGGCAAGTCACCTCCCTTACATGGGTGTCTGGTAGTGAACATCAGTGAAAAACTGAAATGGGGAACGCTTGAATGAATTTATCCCCAAACATATGTGTGCTGAATAAACAGGTTCTGATGATTTGCTGTGTGCAAACATAAGTAAAATACATGTTGGTCTTTATTGTATATATGACCCCACTAGATTTCCAGAAAGAACTGGGAGAGATTTTGGCCTGAGAACTGAGATCCTGCATCAGGAGGTGAGGGACAATGAGTCAATAAAATTTGGGTTATTAATATCACTGTTGGATTATTTGTTCCTGCCTAGAAATTTTGGGTTAATATCCTACTATTTTCTATATATGTCTATGTGTAGTAAAATAATACTATAAAGTAACAATTGAACGGATTGTTACAGGAGAAACAAAACAGAACAAAAAATAGCTGCTTGGTCATCCCAATAAATAACAGAGCAAAGGGTAATCTAAGCACTTCAGCCAGCCCAAAGGAGAGTCTGAATAGGAGGACATCAGTGAATACCGTGGGAAGGGGACACCAGGAAAGGGCTCTGGTTGTATTTATTTGAGGACATACACCAGATCTGAGAAAAAAAACCAGAGATCAGAAATAATTTATAGCTTTTTTTGTCAATTAACTCTGTCCAAGTACAAAGTGAAGTGGATTGCAACTAGGGGGATATTCAAGGCTTTCACAGATAGAGAAAGGAAATTCTGGGTGAGAGATAGGCAGACCTCAGGAACTTAGATCTTGGTATCCAAAATATGCAAATGTTAATCATCGAGATAAATACTCATGTCCTATGAGATGGTAATTTCATAGGAGTATCAACTGATTTTAAAGTAAAGAAAAAGAAGAAATGAATTCTGACTTGGTGGAATGCAAGAGTTTCATTGTTTGATGGTAAATGACTTGAGCCTTGGGATTAAAAAAAGATTTTCAAGAGACTGAGTTGAGTTGGTGGGAAGAGTATATTCCACACTTCACTGACCTTGTAACAATGAGTGAGTTACTTCAGCTCTCTGTGCCCATTTCCTCCTCTCTAGGAGATGACTAACAACAGTAGTGATTTTATAGGTTTAGTTATAGAAAGAATGGAGGACATATTGAGAAAGTGAAAATTAGTCCTGCTGGTGATCACATGTTCCTAAAAGAACATCAATGCTATTTGCAATGAGATACGATGAGGTCAAGAAAACAAAATGTTTTCAACAGGACACACACAAGGCCACATTCAGCTACACGATAACTAAAATCTTCTCCTTTTGAGTGACTGCTGCCTTCCACCAATGATATTCCAGGTGTGCTTTGTTCCTCCTGAAAAAGATTACATAGATATTCAATTGCTAGACTTGTTCTCACAACTAACCCTACCTGAGCATCAACCGGCACAAACAAGCCCTATAACATACCCCTCCTTATTCTTCTTACTGAGGTGCAGCCAGGGGATCTGTGGAGTGAATCTTCCCTTTGCTGCAGCAAGCTAAATAGACCTAACTTTTTTTTTCCCTTGGCTACAAGGGTGTGCCCCGTGGCCCTCAGTGGTATTTAACAACAGAAATCATTTACAATAGAGGATGCAATGGATAGAAACACTACACTCTGTCATGCAAGAAGGCCGAGCAGTCACCTTCCATTTTACAAGTGAGAAAACTAAAAGGAATATAGATAGTGAAGTCATTTTCTTCATCAGGACACAGAATACCATAGTGAATGGTAAACCTGAGCATTAGCCAAGTATCCAAATCTGGTGTTTGACATTATTGTAAAGAGTTTTTGTCAGGAAACTCAGTTTGAGGGTAATGGAAGAGATGATAAAGGACCAGAGTGGACAAGAACGAAGTCTAAAAATTGCAAAGCAAACACAGGATGCCTGGCCAAGGTGTTGGTCTAAGTCTCTTACTCTACTCAATGCCATGCTAACATTTACCAGCACCCTCCCTCACCCCACTGTCTTCACTATATTCGGCTATGGATGACTTCACTTCCTAAACTCGCTTTTCTGAAAAGGGTTCTTACAGCGCCACAGAACTACATCATCTAGTACTTTATTCTCCCCTTCTAGATACACAAAAGGAGAAAGTCTAGCTAGTTAGAAGGGAAGCCAAAAGTTCAGGTCTCCTTACCATACAATGCTCTTCCATGATAAAAAGTATCCTAATTAGTTCCCGTGTTGTGACTTTGGCCACAGCCTCTTCATTCACAAACATGTCTGCCTTTCTACAGTACATACTTCTGCCAAAGGTTGACCAAAACAGGCCATAATTTATAAAATCCTATGTGCAGAGCCCGTGTCTCAAGAATTTTAGCTTTTCTCAATAGGATCATTGTACAATTTTAAACTCTTGCTTTTAAAAATTCTATAACTTCTTATATCTTAAGAACACCACGCTCTTCACCCAGATATTCTCTCTTCAATACACAGTGAAAAAAATCAAGGAAATTCCCTAGTGCAGATTTTAATAAGACAGAATTAATTTATTCTACATGTGTTAACCTGCTCTGTGAATGTAGAAAGTCACAGAAAATTGTGACCTTTTTTTGACAAAATAAAAGAATATCTACTCAAAAAAAGAAAAAAAATCAAGGAAATTTATATTATTTTTCACTTGATTTATTTAATAGATCATTAAATCACTTTCACTTCAAGTTTTAAATTATTTTAACATATCTACTAAGAGCACTTGATTTTGACTATCTTTGTTCTATTAAGTTACGCTGACTTTCCTTTGTACATCTCTCATTAATTCCTTGACCTTTTCTGTTTTTCTCATGTTCCTTCATAATTTGCCTGTGAAGGTTTCCACTCGCCATTTCTCTAATTATAGTTATGTGTAAATAGTATACGGTTTTCACCCTCTTTAGTAATCCTAGAATGAAATCTAGTAATCGATAAATTAAGTACAGTACTTCTCACTCTTAGATTTCATGTATTAGGTGTTGACTTTAATTCGCACAATTATAAATAAAATCTACCGAAGCCGAATAATTTTCTCCCAAATATCCTTTCCCAATTTAATGACAATGTTAATCTTTATTGTATTTATCCTAAATTGTACAGATGTAAAGCAGAGATGACAAATACTTGGCAATAGGGGATGCCTTTCCCTTCCTATGACAATGGTTTGTAAGACTCCTAGGAAAATCCAGCAGCTTCTTCCCTACCTCTCAACAAACCTACATTCTACTCCTCAGAGTCACAGAGTTCAGTTCTTTTCGGTGTTTCTTCTGATATTTACCTCTGTATTTTTTTTTTGGTTTATTTTTTATTGAAGTATATTTAATTTACAATGTTGTATTAGTTTCTGGTGTACAGCAAAGTGACTCAGTTATATATATATATATATATTTGAATATACACATATATTTGAAAAAGAATATATATATATATATTCTTTTTCAAATTCTTTTCCATTATGGTTTATTACAGGATATTGAATATAGTTCCCTGTGCTATACAGTAGGACCTTGTTGTTTATCCAGTCTATGTGTAATAGTTTACATCCAGCTAGTCCCATCCCAAACTCCCAATCTAATCCTCCCCCACCCTCCCTTCCCCCTTGGCAACCACAAGTCTGTTTTCTATGTCTGTGTCTTTTCTGTTTTGTAGATAAGTTCATTTGTGTCATATTTTAGATACCATATGTAAGTGATAGTATATTACCTCTATATTTTTAAAATACTATGTGTTTACTGATACTAGCTTTTAGTTGTGATGGTTTAACTCTCTTAAACACCCCCTCATGCATGCCCATATTCTTCCCCCATCCACCACATTGTAGCTATATCGTAATATGTGCTTACACCAGTGCTGAGTGCTTACCTCTTATGAGTGTATCATTTTAATTCATAGCTAAGCCGTATATTTTATGATAATTGCACATTTTTTGCACAATTCTTTGTTTTGTGTACAATTAATATTGATCCTCTTTTTTTGTGTGCTTAGTTTTTCACAAAAATATCACTAATATATTCCCAAACTCTTTGCCCATTAAAAAATCCCCTATCAATATGTGTAAGTACTTTATTAATCTTTCCATTTTATTTTCTGATGCAGATACATCTCTCCCTAAGCCCTCTGTTCTTCTGTATATACTGGTTGCTCTCTAAGCCTGATAGCTTGCTCTAAACCTAACATCTTGAGATCTCCCTTCCTTTGAGTCTAGGGCTTCTCTTCAATATTCTTCTCCTTTAAACACTTTGATTTCTTTTTCTTCGTTAAGTTGTTCATTTTGTTGGACTATCTTTTATAAGTTCCTTGAGAAATTGCACAAGGATGGTAAGTTTAAGATCTTGCATGTCTGAATAACTCTTTAATCTACTTTTAGACTTGATTGATAGTTAATGGATTCTAGGTTAGAAATCGTATTCCCTTAGAATTGTAGAGGGATTATATGGTGAAGACATATACTTTGTTGTGCAAAGGCACACACTGTTTCATTTTCCTCTAGGCCTACTTTGCAGTTTGGTGGGGCCATGTGCCTGGGATTAAGTGATGAATTCCCTTTCCAGCCCTGGCCCTTACAACCTCCTCATGAGCTGCCACACTCTCCCTTTTCCCTTGGACTGCACCCAATGCAGGGGGTCCAATGCAGAACTCCAGTGAGTCCCTAGCTGACAGCAGAAGCACTATATGAGAGAACTTAGGCTCCTCAGTACCACCATCTCAGATAGGACTGAGTCACGACAGAGCATTAATATTCCTTTTGCTGAGCCACTGGCATCTGAGAGTTGTTTGTTGCAGAAATCAGCCTTTCTTAACTAATAGAAATATTCCATTGTCTTCCAGCTCCAAGATTTGCTGATAAGAGGTCTAATGCTATTCTGATGCCTGAGTTTTGTATATGACCTAATTAGTCTTCATTTTGTCCTTGTCGCATATTTTTTATGGGTCTTTCTTATTCCTTACTCTGGGCAATCTATAAGCCACTTCAATTTGAAGATTCATGTCATATAATTCTTGTGCCTTTCTTTTAATTATTTTCTCCCACATCTCAAATTAAATAGCTATTAATTAGAAGTTCGACTTCCTAGATTGACTTCTGTTTGTGTGTTTCTCTTTTCTTTCTAATTTTACATCTCTTTCCAAGTTTACATCTTCTACATTTTAAAAGGTGTCCTCAAATTTAACTTTTGACTGCATTTATGATTTGTCATATTTTTAATTTTCAATTTTCCATAACTCTTTTATTAGTCTTTGAATTTTACTTTTTAAATAATCCTCTGCTCTTATTTCATGGATTCAATATCTTCTCTTATCTCTCAGGGTTTATTTTTTCAAAACCTGACCGTTTCACTTAGCATAAAAGCCAAATTGTTTACATTTTTCTGGGGCTCTTGTAAGACCTCATACTATCTGACCCTGTTTTCCCTCTCTGACATCATCTCCCACTGCATTTCCCTGTGCTCACTGAATTTTATCTACAGTTTCCCTTCTCTGCTTTATTTTTCTTCTTAACACTTATTTTTTACTTACTCTCTTACTCATTGTCTTAGTGTGCATAGTAGAATACAAGCTCTATTATATTTTTTCTTTTTTTTTTTAAGTGCTAGTTCTCCAGTTCATAGAACTTTCTTGGAAGCTATTAGTGTTTATTAAACATCTTTGAATGGATCTTGAAATCACATCTGTATCCAATGCACAGTAGGAAAGGTGTAAGTTAAAACATAAAAAAGTTGTTTTTCTGAAAAACCTGCAAACCTTAGGGAGAACAATCAGTCTCTCTTTAGAACTCCTGCAATAGATGTAACATGAATTCTTATCAACGATAACATTTTCTGGCTCCAAAGTTTATTTATTTTGTTCCCTACCTTCTGATACCAACTTTCTGCAGCCATCCTAAAGAATACAGTACCATCTGACTCAGCGTAGTATTCAGTCTTTCCTTTGTTGTTTAGATGGTCTATAACAAGATTAGCAAGATACTGCTTTATCCTTTTATTTTTGATACCCTTCCCATCCCTTTAATCATTTAACTTTTCCTTTTTCCTTTTTGTCTTACAGCTCTTTCTCAGTTATTTAATGTCCATTCATAAGTCCTCATTGTTTAACATATTCTGAGTTCAAAATTGTGGGAGGAAGGAGTGGAGATACAGAAGTAGCCGAAAATGTAATGTTTATTTTCTGTGTTTCTTAACTGGATTTTTTTAAACAATCACCCTAACTTTTCTGTAAGTCTCTAGAGTAATTTAGCTATACTGTTGCTTGTATTTTTGATTTCATTTATTTGTTTTACTATTGAATTAAATATTTCCTTTTACATGTGTGCTGCAAAATATACTATTCTTTATCATATAATATTAATCCTCATTCACCTGAGGTGTAAAGTAGGATAAAACTGGAACATGTACAAAGGTCATATGGTACCAGGGCAATGGCACATTTGTGGAATTGAGGGAAGACTGCTATAGTGGAAACTGTAGTCTGCAACCCTGACCTCCCTTCAATGGGAGATCTGTCAGACCCTTTAGGAATTGCCTCATCTGTAAGAAACCATCTTGACCAAGGCCAAATTTCTTCCTAGATAGACTGCATCCAGTGACTGATGTGTGAAATTAAAAGTCAGTTCATTTTGGCCCTACTCAAGACAATTCTGAAGGGTCATTGAACAGCAAAAGCTGACATTGAGCATAATATTATATCTTGACTTCTCCTTTTACCCAGCCCCACTTCTTTCCCTTTCCTTCCACAGTTGTTGATACAGAGTTTCACAGAAGGCTTCAGAAATATTCAGAGGAGAGATATAACATAAACTGAGAAGCTGGAGGTATATAAGGAAAAGCTTCCATGAGGAAGAGATGCTTTAAATAAAACTTAAATACTTAAGCTGTAGAATATTAGGCAGTTGCATTAGTCAAGTGGGTTAGGCTGTGCTGTGGTAACAAATCAAGTGGCTCAGTACAATAAAAGTGTGTTTCTTTCTCATGTTGCATTCTAATGTGCACGATGGCTCTTTAGGATAACTCTCCTCTCAACAATCTAGTTTCCTTCAATAATGTGGCTTCACCATTTTAGAATCCATCATTTCCAGCTATGCAAATGGGGAAGAACAAGCTGGAAAGACAGAGCACTGGGTTTTCACTTAGATATGAAAAGCTGTATATGTTACTTTGACCAAAATTATTTTATTAGATCATGTGACTAGTTACTAGTCACATGATCTAATCCTCATGCAAATGAGGAAACTGAGAAATATTTAGAAGAAAGAAGAAATAGAATTGAGGAGTGAATAGCCATTCTCTGCAACACAGATGTAAAAGTGGAAAATATTTCTGATGGAAAGAAAAGCATGCACAAACACACAAGAGTTAAGAGACAGTATGGTACATATAGCTTAAGATGAGGTAAGGAGGAGCAGGGAATGAAGTTAAAGTGGTCATCTAGGATCAGGTCATAAAGGAGGCTGGATGGCATACTAAGAGATTTTGACCTTTTGCCAGACATAAGACTGCCATTAAATATTTAAACAAAAGAGTGGTGTGATCAGAATTTTTGCTAAAAAAATTGCTCCATGCCTTGTTGAGGACAGAATGGGCAAAGAGGACAGGACAGGGTAGCAACCTGGAGGCAGGGAAGCTAATAATGTTATGTAATATGCTGTCTATCATATATTTTGTTACCTGATATTAAATATATAACTGGATAATTGTTTCTTTTTTTTTTTTTTTTAATTTATTTTTGGCTGTGTTGGGTCTTCATTGCTGCACGCGGGCTTTCTCTAGTTGTGGCGAGTGGGGGCTACTCTTCGTTGTGGTGCGCAGGCTTCTCATTGCAGTGACTTCTCTCATTGTGGAGCACGGGCTCTAGGCACGTGGGCATCAGTAGTTGCGGCGTGTGGGCTCAGTAGTTGTGGCTCACGGGCTCTAGAGCACAGGCTCAGCAGTTGTGGCACACGAGCTTAGTTGCTCCATGGCATGTGGGATCTTCCCGGACCAGGGATCGAACCCGTGTCCCCTGCATTGGCAGGCGGATTCTCAACCACTGTGCCACCGTGGAAGCCCTGGATAATTGTTTCTTAACAGACATATTAAGTGGTCCTATGATTTGAACTATACCCAAGAGATATGATGTAGAACTTCTTTATTCTGTCAAGCCATGTTTTCTCCCATTGGAATAATTTTTTTTCATACTGAACTCTATCAGTTCGGTTTAAGTTCATCTTCATAAAACAGAATCTTAAGTAAGAATTGCTTAAATAAGAGAGAGGTATATTTCTTCTGCATATGAAATAATTCTGTAAATTATTACAGCACTGTCATGAGAGTTCTGTAGGCATCAGGAACCTGGGATTCTTTCCAGATCACTGCTTTGCCATCCTGGTCCAAGATGGCTGTTGAAGCTTTAGCCATTACATTTGTGTTTCAGGCAATAGGAAATGAAATAAAGGTTAAAGAGGGATATGCCTCTTCCATCCTTGCAAGAAGACTACTTGAAAGTTCTACATCACATATCCACTTATACCTCAGTGACCAGATTTCCTCACATGATCAAACCTAGTTGTAAGGCAAGTTGGTCTTTATTTGTGTGACAGTACACACAGCTAAAATCAAAATTATTTTCATTTGTGAAAGAATTGGAAAAAATATTTGATAGGTATCCAGAAATTTCTGCCACTACCTTTTCAAGTCACTGTCATTACCCTTTCAAGTTTATTTCACTCACTATCCACTATTAGAGTGTCCCTGTATACAGATTCATATCTCATTTATTGTTTTACTAGGAGACACTAATTTTAGGAAAGAAACCATTCTCCTTCACTGGTGTTTCCATATGGAGTGCCCTCTCCACATGGCCTCTCTTCACACCATTCCCACTCTTTGAGGAAGGAATGAATTGCTAATTGGTGGTTGGCAAAAGTCTGACATTCATTGTCCAAGTTTCTTTTTTGGCCAAAGCTAATCTAAAAAGAAAATGAAAACTCTGGAGATTAGCATTCTTTTCTGCCCTCTCTGCCTGAGACCCATGTGAGGCAAGAATCTTGTGTGAGTCTGTTCTTTAGACGGAGTAGTAGTCCGCTCCATAGTCTATACTAGGAGGTGGGAACATTTGCAGACACATTTGGGCTCACACCTAAAGTCTCACCTTTTAATTAGTTTTTATTAAAACTATAGTTGGTATTTTGATCTTTTGCTTCTGAATTCTTTCTCACTGGGTTATAAGTTCAGGAGGGGAATTAGTACACGATTTATTAGCTCTCTAATTCTCCACCCTCCTGAAGATTCTAAACCACAGCCTGTAGGAGTCAGGTAAAAACACAATGAATGAAGCTGCTTCATGAAAAAAGACTGACAAACTGGAGAATTTTACTTATATAAAGAGAAAAGAAGTTTCTCAACTCTGTTAATGATTGACAGATAGGAATTCAGACTCACATTTGTGAGATTTTCAGTTTTTGAGGAGAAGCTAGAAAAGTAGATTTTCATATTAAATCATCTGTTTTCAAAATATTCGCTAAACTTAACAAAGAAACTCTAGTGAATCAAACAAAACCTGTCTACAGATCCTTTAGTTGCCAGTTTATTCTAAAACCTCATAATTATCTAAAAATTCCAGTGTATTTATTCTAGAAAGGCAGGTTATTATTCCTCTCGGTAAAAGGGGTTCACGTAATTGTGACTGGGCACCTTAGATGAGAATAAAATACGACTTTATGGAGAAAGTCCCCTAGCAATATGAAAATATTCATGGCCAAAAGTAAGGGCTACCCGGCACAGTCTATATTTAATGACAGCCACTAGCTGGAAAAATGATTTGCCTTTGAAGATTTTTTGTTTGCTTGTTTAGAAGTAGTGACTAAATTTTTATAAAATTAAGACTGAGAAAATGTTAATTGTTACAAACACAGTCAAAAACTTGCTTATCATGGATATTCAGGTAGTAGAGAAGAGATAATCAGGATATTCTTACATATAAGGCAACCAGCCTGTTTCAGAGGCATAGTAGGACTTTAAAAATAGAAACTAGCTAAGGTATTGTCACAGGGAGCATCGCTAAGACTCCGTGGTGCGTTGACAACTCATATGAGCAAGGGAGTTTGGGCTTTCTCTCTCTCTCTCTTATTTCTTCTCTCTAATGTAGTGAGTATATTTCCCAAGAGTCGTTGCGTATTTTTTAAATTTCACCACGTATTCATGCATCAATGTCTTTTTTTTTTCAACTTCAGGACACAAGGCTAAGTTTATTTTTTCAAATAATGGAGGTCAGGGATAAGCCATAGAGGTTGTAGCCTTGCTCTGGGAGGAATGCTCACATTTCATTACCAGGTGATTTCAGTTAACAAAGTACCAAATCCAAGATTTTATATAAAATCTAGAATATCAACTTTAACTCTTTTTATCTTTTTTCTTTATACTTTATAATGTTTGACCAATCCTGAAATGTAGACTTTTAAAAAATATATATTTGAGAATAAATCTATGGAGTAAATGATTTGATAGAATTTTATCATTTTAGCTTGAACTGTATGGAAAACTAATATTCTAGAACCACACTTTTATCATTATTTATTAAATTAAGTCCATTATATCATTGCTGATATATTAAAAAAAAAAACTTCAAACTGATCCAGTGAATGTCACCTAACAGTGAAAATACTATCAACAGATATGTAATATTTCCTTTTGTTCGTATTTCACTAATAAGCACTTAACTTTAAATTATTCTTATTCCTAAATCTTATGTAAGACATAGGAACAATTAAGTCTCCTATTATCTTTAAGAGCATTCTGCTGTTTAGTTCTCTGTGTTACCTGAACGACTGAAGAATAATGTACACAATAACTGAAAAGCTTGTTCATATGGAATAAAAAAGTAAAGAACTGTCTATTCTTTTCTTGGGCAGGATATTTTATGCTCACACCCTCCTGAGGTATGGCATGATGAGGAAATTTGGGCACTTTATGCTGTAGCACAAGGCAGTAAGGTCAATTTCACTGTAAGGTGCAACTTCTCAGTGTAGCTTCTGGGGTTTGTTGGATATTTTTTAAGGGAGTCAGTCATTCATATACCTGGTCAGTCCTTATTCCCAGCAGATAGGACTGCCACATTCAGCAGCTCCCAAGAGATTTACAGCAGACCTATTACATTTATCAGCCAGTATGTCAGGAAAAAGCTTCAGGTTCAACTTCCTGCTACCCTTCAGAACTTGCTTGCTACCTGAGCCATTAGTCAAGCAAGACTTGCTTGCTACCTGACCCTTCAGAACTTGCTTGCTACCTGGACCTCTTTCACAACTTCTCCTTCAGCCTGGGATGCTGTCTCCTGGTATGTGTCTTGGCAACATATTTATACCTTCTTAGCCTGTCCTTCTCTTCTCATAGATTTCCAGAATCAGTATTCTCTTCCATTGAACTATTTGTCTATTTTATATCAATAACACACTGTCTTGATTACTATGCTATATAATAAAGTCTTCTGACTTGTTTTCTTCAAGGTTATCTTTGATATTCTAGGTTCTTTCCATTTCCATATGTATTTTAGATATAGCCGGTCAATATGTACAGAAAAACCCACTGAGATTTTGATTGGTATTGCATTCAATCTATAGATCAATTTAGGGAGAGTTGATATTTTAAAGATACTGAGTCTTCACACTCATAAACATGATACATCTCTCCATTTATTTAGGTCCTTCTTCTTTCAGGTCTTTGAACCTATTGTCACAATTTTTCCTATGTGATATTCTGATACTGTTGTACATGGTGTGTCTCTGTCTCTCAGTGTCTCTTTTTCTCAGAGCCCTTATTCTGAAAGAAATAAGCACTCTGTAGATGGAAAGACCCATGTGGCAAGGATTTGTTGTCTCGAGCCAATAGTTAGTGAAGACTTGAAACCTGACAATATTTACATGAGCGAGATTAGAAGAAGCAGATCCTCCTCTAGTTAAAACTCAAGATAACTACAAGGCTGACCAACACCTTTGAAGGCAGCTTTGTGAGTGATCCAAAGTCAGAGGCACCCAGCCAAGCCACACCACATTGTATGGCCCATTGAAACTGTGAGGTAATAAGTAGCTGTTGCTTTAATACACTTAATTTTGGAGTAACTTGCTACACAGCAATAGATATCTAATACAATGGTTTCTATTTACAATTAGTATCACTATAAATTACATTGCATAATATATTAAAATAAACATTACTTCTCTTTTTTACTATTTTAATAATGTTACATCACAGTCTACAGATAATCATTTAAACTGAACCAATCAGTTGATACCAACTAGATAGATGATCTGTTTGGGTATAATACTAGAACCATCTGGTTACATGTGATACTAGAAATGATCCAACACCCACTATAAGACCACAAGCATCCAACACCCACTATAAGACAACAGTGACATCTTACACGATGCAGTGTTTAAAGGGAAGTTACTCCAACCAAAATAATAAAATCACATTTAGTGGGAAAACATTTTACAATGCTTGCATTTTTTAATTTAAATTTAAATTAATGAAAATTAATAATTCAGTTGATCAGTCTCATGTTCTACATTTCAAATGGTGAATCGCCACATGTGGCTAGTGACAGACAAATGTTCTAAACAGGGCAGTCTTAAGATGTGTTCTGCTAGATTAAACTATCACATGGATAGATGATTTGCTATGTTGATAGGATTTTTTTAAGATCACAGAGCAAAGCGAAGACTGATTCAGAGACTCAAGTCACATCTCCTTTTTCCTGTTTCATATTATTACGCATTAATTCAGCTAGCTACTCCTCTGTTGTATATATTTGCGTGATCATAAACTGCAGTCTCTGCCACAGATAGTAAAGAAGAATTTCAAACTCTTCTCAACTGCAAAAAGGTAAACTGGCCAAGGCTAAAGAGGCTCGAAGACAATGATGGACAGATGCAATTTTCAAGAATTTTCCTGTTTGGAAGGAACATAGGCAGATGTTACAGGGCTCACAAAGGCTAATATTCCATGGCAAAAAGACAATTTGTCTTATTTCTCATGTTCTGTACTGCCCTTTCTGAGCAAGGATTTCTTGCACAGGTTATGTGTCTCTCTTGTTCAGGTCAGACTTTGTAGTGCCTGTGGCATAAATTTAATCATGAGAGAACATGCTGGAGCTCTCTAATGCTCTTCACCTCTGGAAGAAAGACAATGCACCACAGTTCAGTGCTTTCATGGCACCATCTTATTTGGTCAGATAGCCATTGTTTAAAGAACACACTGACACTCTTTATGTGAAAGCTGTTAAAGTGCTCTACTTGGGTCGTATCCACATGGGAAACATGAAGTTGAAAGTTGCACAATTATTTAAAAATTTTTAGGACATAGTTGATTTTTTTTCTTTACTTTAGCTATCAAAATTTTTTATGAAAATTGTGTCAACATTTCTTCTTTAATTTCAGGGACACAAACACAGGTAAGATTCTCTGTGTATGGGAACAAATCATTACAAGGTTGAATACGCAAAAGTCAGAGAGGTGCCAGGATGTGAATTTATTTTATTTAACTGAACTGAGTTTGCTCATGAAACCCCGCACTGTGGTTCAATATTTAGGAATTCAAGATTTAAACCTAGTCACCGTCCAGTTTAAAAAATAATCTCTTTTAAGTGTTTTCAGACAATTAAGAGTTTCCCCTCTTCTACCCTTTTTTCCTCACTGCTCCCCTACTGTCATCTAAGCATGGAATGATGGCAGGTTTCATGGAGTATTTGGGGGAAGGTATCTCTGCCCCACTTTTTTCTGCTGTATCCTCAGTTAAATCCTCCCTGGCCGGGCTTTCCTGGTGGTGCAGTGGTTGAGAATCTGCCTGCCAATGCATGGGACACAGGTTCGAGCCCTGGTCTGGGAAGATCCCACATGCCGTGGAGCAACTAGGCCCGTGAGCCACAACTACTGAGTCTGTGTGTCTGGAGCTTGTGCTCCGCAACGGGAGAGGCCGCGACAGTGAGAGGCCCGCGCACCGCGATGAAGAGTGGCCCCCACTCGCCGCAACTAGAGAAAGCCCTCGCACAGAAACAAAGACCCAACACAGCCAAAAAAAAAAAATTAAAATAAATAAATAAATTAATTAATTAAAAAAAAAATCCTTCCTGGCCTCCAGGATGTGCAACCAGCCTCCTCCTTGCTGGAGGGAATTTGGTGGAATTTGCTGTTCGTGTCCTCAGTTCCTCACGGGGTCTCCCTCTGCAGGGAACACGCTGCCGTTTCCTTGTCTTGGAACCACACCCCAGCCTATCTCTCATCAGCACTCTCAGCACTTTCAAATCCTTCATAAGATCTTTTTGAAAATTCTAGATCTTGCCTCGTGTCATGTAATGTTTATGAGGAATTCTCAAGTTGATAGGTGTGAAGTATGTTTCAGATATTTCTTTGTCTAATATATTATGCTACTATTTTGGTTCTACTCTGTCCACTCAGTTTTGGCAAATGACAATCTGTAAGGCATTTCTTCTCGCAGTTACAAACCAGAAGAGTATCACAAGCCCTCACTGCTTTTGTTTTTCCCGTCAGCTTATTTGAGAGTTCTATCATCTTACTCTTCCCCTGGACCTTAGGTTTATAGAGATGAAAGCGCTAAATCCTTTCTTAGCAACATGAGCAGTGTTTTACCTTTAGTCTTTTCTACTACCTAGTTATTCAGCTACTCCCTATTAGCCCATTAAGTGCTTTCTCCTTCCTAGGTTTTAGACTGTTTTCTAAAAATGATCTCTTTGTTCTATGATATCTGTTTCTTCTATCTGACAAAAGAAATGTCATTGATCTAATGGGCAGCGAGCCCCAGGAGAAGTTGGAAGTAGGAATAATGTCAGGAAACAAAAGGGAAAAAAAGCCCAGACAAAACAAAACCTTTGTACTAGGTCTGCAATACCTGCTTGCTTAGAAGTAGAAGGACACCTAGGAGAGCAGATAGTCTTTGCAAGAATGCAAAGATTTGCAAAGGTGGGAGGGCGTAGAATGCAACAGGTAAATCTGGAGAAGTACCTAGTTGCCTGGGTGTCAAGAGGTTATTAGAGTGACCTGACTGAGTATAATATGGGACTTTGTCTGAAGCCTCTGGGAGGAAGGCTTTTCTGCAAAGAGACAAGAGAACTTTCATTACACCAGACAAGAGAGAAGTTGAGATTAATCAGGGTAAGAAAAACCGTCAGAGGCCAGTGAATATATCCCTTGCCCCATGCCACAAAAATATACAAGCCACCCAAAAAATTAACCCTGGGTGATTACGGCAGGAGATGTGGGAATTAAAAGAACACTGATGGTGAATTAATAGTTACAACAAGAGTCTTAGTTTTTCTCCTAATTTTTTTGGTTTGTTTTTGATATTGTCTTTATGAGACCTAATTTTTTAAAAAAATCAACAAAGTATCATCCTTAAGGGCAGGATTTAGTCTTGCCATCTCAGCATCCATCAAATAAAATGGAGGCTTTAGACTTTATTGATGTAAATTATAGAATATAAAGTTATAATTATGCATTTTACACATATTTAAAATGCTCAAAGCTTGGCATATTAATATAAACTCTACGGATGCTCCCAAAGCAACCCCTGCATCATATCACAGAAACATGGTTTCTTATCCTTGTAGAGCTGGAGGACCCCAGGAGATGGCTCCCAGCTTTTCTCTTTTGACTTTTTTCCTAATGAATCTTATAATTTAAGATAAATATTCTACTAAAATGAGTAATAGAAGGTGTAGATTTATCTGAAAAAAATTAACACTGATAATAAATAGTCAGCTTTGGGCAACTTTGAAGAGATCCAGAACCCTTGGTTTATAAAAATTAATCTGAACGCGTTGAGTTCTCTCACTTGAATTGATCTCCATTGCTATTCCCATCTCCACTGAACAGCGAAACATATTTGGATCTATGCCTCTTTTCCTAGATTTTCTCTCCAAAAATCCCTCTCTCAGGGCATTTGTGTATACAGCAGAACTTGTTGAAAGTTTGCAGAGGGGTTCTAATCATAACAACTAAAACTCTTTAATATTAAATAGCAGACATATTTGTTCTTAAAAATTCTTTGAGCGTGAATCACTGGTAATTTCTTACTGACAAATTTTCTCTGCAGGCTAATGCCATGTAATTTGTTATTTAGTTCCCTTTAACTCTCCTCTCTCCTCAATCTTTGTTTCCTCTGGTGTTTTGTTTTTATTGTGAACTCATGTTACTCAGGGTATAATTTGAATTCTATGAGAACTTGGTTTTAAATGTGCCCTTGCCAGGATGATATTCTTATGGCTGGTGTTGGAGGGGCCATCAACCCATGACTATTTTAAATTAAATCTTAAATGGGCTTTTCCAGGTCATGTAATTTGTGAGAATTTGAAACCCACACTCTTAATCCTAAGATATATTATTTTTATGCACTCAAACGAAGGGCTGAACTAGTCAGTTTCCCTTGCATCTACATTTGTGAGCAGGTGATTTTCTGGTCCACCGTTTTACTTTATATACTTTGGCTTCTTATGTGAATATTTAGTCCAACTCTTCAGTGTACATGGGTTGAGGGTCATGTGTCTTTTCCCACATGTGCCTTTTAAACCCAGGAGTCTGAATTAGGGGAATTGGCCAACTCTGCTAGGGTAGCCACCAGCTTTAGCACCTGCTTTGATGTATGGATTCAGGCTTTCATTTCATTTTCATCTTCTGTGGAAGCCCTCTTATTACTTGCCAGCTCAGATGTGATTTTAAGAAAACTAGAAATATTTCAGCCAGCATTGTTTTGTATTTAATGTTTTGTAGACAGAGAGTTTTCAGGATATCTAGTCTACTGTGTTTCCAGAAGTGCCAGTCCCTCCCTTCTTCTCTCATTCACCACCAATTTCTGTTCATTTCATAGGCAGAGCCGTCCAGTTTTCATCTTTGTGGGGAGTTGTATTTGAATATTGTAAATATTTCTTCTGGGCCTTGCCTTCTCTGCACAAAGAAGCCTAACAAGGTACTATTTTAAGCAAAGACAATTTTGACTTTAAAGGAGATGTCTGTGACATCTATTAAAATAGTAATTCTTCATACAACTGTATCATGTTTTCTAAAGTTTTACCCCTAAATCATTAACATTGGCAAGTAGTAGTAGTTGTTTGGTCTTTAATTTGTAAGGATTTTGAAAAAGTATTTATGAATGGACCACATCATGCTTGGGCCTTATTTTATTTCATCTTCCTAGTGTCAGAGTTCCCCAGCCCTTGCTGGGGCTTATGCCCAGCTGTCTAAACTAGTGCTGCTCCAAGTGTGATCTGCAGAGTGATGTTAGTTCATAGATTCTTGTTATTGGTCTCTGTTAAGTAAAGTACAGAAATGAAGTGCTTAGAAACCTTTACAATTTGACATTTCAGAAATATCTAATCATGTGGTACATGAATTAATCTTATTGAGCAGGACATAGGTTGTGCTGATGGCAAACTCATGTGATAATTTGTTTTTGGTGGAAACTATGTGATAGGTGTGCATAGAACAAATTCATTGCAGTCCATGTAAAATGGGGATGGTAAGATAAAAACTGATCCTTTATAAGAGATAGTTTGAGAAAGATTGGTCTAAATAATAATGGGTATTTTATACCTTCAGATGAATTCAGATAGTTACTGCTGGGGACATATACAGTTATTTAGAATATATCAGTGATAAAGCCCAATTCTAGATTTTGTTTTCTGAGTAGCCAGTGTCTTTAATCTGAAATTGTATACCTTTACCTCTTATGTGCATGCCACATGAAGGAACAAACAAAAATTCAAGTTATAAACGTATATACCTCACTGGACCCCCATCAGCTGGTAATTGGTGCTATTACACTAAGCAAAGATAGCATAAAAGTTGTCACCATTCAAGAGTCAGTGTAGTTTGGGAGTTGAAAATCCCAGCTCTGAAATAAGAATGCCTAGTTTTAATCCCAAATTCCACCACTTAGTAGTTGTGTGATGTTGGGTAAGTTACTAAAACTTTCTGAGCCTCACTTTCCTTATCTGTAAAATGAAGATCATGGTAGTGATCCCATGTGATAAATTTGTTTGGGAAAATCTCAGTAAATGTTGTCATCATCATTTTTGTTACTATTTCATGTACTTAGAGCAGAGAAGAATGCAATGGTAATCCACATGTGCATCAAGCACACATATGTTATTTTTTGAGCTTTAATAGTGAATGAGAAAATGCAAGTATGCAAGTTTTAAATGTGTACTTTTACTCTCCTCTTAATTTTCCTAACCCAATTTGCTTTTTGGTCCTGGCTCCTAACTCTTCTCCAAGCAGCTCTCTGTATCTTTGTTCACCACAATTTTCAAATATTCTTGCTTGTCATCATTCTTTACAAAATAAACATTCATTCAACACCTTCTAGGTGCCAGGCAGTGTTATTGGCTCTTGACATAAAGAGAAGAATCAAATACTGTTTCTGTTTTCAAGAAGTTTACAATTTGGGCTATCACATATGTAATAAAGATGAGTGTTGTGAATGTTATGATAAATATATGAACAGAGTAAGAGATCAAAAAAGAGAAGTCTCAAAATTCTGTGTGAGAGGGTTATGAAATATTCTTTGAATTAAGTGATGCTTCAGCTGATCATCAGTAATGGATGTGTATCCAAGAGGACTGGGCAAAAGGTGATCAGGTGAAATATTTGTTAGCAAAGGTAATGTAAACAGGAATAATTCCATACAGGCATATAGAGAAAACTTTTTATAAGAGGTTAGTGACAAAAACAAAAAGCCCCTCACAGTTAGACCCAAAGCCCTGACAACATTACATCCCCTAAGTAGGATAGAGATCAATGTTTGCACTCAGTATTTCCACCAGACCTTTCTTTTTCAGAAAATCTTTGATTCTCTTCATTCTATTTCCTTCATGTTGTTGAGGCCGAAGAAACAATCAGGAAAAAAAAAACATCATGAATTTGTTATATATCACAAAATGAAAATAAGCTGGTTACTTGCTCAGAGTAGGGAAGCAAAGTGGGGAAACATACCTAGGCAAGGAAAGGAGGGAGAAAGCCAGTAACTGCTGAACAAGAATGGGCAGCCTGGGGCTGCATCAAGCCGGGGAGTTGCCGAACAAGGGCTCAGGCGTGCGCAGTACAGACGGCAGCTCTGCAATACAGTGAGCCAGGGGAGAATTTCTGGACTCAGTTAAGTGACAGGGAAATGCCAAACTGCAGGAACACTTCTTAGTGAAATGAATACTCCTGCAGCAAGTTATAAATTGAATATATTTAAATCTACTACTGCTTTCCACAACTTAGTTCTGATTTCCTTGCATGCATTTTCAAGAAACAAAGATCGAAATGGTATAAGCTAGAATTTCTACCATTCATTTTATTCCTCTTTTCCTAAATTTCAACCTCTTAAAGAAATATATACAATAACACTTTTATTTCTAATCCATATTGCTAAGGCTAAATAAAGAGAGAAGGCAAAAAAAAAAAAAAAAAAAGAGAGAAGGCAAGGCTTGTTTACACAAATGAACTAGTTGTTTCCTTTCTTATGTGATCACTTACTAAACATTAACTCACCTTTATATTTAACCTACACATATAAACACACACAGATAAACACACACACACACACACACACTCTCATGCACTTCAATACGTAGAAAGAAAATATTTTAGATACCATTGACTAATACACTACAACTAAGTACTTAATTTAAATCTTTGCCAGGAAGCTGGGGAGGGGGAGAGGGAGGGGCAGGGATATTTTGGATTTCAGCTTTAATTTGTGAAGATTCTCTGCCTGTTGTAAGTTACAGTGGAGAATGGAAAAGGATCCCTCTATGAAAACTGGGTTTTATGTGACTGACACATGCTGCATTTTTAATAACACAGACTGAAATGCATTATTCAGAATTCACTGTTGTCCAGTAATTCAGCTCTGCTGTAGATCTTCATACTTCTAGTAAGTCTGTTATCTGCAAAAATTCAAATTCTTTTGGTGATCAATACTAGTAGCCAAGATAGTATTTGTCTGCCTAAGTAGAATGTAGTGAACTAGCACAAGGGATTATCATATCATATTTCAAAATCAGATAATTATGAATCAGTATCTACTGTGAGCTATCTCAGTGAATATCTAAATGTATCTAGCCATTTTGATTTTGATTTTCCTTTGACTAGTGAGAATAACATTGCATTTACACAAGGGAAGCATTCCATTTCAGGTAACAATGCATAAGTATAGATATCACTTCTTAAAAGCTGTAACAGAGGCCTTATAGAGTTTCAGAAATTCTTGAAGCTCAGGGATGGTGTATTTAGAGGTGATATTATTTATTGTTATTCATCTAATAATGAATATAATCTCAACTTTTCAAGACCAAACATATATATTATATGGCAACCCAAACTACCAGAACTAGTTGAATAGCCCATGCCCTTCTAAAATTAATATACATACAACAAGACAATCATATAAAACTTAGAATCAGAAAGTTTTTACTCAAGATCCAACTCAGCTACTTGCTCCTTACTGAGTGGGTTTAAGTCATTTATCTGATCTGAACATCGTTTTCTTCATCTGTGAAAGAGAGTTTATAATAATCCGTACTTCAAAGATTCTGTGAGATTCAAATGAGATAACATAATACATATGCTTTGTAAGTGATGTTATAAAGCCTTATACAAGGGTAAGTTTTATAATTATTGTTATTGCCAATGTTTTCATTTTTATGTCAAAATATTTGCTCCCATCACTTTGAAGCATGCTTTAAAGATCAAAGTTTGCTGTGATTAACTGTCAGTGACTTTGACTTCCACCTGCCTTATGTTAAGTTTTTCAATCTAAACTCATACAGGAACAGTGCATTAACAACAAGAAAAATTATTAGCATAACTTCAGAATGCTTACCTTGTATAGATGCAGCTCTTCCACTAGGATAATGTGATCTGTAAACTGTACAACTTTGGTATTTGGTATTTAGCATTCTTGCTTATTCCTATTCAAGAGTGACCACTGTAAGTTCATGATCTAGAGTAGTTTGTAATTAGAATAATAATACCTTCTCCATGGGGTTTTGATGAAGGATAAATTAAGTAATATATGCATAATTCTCAGTGCAAATCTCAGTGAAACCTGGTAACATGTGTCTAGTGTGTGGGAATACAATCTCGTAAAGTTAATGATCATAGGCTAGCACCAAACAACTGAATTCAAGAAGTGCCAGGGAAAAAATAGAAGAAAGACATGAAGTTCATAGGGAATGCATTTCAAATGATTGATGGAGATCCAAAATATTTTTCTTCTTTGTATATCTTACAATAAAGAATATATACATATCTATCTATCTATCTATCTATCTATAGTATTGGTTCTGGCTATCTGGAAAACACTAATACATTGATAATCCACAAATTTTATCTTAAGTCTGAACTGCTCATCAAACCCTAAACATATATATCTAGCTTCTAACTTGACTGCATTGGAATGTGTAATAAGTACCTCCAAATTAACATGATTAAATCTCTTCCCAAATTCAACCTGCTCCTCCGTCAATCTTCTCCGTCTCAATAAATATATATATATATATATAATAGTCTATGTGTGTGTATATATATAAAGATATTTATTATAAGGGATTTACTCACATGATTATGGAGGCTGAGAAGCCCCAAGATCTGAACTTGTCAAGCTGGAGACCCAGGAGAGTTTATATATAGTTCCAGTCTGAGTCTGAAAGACTGAGAACCAAGAGGGTCAATGATGTAAGTTCCAGTCAGAAAGTCAGCAGGCTTGAGACCCAAGTAAGAAGATCCAATGTTCTAATTCAAGTCCAAAGGCCAGAAAGGACCAATGTTCAGATCAGATCATTATGCAGGAGGCCTAACTAACCCTCTTACTCAGCCTTATTGTTCCATCAAGCAAGTCTTCAATTGATTGAATAAGGGCCAGCCACATTAGGGAAAGCAATCTGCTTTACTCAATCCATGAATTCAAATATTAATTTCATCTAAAAATACCCTCACAGATACACCCAGAGTAATGTTTGATCAAATATCTGGGCACCATGTAGCCCAGTCAGATTAACACATAAAATTAACTGTCATAATTACCAAAGATTTAAAGTCATGAGACTGGATGAGATCTCCAAAGAAGATGCAAGAACTAAACCCTGGAAACTCTAATGTTTGAAGGCTCTAAAGATTAGGGATATTCAGCAAAAGACAGAATGGTGAGACCAAGCTGACAACATACCACTCAGCACAAATGACCAGAATGACCTTCCAAGTGATATGAAATTCTTTGATGGAATATTTGACAAGATGGAGAACCATGATGCTGAGCATATATGGAAATAACATGGAATAAAAGGTGGAAGAGTGTATCACTTGTCTGTGTAGAGATCTTATGTAAGTTATATTAAGACATCTGACAAGAGACATACAAGTTGGGTTTTTTCAGTTTTAAAACACACACACGAGGATTAGGAACCAAGATGGCAGAGTAGAAGGACGTGCTATCACTCCCTCTTGCAAGAACACCAGAATCACAACTAGCTGCTGGACAATCATTGACAGGAAGACACTGGAACTCACCAAAAAAGATACCCCACAGCCAAAGACAAAGGAGAAGCCACAATGAGATGGTAGGAGGGGCGCAATCACAGTAATCTCAAATCCCATAACTGCTGGGTGGGTGACTCACAGACTGGAGAACACTTATACCACAGAACTCCACCCACTGGAGTGAAGGTTCTGAGCCCCACATCAGGTTCCCAACCTGGGGGTCCGGCAATGGGAGGAGGCATTCCTAGAGAATCAGACTTTGAAGGCTAGTGGGATTTGATTGCAGGACTTTGACAGGACTGGGGGAAACAGAGACTGCACTCTTGGAGGGCACACACAAAGTAGTGTGTGCATCGGGACCCAGGGGAAGGAGCAGTGAACCCAGAAGAGACTGAACCAGACCTACCTGCTACTGTTGGAGGGTCTCCTGCAGAGGCGGGTGGTGGCTGTGGCTCACCGTGGGGACAAGGACACTGGCAGCAGAAGTTCTGGGAAGTACTCCTTGGCGTGAGCTCTCCCTGAGTCCACCATTAGCCCAAACAAAGAGCCCAGGTAGACTCCAGTGTTGGGTCGCCTCAGGTCAAACAACCAACAGGGAGGGAACCCAGCCCCACCCATCAGCAGTCAAGTTGATTAAAGTTTTACTGAGCTCTGCCCACCAGAGCAACAGTCAGCTCTACCCACCACCAGTCCCTCCCATCAGGGAACTTGAAAAAGCCTCTTAGATAGCCTCATCCACCAGTGGGCAGACAGCAAAAGCAAGAAGAACTACAATCCTGCAACCTGTGGAACAAAAACCACATTCACAGAAAGATAGACAAGATGAAAAGGCAGAGGGCTATGTACCAGATGAAAAAACAAGATAAAACCCCAGAAAAACAGCTAAATAAAGTGGAGATAGGCAACCTTCCAGAAAAAGAATTCAGAATAATGATAGTGAAGATGATCCAGAACCTCGTAAAAAGAATGGAGGCAAAGATCAAGAAGATGCAAGAAATGTTTAACAAAGACCTACAAGAATTAAAGAACAAACAAATAGAGATGAACAATACAATAACTGAAATGAAAACTACGCTAGAAGGAATCAATAGCAGAATAACTGAGGCAGAAGAACAGATAAGTGACCTGGAAGACAGAATGGTGGAATTCACTGCTGAGGAACAGAATAAAGAAAAAAGAATGAAAAGAAGGGAAGACAGCCGAAGTGACCTCTGGGACAACATTAAACGCAACAACATTCACGTTATAGGGGTCCCAGAAGGAGAAGAGAGAGAGAAAGGACCTGAGAAAATATTTGAAGAGATTATAGTCGAAAACGTCCCTAACATGGGAAAGGAAATAGCCACCCAGGTCCAGGAAGCGCAGAGAGTCCCATACAGGATAAACCTAAGGAGAAACATGCTGAGACACATAGTAATCAAACTGGCAAAAATTAAAGACAAAGAAAAAGTACTGAAAGCAGCAAGGGAAAAATGACAAATAACATACAAGGGAACTCCCATAAGGTTAACAGCTGATTTCTCAGCAGAAACTCTACAAGCCAGAAGGGAATGGCATGATATATCTAATGTGATAAAAGGGAAGAACCTACAACCAAGATTACTCTACCCAGCAAGGATCTCATTCAGATTCGATGGAGAAACCAAAAGCTTTACAGACAAGCAAAAGCTAAGAGAATTCAGCACCACCAAACCAGCTCTAAAACAAATGCTAAAGGAACTTTGCTAAGTGGGAAACACAAGAGAAGAAAAGGAACTACAAAAACAAAAACAAAACAATTAAGAAAATGGTCATAGGAACATACATATAGATAATTACCTTTAACGTGAATGGATTAAATGCTCCAACCAAAAGACACAGGCTTGCTGAATGGATACAAAAAAAGACCCATGTATATGCTGCCTACAAGAGACCCACTTCAGACCTTGGGACACATACAGACTGAAAGTGAGGGGATGGAAAAAGGTATTCCATGCAAATGGAAATCAAAAGAAAGCTGGAGTAGCAATACTCATATCAGATAAAATAAACTTTAAAATAAAGAATGTTACAAGAGACAAGGAAGGACACTACATAATGATCAAGGGATCAATCCAAGAAGAAGATATAACAATTATAAATATATATGCACCCAACATAGGAGCACCTCAATACATAAGGCAACTGCTAACAGCTCTAAAAGAGGAAATCAACAGTAACACAGTAATAGTGGGGGACTTTAACACCTCACTTACACCAATGGACAGATCATCCAAACAGAAAATTAATAAGGAGACACAAGCTTTAAATGACACAATAGACCAATCGATTTAATTGATATTTATAGGACAATCCATCCAAAAACAGCAGATTACACTTTCTTCTCAAGTGCGCATGGAACGTTCTCCAGGATAGATCACATCTTGGGTCACAAATCAAGCCACAGTAAATTTAAGAAAATTGAAATCATATCAGATATCTTTTCTGACCACAACGCTATGAGATTAGAAATGAATTACAGGGAAAAAACCATAAAAAACACAAACACATGGAGGCTAAACAATATGTTACTAAATAACCAAGAGATCACTGAAGAAATAAAAGGGGAAATCAAAAACTACCTAGAGACAAATGACAATGAAAACACGATGATCCAAAACCTATGGGATGCAGCAAAAACAGTTCTAAGAGGGAAGTTTATAGCTATACAAGCCTACCTCAAGAAACAAGAAAAATCTCAAATAAGCAATCTAACCTTACACCTAAAGGAACTAGAGAAAGAAGAACAAACAAAACCCAAAGTTAGCACAAGGAAAGAAATCATAAAGCTCAGAGCAGAAATAAATGAAATAGAAACAAAGAAAACAATAGCAAGGATCAATAAAACTAAAAGCTGGTTCTTTGAGAAGATAAACAAAATTGATAAACCATTAACCAGATTCATCAAGAAAAAGAGGGAGAGGACTCAAATCAATAAAATTAGAAATGAAAAGGGAGAAGTTATAACAGACACAGCAGAAATACAAAGCATCCTAAGATACTACTACAAGCAATTCTATGCCAATAAAATGGACAACCTGGAAGAAATGGACAAATTCTTAGAAAGGTATAACCTTCCAAGACTGAACCAGCAAGAAATAGAAAATATGAACAGACCAATCACAAGCACTGAAATTGAAACTGTGATTAAATATCTTCCAACAAACAAAAGTCCAGGACCAGATGGCTTCACAGGCGAATTCTATCAAACATTTAGAGAAGAGCTAACACCCATCCTTCTCAAACTCTTCCAAAAAATTGCAGAGGAAGGAACACTCCCAAACTCATTCTGTGAGGCCACCATCACCCTGATACCAAAACCAGACAAAGATACTACAAAAAAAGAAAATTACAGACCAATATCACTGATGAATATAGATGCAAAAATCCTCCACAAAATACTAGCAAAAAGAATCCAACAACACATTAAAAGGATCCTACACCATGATCAAGTGGGATTTATCCCAGGGATGCAAGGATTCTTCAATATATGCAAATCAATCAATGTGATACACCATATTAACAAATTGAAGAAGAAAAACCATATGATCATCTCAATAGATGCAGAAAAAGCTTTTGACAAAATTTAACACCCATTTATGATAAAAACTCTCCAGAAAGTGGGCATAGAGGGAACCTACCTCAACATAATAAAGGCCATATATGACAAACCCACAGCAAACATCATTCTCAATGGTGAAAAACTGAAAGCATTTCCTCTAAGATCAGGAACAAGACAAGGATGTCCACTGTCTCCACTATTATTCAACATAGTTTGGAAGTCCTAGCCACAGCAATCAGAGAAGAAAAAGAAACAAAAGGAATCCAAATTGGAAAAGAAGAAGTAAAACTGTCACTGTTTGCAGATGACATGATACTATACATAGAGAATCCTAAAGATGCCACCAGAAAACTACTAGAGCTAATCAATGAATTTGGTAAAGTTGCAGGATACAAAATTAATGCACAGAAATCTCTTGCATTCCTATACACTAATGATGAAAAATCTGAAAGAGAAATTAAGGAAACACTCCCATTTACCATTGCAACAAAAAGAATAAAATACGTAGGAATAAACCTACCTAAGGAGACAAAAGACCTGTATGCAGAAAACTATAAGACACTGATGAAAGAAATTAAAGATGATACAAACAGATGGAGAGATATACCATGTTCTTGGATTGGAAGAATCAATATTGTGAAAATGACTATACTACCCAAAGCAACCTACAGATTGAATGCAATCCCTATCAAATTACCAATGGCATTTTTTATGGAACTAGAACAAAAAATCTTAAAATGTGTATGGAGACACAAAAGACCCCAAATAGTCTAAGCAGTCTTGAGGGAAAAAAATCGGAGTGGGAGGAAGCAGACTCCCTGACTTCAGACTATACTACAAAGCTACAATAATCAAGACAATATGGTACTGGCACAAAAACAGAAACATACATCAATGGAACAGGATAGAAAGCCCAGAGATAAACCCACTCACCTACGCTCAACTAATCTATGACAAAGGAGGCAAGGATATACAGCGGAGAAAAGACAGTCTCCTCAATAAGTGGTGCTGGGAAAACTGGACAGCTTCATGTAAAAGAATGAAACTAGAACACTCCCTAACACCACACACAAAAATAAACTCAAAATGGATTAAAGACCTAAATGTAAGGCCAGACACTCTAAAACTCTTAGAGGAAAACATAGGCAGAACACTCTATGACATAAATCACAGCAAGATCCTTTTTGACACACGTCCTAGAGAAAGGGAAATAAAAACAAAAATAAAGAAATGGGACCTAATGAAACTTCAAAGATTTTGCACAGCAAAGGAAACCATAAACAAGACGAAAAGACAACCCTCAGAATGGGAGAAAATATTTGCAAATGAATCAACAGACAAAGGATTAATCTCCAAAATATATAAACGGCTCATGCAACTCAATGTTAAAAAAACAAACAACCCAATCCAAATATGGGCAGAAGACCTAAATAGACATTTCTCCAAAGAAGACATACAGATGGCCAGGAAGCACATGAAAAACTGCTCAACATCACTGATTATTAGAGAAACGCAAATCAAAACTACAATGAGGTATCACCTCACACCAGTTAGAATGGGCATCATCAGAAAGTGTACAAATAACAAATGCTGGAGAGGGTGTGGAGAAAAGGCAACCCTCTTGCACTCTTGGTGGGAATGTAAGTTGATACAGCCACTATGGAGAATAGTATGTAGGTTCCTTAAAAAACTAAAATTGAATTACCATATGACCCAGCAATCCCACTACTGGGCATATACCCAGAGAAAACCATAATTCAAAAAGACACATGCACCCCAAAGTTCATTGCAGCACTATTTACAATAGCCAGGTCATGGAAGAACCTAAATGCCCATCGACAGATGAATGGATAAAGAAGAGGTGGTACATATATACAATGGAATATTACTCAGCCATAAAATGGAACGAAATTGGGTCATTTTTAGAGACGTGGATGGATCTAGAGACTGTCATACAGAGTGAAGTAAGTCAGAGAGAGAAAAACAAATATTGTATATTCATACATATGTGTGGAACCTAGAAAAATGGTACAGATGAACCGGTTTGCGGGGCAGAAATTGAGACACAGATGTAGAGAACAAACGTATGGACACCAAGGGGGGAAAGTGGTGGGGGGTGGTGGTGGTGGTGAGATGAATTGGGCAATTGGGATTGACATGTATACACTGATGTGTATAAAATAGATGACTAATAAAAAAATAAAATAAAATAAGACACACACACATGCACAAAAAAGATAATACAATAAAAAGTGAAAGGTAATGATGATTAGCTCATGTATCATACTTGCTACATGCCAGGCACTACTCCAAATACAGTGTGTACATTGACTCACTTATGTCTAACAACCTTGAAGTGATTATTATTATTCCTGTTTCACCCAGGTAAACTATAGCATGGAGACGTTAAGCAAATTGTCCAAAATCATGCAACTAATAAATGGCTAAGCTAGGATTTGAATCCAGGTAGTACAGTGCCAGACTTTGTGCACTTAACAGCAATGATGATGTCTGGTAGAAAAAGACAAAGGATATAGCAAAAGGAGAAGACGTATGGGTATAAACTTAGATATAAGCAGGTGAATCAAGCAGCATGATAAATGGACTCACTTTGATTTATATTGAGTTTATAGGTAATTTGAAGATAGAGAATTCCTATAAAATTTTGAAGAGCGATTAAACACACTTACGGATTTCTGAGTTTAAAATGTGTTCCTCATGATGAAATTATAGGTTAATTGTAAGCCAGAGAATTAGGGGAATTTGGAAAGCATCTTAATAGTTTGAGTGCAAGTAAAATTCAGCAGTGTGAATGTTACACCTTGTGTTCTTTAGGGGGAAGTAACGATGTTTGGTTACCAGTTAAAGATCTAAGCCTTCCGCACCTTTGAGAATGTATGTGCATTCTCAAATTCTTAACTGGAACTCACCCCCCATCCCCGGACCCAAAGTCATCCTCAAATATTAGCTGCATCCTGAAGTCTTCCTTCCTCCATTTAATAAATTCAGGCATTCTTTCCTCTGGATTTTCACAGAAAGTATTTTGTTCACACCTCTGGCTTAGTGGTTATCATTGTATAGGCGTCCCCTGCTTTTTGAAAGTTTGCTTTATGCCACTTTGCTTTTAGCAAAGACCTACATTAATACCTGTTTTTCTAACTGAAGAAGAGTTTTGTTTTTACAAAAAAGGCGAAAAGAGGAAATAGCATCTGGCATTTGTTTTGCAGCGAGACACCGCAAAGACAGTGCTCACCCCAAATGCTGCGAGATTCGCCCCACCAAGCTCCCTCCCTGGGGACTACCCTCAGCATCTCAGCAGCATCTCAGTCCAGCATAGCTTTGGACTGTGTCCGTGAGAATCTGTGCTTGATCTGGATTTATTTTGTGCATCCATTAGCAAGATACGTCCTACGGTAATTGCTGCTTCACTTTATGCCATTTCAGCTTAGGAAAGGTTTCATAGGCAAGCTCCACTTCTGGATACTGGGGAAACCTGTATGGACA
This sequence comes from Balaenoptera acutorostrata, assembly GCF_949987535.1. NCBI lineage: Eukaryota > Metazoa > Chordata > Mammalia > Artiodactyla > Balaenopteridae > Balaenoptera > Balaenoptera acutorostrata. The sequence goes on along the minus strand of NC_080068.1, from coordinate 108,887,723 downwards.
TTATCTGTAACTGTGTGCAGGTCATCCTGTAGTGCACTATTTGGATATCCCTTCAGGACTGAGACACTTATTCTTCCAGTAGAGACAAGGTTTGCCTGTTGACAACTTACAACTGTGTCCCTCTCGGTGAATTGCTCTCAGCAGAATGGTACTGCCTCACCTTCTTCCCCAGGGAATCTCACATTCAATAACTGTTTGATGCAAGAGTACAAAGACCTGGCCCATTTGCTCCAACTGGGGATAACCCTGAAGGGACAGCCGAGCTTCAGAACTCCCTGGGGGATTGACTAAGTTTGCTGTTGCAACTGCACTATGGTTCAGTTTCACCTTCTGCCCAGTGCTGCGTCATAGTTGTAACCAGAGCACTCTCATAAATCTGATGCATACAGATCTTTGGTTTCTTGAAGAAGCAGATCTTAACCATCTGTCTGTCTTTACCATTAGAACTGTGCTTTTAGAAGGAAAAGACATTTCCTTTTTTCCATGGAATAACTTGTATGTAACTAACATTTTGGGTGCCTGCTATGGCTTAAGTGCAATGATCTATAATTTTTTATTACAACTCTTGAGTTAGGTAGTACCATATTTCAGTGATGCTAAGATCCATTGTTTATAAGATGCTTAATCAATTTGTAACAGCTATTAAAGATGAAATATGATTGTATAACAGATCACAGCATATGATATCCATACAAGTACATATGCATATGTATTTTTATTTTTCACTTCTGATTTTTTCATTTGAACTCTCCTGCATTGTCAGTGTAAACAATCATCTGAATGTGTTCAACTTTTAGGAATCATCAGTGATACACTGACATTCATAATTCAGTCCTGTGATTTTGATTGATTTCGCACCTTTCAAATGAATGACAAAATTGAAGAGCATGTTTAAAATGCAGGAGGTTTCACTGCATTTTTTACATCATGAGATTTGTACAGTTGGCTCCTTAATGGAAACCATGCTTTCCTGAAATTTAAACACTACATCGGAAAAATCAGATTACTTATATTGGATAAATGAATGAATGAATGAACAAGTAAATTGATTAAAATGAACTTGAGGGGTTCAAGACAAAATACCATCTAAACATACTTCAGACCAATGCATTGTGATGTTTAAGTTCAATTCCCTATAATGTTAGAAGAAAAATAGTGTCACGGATTGCTAGAGAATCGACATTAGTCTGGTGACTTAAAGAAGAGAAAAAAGGGTGAAAGTTAAATGTAGTATTGGAGACATTGAGAAATATGGGCTGAACAAAGAGCAACTTAGCAGGCCAAATAGAATGGTGTGTACTAAGGAATACTGAGATCTATTTGCAAGTTTGTGTATATTCAAAAATATGAAAATTAGCTATCAACTTGGAACCTCTGGAGGTCATGAAACTTCTATAAGTATATTTTTTAAATGCATTGGTCTTACCTGAAAGGAAAAAAAAACTCCAATCATCAAAAACTCATGACTTCGCCTCTGGGGATTTAAAAGTTAGCTATTCCAGCAGGAAACACATGGATGAGGATCCTTAGGCAATGACTTGTTTTGAACTGTGACAAATTATATTGCTGGCATTACTCAGGCATGTGTATCACGATGCCTGTACAACTGCTTAAGGCCATGAGGCTTTATTTAAAAAACCATAAATGAACATTTAGTTAGTTTACTTTTTTACTTATTTCAAATACTTATCATTAAAGGACATAGTTTCCTAGTAGATTCATTTTACTATTTCAACATGAATTTTAGTAATGATTTTTTTAAAAGATGGTTTTATGATTCCTAAGAGTTCAATGAAAATAGCTTTGTAATCTCCTGTCCAATTCTACTTATAAACTTTGAATTCAAAATCAATATAGACTTTTGCTAGATATGACTACTTAATAATATTTATCAGGAGTATTTGCGTGGTCAGGCACCATGTGTATCCTTGCTGTGAGAAATGATGTTAAGTATATTATCAGACTGTGAAAATATATATATACTGGAGATTATTGTTATTTATCATTTTTTATGCCTTTAATTTAAATATACTAAAATATGAGCTCATAGAAAATATAGCTATTTTTATATAATTACATATGAATTAATTCAGCATGGTATAAAGTAGCCTAGTCAATAAAACAAAATCATTCCCCTGAACCCCTGTTCAGCTTTTAGCAGAATACAGACACTTGGTGAAGTGTGAGAATTACACAAATTGATTCTGTATTCCTGAGTCTATGTAATATCTGCTAGATTTTAGGAGATAGTTTAGTGAGCAGACAAGTTTAAACTAGTGGATAAGTGAAGCAAAATGGCATTCAATTCCAGCTAGACTTGGATAAGCAAAGACCGTCTGAGATCATGGTTTTAAATAATGATTCAAAGTTCATTTTAATTTTTGTCAAAACTTTTCTAGTGTTTAAAATAAATATTTGATAACAGACCCTAAACAAACATAAATTTGAATCATTTCTCTCCCTGGAAATATTGGGAGTAAGACTCACTGAAGATTATATAGGGGCCTTGCCATCCATGTACCCCTTTATGTGATGAGGAAAAATGTTGCTTCTTTGTACGCTTAACCACCACGCCCTACAACCAAGGAAAACATCATCATCATCATCAACAACAACATAGCAATAAAATCACACCATAAAGGAGAATTCCCAACAGGCTATGTATCTACTCTAAAAATCAAAAAAAAATAATTCCTAGAGGCTCAAGAAAACATCTTGAATCTTTCAAGTTTATTCTCCCTTTATGTTCACTTACGGACATGAGGAGAATCTTCTCCAATTTTACCTAGTGTCCATAAATAGCCTCACTGCCCGGGAACGTATCAAGGATATTGTAGGAACCAAGTGAAGTACAATTATGTGAGAAAGCACCATCATAATGATAGCTGGAAAATCGCAAACTGAATATTAACCAGTGCATTTCTACATAATCCATTGCCAAAATAATTAAAACAGGAATTAGATATCTTAAACTTTTTACTTTGACATAATTGTAGATTCACAAGCAGTTGCAAGAAGTAATACAGAAGGATTATATGTGTCCTTTACTTAGTTTCTCCCAGTGGTAACATTTTGTAAAATTAAAGTAAAATATTACAACCAGAATATTGACATTGATAAAGTCAAGATACAGACAATTTCTTTCCCTGCAAGGCTCCCTCATGTTGGTGTTTTATAACCAATCCATTTCGGTCCTGTCCCTCACCCCTCCTTAACACTTGGCAAACAATAATCTATTTTTTTATTTCTATAATTCTGTCATTTGAAGAATGTTACATAAATTGAATCATGCAGTCCATAATCTTTTGAGATTGGCCTTTTTTTTTCATACAGCCTAATCATTTAGGTTGTTCTGTATATCAATAGTTTGTTCTGTTATATTTAGTTTTCCATGGTATAGATGGACCACAGTTGGTTTAACTAGTCACCCACTGAAAGACATCTGCTTTTTCCCTCCATTTTTCAGCTATTATGAATAAAACTGCTATTAAACATGTATGTGCTGATATTGTGTGAATATAAGTTTAAATTTCTCTGGCATAAATGTCTAAGAGTGCATTTGCTGGGTTGTATGGGAGTTGCTTGCTTAGATTTTTAAGAAACTACTAAATTGTTTTACACAGTGACTGTATCATTTTATATTCCCACCAGAAATGTATGAGTGATCAGACTTCGCCACATCTTCACCAGCATTTGATCTTGTCACTACTTTTTATTTTAGCCATTATAAGTATATAGTGATAGCTTAATTTGTAGTTTATACCTGTAGTTCATATTTGCATTTCCCTAATGGTTAATGATGTTGAATAACTTTTCATGTGCCATCTGAATATTCTTTTTGTTGAAATGTTTTCATGTCTTTTGCCTATTTCTAATCTATTATCATTATTATTATTGAGTTTTGAGAGTTCTTTATATGTTTTAGATACTCATCTTTTTCTGGATTGTGGTTTGCAAATATTTTCTCCCATTTTTTTAGCTTATTTTTTTGTCTTTTTTATCATGGTTTTTCTCCGAGCAAAAGTTTTTGATTTTGATGAGATCCAGTTAATCAAATTTTTCCTTATGAATTGTGTTTCTGGTGTCAAAGAGTAATTTGATAGTGGAGAAATCTGACAAACGTTATCTCAGCCAGTTTATCAAAGTCAGAATCAATAATGGTGAGACATGTTGATAGTGTGTACCCTTGATAATGATGTGATGAAAATTGTACTTTATGTCTGTGGTTTCTCTCCTCAAAAAAAAACACAACTAAGTCTTACCATGTGAAAAATACCAGACAAATCCCAACTGAGAGACATTCTGCAAAATACCTGCTAAGGTCATCCGAAACAAGGAAATTCTGAGAAATTGTCACAGCCAGGAGGAAACTAAGGAGACATTATTATTGAATGTGGTGTCCTGGATGGGAATATGGAACAGAAAAAGTGCATTAGGTAAAAACTAAGGAAATGTGAATAAAGCATGGACTTCAGTTGATTATAATTATAGTACCATACTATAGAAAGATGTTCATAATAGGGAATTCTAAGTGTGGGTTATGAAAACTCTCTGTACTATCTCTGCAATCTGTTAATCTAAAACTGTCCTAATATATAAAGTCTAAGAAATACATATTTTTTTCAGCTCTGTCCACTGAAAATGCCTAGAAACAATGAACAACCCAATAACAAGAATCACCCTAGTGGCCAGTGGGGCAGGAGTTACAGAAAACAAAAGTTGTCTGTGTTTCGATAATTGTTAAAATTGTGTGATGAATAAATCAAATTCCCTTTATTATTCTCTCTTGTGTTTGAAAATTCCAAATTTAAAAATTAAAGAGCATGCATAGACCTTAAAACAGCAATATTGCTGAATGAATATTGTCTTTTATAACCTGAGGTTAGTTATACCTGGACGTAGCTGAACCAATATCATCTGCACATCGAATAGGTATAGCCACTAACCCACTAGCATCCACCCATTCCCAGGCATGTAGGAGAAACCAACCAGTCTCTCTTGGGGACAGTGACTTGTGAATCAAATTTATTTTAGCTAATGAATTATTACAGTCACAATGATTTTCAAGGAAGGCATTATGTCCAGAGAAGTACCGAAGCCTGCTTCTACTGGGTGGTTTACTTGGTTAACATTTTTATAGAAGCATAATAATCTTCAAGACTAATCTCTCCCTTCTTATTGTGTAGTCAGAAGTTTGCTTTTCATGGACAAAATATTTAAGTACAATGAGCTCTTTCATAAATGTGAACACAGATGGCACCAGGCACAAGGCTGGCAAATCGTGTTTTGATATTTTGTTGTTGTTGCAGCCATATATAAATGTCTACCTCGTGGCCAGCGACCATGCTTGCTGAGTGCTAGAATCAAGAGTTGAAAAAAGAAAAAAAGTTGCTCAGCATCCTGCATAAGTGCCAACGAGCCCATCACAGCTTCTCATTGACTCTTTTTTCTTTTTTCTTTGAAGTATATTTGACTTACAATATTGTGTTAGTTTCACGTGTACAGCAAAGTGATTCAGTTTGATATTTTTTTTCAGATTATTTTCCATTATAGGTTATTACAAGATATTGAATATAGTTCCCTGTGATAAACAGTAAATCCTCATTGCTTATCTATTTTATGTAATTTGTTATCTGTTAATCCCACTCTTAATTTATCCCTCCCCCCCCTTACCTCCCTTTCCCCTTTGGTAAATATGTTTGTTTCCTATGCCTGTGAGTCTGTTTCTGTTCTGTATGTAGATTCATTTGAATTGTTTTTTAGATTCCACATATAAGTGATATCATATAATACCTGTCTTTCTCTGTCTGACTTACTTCACTTAGTATGATATTCTCTAGCTCCATCCATGTTGCTGCAAATGGCAATATTTCATTCCTTTTTTATGGCTGAATAATATTCCATTGTATATATACATTCATCTGTCAATGCACATTTAGGTTGCTTCCATGTCTTGGCTACCTTAAATAGTGCTGCAGTGAACATTGGGGTGCATGTATCTTTTCGAATTATGGTTTTCTTTGGATATATGCCAAGGAGTGGGTTTGCTGGATCATATGGGAGCTCTATTTTTAGTTTTTTAAGGAACCTCCATACTGTTTTCCATAGTGGCTGCACCAATTTACATTCCCACCAACAGTGTAGGAGACTTCCCTTTTCTCTACACCCTCTCCAGCATTTATTGTTTATAGACTTTTTTGTCTCATTGATTCTTTTACTTAGGCACCAGCCTCTTTCTGCTTCTGTTGCCTCATATTTGACTCATATTTTAAGATTATTCACTTTTCCTTAGTGTTTTACTGTGGAATTTTCAAATATATTTAAAAGCAGAGAGGGTATGTTGATCATTCAATTTTACATATTATCAATGCCAGCCAATCATTTTTATCTGTAACACCTGCCACAGTGGGCACTAAGGGTACATGTTGATATGACTTGGTCATTTCTCAGCCTTTTCAGTGATCAGAGCTAAGAATTTTTTCAGTTCATTGTGGAGTCAGCCTAAGAATTCAACCCGTAAGCCTGGGGGGGAAAATTGCATGAGACGTCAGTGATTGGTTTGGGTGTCAGGAAAATTTCGTGAAAAAAGAAGTTCCCATTTCACGTTATTAAATGCTTTTCCTTTAAAGAAGTGCCACTCCAAGAAAAATTCCTGTTTGTTCCTTCACATTTAATGTTATGTTGTCTCTGTTAGGTTTCTTACAGTGTTTTCTGCTTTTTAGTATTTATGCTCAAAATGAAATTTTCAAAAAAACCCTAGCAAACAAGAATACAAATGAATTTTAAAAATAGCAAACAAGAATACAAACAAATCCCTCCATTCCTACCAGCATGAGCTTTCAATTTCAGAAATGCCTTTTGCGTACGGTTCTTCATATGTAAAGAAGACCTATGAGGTCAGATAGTACAGATTTTCTATTTTTCACATCACTGAACTAACAAAACTACAGACTCCCATTTTATTAACATGTTAGAGAAAAAACACTCTCTCTTTCCTACTCATTCTATTTTCATAAGGGTTGCCTTTCTTTTGCAGTCCACTGAAATAGGAAAACCATGTTCCTTTACCAAATCACTATATACTAGCATGCAGGCACACAAACTCTACTATAGTGTGATGGAAACACACTATAATCCCCCATCGTAATGCAAACCTGTAAGTGAAGATTGCACAAACAAAAACTAGCAGACAAACTTGCAGAGTAAGATCAGTTTGACAAAGCTATATATATTTCTACATATTTTTGTGATTTACATGCCTGATGATTTCTTCCCCAAATGCTTTGAATAAGGTGTTTCACACTTATAAAATTATTAGGCTCCTCATTCCAATTCTGACTTTGGAATGAAAATTTCAATTATATGTAACATTTATTTCCTAAAATTTTAATAATATACTTAAAAACAAAAAACCTTCACAACTAGTGGTCCCACTGAATTGGAATTTGAGGTTGAAAACTGGCCATTGGAGTCCCTCAGGGTACCAAACCACCTGGCAGAAAAAGGAATGCTCTACTGGTTTTGGGAAAGTTTTCCTAATTAACAAAGAGAAATGTGATTGCTGCTACCTGATGTGGCTATAGAGAAATCTGTTCGTCTGTCCAGAATCTAGGATTATTTCTAGGGCAACTCTAGGATTTTCATTGTACAATAGAAACATATGACAGGTCCTCCAAGGATGTAGGTTTTGGGGGTTTTTGACAGGTAAAAAAAATGCCACCCAGCTTGAACTATGGCTGCCAGCAAAGGGAAGGTAGAATTGATGGTGGAAACAAGGATTTTAAAGACCAATTTTGGCCTCATAACCAATTGCAGAAATGAGAGCAGCAGTGGAATTTTTCTTTTTGTATTATTATGTATACATGTATATATTGACCATTATCTCATCCCTTTTTCTTTCCCATATTGTTTTTGGGTGGTAAACAACTTTAAAACTTAGTCTTTCTACTGTATAACGTTAACGTTGGATTATGATTAAACTAAAATGTGTTAATATCACAGAGCGACTATTGGGAGTTTTGTCTTCCGATTTGGAGGAGAAATGAATGTCTTCATTTGTATTAAAATTAATTGCACCTTATTACCAAATTGATGTTATTATTGTTGCTATGATGAAATTTTTGTAATTTATTATACGTAAGCTCAGATATGAAAGAGAGTATTTTGACCCGTAAGAAGGGTGTCTCATGGCTAAGTACCATGTTTTTGAAGCTCCCTCTCAGGGATCTACACACAGTATCCACCGGGCCCCTTTTCTCTTTAGTTTCCGTAATCCTCGGAGTGGTTATTACTTTTGGCAGTAATTCACCTCTGAGTTTCTTCAGCATCCATTTATGGCTTTTCCACCATCTGACACCTGGGTAACCAATTTTCTATATTAAATCACTTGTGTGTAAAATTCCATGGCTGATTTCAATTAGGAAATAATGAATCGCTGATAAGTATACCCACATTGATGAAAATTCTCTCTGACATATATTTTAGTAAAATTTCGTGTCTTTAACTATATCCTTAGGCATATTGATAAAATCATAAATTCTATTTTTTAACAATGCCTGAAACAAATGTATTTAAATGAATACCTACTTTTTAGTCATCCAGGTATACTAAAATTGCTCAATATTCCGGGAAGATCCTTCCATGAAGCTGATCTTAGAACAACTCCTTGAGTTACAAAATATCATTAGTTTCTTTATATCACATCTAGGTTTTAACCAAGAATTATATTACCCAACTCAGTTATCTTCCTTTATTTACCTAACTTGATTGAAAATAGTTTTGTTATTCTCCCCATCCCCAAAATATCTATATGCAAAGGATAAAGGAAGAAATAATTTCATAACTTACCAAAGTTACCATTTTGAAGATAATACAAGTTGTGCAGATGTGTGTCTGTAGTATGTATGTGTGTGCTCCTTTTCATTTATAATTTTAAATTAAAGGTGGAATTTAAAGTTTAAATTTATTCTGTATAACTTCCAATATTGGAGATTCTCCCTTGTGAACATCCCCCCCCATACACACAAAAAGATATTTTAAACATTGAGACAGCTTATATAACCCTTCTCTTCTTTAGATTAACCATTGTTTTACTTCCCTTAATTATCATTATTATTTTTTTTTTGGTAAAGAATTTTTTACTGTGGCAAAATATATTGGGCTGGCCAAAAAGTTCATTCATCTTGGGTTTTCCATAACATCTTACGGAAAAACCCGAACGAACTGTTTGGCCAACCCAACACATAACATAAAATTTGCCATTTGAACCAGTTTTAGTGACATTAATTATGTTTACAATGTTGTGCAAATATCATCACTACTTCCAAAACTTTTTCATTACCCTAAACAGAAACTTTGCAACAATTAAACAAGAACTCTCTATTCCCCCCTCTAACCATATTCTAGTACCTCTAATGTACTATTTATCTTTATGAATTTGCCTAGTCTACATATTTCATTTAAGTGGAATTAAACAATGTTTGTTCTTTGGTATATGGCTAATTTCACTTTGCATAATGTTTTCAAGGTTTATCCATGTTGTAGCATATATCAGAACTTCATTCTTTTTATGGTTGAAAAAGATTCTATTGTATGTACATACCACATTGTGTTTATCTATTCATCTGTTGATGGACACTTGGGTTGTTTCCACCTTTTGGTTATTGTGAATAACGCTGCAATGGACATTGATTATAAGAACACTTTGAATTCCTATTTTCAGTTCTTTTGGGTATATACTCAGGAGTAGAATTGCTGGGTCACATGGTAATTATATGTTTAGCTTTTTCAGGAGCTATCAAACTATTTTCCACAGTAACTGCACCATCTTACATTCCCACTATCAATGTTTGAGGGTTCTAATTTCCAAGATCATAAAGTTTTAAATACAAATTAATTAAATACCACAGTTAAAAGACAAAAGGAGTCAAAATGAATTGAAATAAGTTTATGATTATTATAAGTTATTAAAATTAAATATTAGAATATAAACAGAATGAAAATAAAGAATGGAAACATTTATGTTTCATATAAACATTAAAAAAAAGATTGTTTAGCTACATTAACAAGGCAGAAATGTCAAGGCAAAAAATTACATAAGAACAGATGTTAAAAAAAATTGTAAAAGTCAATCATACTTCAGTGAAAAAAGAAAAAGAAAAAGTGTTAAAATTTACTACAAAGATATAATAATTCTAAATTTGTACAACCCAATAATATAGTCTTTAAAAAGGTTTAAAGCAAGTATGATAAAAGCCAAAAGGAGAAATAGACAAATCTACAATCACTGTGGGGGTTTTCTATGCAACTCTCAATAACAGATAAGAACGTGTAGACAAGGCTTTGTGGAAATTCAGATGGCCAAGAATGTTTGACTATCTTGGGGAAGCAACGGCATTTGCAGTTCCATATGAATTTGAGGACTGGCTTTTCCATTTCTGCCAAAAAGGCCACTGGAATTTTGTTAAGGATTGCATTGAATCTTAATTGCTTTGGGTTGTCTTATTGTTTAACAATACTGTCTTCTGTTCTATGACGTGGGATGTCTTTCCATTTACTTAAGATTTATTTAATTTCCTTTAGCAGTATTTTGTAGTTTTCAGTATAGTGTTCAGTCTTTCACCTCCTTGGTTAAATTTATTCTTATTTTATTATTTTAGATACTGTTGTAAATGAAATCGTTTTTTAAATTTTCTCTTCAGATTTCATTGCTGGTGCATAGAAACAGAACAGAGTTTTGTGTGTTAATCTTGTATTCTGCAACTTTGCTAAACTCTTATTAGCAGTTCTATTAGCTTTGTTGGTGAATTATTTGGGATTTTTTATGTACAGGATCATGTCATCTGTGAATAGAGATAGTTTTACTTCTTCTTTTCCAATTTAGATGCCTTTTATTTCTTTTTCTTGCTTAAGTACTCTGGTTAGAACTTCCAGTACACTGTGGAATAGCACACAGTGAATGCAGGCATCCTTGTCTTGTTCCAAAATTTAAAGGAAAGCTTTCTGTCTTTCACCATTTAGTATGGCTTAGCTGTAAGCTTTTTATAAAGGTCTTTTATAATTTTGAGGAAAATCCCTTCTACTCTAGTGTTCAGAGTATTTTGTATGATGAATATATGTTGGATTTTCTATGTCAAATGGGATGATCATAATAGTTGGAGACTACGTTGTGGCGTTTGACAAGATTTCATTCCTTTTTAAGGCTGGATAATATTCCATTGTATGTATCTATGTGTTCTTTATCCATTCATCTGTCAATGGATATTTGAGATGCTTCCACTTCCTGGTTAGTGTGAATGGTGCTACTATGAACATGGGTGTCTTAATTGATTTTTGTAGTGTACCATTTTGATGGTCTTATTATTTCCTTTTGTGTATTTTTAAAGAAATTTTCTTACTGGTTAATGTAGTGATTACAATTAACCTCTTAAATTTATGATGGTCTACTTTAAATTGATACAAGTTAGCTGAACTATCATACAAAAACTGTGCCACTGTATGGCTCTTTCATACCCACTTTATGTTGTTTTATCATAAATTGTGTCTTTATATAATTTGCTGATTAATATAGATTTACAACTATTATTTTACATTTATCTTTTTAAATTATAAGAAATAGAAAGAAGAGTTACAAACCAAAAATACCATAATCCTGGCTTTTCTATTTATCTCTGTTTTTACCCCTACTGGAGTTCTCTATTTCTTCATGTGGCTTCAAGTTTGTCCTTTTATTTCAACCTGAAGAACTCCCTTTAGCATTTTTTGTCAGACAGATTTACTAGCAACAAACTCCCTCAGATTTGTTTATCTGAAAAATGTCTCATCTCTCCCTTATTTTTGAATAGTTTTGCCAAGTATAGGATTCCTGATAGACCTGGTTTCCTTTCTGCAGTTTAAAAATATCACCCCACTTCAACAGACCCCCATTGTTTATAATGAGAAATCTGCTGTTTCCTTTTTAAGAATACTTTGTACATGGTAAGTCACTTCTATCTTGCTGCTTTCAAGATTCTCTTTGTCTTTGGCTCTTGATGCTAATTATGTCTTGATGTGGAACTCCTAGTGTTTATTTTTTATGGAGTTTGTTGAGTTCATTGGATATGTAGATTTGTGTCTTTTATCAAAATTGGAAATGTTTTTCCATTATTTCTTCAAATATTCTTTCTGCTCCTCTATCCTCTCCTTCTGAAATTCCTATTATACATATGCGACCCACAGGTCTCAGGCTTTGTTCATTTCTCTGAATTGTTTTTTCTTTCTGGTCCACAGAGTGAATAATTTTAGTCGATCTATCTTTAAGTTTGCTAATTTGTTTTTCTACCTGCTCAAATCTTCTATTTAAATCCTCTAGTGAGTTTTTCATTTCACTTCTTGTACCTTTCAGCAGAATTTCTATTTAATTTATTTTTATAATTTCTTTCTCTTTTTTATAGTCCACATTTTCTTTTCTTTGCATGGTTTATATTTTTTTGTTTTTGAAAACAGAACATTTTTGAGTATTGTAATGGGGGTAACTGAAAATCAGTTTGTTTTCCCCTCCCTAGAGTTTGTTTTTGTTGCCTACTATGTGCTGTAGCTCTTTGTTTAGTGTTTAGTGGTTTCTAAACTACTTTTGTAAAACCCATATTGTTTTCACATATGGCCTCTAAAAAGTCTGTTTCTTTAGCTTGTGTTTTGCTAGTTTTTTCACATAAATTTATTTGGCTTCTAAAGAGAGAGAGAGAGAGAGAGGAAACAAAGGAACAAAAGAAAGAAGGAAAACTCAGTCTTTGCAGATTGGCTCTGTGCTGTGTCATTCCTTTAATGCTTAGCCAGACTGTTTACAACACTGCTTTAACCTTCACTTCCTGCTTGCTGTGAGCCTAGAGGTAAGCCAGAGGGAAAGCTTAGAGTCTTCTCAGGGCTTTTCTGAACATTCATCCTGCCCTGGGCATGTGTGATGCTTTCTAAGTTCCTAAATCTATGCAGGCACATTTGAATGCCCTAAGTTCCCAGTGAAAGCCTCTGTTTAGCTTTTCCTCCCAAGATTTCAGCACTCTATTATTTGTCACAATTGTAATCTTTTGCTCTGAGCAGCTGCTGAATAATTCTTTGCCTTAGGTTGTTTTTGAGGAATGCCAGGGCTTTTCCACCACTAGTTTTTCTTAGGGAGTTCTGAGTTAGGCAAAACAAAGGTAAGTGCCTTGCATCAGTCCTTCAGGTAACCATCATACATATTAGAACAGATAAACATAAACACAATTCTTTGAGAAAAAGGTCTGTTCTGCTTCTTCTGGAATCAAGAACCAGGATTACACACTGGGAATATAGGCTGCCATCTCCAAGACTACCACATGGATACCAGGGAGGGGATGGGGCAAGGACAAGTAAAAATGTCACAAAGCTTTCCTAATGTTTTTAAGTTGTCTTTTCTTGAAGCATTCTCTGGGCTGTTGTAAACTTTTGACTCTTTTCCAGAATTCTGACAAAATTGATTCTAACAGTTTATACTGGATTTTTTAAATTCTTCTGTGTTGAGATGGGCCCTTGGAGCTACCTGCTCCACCATTTTTGGTGATGTCTGATTTATGTACTTCAAAAATGTGTGCTATATTTGTAGTGGATCTGTAGTTTGTTACACAAATGCACTCATCAGAATCATGACGTTTATTTCCCAGCTGGCAGGCATGTTGGCTGCAGATAGTTCCTAGATAAATCTCTCCCCTGGAATTTCTCTCAGCTGAGGGGAGAAGTCTCTTCCAAGATTAAACCTACCTGGTGGCAGTTCATATCTAATGACTGGTTAATAAGAAGGAACAAAGACTTAATCCTCTTTTCAGGACATGTGATGATCCAGGATGACTCTGAAAGTTCATGACACCTGAAAAATCCTGTGTGATTGCTGAGCTTTTCTCACACTTTCATAGATATGGTTCCTTCTCAATACTTTCCACACACAGAATCTGAGGAATAGGATGTAAAACAATACTTAAATTCAAATGTTAAAATTAAAAAAAAAAAACTGAGGAAAATAAATTTAGTTTGTGAAAACTTGCACTTTTTACACCCTTCCTCACTTCTGATCATTATGAATTATTTTCCTAACTTCTTACAAATAATATCCAATGTTTTTATAAAAACTTCCTAGACTGCAGTTCATGTTATTTACCTTCTTTGTCTTTTTTAAAATAAGGGAGAATTACCTGTATTTGTTTTTTATAAATTTATTCCAAAATTCCTCAATGATTACTGATACAAGGCAGCATCTTATTTCTGTGTTCTTTCACCTCCTGGTAAGTAACTAGTTACTACATAAGAGTTAACTTTTTAGAGTTATGGATTTCAAAGTTTGCAGTGAAATTCCCCTTTATTTCCCCAAATAAAATCTTATGCCAAACCTTACTATATGATAAAACAAGAGAAACTATTTGTTAGCATAATTTTATTTTTTTAGCATAATTTTATTTTTAAAGTCTGTATCATTTTCTCATTCTGCAGCCAATTGATGAAAACCATAAAGGTATTTTGATTAATACAAACATTTGAAATAGGAGCTTATGGGTGTAGTGATAGGCTTATTTTAGCCTCAGAATTCACTTAATTTCTGTACTTTGGTTTTGCATATGCAGTGTTGAAATAACCATCATTCCCATTAATTCATAGTTTCAAATAGAAATAGAATTTAAAAAATTTTTTACTGTGTAATGGCATGTTATGCTTTGTTTAAATAGATTAGTGGAATGTAGTGTTCCACTTTTTTACTAAAACTATGCATGCAAAACCTAGGTAACCAAGTCAAGACAGAGTCTGGAAGACCACACACCAACTTCTAGCTTCACAGTGTGTCTGAGCCTCTGATAACTTGGAAAACAAACTGGAGACACAATTAGCAATAGGGGAACTTAAAACAATTATATAAGATGGAGGAGTATTAAATGTGCCTATATAAAAAATTGAATTTCGATTGCTATTTATTGTTGAGAGAATTTACAATTCTGTGTTTCATTTACTGAATCAGAGTCTTCCATCTTATTCACTTAACTATACTTTCTCTTCAGCATTTTAAACACAGTTTTAAAAAATTTCAGTGTGAAACACTAACATTTTAATGGGGGACATAATTTTCAAGTGTAAAAACAAAGTTTCAAGTATAAAAAAGTTTTTATTCTTTTCTTTCAGTTTTATTGAGATATAATTGCCATACAGCACTATATAAGTTTAAGATATACAGCGTAATGACTTGACTTACATAAATTGGGAAATGATTACTATAATAAGTTAATATCCATCACAATGTAATTACAGAAAAATTTTTTAAAAACCATAGTTCTAAACTCTTATAGACATAGTAAGGCAATACACTTTAAAGATGAACATAACAGTTTTATTACTAGACATACTAGAATAAAAAGTTAATCAAGATTTAAATTTGTTTGCTTTGTTGGATTGTATGCTCTCTGTGTGCCCAGTATGCAATGTAGCATTTGGCACCTGGTAGGTTTTCAAAAAATTCTTGTTGAATGTATAAATGAATTCAGGGTCTTTAAATAGGAATAATAGGATTTTTTTCAGAGATGAATAATTAATATATCTTATAACCACTGAATATTTGGCTAACAATTAAAATTTGATTTGTATTTTTTCTGACTTTGTTTCTAGACTACATGGCAGGGACCAGATAGGATTTTTACCAGATTCAAAGATCTCATTGTGATGATCTAATTCGGGGGCCAGCAAACTGTGGCAAGGTGACCAAGGGACCACCTGTTTGGGCAAATAAAGATACACTGGAAACTCCAACAACCCAAAATAAAATGTTATTTTATTATTTTTTTAAATTAATTAATTTATTTTTTGGCTGCTTTGGGTTTTCATTGCTGGGCGTGGGCTTTCTCCAGTTGCAGTGAGCAGGGTCTACCCTTTGTTGCGGTGCACAGGCTTCTCATTGCAGTGGCTTCTCTTGTTGCAGAGCATGGGCTCTAGGCGTGTGGGCTTCAATAGTTGTGGCACATGAGCTCAGTAGTTGTGGCTTGCAGACACTAGAGTGCAGGCTCAGTAGTTGTGGTGCACAGGCTTAGTTGCTCCATGGCATGTGAGATCTTCCTAGACCAGGGCTCAAACCCATGTCCCCTGCATTGGCAGGCAGATTCTTAACCACTGCACCACCAGGGAAGTCCTAAAATGTTATTTTAAAAATAAAAGTTTAATTTTAGAACAGTTTTAGATTTATGGAAAAATTGTGAAGGTAAAGAACTACCATGTACCATACAACCAGTTTTATCTACTATTAATATTTTATATTAATAGAGTGTATTTGCTAGAAATAATGAACCAATATTGATACACCATTATTAACTAAAGTTCATATTGTACTCAGAATTCTATAGCTTTTTCCTAATGTTCTTTTCTGTTCCAGGATTCCATTTAAAATACCATGTTACATTTAGTTGTATGTCTTCTTAGGCTCTTCTTGTCAGAGACAGTTTCTCAGACTTTCCTTGTTTTTGATGACCTTGACAGTTTTCAGGAGTACTGGACAGGTATTTTGTAGAATGTCTCTCCGTTGGGATTTGTCTGATGTTTTTCTCATGATTAGATGGAGGTTACATGGTTTTGGAAGGAAGACCACAGAGTTGAAGTGCCAGTCTCATCACATCACATTTCAAGGGTATATACCGTAAACTTTCTGTATCACTGTTGATGTTGACGTTGATTACATAGCTTGAGGTCCTATTTGTCAGATTTCTCCACCATACGGTTATTCTTTTTTTTTTTTTTTCTTTCTTTCCATATTGTACTCTTTGAAAGAAAATCACTTTAAACAGCCCACACTTACAGAGAGAAAGCTATGTTTCAAGGTTGGAATATCTACACAAATTCTTTGGAATACTTCATGAGACATTTGTCAATTCTTTCCCCACTTATTTATTTATGCAATCATTTCTTTCTATCAGTGTGGACTCATGGATATATAATTTATACTTTGATTTATGATACAGTTTAGTTTGTTGCTCACATTTTTCCAGCTTTAGACATTGGGGTTCTTTCAATTTGGTCATGCATTCCTTTGAAATACTCATCATTGTGGGCTTTTTGGATTTTTTAAAAGTACTTCCTGGCATTATATTGATAAAATGCTCCAGGTTCATTTTGTATATTTCCTCTCATGGTCCTAGAATTAGCATTTCTCCAAGGAATCTTGGTTTCTTTTATTGGGAAGTGGTATTAGAAACCAAGTTCTGAGTGCTAGGTATGCTTGATTCTACTCAGAGGTTATTGCTTCTAGGCCCTGTCAGTTAACAGAGAAAGGCGATAATATGTATGTATAATAACCCATGTATATACATATATCTATACATATTTCTACGTATTACCACCTGTATCTGTAGTAAATAAAAATTAGTGTATTCTGATGTATCCGACTCTAGTTCATTACCACCTAGAACATTCTAGCCTTCTTCCCTTGCTCAAATATAACCTCCAACTCCAACAGTGAGAAATCTGGTTCCCACCACCTGCCACACATTTACTAAATTGTTCAATTCCAGTATACATGTATTGTGGTTTCAGAACCGTTAACCCACACTTTCATGGGAAATAACTTTTTAAATTAGAGTATAGTATTTATGTACAGTTCCTTTTGACTCTGCTTTTACAGATTACATTCATTTCCAGAGTTACTTGTATCAGAACTTGATTGCCTTACACTCTTTATTGAAGGTGTTTAATACATTGGTAATACATTTAGATTTTCTTGTCTTATTCTGTATCCCATCCTGGGTTTTTCCAATCTTCTAATTTTTTTTTTAGCTTGCATATTAAGGTATACTCTTTGTGCTGTAAATTTTTAGGGGTTTCGACAAATCTTAATGTCTTGTAAGTACAAGACATTGTATACCATTACATTATGATACAATACCATTGCAATATCATACACAATAGTTTCACTGTTATAAAAAAATCCCCTGTGCTTCACCTATTCAGCCTTTTCCCTTTCCCCCTAAACTCCAGCAACCAACAATCTTTAACGTCTCTATAGTTTTGTCTTTTCCAAAATGTCATATAATTGGAATCATATAATATGTAGCTTCTGCAGACTGGTTTCTTTCACTTAACAATATACATTTAGGAATCATCCATGTCTTTGTCTTACTTGATAGCTCACTTCATTTCATCATTGAATAATATTTTAGTGTATGGATGTGCCATAATCTGCTTATCTATTCACTGGTTGAAGGACATTTTGATGCTTCCAGTTAGGTGGGAATAAAGCTGCTGTAAACATTTGTGTGCAGACTTTTTATTTGGTTTGTATGATTTTCTTACTGTTAAGTTTATGAATTCTTTGTGTATTTTATATAAACAAATTCTTTATTATATACGTGGTTTCCAAATATTTTCTCCAAGTCTGTGGTATGTCTTTTCATTAGCAGTGTCTTTCACAGACCAAACAATTTTAATTTTAATCAAGTTCAACTTACCAAATTATTTCTTTCATGGCTTATGTTTTTGGAGTTGTATTTTGAAAATAATCAACAAACTGAAGGTCACACAGATTTTTCTACTATATTTTCCTCATGAATTTTTAGTGTTTTGCATTTTACATATATGACTATGATATATTTTGAGTTATTTTTGTGTAAGTTCTAAGGTTTGTGTCTAGGGTTTTTTTGTTTGTTTGTTTGTTGGCATATGGACATCCATTTGTTCCAACATCATTTGTTGAAAAGACTAGCTTTTCTTCACTGAAATCAGTGTCATTGCTCCATTGTTACATTGTATTTTTTTTAAAGTTAAACTGCCAAGTGTTTATTGCTGGTATGAAGTGCCAAGTATTTATTGCTGGTGGCCTTGCTATACTTATTAGTTCCAGGAGGGTGTTTTTCTATTTTTTGGGTCATTTCTTTGATTTTTCTACATAGACTTTTATGTCACCTGTAAATAGAGACAATTTTATTTCTTCCTTTCCTATCTGTATAGTTGCTATTCCCTTTTCTTGTCTTATCACATTAGCTAGGACTACCAGTAAGATGATAACAGTGATGAGAGAGGACATTATTGCCTTTGTCCCATAAACATCAGTGATGTATTATATAAGCTTCGTCATAACAAGAAAGCAAAAACCTATGGTCTATACACATACGTAAAGAGAAAGGAACCAAAACGTATCACCACAGAAAATCATCAAAACACAAAGGAAGACAGAAAGTGTGGAATAAAGGAAAAAGGGAATTACAGAACAGCCAGAACACAATTAACAATATGGTAATAGTAAGTTCTAATAGCCATCTTCTTAAGAACTATGTTAAAAAACTCTGCATGAATTCCCCAGCCCCACCCCTTTAAAACTGCCTTACCTCATATCCTACGACTTCATTCTTGCTCATTACAGTCCAGCCGTATTGGCTTTTTTGGTGTTTCTAAAAATCCAGTTATTTTCTTCCCACAAACACTTTGTGCTCACTTCTGTTATCCATCTGGATGGCTACTTCCTTGTTCAAATGTCCCTTTTTCTTTCTTCCTCTTTGACGATTACCCTCTTTACACTATTTAAAGCTGTCAAGGCTTCACAGCCCCCAGAACTCTCTATCTTTCTTCTTTAATTTTTCTTTATAGCAATTTTTTTTTTTTTTTAATTTTTAAATTTATTTTTATTTTTTGGCTGTGTTTGGTCTTTGTTTCTGTGCAAGGGCTTTCTCTAGTTGCGGCGAGCGGGGGCCACTCTTCATTGCGGTGCGCAGGCCTCTCACTGTCGCGGCCTCTCTTGTTGTGGAGCACAGGCTCCAGACGCGCAGGCTCAGTAGTTGTGGCTCACGGGCCCAGTTGCTCCGCAGCATGTGGGATCTTCCCAGACCAGGGCTCGAACCCGTGTCCCCTGCATTGGCAGGCGGATTCTCAACCACTGCGCCACCAGGGAAGCCCTTTATAGCAATTTAACTAGATAAATAATATATATATTTCATAAATGAAATAAATAGTATTTCATTTAGTATCTGTTTTCTTGAAGTAACGTGTAAGCTCCATGAAGGGAGAAAAATATTTTTTAATGTTTATTTTACTGCTACGTCCATAGCACCAAAAATAGTGCACTTATAGAAGTTAATAATAAATATTTGTTGAATAAATGAACAAATAAGGAAATGAGAATAAACATGCACATATACATTAAGAGTTCAAATATATTCATGGAGATAGAAAATTATTTATTTCAAGTTTTGTACATATACATGTATATATTTGCATATATATGTGCAAAAGTGCTGTTAAGGTCAGCAGTTTTGATATCTTTAAGTCATATTCTGTGTAAGTTAAACTCGTTACAATAATGATAATTTACATTCATATAGCATTGTATGATTTTTCAAAGCACTTTTCATATACTGTTTCTCCACTGGTATTATTGTTATAATTCCTCTTATCATGTAAGGAAACCGAGACCCAGTTTCCTGCCAGAGGGCACTTATCAGATGAGTATCAAAGTCTAAAATTAACTCTAGGTTTTATTATTTAAGTCTATTTTCCTTTCTTTCACAAAGTGCATTTGTGTTTCTTTATTGTTTGTCATGATTATAATTATATAGTAGATTTCTATCAGTCGCACAGGGTTAGTTAAAATCTGTCATGTAAAGAAATACAAAATGATTCAGTGAGTATGATTGACATGCTAAATAACTAAAAGTTTCATTAATTAAAAAGCTAAAGAAACCCTTATATAGTGAAATACTCCATCAATGCCTTTAGGAGGAGCTTTGCTCAGTGTCCCTAAGACTAAAACTAGGATAAATGATGCTGCAGTATCTCCTCCCTATACAGATTTTCATTCTTTCTAAAACTGACTGTATTTGCTATGTTTGCTTTCCTTGTTATTGGCATCACTCTCCACCAAAATAAGAAACCTGAGAAGTCTACTTAATTCCTACCTCTCCTAGCATCACTACTATAACCAAATAATGACCAAATCCTGTTAACTTTACTTGGAAAATATTTCTGGAATATGTGTATTTTTTTATTTCTACTCTCACTACAGTAGTTGAGGCTCTCATCGTCTTTCACCTGACCTCCAGCAACAGCCTTAACTTTTCCTCCTTAAATGGTCTTAGCCAAATCTTCAATATATCCTCCACAGAATAGTACATCTGTATTCCAACCTCATTGTATCCTCTTCTGTAAAGGGACAGATAGTAAATATTTTAGGCTTTGGTATATACAGTCTCTGTCACAATTACTAAACTCTATCATTGCAGTACAAAAACAGACATAAACAATATATAAACAAATGAGTGGCTTTTTTCAATAAACTTTTATTAACCAAAGCAGGCTGTGAGTTAGTTTTGGCCCATGGGCACTAGTTGCCGATCCCTGTTCTTAATGAATAGGGCCTTTGCTATCATCTAGACCATCAGCATCTACAAGGTACTCAGCACACAGTAGGAGCTAAATAAAAAATTATTGGAAAATAAATGAATGATTCCAAAAAAGGAATAAATAATGGGTGACCACAAGTCAAATATATAACCCAAGAGCATTTGGGTATAAGCTGGGATATTGATTTAGTCATTCACTTAAAAACTGTCCATGAGGAAAAAAGAGATATAATCTTCATCTTGTATAAAATTAAAAGTTTTCATAAGGTAGCTAGTGTGTTTGGTAGGTTCCAGGCTGGAGATGTAAATCTCAGAAGCAGTAGCATAATAGTGGCATTTTAAGTCACAGCTTTGAGGCAGCTGAGTGAATAAAGAACCAAGGTCATAGGTAGAGAGTACCAAGGACACAAGTAAGGAGAACATCAATTTTTAAAGAGCTAACAATGAAACTATATTCTACATAGAGAGGTCTGAGGGATAGCCAAAATGAAAGGAACAATTCTGAAGATGATCTTTTCATAAGAGTCATGGGTAAAAAGAGTTTAAAAAGTAGAGAAGTAAGAAACAGTGTTAAATACCACCAAGATATTCAATGAAGTTAATCCTTGGAAAGTGCTCATGAATTTATAATTAAGTCACAAATCGGCTTATCAATTTAAAGCAGTGAAGGTAAAAGCCAAATGGTGCTGTGTTCAATAGTGGATGAAAAGTAAGAAAGTGAAGATAGTGAGGGTGCAGTGGCTTCAAAACAGAAAGAAAGAAAAAACACAGTAGAGCTATTGGGCGTGTCATATTATGGTTTGTTTAGTGTTTATCTTGCTTATTTATGAGTTTCTGTGAAATGGAAAAGCTTTGTGCATGTCTAAATGGGTTGAAAGGGGTCAATACATAAGACTAAATTGAAGATTCAAGAAAAAGTTGGTAGAAATGATGAGTAAAGTCCTAAAGACAGAGAATGGGGGAAATAGCTAGAGCAGAGTTAGCCTAAGAGAGCAGGAGAGACACATCTTCATCTGAAACTATGAGAAGAAGGTAAAGATAGGAGTAAAGAGAAGTACATTGTAGGCAAAAAAGAAGCTGAAAAAGTCAAATAAATGTCTTGATTTTTCTGCGTGGAATAAAATAAGGCGAATAACTGAGAAGGAGACAGAAAGGAAGAATTTAGAGGTTGAGGAAATGCAAGTTTCAAATAGCTTTTGAGGCAAATGGGAGGTTTTGATCATTAAGTACATGTAATAAAGTTGCAGAATAGTATAGAGGGCACAGCTATGAGTAAATCATAAATCTCTAATGGCACAATCTGCACTGTTAGATTTATTTTTGCAATATTCAGCAGGAAGGTATAGGTGCTGAGAAATTAGATGTTGAAAATTATCCATGGTTGGGTATCTGGAAAGTATGTGAAATCAAAGAGCAATGAGGTAAAGGAAGGAGGGTGTTGCCAATAAATTAAAATAGAAGTGATATCCCATAAATCGCCAGTGTCACAGTAATGGGATCAAAGCTAAAAGGGAACTGGTAAAATGGACACCAGTGACTGAAGATCACTGTAAAGTTAGGGATAGGTCTTATGGAAATGAGTTAGAATACCAGAAGGATAAGAAATTTTGTTCAGGACTTCCCTGGTGGCACAGTGGTTAAGAATCCACCTGCCAAAGCAAGGGACACGGGTTTGAGCGCTGGTCCAGGAAGATCCCACATGGCACTGAGCAACTAAGCCCCTGCACCACAATTACTGAGCCTGCACTCTAGAGCCTGCGAGCCACAACTACTGAGCCCACACGCCACAACTACTGAAGCCCGTGCGCTTAGAGCCCGTGCTCTGCAACAAGAGAAGCCATCACGGTGAGAAGCCCGAGCACCGCAATGAAGAGTAGCCCCTGCTCGCTGCAACTAGAGAAAGCCCGTGCAGCAATGAAGACCCGACGCAGCCAATAATTAATTAATTAATTAATTAATTAATTAACTTAAAAAATAAAATCAGTAAGAACTTTAAGAAAAAAGCAACTTAAAAAATGTTTCTTAAAAAAACTTTAAGAAAAAAAAATTCCTTTTTTTTTTGTTTAAAAAAAAAAGAAATTTTGTTCAGAAATAAGATACTGAAATTTACACCTCAAAAGCAAAGAAGTTCTGGGCAATGACTAGGACAAATTGTAGCTACAACCATTGGTGGATGCTGTAAAATGCAGATTAATGTAAACAGAGCTCATGACATCAGGCAAATGTGAGGCTAACGTGGTATAACCGCTATCCAATGTAGCTGACACTGCAATGCCCTGCCCCACTCCTTCGCCAATACCAATTACCAGCCTTACTTCTAACTGCCAATCCCTGCGCTTTTTTATTTTTAGCATGATGCTGTCCCTAGCTTTGGGAGCCTGCTTTGCTGTCTGTGAGGTAGGATGGAAGTTCTGGGAAATTAATGCCCTCCCTTCTTCCTAAAGCTCTTAACCAACAAGGGATCAACTCCCTCACTCTTTGGGTGGTACAACGCTGAGTGTGTGTTTTGCCCTGGTTCACAGAATTCCTCCAGGGAATTAAGTTTCAGTATTCAGTGGTAGCTAGCTATTCCCTTTACTGGTTCCATTCTCTTCCTTGTCTAACTCTTCCTTGTCTAACTTGTTACTTTAAACTCAAATTCTTATCTTAGGGTTCTACTTTTCCTACCCACACTATGACATTTATACAGATCCTGAAGTTCCTTGCAATGATGCCAGGAGTGGGTGAGTAGAAGCAGCAGATAAAAGTCAGAAGGTGACTTCAGTGAGGAGGGTTAAATGATATATATTTATATTTATATTATTTATACTTATATTACCATTTCCATTTATACATGTGGGTTGAAATAGAACAAAAAGCAAAAGAGGACCTAGAAAGAATGGTTGACATGGCCTCTTGTCCTAGTGACACCAGTGCATGATAAACCTCCACTGAGAAGCCTCGAGGAAACATGGCTAAGAGAGCAAGTCCACAGTTGTTCAACAGACGTTTATTGAATATCTGTTATGGGCTAGAAATAGATTAGGTGCCAGAGACACAAAAATAAATAAAGTACCACTTATAATCTTAATGTGTTTGCATACTATTAACATATTAATCCTATAATAAGAAAATTTTAATTCAGTTGAAAAGTGATGGCTAAAATATACATAGGGTACTGCTGGAATAAATGGGAAAGATATCTTAAGGTCTAGAGCAGTCAGAGAAGGCTTTGTGAAAAAGAGATTCCCTCTGAACTCAGTTTTAAAATTAAGTAGTTATTAACAGGCAAAGCAGTAGAGGTAAAGAGGGTGGGTATTTTAGGAAGAGGGTTGGATAATATGTGTAGTAAATTACAAGAAGCTTAGTGCTTTGGGAGCTTAGAAGAAAAGAAAAAGTGTATTGGAAAGCCAGGCATGGAACAGATCATTTCTTGTATGCTGGCTCGTGGAAATCTATTGTTAGGCAATGGAGTGTCACTGAGGAATTTTGAATAAGCAAAGGAGTTTGCCAACACCTGTACTAGAGCACAGAATTGTGTGCCTCTGTGTGTGTGTGTGTGTGTGTGTGTATGCTTGAGAGAAGTTAATTAACAGAGAAATAAATTTATAAACCAGAAAAATAGCAGAGATTGATAAAGAATTTATATTTAATGGTGTGATAATATATGGACAGTTCCTTTATATGTGTTGGTTTAGTAAACCATCTCTGAAAAAGCAGAATTTAAAGTGAGATGTAAACAATAAGAAGGAGTCAGCTATGCGAAGATAGAGTAGGGCATCCAACCAGAGAAACAGCTAGTGTGGAGGGTGGAGGGCCTAAGGTGGATTTTGTTTGTCCTACCTGAAGAATAGAAAGACAATGTGGCTGGGATAGTGGTATGAAGGGAGTAATTTGGAGATAGTAAGAAAAGTCTAAATAAAGTAAGGCTTTAGAAGGTAGAGTAAAAACTTTATATTTTATTCTAATGCAATGCTGTGTGAGGAAGAATAATGGACCCTCGAGGAGGTCCACATCCTAATCCATAGAAACTGTGAATATGTTACATTACATGGCAAAGGGAATTAGGGTTGCAAATGGAATTAAGGTTGATAATCAGCTGACCCCAAGATAGGGAGATAATCCTGCATTATTTGGTATAATCCCAAGCATCCTTGACAGGAAGAGCAAGGCAAAAGGAGAGAGTCAGAGGAAGATATGGCTATGAAAAAAGGCACAAACAGACACAATGCTGATGGCTCTGAAGAAAGAAGAGACCATGAACCAAGGAATGGGGGTGGCCTTTAGAAGCTGGAAAGGGCAAGGAAATGGAGCTCCTTTAGAGCCTCCAGAGAAGAAGGTAGCCTTGCCAATATTTTTATTTTAGTCCAGGGAGACTTGTGTTAAAAGTTCTCACACAGAACTGTAAGATGATACATTTGTCTTGTTTTAATCCACTAATTTTATGATAATTTATTATAGCAGAGATAGAAACTAATGCATGAAACATTGGGGACTACAATAACTGCATATGATTTTAAAACTCTTTTTGTGATTACTGTATGGACAGTGAATTATGGTGTAAGAATAACAAAATCGAGTAAGTCAGTTATGAGTTAACTTACAGTAACTTAAATGAAAGATGATGGTAGGTTGGACAAGAGTAGTAATAGTAGATATGAAAAGAAGCAAATGGGTTTGGGAAGTTTTTGGAATTAGAATTGAGAGAAGATGCTCATTAGTTGGACTTAGGGAGTGAAATAAAAATAACTCTCAAGGAAAAACCATAAACGTGAACCTTGCACAACTGGGCTGATTGTGGTAACACTCACAGAGCTAGAGAAGACAGTGCAAATACCTTTGCTGGGGTAAATGAGGAGTTTTGAGACCACGATGTTTGTTTATATCCCAGTGGTTGTGTCATGTAGTGAGTTGGATATGTACATTTTTGAATTTCTGGGAAGAATTCAGATTTGTAGGTTTAGATTTGGGAATCATAAGTAGAGAGATGCTCTTTAAAGCCTCAGGTCTAGATTCAATCATCAAGAGAGGATGTATCTCAAGAGAAAAAGAGGTGTGGCGCATAGCAATGTGACGCTGTCAAAACTAAGGGTAAAAGACAAGAAAATGAGGAACCTAGAAAGAGTGGTCAGGGATATAGGAGGACAATCAGAGTGACATGAGATGACAAAATTAGACGAAAGGACAAAGTGTTTCTAGAAGAACAGGTCTCAGATACTTTTGATAGGATAATAAGATGAGTTAAAAACATTAGATTTGGCAGCATGGAGATAAGTAGGAATCTTGGCAAATTCTCAATGAAGTGGGGCCAATAAGAACCCAACAGATGTGAGCTGAGGTTAGACTCAGAAACCAGGAAGTATAGGCAGTGATTTCATGGAAATCATTTTAATAAATTTTGCTTCCCTTTTGTAAAGGGAAGCATCAAAATGGAGTAGGAATTATAATTAGGTGTTTTCCTTATCAACAAAATAACTCTCCAGTAACACAAAGTGAATGCTTTACACATTACTTTTCTTTCTCCCATCTCATCCTGAAACACAGCCCTTAACTTACTTTCCACTTCAAGTGCATTTATTCACTATTCAGTCATTTGTTTATTTACTCATTAATTCCCGATAAATGTTTATTGAGCACCTACAAACTAGAAGACACTGAGATGCTATCTGGAGAGGGGTCAGATCTGTAAGTTTAGATTTGGGGGTCATAAGCATAAAGAAGACATATTAGCTATAAAAATATAGATGGCATCTGGCATCTAAGAATTATAATTTAACAGTTTTTCTTAGATTGCAGTTCTTATATTAAAAAAATTAATTGCCCAAAACCATAGTCAGGAACGGTTAATGCTTCTATTCAAAACTGCCCATGGTCCTTAAAACCATTTCCTTTTAATGGACTATAATGCCACTTTTTAAACCCATACTTCGTTATTTTCATATCTCAGCACTCTATCTTTTCCTTAAAAACACTTTTCGTGTCAGTTCCATTCATAGAAATAGTAGCTGCAGAAACTTAAGGCCTCAGTCAATATTTTACTTCTTCCAGAAGTCTCCTGAAAAATCGACTATCCAACCAGAAGGAATCTCTTTGTTTTGAATTATTTCAACAGTTCTAGTATGTTCTGGATAGATGGATTTATCATATTGCTTTACCTTGCCTGCAGAAAAGGGTCTCATGCCTTACTTTTCACTGTGTTCTTGAAAATAACTTTTCAGAGTGCTTAAACTTAGTAACTTTTAACGAATATATGCTGAATAGGTATTCTACAGTGCTTCGTGAAATAATTAGGGAAAAACAACACAAAACTGAACTCTCAACATGCTAAAATAATTGATTCAGCCCATATTCTAGCTGCTGTATTTACCAGTGGCTACAAACAAACCAACCCTTCCAAATCTAACAAAATGAAACAAGATCCTACAAATTCTCTAAGGCATTTATTATTGATGTGTTATTCTGTGAATGCTATCTGCTTCTCTTTGGTATTCATTTGATAGAAGAAATAGTGAGTTATTTCATAATGAATTCAGATAGCTCCATTCAAATCTTTGTTAACCTCATTACATTCAAATGACATTACAGGGACTGAATGCTGAACTTAAACTTTGAGAACTTAGGTTAAATATAAAAATGCTTAGCCAGCAAGGTCTTTTATCAGCAATTGATTATTTTAGGCATTAAAATATAAAAATTACTCTTGAAAGTTAGGGAAAAAATACAGTTCCTCCCTCCCCGCCGCCAGATGATTTAAATTGAAATAATTCTATATGTCATTGCGGAGAAAATTGTAAAAGATCAGACTTTTCCCATAGGAGTTTTAGTACTTCCAGGTTTGGGTTTAAGATATAAATATCTCAGAAACTGCCTTACTCATGGTGTTTCAAATTATTCCCAGTTGTATCTCTTACTGAAACCAAGATGCATGACTACACCTTTATACAGTGAAGGGAAAAACTCTCCAACTCTTTGAAAACGTTATATCTAGTTCAAGTTTGGATATGGCCTTTCTGTTAGCTAAACTAGCTTTTCAATAACTACAAAAAAGAAAAGAATTCGATGCTATCCTTGCCTGATGTGTGCATTTTATTTTATCTGGAATTGATCTCATAGGTTCTGGGCTTTTGGGGGGGTCATCCATCCAAATAACAAAAACATTGTTAAGACAAATGGCACAAATCTCTCCATTTTTGTTTCCATCAAAGCTTCCCAACTACATGTGTGACATTTTATTAAAATAAAATTTTCTTTGCATACTGTCACATAATATTAAATCCTAATAAATAGTTTTCTCACATTTTAAAATCCTTAAGGTATATATTATATATTAAATTTATTGTATATTGTATACTAAATTAACAAAAGCAGGGAGTCACATAAGAGAGTGGCAAAAGTTCAGGTCACAGCAAAAAAGGAGAGAAATAAGGAATTTCCAGATATTTTTTGAAAGAAGAATCAATTCATTATTACAAAGAATCAAAATTCCATAGCAAATAGGCAACATTTTTTTTTTTAGCCTGAACCCTACAGATTCTGTCTCTGAGCTTTTGGTGGTAAATCAGATTGAATCAGCAAAGGAAAATCCATCTGCTTTAGGAGTAGGTTAATAGACAATGTTAGCAAGATGTCAGAAAAGATAAGACAATTTTTGTCTTATTTTGAAGCCTTAGAAAATTAACAATTTAAATATGCAGATTCTTTATAAATTCTCAACCTCCCATTTGTATAACTATTTATTATCTTATTTCCTTGATTTACAAAATGAAAAATATTTGTTCCCTCCTCACGACTCCTAAAGTTATAACGAATAACTTCAAATATACTTGGTCAAAAATAACACATCTTGGAATGAGTAATATAAATTGAACTTTTTTTTCTTTTTAAGTCCAGCCTGAGAGATGTCAGAATGTGTTAGCTGCTTTCAGTCCTGCTGGGAATTACACAGCAATTAGCATTTGGCCCATTCCCAGTTCCACACAAATAACAGTTTAAGAACTTAAGGTATAATAGAAGAAATCTGAGAAGTGCGATGATTTAAAAGACACAGAACTAGCTATGTAGCCGAAAGAGAAATTTTATGTCTCTAATTTACAGATTGATCTACTCTAACTTCTGGCACTTTCTTCCAGTAGTTATTCAAACATGCTTCAACATAGATGAACCTTGAAAACATAATTGTTAAGAGTTTAGCTAAACTACTCCATGGTATTGGTGACTTGGCACCCATTTTTTTGTAGCCTGTGAGGACCTTAAACTGTCACTAGCCCCTCATGCCCAAGTACATGCCAAGTACCTGCCCTAGATAGCAGCCCACAGTCACAGGCAAATGTAAGTTCCTGATATGACTCCCCCAGCATTTCTGGTGATCCAGTCTCCCCTGCTTCCAGGGCCTTCACCTTATTCGCCTCTTAGATAAGACCTCTGGGGGCTTTTCTGGTTTGAATTGACCAATTTGACCTTAGCCCAAGAAGCCCCAAACACTCCACCCAGGGACTCTAATAAAAGCATGTACCCCAGGTCCTATCATTCTCTCTGTCTGCACCCTGCCTCGATCTCCCTAAGTGGACCTGTGAGGCGTGTTGGGTACTTCCTTCAGGGTCTGTGAGTAACAGATTTTCTATTTCAGTTTCTCCTGTGGTCGTTGTTGACCACAACACCGTTGTAACCACTGTTCCCTCCACCATCAGGCACCCTGTGCTCTACTTAGCAATTGTCAATTTGACAGATTCTTAACAATAATGCTAAGTGAAAGAAGCTAGTCACAAAGAGCACATATTGTATGATTCCATTTATATGAAATGTCCAAAATAGGCAAATCCGTACAGACAGAAAGTAGATTAGTAGTTGCCGGGGGGGAATGAGAAATGACTACAAAGGAGAATGGGATTTCTTTTGGGGAAGATGAAAATGTTCTAAAACTAGATAGTGGTGATGGTTGCACAACTCTATGAATATATTAAAAACAAAACAACTGAATTGTACCCTTAAAAAAGGGTTAGTTTTATAATATACAAATTTTATCTCAATAAAACTGTTATAAAAATAAGTATGGCAAATTTTGCATATGCAGGCAATGATTTTAATATTGTCTTTAATTGGCCAACTAAACTACACGTATTTAATACTATTGTTTATTTTTTAAATTGTCTGCTTTATACAGTGTTTTACAGAATATGTAGCACTTTTATCTACATTATCTTTCTAAAACCCACAATATCCCGTTTACTGAAATAATTATTCTCATTCTAAGGAAAAGAACTTTAAGACTTACAGAAATTGAATGCTTTGTCCAGTGTTAACAGATCTAGTGAGCTACGCTAGATCTTTAGGATAATTCTTTAGGATAATTCTCAGGTCAAGTCTCACGGTCTTTCCTTACATTACAGATGACTCCCTGAAGATTTACTGAGAGTAACACACAAATGGATAGTAATGAAATAGAAAGAGTCAGGATTCCAGAGAGAACTAGTTTAGGTATAACTATTCTCTCTAGAGAAAATGTAGATGGTGCAGAAGGGGAAGTCAGTAGCAATTTCTTATTTGATTTCTATGTTCCCATCACTAATGTAAAAAGAAACCACTGAATACAGGGTTATGATTACACAGGGAATACTGTTTTATAGGAACATTGAGAATAGAAATGATTCTGTAAAATTAGAAAACAAAGAATATAGAAATTCTTGGGAAAGAGGAAAGAAGAAATTTTCTAGAAAAGTTATTATTATTAGAGACATGAAAAAATTGTTTGTAATCCTCAAATATCCTTATAATTCTTTATAAGGGACATTCCACTAGTTCTGGCAAAGGAAATGTGAACAGAAGTGAAGAATGTCATTTCCACACAGAGGAAGTGAAAAACTCATGCACTTCCTTCATTTCACTCTCTCTGCTGCGTGAACTCGGAGCCGTCATGGTCCAGATTGCGTCACTGTAAGATGGACTCACACTAGATCATGAGGTAAGAGAGAAAAAGACTTTTTTTGTTTTAAGCTACCAATTTTTAAGGTTTATTTGTTCTTGTAGTAAGCCTATCCTGTCCTTGCTAACTTGAAGTTAAATGCTGCCCTACTCTTTAAAAATATGTGGCATTGTTGTAGCAATTGGCAAAAGCAGTGGAGAAACCAATTAGAAGCTCAAAAGATGGCAATCCATTTTATGCCCAAGCACAACAATAAAACAACTGCCTGATGCAACACGGGAGGCAGACTGCTTCATGTGTGGACTACTGTTCACTGTGTTTGGCAAACTATTAAAAATAAAGAAACATCATTAATAAAGAATTAACCAAGTCATAAGTAGAACTAGAAACAGAGAAAGTCGTTCAAACTCAGAGGCTTGACCAACTGGAAAATATTTTTTTATGGGATAAAAAAGTCTTTGATCAATAAAGACCCAATAGGCTTTCTCAGTTGATGCAGTATAGCACAGGGAACTCTACTTCACTTCGCTGTACAGTAGAAACTAACACAACATTGTAAAACAACTATTCCCCAATTAAAAAAAAAAATCACAGTATCTGCAAAGTGCAATAAAGCGAAGCATAATAATAATAATAAAAACTCCAATCAAGGGTATGGTGTTTTCTTTCAAGCCTGAAACCTCAAGGTAGCCATCATTAAGAAGGTGGGGAAATGAGGATGAGAAAGTAAAAGAAAGCAAAGAAAGTGGATGTGAAACAGATGTCTCCAAATGAATCTGGGGTATGGATACTGACACACTGAACTGACTGGAAGAAAAATAGTTACAAAACCAAATATTTGAAGGAAAAGGTATTGATAAAATGAATTTGAGTATTTAAGACTTAAAGAAACCCTTAGGTCTTTAATCTTTCTCAAGCTGAAATTGGAAAGTTGTCTATCCCCCAAGCAGAGCATATTCATCAACTCCCACTTTTAGTCGGAGTCAAGAAAGATAATGGAAAGGGAAGAAACTTCCAGGAAAAGAATCTAGGAGCTTAGAAAAACTATGGACAAGAGAGTTCCTAGAGAGTGGAATTATGGACTAAAAAAAAACAAAAAAAAAACCTCCCTTATTGCCAGGGTCAGGCGCCTTCACAGTGTTTGCAGTGTGTCTCCCACCTGTTTCCCGGTTAAGAGTTTTAACACAAGTTAAGCTTGTGCTCTTGCTCTACTTTTTTTTCTATTGAATGTGTTTGGAAGAGCATATAACTTGTCTTCTTAGTTCATATGACACAGCACTGATAGGAAATACTTCAGATCTAATGTGGATGGCCACGTGGATAAGCTTCCTCAATTTGCATTCTAAGGAAGTATAAGAGAGTAGGCATTGGGAGGCAAAATGCAGTGTCATCCCACTGTATGACACCAATAGATATATTCCTGGCAGAAATACCCAAGGAAATTATTCATTTTTTTGCCATTTCATATTGAATTTAATTTAAGCAAGAGTAGCAAGCGGTTGGATCTATATCTTGCTAATTTAGCATGGCAAATATTTATATCGTCTTACTTATATAATGTTCTTTTTTTAATTTTCATTGAAATATAGTTGATCTACAACATTGTGTCAGTTTTAGGTATACAGCAAAGTGGTTCAGTTATATACATATATATAAATATATATATACACACACAGTTTTTTAGATTCTTTTCCATTATAGGTTGTTCTTTATTTTTTTGATTAAGGTGATACAGGGGCATATGGAGAACCCTAAAATAATACAAAAAGGCTTATATTTTCTCACTGTCAGCTATCTTTAGATTATATGCATTATTTTCCACTCAACATTCCTTTTCTTCATCTTCTAGTAGCAGACCTCTCCTCCACTGCCATATTTGTGGGCATATCACCCAAACAAAATCAAACATAGTACTTTAGCCTCCTTTGTCAAATGACTATCTCAGAGGCTGAGCACACAGTCATAAACTTTACATCTGTATGACTTTAGCTAGTGGTCATGAGTTCATAAGAGAGTAAACCCAGGTTTGGATTTACCGTGCCTTGTGACTAAAGTTAATTTGATATAATTATGTTAATATATGAGAAAGTTTCAGATTTTTTTTAAAACGCAGACAGAAAAAATTCTGGGTTCATTTGAGTCTATGATTTCCAATATCCCCAGGCCAGCACATTTGCCTTTTCTTCTGATAGGTTTATACATTGAAAAAGTCACACTCCTCGCTTCACTTAACAGTTTGGCTTAGATTTTTGTCACTGTAATTCAGAACGACTTCTAATTAATTTACTTGAGGCCATACTTATAAGTTGTAAATGGTCATAATATTTCCTTGACTATTGTTTCAGAAATATTCCATCCATATATACACTCACCTGTCTAGATATAGCATATTTTACATACTGTTATTGTGAAACTTAATTTTCACTTGAGAGTAAATCATCTTTCCATTAGACTTGTTTGTTTGTTAGTTTGTTTCATAATTTCATGTGGTACCAGCCAACTTGAATTTACTGCAGTGGTAAAAATAGAAAAAGTCATTCTATTCAAGGAACTTATATGTAGACCCATGATCCATTTTGAGTTATTTTTTGTGTAGAGTGTAAAGAAGGGGTCCAAATTAATTCTTTCACATGTGGCTATCCAGTTGTCCCAGTACATTTGTTGTAAAGACTATTCTTTTCACGTTGAGCTGTTTTGGCACTCATTAAAAATCATTTGACCATAAATTAAGGGTTTATTTCTAAACTCTCAATTCTATTCCTTTGATCCATATGTCTATCCTCATGGTAGTACTATACTGTCTGGCTTACTTTAGCTTTGTGTTAAGTTTTGAAATTTGAGAAGTGTGTGTCTTTCAACTTTTTCAAGGTTGTGTTGGCTCTTTGCTGCCACTTGCACAGCAGTAAGAATTTTACAATCAGCTTGTCAATTTCTGCAAAAACCCAGCTGGGAATTTGAAAGTGATTACATTTAATCTGTAGATAAGTTTGGGGAATATTACCATCTAAAAAAATAGTAAGTCTTCCAACCCATGAACATAGGATATCTTTCCATTTATTTACATCTTCTTTAATTATTTTCAACAATATTTTGTAGTTTCAGTTTTGCACTTCCTTTGTTAAACTTATTCCTAAATTGTACTCTTTTTATGCTATTGTAAATGGAATTATTTTCTGAATTTTATTTTGAGGCTATTAATTGCTGGTGTATGGAAATACATTTGGGTTTTGTATAGTGATCTTATACCCTGAAATATTGTTGAACATGCTTATTCGTTCTAATTTTTTTGTGTGTGTGGATCCCTTATGGTTTTCTATATATAAAATCATGTTATCTAAAATATAAATAGTATTATTGCTTTCTTTCCAATCTGAATGCCTTCTCTCTTTCTCCACCTTCCTTCTTTCTTTCCTACCCTCCCTCCTCCCTTCCTTTCCTTTTCTTTTCTCTTTTCTTCCCCTCCCTTCTCTTTCCCCTTCCCCTTTCTTTCTTTCTTTCTTTCTTTCTTTCTTTCTTTCTTTCTTTCTTTCATTGTCCTTCCTAGAACCTCCAGTGTTGAATAGAAATGGCTAGAGTGGACATCCTTGCCTTACTCCTGACTTTTAAGGGAATGACATTCAGTCTTTCATTATTAAGTATGATAGCTGCTATTGTTTTTGTTTTTTGTTTGGTTTTTTTTTGTAGATGCCATTTATTAGACAGAGGTGGTTCCCTTCTAGTCCTAGTATGCTGAATGTTTTTAACATAATAGGGTGCTGTATTTTTTTAAATGTTATTTTGCATCTATTGAGAAGGTTACATTATATTATCTTTTATTCTATTGATATGGTATATTCTATTAATTTATTTGCAAATGGTAAACCAACCTGGAATTCCTGGGATAAATCTCAACTGGGCATAGTATACAATCCCTTTTATATGTTGGGAATTTAGCTTGCTAGTATTTTGTTGAGGTCTAAATTGCCTTTGCCTGTTTTCAAAACATATTTTAAAATTATCTTTGCTTTGTGTATTTCTTTGAATCTCCTGCTTATATGCTATGCTCATTCTGAATTGATTTTTTTCTTATGTAATTTTAAGATATCTCTGTATATTACAGCTATTATAATTTTGTCTAACATAAGATTATATTTTAATTCAAATATCCTTCTTTTTTAGCACCTTTATGCTTTTATTTTTTCCATTTAAAATGTTGACCAGTTCCAATTTAGGGAGGGTGGGGGGGTGGTGAAAACTGAAGTAAAGATCCAGCTCCATTTGTTTTTCCTAATTGGCTACCCCTTTTCCCAAACTAAAACTTATTTTGTTTCCCACTCTCTTCTCAGAGCCTAAATCACTGCATGCCATACAGCAGGCTCTCAATAGAGATTTGTTGAATTAGTAAAAGAAAACAGATTATTGTGTTTTGTATTAGGCTAAACTTTACATACAAACTTAATAAAACAGCAGTAATTTTAAAAACCATGATAAAATGTACCTATATTTATTGACGTTTTTGAATTTTCATTATTAATTTTTAGTAGTTTCTAATGAAGACTGCTGCAAATAAACAATGACATTTTCAGGCATATAATATAGAATATATCAATATATAATCAATATATGAAAAAGCTAAGACTAAACAAACTACAAGGAAACATTGAATATTTATTAGTAAAATAGATATAAAATGTGGGTTGTAGCAAAAATTCAGAATAAAAAAAATGTAAGAAGTTATTCACAGAAAGATTTTGCTGAAAGAGTAGATTTTTTAACATAGTTTGAATAGGAAATCAAAAGAGGCTTCTGACAAGAAAGCAGCAAGGCTTCAACCTGCAAAAATTAAGCAGAGTATTTGGGAAGATAAATAGGAGGGTTTTGAAGATGATTAAAGGATTGGACATCAAGATCTAAAAGGAATAGCTTGGAGTCTTTCAAGATGGCAGAGGAGTAAGATGTGGAGAACACCTTCCTCCCCACAAATACATCAAAAATACATCTACATGTGGAACAACTCTTACAGAACACCTACTGAGCTCTGGCAGAAGACCTCAGACATCCCAAAAGGCAAGAAAATCCCCACGTACATGAGTAGGGCAAAAGAAAAAAGAAAAAACAGAGACAAAAGAATCGGGATGGGACCTGCACTTCTGGGAGGGAGCTGTGAAGGAGGAAAAGTTTCCACACACTAGGGAGCCCCTTCACTGGTGGGGATGGGACGTGGGCAGGGGAGGGGGAAGATTCAGAGTCATGGAAGAGAGTGCAAAACAGGGGTGCAGAGGGCAAAGTGGAGAGATTCTCGCACAGACGATGGATGCCAACCAGAATTCACCAACCTGAGATGCTAGTCTGCTCACCTTCCAGGGAGGGTGAGGGCTGGGAGCTGAGGCTCGGGTTTCAGAGGTCAAGACCCCAGGGACAGGACTGATGTTGGCTGCATGAAGACAGCCTGAAAGGAGCTAGTGTCCCATAGCTAGCCAGGAGGGAGTTGGGGAGAGTGTCTGGACCTGCCTAAGAGGCAAGAGACCAATGTTTCCAGGTGCACAAGGAAACAGAATTCCTGATCCATGCATCCATGGAAGGCAGAGCACCACCTAAGCAAGCTCCAGAGACAGGCACAAGCCACAGCTATCAGCTTGGACCCCAGAGATGGGAATGAAACGCTAACGCTGCCACCACTGCCACCAAGAATCTTGTGTGCAAGCACAGATCACTACCCACACTCCCCCGGGAGCCTGTGCAGCCTGCCACTGGGAGGACACACAGTGTTCCTCAGGCTGTTGCAACGTCATACCAGCCTCTGCCGTCGCAGGCTCGCCCTGAATTCCAATTATGACTACTATATCCCTCCTCCTCCCTGGCCTGAGTGAGCAAGTGACCCCTAATCAGTCGCTGCTTTAACCCCGTCCTGTCTGGAAGGGAACAGTTGCCTGAGGGCAGCCTACACACACAGGTGGGTCCAAAATAAAAGCTGAACCCCAGGAGCTGTGCAAACAAAGAAGAGAAAGGGAAATTTCTCCATGCAGCTTCAGGAGCAGTGGATTAAATCCCACAGTCAACTTGATGAACCCTGCATCTGTGGAATACCTGAATAGAAAACAAATGTTCCCGAAATTGAGGCGGTGGACTTTGGGAGCAACTGTAGATTTGGGTTTGCTTTCTGCATCTGATTTGTTTCTGGTTTTTATATTTTCATTAGTTTAGTTTTTAGAGCTTGTTAACATTGGTGAATTTGTTTATTGGTTTGGTTGCTCTCTTCATTTTTTTTTTAATTTTTTTTATTTAAAAAAGTTTTTTTATCCTTTTTTCTCTTTCTTGAGTGTGTATGTGTGTGTTTCTTTGTATGATCTTGTCTGTTTAGTTTTGCTTTTACCATTTGGTTTGGGGTTCTAGCTGTTCTTTTTTTTTTCCTTTTTTTTCTTCCAAACTGTGGGGCTGGCACAGTCTTGGTGCTCTGGCTGGGTGTCAGGCCTGAGCCTCCAGGTGGGAGACCTGGTCCAGGACATTTGACCACCAGAGACCTCCCGGCCCCATGTAATATCAATTGGTGAGAGCTCTCCCAGAGATCTCCATCTCAATGGTAAGACCCATCTCCACCCAATGGCAAGCAAGCTCCAGTGATGGATGCCCCATACCAAACAACTAGCAAGACAGGACCACAAACCCACCTGTTAGCAGAGAGGCTGCCTAAACATACTAAGTTCAGAGACATCCCAAAACACACCACCAGATGCGGCCCTGCCCATCAGAACTCAGGCACCACTCCCCTCCACCAGAAAGCCTACACAAGCCACTGAAACAACCTCACCCACGGGGGACAGACACCAAAGAATATGGGAAATATAAACGTGCAGACTGCAAAAAGGAGACCCCAAACACAGTAAGTTAAACAAAATGAGAAGACAGAGAAATATGCAGCAGATGAAGGAGTAAGGTAAAAACCCACCAGGCCTAACAAATGAAGAGGAAATAGGCAGTCTACCTGAAAAAGAATTCAGAGTAATGATAGTAAAGATGATCCAAAATCTTGGAAGTAGAATGGAGAAAATACAAGAAACGTTTAACAAGGACCTAGAAGAACTAAAGAGCAAACAAACAGTGATGAACAACACAATAAATGAAATTAAAAATTCTATGGAAGGATTCATTAGCAGAATAACTGAGGCAGAAGAACAGATAAGTGACCTGGAAGATAAAATAGTGGAAATAACTACCGCAGAGCAAAATAAAGAAAAAAGAATGAAAAGAACTGAGGAGAGTTTTAGAGTCCACTGGGACAACATTAAACGTACCAACATTCAAAGTATAGGGGTCCCAGAAGAAGAAGAGAAAAAGATAGGGACTGGGAAAATATTTAAAACTTCCCTAACATGGGAAATGAAATAGTCAATCAAGTCCAGGAAGCTCAGAGAGTTCCATACAGGATAAATCCAAGGAGAAACCCACCAAGACACATATTAATGAAACTATAAAAATTAAATACAAAGAAAAAATATTAAAAGCAGCAAGGGTAAAGCAACAAATAACATACAAGGGAATGCACATAATGTTAATCTTTCAGCAGAAACTCTGCAAGCCAGAAGGGAGTGGCAGGAATATTTAAAGTGATGAAAGGGAAAAACCTACAACCAAGATTACTCTACCCAGCAAGGATCTCATCCAGATGTGACAGAGAAATTAAAATCTTTACAGACAAGCAAAAGGTAAGAGAATTCAGCACCACCAAACCAGCTTTACAACAAATGCTAAACGAGCTTCTGTGGGCAGGAAACACAAGAGAAGGAAAAGACCTACAAAAAAAACTCAAAACAATTTAGAAAATGGTAATAGGAACATACATATTGATAATTACTTTAAATGTAAATGGATTAAATGCTCCAACCAAAAGACACAGACTGGCTGAATGGATTAAAAAACAAGACCCATATACATGTTGTCTACAAGAGACCCATTTCACACCTAGGGACACATACAGACTGAAAGTGAAGAGATGGAAAAAGATATTCCAAGCAAATGGAAATTTTAAAAAAGCTGGAGTAGCAATACTCATAGCAGACAAAGTAGACTTTAAAATAAAGACTATTACAAGAGACAAGAAGGACACTGCATAATGATCAAGGGATCAATCTAAGAAGAAGATATAACAATTGTAAATATTTATGCACCCAACATAGGAGCACCTCAATACATAAGGCAAATGCTAACAGCCATAAAAGGGGAAATCAACAGTAAAACAATAATAGTAGGGGACTAACAGTCCACTTTCACCAATGGACAGATCATCCAAAATGAAAATAAATAGGAAGCACAAGCATTAAATGACACATTAGACCAGATGGACTTAATTGATATATATACGACATTACATCCAAAAACAACAGAATACACTTTCTTCTCAAGTGCTCACGCAACATTCTCCAGGGTAGATCATATCTTGGGTCACAAATCAAACCTCAGTAAATTTAAGAAAATTGAAATCATATCAAGTAACTTTTCTGACCACAATGCTATGAGACTAGATGTCAGTTACAGGAAAAAAACTAAAAAATACAGACACATGGAGGCTAAACAATACACTACCAGATAACCAAGAGATCACTGAAGAAATCAAAGAGGAAATCAAAAAATACCTAGAAACAAATGACAATAAAAACACGACAACCCAAAACCAATGGGATGCAGCAAAAGCAGTTCTAAGAGGGAAGTTTATAGCAATACAATCCCACCTCAGGAAACAAGAAAAATCTCAAATAAACAACCTAATTTTACACCTAAAGCAATTAGGAAAAGAAAAACAAAAAAATCCCAAAGTTCACAGAAGGAAAGAAATCATAAAGATCAGATCAGAAATAAATGAAAAAGAAATGAAGGAAACAATAGCAAAGATCAATAAAACTAAAAGCTGGTTCCTTGAGAAGATAAACAAAATTGATAAACCATTAACCAGACTCATCAAGAAAAAAAGGGAGAAGACTCAAATCAATAGAATTAGAAATGAAAAAGGAGAAGTAACAACTGACACTGCATAAATACAAAGGATCATGAGAGATTACTACAAGCAACTAAATGCCAATAAAATGGACAACATGGAAGAAATGGACAAATTCTTAGAAAAGCACAACCTTCTGAGACTGAACCAGGAAGAAAAGGAAAATATAAACAGACCGATCACAAGCACTGAAATTGAAATTGTGATTAAAAATCTTCCAACAAACAAAAGCCCAGAACCAGATGGCTTCACAGGTGAATTCTATCAAACATTTAGAGAAGAGCTAACCCCTATCCTTCTCAAACTCTTCCAAAATATAGCAGCAGGAGGAACACTCCTAAACTCATTCTACGAGGCCACCATTACCCTGATACCAAACTAGACAAAGATGTCACACAAAAAAGAAACTACAGGCCAATATCACGGATGAACATAGATGCAAAAATCCTCAACAAAATACTAGCAAACAGAATCCAACAGCACATTAAAAGGATCATACACCATGATCAAGTGAGGTTTATACCAGGAATGCAAGGATTCTTCAGTATACACAAACCAATATGATACACCATATTAACAAATGAAGAATAAAAACCATGTGATTATCTCAATAGATGCAGAATAAGCTTTCAACAAAATTCAACACCCGTTTATGATAAAAACTCTCCAGAGAGTAGGCATAGAGGGAACCTACCTCAACATAATAAAGGCCATATGTGACAAACCCACAGCCAACATCGTTCTCAATGGTGAAATACTGAAAGCATTTCCTCTAAGAGCAGGATCAAGACAAGGTTTCCCACTGTCACCACTGTTATTCAACATAGTTTTGGAAGTTTTAGCCAGGGAAATCAGAGAAGAAAAAGAAATAAAAGGAATCCAAATCGGAAAAGAAGAAGTAAAACTGTCACTGTTTGCAGATGACATGATACTATACATAGAGAATCCTAAAGATGCTACCAGAAAACTACTAGATCTAATCAATGAATTTGGTAGAGTAGCAGGATACCTAATTAATGCACAAAAATCACTTGAATTCCTATACACTAACAATGAAAGACCAGAAGGAGAAATTAAGGAAACACTCCCATTTACCATTGCAACAAAAAGAATAAAATACCTAGGAATTAACCTACCTCAGGAGACAAAAGACCTGCATGCAGAAAACCATAAGACACTGATGAAAGAAATTAAAGATGATACAAACAGATGGAGAGATATATCATGTTCTTGGATTGGAAGAATTAACATTGTGAAAATGACTATACTATGCAAAGCAATCTACAGATTCACCACAATCCCTATTGAACTACCAATGGCATTTTTCACAAAACTAGAACAAAAAATTGCACAATTTTTATGGAAACACAAAAGACCCCAAAGAGCCAAAGCAATCTTGAGAAACAAAAACAGAGCTGGAGGAATTAGGCTCCCTCAATTCAAACTAGACAACAAAGCTACAGTAATCAAGATAGTATGGTACTGGCACAAAAACAGAAAAATAGATCAATGGAACAGGATATAAAGCCCAGAGATAAACCCACACACATATGGTTACCTTATCTTTGATAAAGGAGACAAGAATATACACTGGAGAAAAGACAGCCTCTTCAACAAGTGGTGCTGGGAAAACTGGACAGCCACATTTAAAAGAATGAAATTAGAACATTTCCTTACACCATACACAAAAATAAACTCAAAATGAATTAAAGACCTAAAGATAAGGCCAGACACTATAGAACTCTTAGAGGAAAACATAGGCAGAACACTCTATGACATGAATGACAGCAAGATCCTTTTTGACCCATCTCCTAGAGAAATGGAAATAAAAACAAAAATAAACAAATGGGACCTAATGAAACTTAAAATCTTTTGCACAGCGAAGGAAACCATAAACAAGATGAAAAGAAAACCGTCAGAATGGGACAAAATATTTGCAAACCAAGCCACTGACAAAGGATTAATCTCCAAAATATACAAGCAGCTCATGCAGCTCAATGTCAAAAAAACAAATAACCCAATTAAAAAATGGGCAGAAGGCGTAAACAGACATTTCTGCAAAGAAGACATACAGATTGCCAACAAACACATGAAAGGATGCTCAACATCACTAATCATTAGAGAAGTGCAAATCGAAGGCACAATGAGTTATCACCTCACACCAGTCAGAATGGCCATCATCAAAAAATTTACAAACAATAAATGCTGGAGAGGGTGTGGAGAAAAGGGAACCCTCTTGTACTGTTAGTGGGAATATAAATTTATACAACCACTACAGAGCAGTATGGAGGTTTCTTAAAAAACTAATAATAGAACTAGCATATGACCCCGCAATCCCACTACTGGGCGTGTACCCTGAGAAAACCATAATTCAAAAGGAGACATGTACCACAATGTTCATTGCAGCCCTATTTACAATAGCCAGGACAGGGAAGCAACCTAAGTGTTTATCGACAGATGAATGGATAAAGAAGATGTGGCGCATATATACAATGGAATATTACTCAGCATAAAAAGAGATGAAATTTAGTTGTTTGTAGTGATGTGGATAGATCTACAGTCTGTCATACAGGGTCAAGTAAGTCAGAAAGAGAAAAACAAATACTGTATGCTAACACATATACATGGAATCTAAAAAAGAAATGGTTCTCATGAACCTAAGGGCAGGACAGGAATAAAAATGCAGACATAGAGAATGGACTTGAGGACACGGGGAGGGGGAAGGGTAAGCTGGGATGAAGTGAAAGAGTAGCATTAACATATATACACTACCAAATGTAAAATAGATAGCTCCAGGGAAACAGCCGCATAACACAGGGAGATCAGCTCAGTGCTTTGTGACCATCTGGAGGTGTGGGATAGGGAGGGTGAGAGCGAGGCACAAGAGGGTGGGGATATATGTATACATATGGCTGATTCTCTTTGTTATACAGCAGAAACTAACAACACTGTAAAGCAATTATATTCCAATAAATATGTTAAAAAATAAATAAAAGGAATAGCTTATATAATTGTAGGTCTTGAAATGAGAGTGAAAGCATTCCTGGCCTTTTTCCTCAAAGGGCCTTTAGTGTCATCCCAATCTGAGTGGTTTGAAAATTTTTATAGAATGCTCTCTTTTCTCTATATTTAATTTCTTTTGTTTTTCCAGCTTCCAGATATCTTTAAGATTAGAGTAATGTAAGATATTTTATGGGATATATGTATAATATTCTGTTGACCCTTGAACAACATAGGTTTGAACTTCACAGGTCCACTTATATGCAGTTTTTTTTTCAATTGTAGATACTACAGTTACTACACGATCCGTGAAGGCAGACCCACAGATCTGGAAGAACTTCGGTTATGGAGGAACTGCGTATACAGAGGGACAACTGTAAGTTATATACGTGGATTCTCGACCTCGTGGAGGGGTGGTATCCCTAAACCCTGAATTGTTCAAGGGTCAACTGCATATACACTTTTTAAATTATTCTGGTTTTCTTTTTTTTTTAGAGAGATTGAAGAGGTAGGAGGAGTAAGCTAATTCTAGGGCTAAGTCAGCAATTAACTGGTCTTAAATCTTTCTCTTCGGTACATTAAAATGCAATGGAATCAGTAACAGAAAATGAATATAATCCCTTCAGATCACTTTTCATGGAGTAAAGTTGGGGACCCTATGGACATTTACAACCGGTGAATGTAGCAGCGCTAGTTTTAAAGAATTCAGCACTAACCTAGAT
Organism: Balaenoptera acutorostrata; assembly: GCF_949987535.1. Classification (NCBI taxonomy): domain Eukaryota; kingdom Metazoa; phylum Chordata; class Mammalia; order Artiodactyla; family Balaenopteridae; genus Balaenoptera; species Balaenoptera acutorostrata. The sequence continues at coordinate 108,843,794 of NC_080068.1, read as the reverse complement.
CATGCTTGTTTCGGAGTATTTGTGTAAAATTTAGGTCATTCAAACCTGGATAATCATTATAAGATCACCTGTTTGATTATTTGTCAGGCATTATTAGCTATGACCTCCAAATATTTTTTGTTATTTTGCTTTATTTGTTTGTAATAGCTTTGAAGTTCAGATAAAACTGAAATAAGGATGGAAAAGAAAATATAGGTTCTCTTTCATTGTTCTCCTCTGGCCAGTCCAACGTAGTGGTTTACAGCTCAGAAAACCCTGGAGTCAGAGCATGGGTTTGGAAGGTAGGTTTGCCACTAGCTGCACCCAGGTGAATTTGCACAGGTGAATTAGTCAATCTGTGCCTCATATAATTACACTAGCTATGGCATAGGATTACTATGAAGATAAAACATGTTAATATTTCTCATACACTTAAAATGGTATATGAGACATGGCAAGCAAATAATGAATAATCCCTCTACTTCTATGGAACTCTCTAGGAAATAACCAGTAGATTACTTGCTAACCATGGAAGAAAACTTCCTAGAATTAATAGGAAACTTTGGTAATTTTGATGAATGGATGGTGCCCAGTCAAGCATCACATTTAAAAATAAAAATAAAACCAAACAATATGAGAAAATTGCCTAATTTTCAAACAAGAGCATCAATATAATCACATATATCAATATAAATGCCTCAGAAACATCTCCCATGCCAAGCTGATACATGTTTACCTTGCAGAGTTTAAATAAATTGTATATTATTTAAGAGGATTTACATATTAATACTCCAGTTTCTTTTGCACTCATAAGTCTAAATTTATATCTTTTTTCTTCTTGTTCTTCTTCTCAAAATGGAGTTTATTTGATCATTTAATAAATGGAAACTTTCAAAGGTCTCCTGCCTTTTTTCTATTATTTTGGAAATACTGGTTTGTTTTAATTTTTTAAGCATTCCATGTGATCTATGATATTCTCTCTTTCTCCCCGCCCCCCCTTTCTCTCTCTCTTTCTCTTTCACCCTCTTGCCCCCTTCCAATTTGTTCCCACTTCTTTGGACACTTCTTGCAAGAACTTAAACAATATGTTTTCTGAAGCCTTTCTAAATGTTGTCATTTTAACATTTTCCAGTGACAAAGGCAGAGTGCTCCGTTCTGGTCCCCACCATGAAAGGAAGGATTTGTACTACTCACTTTATTCTTCTGACAGGAATTTTAATAATTTAACACCAAATAAATGGCTTAGCTTTCCTTTTCTGTATCCACTCAAAGCCAAGGCTGTATCTCCTATTTTCAACATTATGCACCCCTTCACAAACACTTCTTGTTCTGAGATTTAAATGTCCCATGTGCAGTGAGATCCCGATGGATTAGAGGAGTTTTTGAGCTGTCAAGGGAAAACATTTGCACAGTCTCACAGCAGAAGCCTAGGAGGGTGAACGTACATTTCCTCCAGTGGAGACTAAGGCCTCCTGAGAAGCAAGGCAATTCCAACTGTCCTCTGGACAGTGGGATGCTGGTCACCACACTAATGCAGTCAATACTTCACAGGGTCAAGGTAGAGAATCCTCGCTGAAATACAGCCTACTACTTGATATACATATATATATATGCATATATATGTAGCAATTTTACAAGGGACTGCTGTCTCTCGTTCCCACAACCTCATGGCTGCCTCTCTGTAGGAGCGGTTGAACACATCATTTCTATGCAGCCTGTCACTGCTGCCAGTTTTACTATTTCACTGGTGTACAAATTAACTATGAAGTACAAATAGAGACATAGCCACCACACAGGGTTCCTCTTCTTACATACATGGTACAATACAGGACACGGGCCTGAATTATTATCCTAACATAAGTGAAAAAGCACTATTTTAAATCTTATTACCAAGAGAAATCATCAATAAAATTAACCTTGGACATTGAGGAGAACCAGTACATAATGACCATAATCTGTGCTAAGGGGTTTAGCCCAGGGGATGTGAGCCACCTATGTAGCTTTTATATGTGTATATACATATATATATATATACATACATATATATATATATATATATATATATATATATATATATATATATATATATGTATGTATATATATAGTTGTGCTGAAGTGCACAGCCACAACCTGCTCTGCTGACTCCAAGCGATGGTTCAGAAGGTTTTGAAAACAGAATCCAAACATGCTTCTTTGGTAAAGGTTTCTTTTTAAAAAACTTTGTGTCATATGACTTGGGACAACCTGATTAAATTGTCTGTGATTTTGTTTCATTCTTTGTGTAATGTTACCCCTGTGATAACACTACACTCAACTGTTTTTTCTAAGAACTTGTAAAACCAGTCTTGGATTGAAAATTAAAAAGATAACTGAAGAAAGGACTTGTAAAGGCCTGAAAGAAACAACAGATGCAGGAAAAAAAAGGGCTTGAAAGAAGTAGCATGAAAACCAAAGTATTTTTCTTCCCAAGTCTTGTTTTGTTTTGTTTTGTTTTCAAATCTGCAGTTGTCTTTAAGAGCTCAAGTATTAAGGATATTTCTGCAGAGGAATTGTTAGTTGGAAATAAAGTGCCTGGGTACAATATTCGTATTTTGTTTTAAAAATAAGAATACTACAGTGAAGGACCATCACAAAATGTTAAAGTGAAACTCTTGGTATATTTGAGGCAAAATGAATAATTTAAAATTCTTAAAATTCAAAGCAGTTACTAATATTATGGCTGGAAAATAAGGATACACTTGCTTTTTTTTTATTGTACTTGCAGAACAGCCAGTATTTAGCAACAGAGTGATTTCTTTGATGCTTTAATTTGGAGAACAGAAAGCTGCAAATCCTACTCTCTTCTCTGGCATTCAATATGGCAATTGCTATGACTAAATAATTTGTAGTAATTACTTTTTTCTTCAGATTGGCAACGAGTTTTAATAATGTCACAGATTCCACCTGTTGTTTAAGTATCATAAAAACATAGCCTATATGTCTGTAATTAATAACAAGCTACGCCACAGCTTACCTACTCTTTGCTACCTGCTTATTGCATAGTGATGTTGAAATGTAAGTTTTAAACTTAAAAATCATATCAATATTAATGAGTTCTTTGATAATATATACAAACTTGAAAGATAGGCAGACTTGAGGCAAATAATTGTATTTGCTAAACACTGGTTGTTTGGAACAGTGTGGGAACTAAAACTCTACCATTAAATATGAAGTTTGGAGGGAACTAAAATGATACCAGATTGATAGCATCCTTTGACTCTGAATAAAAAAACATAAATTATTTTTTTCAAAGAATGAATGTAATATAGCAATTAAGATTTTTATCAGTTATGATCAATAAAATAAGTTTATCAAATGTCAAAAACATATATAGAAACAGCAAGAGATTAGAATCCAAGGATATCAGACATTGGAATTATTAGATAATATAAAATATAAGCAAAATGTGTGAAGTGCCAAGATGAAATCACAAAATGACAGATGAAAATATGGCTATAAAAAGCAATTCAAAAGGCAGATTTGGGATAAAACAAAATAGAAATTTAGAATTAAGAATATAATCACTGAATTGTAAATTGACTGAATGTCTTGGTGTAAATATTAGAGACAATTGAAGAGAGAATTTGTGAAATAGAAAATTTACAGAGAGAAATTCCAAAATGAAACACAGACAAAATGTGAGCATATAAAAGAAAGATTAAGATATATTTAAGATAGAATGGAGATATCTAGCATATATCTAATTAGAGTTAAAGAAAGAGACATAGAAGAAATAGAAAAGAAACAATATTCAGTTATAGTTAAGAGTGTGCCAAAAGTTATGGAAAAAAATCCATTCACAGATAAAGGCAGAAAAACATATATTGAGACATCAGAAACTAACTAACTCATTCCAACCTTAGGAATAGTATATTTTTGCAGAACAAAACGTATAATGAAACAATCAAAATAGCATTTGAAATAAAAAGTCTCAAACTAAGAAGAAGAAACTAGGCTGAGAACTGACTGCTCATATAATTCTCTACTGTTTTATAGGAAAATGCTATGACACTTTCAAAGAACAGATCATTTTAACTTTATAAAAATCTTCCCCCAAAATGAAAAAGAGAAATACTTTTTTAACTCATTTATTTATTTGAACTTTAATAATACAGATTATATAAAGAACTCTTACAAATCAATAAGAAAAAGATAAACAACCCAATATAAAAATGGGAAAACTATATAAATAGGCAATATTTATAAAACCTAAATAGTAAATAAAAATATGAAGACATGTTCACCCCCCATAGTAATCAGAGAATTAGTAACTAGTACTATTATGATCCACTATGTCATACCCACCAGACTGACAAATATTATAATTGACAATATAAGTTTTGGTGAGGATATGGATTAATGAGAATCTTCATATGTTGCTAGAAGGGGTGTAAATTAGTACAATCCTTTTGGAAAATAATTTGGCATTGTATTTTAAGTATGAAAATTCTTATTCCCTACAACTCAACAATTCCACTTTGAGATCTACGCCATAGAGAACCTTTATGCATATGTACCACAAGACCTGTACAAGAATATTCATAATACTATTCCTCTTAATAGCGAAAACTGAAGACAACCCAAATGACTATCAACAGAACGGGGAAAAATTTGGAAGAATCACACAATGGAATTTTAGATTACAGTGAAAATAGATGAATTACAGTTTTATGAAACCACATGAATGAATTTTTAAAATCTGCTGAGTGACATATCATCAAACTAGTTTTTAAAAGCAAAGAAATGGTAAACAGATTTCAGAAGGGTTCTACCTATGTTGGAAAAGTAGAAGAGTGGGGTCAAGTGGGATCACATACCCATTGAAGCCACACCATCGATGATGCTCTTTTTTTTTAATTTTGCTTTATAACCTGCATTAGTATGTACCAAATGTTACATAATTAAAACTGTTTTAGAGTATTCATCAAAGCTGCACACAAGGACGAAAAGATAGTGATCTGATATAGAATAAATTCTTAACTACTGTACACACACAACACATAAACTGTTAGATGTTCCTTCTGAACTGGTGATAAAAATAACTGCCATTCTGTATTCGTTTTTGGAAGGAAATTTCATCTGCAAGTACCAATAATAAAGTTTTGCATTTGTATCGAGGTAATGACAGAACATATTACTACCTTAACTGTTTTCTTCTGAGTGGACATCTTGGTAATTAGTACAGCCAAATTAATAAGAAAATTTAACTTAAGAAAGTGGAAGAATCTGTGATATTGTCAAAATGGGACATGCTTTTCCAAGAGTCCCTTCTACCAGTATTTCAGAAGAGCAGAGTGAATGAGGGCTTTCAAAATGGCATGTTTTGGCCTCTAGAATATTATAATTAATTTCTGTAAAAATGTGTCTGAAAGCAACTTAATTCTAATTTAACTGTAAGAAAAAGATAAACATAAATATTGTTTTATTTCAAACCTATTAACCTATGTTTCCATAAATGGAAAACTTTGACCAATACTTAGATTTAACCATTATAAGATGAGGCACCATAAACTTCTAATACTTTTGACTTTCTTATTTTTTATTTATAGACTTCCACAGTTCTTTAGAATAGGTTCCTTTTCAACGTCTTCCAGTTCTTATGTTCAACAAGGGCTCAGTTAAACCTCTGTTGTTATTAATTATGATTTGAATTATGCTTGCTGCTATAGACTAGTCTTGGGCTTTTTCCTCAGTGGAGCCACTTTTCAGGCATCCTGGGTCTCTAACCCTGGTCCACAATTTAGCAATAAAGCTTCATCATTTAATAAGAAGCATGGTTTATCTGATCTCAGGGATGAGTATATTTTCTAAACATAAAACCCAAGAGGTATCCAATAATGGATAAGACAAAAATTCTACTACTTAAATATTAAAGGGAAGACGGAAAAAGAAAAGATAATCAATAGTTTCCGATTTTGGCACTAAAATAAGTGATGTAAACATTCACTGCAAGAAACTAGATGAAAGCAAGATTTTAGGGGAAAGTCATTACTTCATTGGGGACAAACCAGAAGATGACATCTGGTACTCACAAGTGAACCCAAGCTGGAGATAAAACTCCAGCAAGTATATAGCTGGTACAGGTATGGAAGAGATTTCCCAGGGAAAAGTTAAAATTGAGAAGGGGGTCTAAAGAGAATTGTGATGAGCACAGATAAGGAGTTAGTTTTAAAGGCTGGTTCCTTAGTCCCACAACACTAAGAGTTTGATTAGTTTGAATTAGTATGTCGGAGTTGAAACAGAGAAACTTGTATTTTCATAAAGCATTTGTTCTCTGTACTATCAAGAGAGGCTAAACAGCAAGGAGGGCCTACTCTTTTGTTTCCTTGTGTTTTGTTTGTATATATGCATCATGTTTCACTTTCTTTCTATCTTTCTTTTCTTTTTGTTTTATTTTGAGCGCATCCTATCTTGGACTTTTTTGAAACATGATTTCTGACACTTGGTAATGAAAAACATAAATGTGGCCACTTGCATAGAAGAGCTTACAATCTTCTTTATAAGCCAACCAGAGACCTGAAATCAGAATCTTGCTCATTGGTACATTTGAAGTACTTTCTTCTTTTTCATTCTATATCTAGACCTTTACTTCTTTTTTTTAAATGTTTATTGAAATATCATTGATTTATAATGTTGCATTAGTTTAGGATGTACAGCAAAGTGATTCAGTTATACATATATATATATATATATATATACATACATTTTTTTATATTCTCTTCCATTATAGGTTATTACAGGATATTGAGTATAGTTCCCTGTGCTATACAGTATCTCCTTGTTGGTTATCTATTTTATATATAGTGGTGTGTATGTTTTAATCCCAAACTTCTAATTTATCCTTCCCTTGCTTTCCCTTCGGTAATCATAAATTTATTTTCTATGTCTGTGGGTCTATTTCCGTTTTGTAAATAAGTTCATTTATATCATATTTTTAGACTCCACATATAAGTGATATCATATGATATTTGTCTTTGCTGGCTTACTTCACTTAGTATGATAATCTCTAGGTCCATCCATTTGCTGCTAATGGACTTATTTCATTCTTTTTTTTATGGCTGAGTAATATTCCATTGTGTACATATACCACATCTTCTTTATCCATTCATCTCTCGTTGGACACTTAGGTTGCTTCAGTGTCTTGGTTATTGTAAATAGTGTTGCAATGAACATTGGAGTGCATGTATCCTTTTGGATTATGGTTTTCTCCTGATATATGCCCAGGAGTGGGATTGCAGGGTCATATGGTAGTTCTATTTTTAGTTTTTTAAGGAACCTCCATACTGTTTTCCATAGTGGCTGCACCAATTTACATTCCCACCAACAGTGTAGGAGGGTGCCCTTTCTCCACATCCTTTCCAGCATTTATTATTTGTAGACTTTTTGATGAAGGCCAGTCTGACTGGTATGAGGTGATACCTCATTGTAGTTTCTCCCATTGTACAATGGGAGAAAATATTTGCAAATGAAGCAACCAACAAGGATTAATCTCCAAAGTATACAAATAGCTCATACAGCTCAATATGAAAAAAAAACCAATCAAAGAAGTGGCAGAAGGTCTAAATAGACATTTCTCCAAAGAAGACATACAGATGGCCAAAAGGCGCATGAAAAGATGCTCAACATCTCTAATTATTAGAGAAATGCAAATTTCACTTTATTTCTAAAGTACTTCCAAATATCTTTATTACATGAATGAGGGAGTCTTGAATGAACATGACAACACACAACAGAATTTGAAAATATTTTCAACTATAAAAGAAGGTACTATGTAAAAGAAAATTATACCTAACTGTATATCTGAAAATAGCTAACTTAACTATATACTTGAAAATAGCTAATTTTAGTTCAGCATAACTACTCATAACTGCAAAATACGATACTGCAAAAACACATAAATTTCATATACAGAAATTATTTCCCTGAGTTATGAGAATATCTCTCAATATTGTGGTGAGAAACATGTGCCCAGTTCATGAAGAGCAACTTTGTGGTAAAATGTAAAATCATTTATTCAGATGAATTACAGTAGAATCATGCGACTAGATAATCAGCTTATCCATTCCTCTAATTTTGGTGGATCTAAATCACTTCAGAACAATCTAGCAAAAAGAATCTACTCTAAACAAGATAATGCCAAAAAAAATCTTACTGAAGGTAACTTATTGAAGCTCTGGTTCAGTTAGCTTGAAATTTAAGTATTTTGAATGAATTGGTTTTACCAAGACAAATATTTCAATTAATAGAAAAACATGGTATTAGTAAGAGTTTAATCATTTCACATCATCACAAACTTGAGTTTTCTTATGGGAAAAAGATGTATATTCACGATTGTCATTCTTGTGCTGTTAATAATATGAAAGAAATAGAATGATGAGGTATAACAGGCATTGAATTCACAGACAAGTAATAAAAAGTCATGGTGATAATAAAATATTAATAGGGACTAGATGGAATATAGCTAGATTTTTCATTTTCCTAATAAAAGGTTCTAAAATCTGGTGTATTTTAGAAAAGTCCTTGATTGAAAATTCAAAATTACAAGGACACCTTTTTTTTTTTTTTAACCTTGTTCCATATTAAGATGAGAACAAGGAGATACCTGATAAAAATAAGGGGCAGTAAATTCAGAACAAATTGAGGTAAATAATGCCTTATAAATGTGTATAGTCAACCTGTGAAATTCATTGACTGAAGAGGTCACTGAGTCAAATACTATGGTTGAATTTAAAAAAACAGCTGGGTAATTTTATGACCACTAATAGCTTTGGGAGCTCTGCTTAGCAAGCAGAGATAATGACAAGGGTAATCAAATCTCTTGTTTCAGGATGTAAGTTACCAACGGGGGGTTGTCCAATTCCATACCTTACTTTTGTCCTCTGGACATTTCTCGTAAACACCCACCTTCAGGGAGGTACAATAGACATTGGTGTTGTTATTCAGCACTTTTATGCTGAAGTTTATAGATGGGTTGTGTGTTCTTTCACCTTCATCTGAAGTATCTGCCTCTGTAACATAGCAACAATGATAACTGGTTTGGGAAACAGCATGTTCCATAGTGATAATCAAGATAATCAATGGTTTATGATTTTGGCAGGTGCCTTACAATATTGCTCTTGTGATTCTTGAATTTATCAAATTAAAGTAGTTTGAAAGTTGGCAACCATTGCATTTTTGGAGAATGAAACTTGATGGTGTCATTATGTATACCATTTTGTAAAGTGCTATTAGTGAAGTTACCGTCCCTTTAACACTTCATTCTAAATGTGTTGTATATTTTAAAACAGCATATCATTGAGTTTTAAAGTACATTCTTCTTTAGAAATACTATTAATTGCATTTTGCTACCTCATCTTTAATCAGTGTCACAGGCTTATCAATTTTTATTTATTTGAGGTCAAAATTCAAGTTTTATTGTTTGAAACAGTTTTTTCCAAAGCAGAAAACTTTGACAGAAAGACAAACCATCTATAATCTTAAAATCCAGAATAACTATTACTATTTGTATATAACTACACCTTTACAAACACACAATAATTTATATATATTTTCCTCTTTGGACATTTAGATTGGCTGCAATTTTTCACTATCATAACTGTAAAGACATCTGTGATTATTTTTTTATTGTTGGTTCAAAGTGAATGCGCATTATTTTTGAGGCTTTTGATTCATACTGCCAAGTTATTTTTCAGGAAAGTTTTAACATTTTACTATCAGTTTATAAAGGTATAATTTCCTTGAACAATCAAGGGATTATATATGTATACATGTTTAATCTTTACTAGTATCATTAGTAAAATAGTAAGAAAAAAGGGGGAACTCATTAATAATTAAATTTTTGCATCTTTGATAACATAGTTTGAACGCGAATTCATAAGTTGATTGATCATTTGTACTTCTTCTTTTGTGAATTGCCAGATCAAGTTTCTTTGCAATTTTTAAAATTTGGATGTTTAACATTTTCCCTTCTATTTGAACATCCTGTTGTTATTAAGGATATTAATAATTTGTCTGCATATATTTCCCAGTTTGTTGCTTACTTCTAATTTTATTTATGACATATTCAACATGCAGAAATTTTATATTTTTCTGTTGTCAGTTTCATCAACTTTTATTTATCATTTTTGCATAAGAATATATACTCATTCTGATAATATTTATCTCTACTTTCCTCTGGTATTTTATGGTTTCATTTTTCATATTTAATTTCTTAAAAGAGTGATCCTAAATTTGCCCTGGTTTTATGTAGAGTAATCTGAACCTGCTTTTTTCCTTCAATAGCAAATATTTCCAGGTCAATTAATAAAGTATTCCTTTTTTTGCCCACTGATTTA